>NW_022589733.1:14126881-14799747 GCF_004348235.1 Phoca vitulina | reverse complement strand
AGTTCTTTATAGATTTTGGATACTAGCCCTTTATCTGATATGTCATTTGCAAATATCTTCTCCCATTCTGTCAGTTGTCTTTTGGTTTTGTTGACTGTTTCCTTTGCTTTGCAAAAGCTTTTTATCTTGATGAAGTCCCAATAGTTCATTTTTGCCCTTGCTTCCCTTGCCTTTGGCGATGTTTCTAGGAAGAAGTTGCTGCGGCTGAGGTCGAAGAGGTTGCTGCCTGTGTTCTCCTTTAGGATTTTGATGGACTCCTGTCTCACATTGAGGTCTTTCAACCATTTTGAGTCTATTTTTGTGTGTGGTGTAAGGAAATGGTCCAGTTTCATTCTTCTGCATGTGGCTGTCCAATTTTCCCAACACCATTTGTTGAAGAGACTGTCTTTTTTCCATTGGACATTCTTTCCTGCTTTGTCAAAGATGAGTTGACCATAGAGTTGAGGGTCCATTTCTGGGCTCTCTATTCTGTTCCATTGATCTATGTGTCTGTTTTTGTGCCAGTACCATACTGTCTTGATGATGACAGCTTTGTAGTAGAGCTGGAAGTCTGGAATTGTGATGCCGCCAGCTTTGCTTTTCTTTTTCAACATTCCTCTGGCTATGCGGGGTCTTTTCTGGTTCCATACAAATTTTAGGATTATTTGTTCCATTTCTTTGAAGAAAGTGGATGGTATTTTGATGGGGATTGCATTGAATGTGTAGATTGCTCTAGGTAGGATTGACATCTTCACAATATTTGTTCTTCCAATCCATGAGCATGGAACGTTTTTCCATTTCTTTGTGTCTTCCTCAATTTCTTTCATGAGTATTTTATAGTTTTCTGAGTACAGATCCTTTGCCTCTTTGGTTAGATTTATTCCTAGGTATCTTATGGTTTTGGGTGCAATTGTAAATGGGATCGACTCCTTAATTTCTCTTTCTTCTGACTTGTTGTTGGTGTATAGGAATGCCACTGACTTCTGTGCATTGATTTTATATCCTGCCACTTGACTGAATTCCTGTATGAGTTCTAGCAGTTTTGGGGTGGAGTCTTTGGGATTTTCCACATAAAGTATCATATCATCTGCAAAGAGTGAGAGTTTGACTTCTTCTTTGCCAATTTGGATGCCTTTTATTTTTTTTTGTTGTCTGATTGCTGTGGCTAGGACTTCCAATACTATGTTGAATAGCAGTGGTGATAGTGGACATCCCTGCCGCGTTCCTGACCTTAGGGGGAAAGCTCTCAGTTTTTCCCCATTGAGAATGATATTCGCTGTAGGTTTTTCATAGATGGCTTTGATGATATTGAGGTATGTACCCTCTATCCCTATACTCTGAAGAGTTTTGATCAAGAAAGGATGCTGTACTTTGTCAAATGCTTTTTCTGCATCTATTGAGAGGATCATATGATTCTTGTTCTTTCTTTTGTTAATGTATTGTATCACGTTGATTGATTTGCGGATGTTGAACCAACCTTGCAGCCCAGGGATAAATCCGACTTGGTCGTGGTGAATAATCCTTTTAATGTACTGTTGGATCCTATTGGCTAGTATTTTGGTGAGAATTTTTGCATCCATGTTCATCAGGGATATTGGTCTGTAATTCTCCTTTTTGATGGGGTCTTTGTCTGGTTTTGGGATCAAGGTAATGCTGGCCTCATAAAATGAGTTTGGAAGTTTTCCTTCCATTTCTATTTTTTGGAACAGTTTCAGAAGAATAGGTATTAATTCTTCTTGAAATGTTTGGTAGAATTCCCCTGGGAAGCCATCTGGCCCTGGGCTTTGTGTTTTGGGAGATTTTTGATGACTGCTTCAATTTCCTTAGTGGTTATAGGTCTGTTCAGGTTTTCTATTTCTTCCTGGTTCAGTTTTGGTAGTTGATACATCTCTAAGAATGCATCCATTACTTCCAGGTTATCTAATTTGCTGGCATAGAGTTGCTCATAATATGTTCTTATAATTGTTTGTATTTCTTTGGTGTTGGTTGTGATTTCTCCTCTTTCATTCATGATTTTGTTGATTTGGGTCATTTCTCTTTTCTTTTTGATAAGTCTGGCCAGGGGCTTATCAATCTTGTTAATTCTTTCAAAGAACCAGCTCCTAGTTTCGTTGATCTGTTCTACTGTTCTTTTGGTTTCTATTTCATTGATTTCTGCTCTGATCTTTATTATTTCTCTTCTCCTGCTGGGTTTAGGCTTTATTTGCTGTTCTTTCTCCAGCTCCTTTAGGTGTAGGGTTAGATTGTGTACTTGAGACCTTTCTTGTTTCTTGAGAAAGGCTTGTATTGCTATATACTTTCCTCTTAGGACTGCCTTTGCTGTATCCCAAAGATTTTGAATAGTTGTGTTTTCATTTTCATTGGTTTCCATGAATTTTTTTAATTCTTCTTTAATTTCCTGGTTGACCCATTCATTCTTCAGTAGGATGCTCTTTAGCCTCCATGTATTTGAGTTCTTTCCGACTTTCCTCTTGTGATTGAGTTCTAGTTTCAAAGCATTGTGGTCTGAAAATAGGCAGGGGATGATCCCAATCTTCTGGTACCGGTTGAGACCTGATTTATGACCTAGGATGTGATCTATTCTGGAGAATGTTCCATGGGCACTAGAGAAGAATGTGTATTCCGTTGCTTTGGGATGGAATGTTCTAAATATGTCTGTGAAGTCCATTTGGTCCAGTGTGTCATTTAAAGTCTTTATTTCCTTGTTGATCTTTTGCTTAGACGATCTGTCCATTTCAGTGAGGGGGGTGTTAAAGTCCCCCACTATTATTGTATTGTTGTCGATGTGTTTCTTTGCTTTTGTTATTAATTGCCTTATATAATTGGCTGCTTCCATGTTAGGGGCATAGATATTTACAATTGTTAGATCTTCTTGTTGGATAGACCCTTTAAGTATGATATAGTGTCCTTCCTCATCTCTTATTACAGTCTTTGGTTTAAAATCTACTTTGTCTGATATAAGGATTGCCACCCCAGCTTTCTTTTGGTGTCCATTAGCATGGTAAATGGTTTTCCACCCCCTCACTTTCAATCTGGGGGTGTCTTTGGGTCTAAAATGAGTCTCTTGCAGACAGCATATCGATGGGTCTTGTTTTTTAATCCAATCTGATAGCCTGTGTCTTTTGATTGGGGCATTTAGCCCATTTACATTCAGGGTAACTATTGAAAGATAGGAGTTCAGTGCCATTGTATTGCCTGTAAAGTGACTGTTACTGTATATTGTTTGTGTTCCTTTCTGGTCTATGTTGCTTTTAGGCTCTCTCTTTGCTTAGAGGACCCCTTTCAATATTTCTTGTAGGGCTGGTTTCGTGTTTGCAAATTCCTTTAGTTTTTGTTTGTCCTGGAAGCTTTTTATCTCTCCTTCAATTTTCAATGACAGCCTAGCTGGATATAGTATTCTTGGCTGCATATTTTTCTCATTTAGTGCTCTGAATATGTCCTGCCAGTCCTTTCTGGCCTGCCAGGTCTCTGTGGATAGGTCTGTTGCCAATCTAATGTTTCTACCATTGTAGGTTACATATCTCTTCTCCCGAGCTGCTTTCAGGATTTTCTCTTTGTCTCTGAGACTCATAAGTTTTACTATTAGATGTCGGGGTGTTGACCTATTTTTATTGATTTTGAGAGGGGTTCTCTGTGCTTCCTGGATTTTGATGCCTATTTCCTTCCCCAAATTAGGGAAGTTCTCTGCTATAATTTGCTCCATTATACCTTCTGCCCCTCTCTCTCTTTCTTCTTCTTCTGGGATCCCAATTATTCTAATGTTGTTTCGTCTTATGGTATCGTTTATCTCTCGAATTCTGCCCTCGTGATCCAGTAGTTGTTTATCTCTCTTTTTCTCAGCTTCTTTATTTTCCATCATTTGGTCTTCTATCTCACTGATTCTTTCTTCTGCCTCATTTATCCTAGCAGTTAGCGCCCCCATATTTGATTGCACCTCATTGATAGCCTTTTTGATTTCTACTTGGTTAGATTTTAGTTCTTTTACTTCTCCAGAAAGGGTTTCTCTAATAACTTCCATGTTTTTTTCAAGCCCAGCTAGTATCTTTAAAGTGATGATTCTGAACTCTAGATTTGACATCGTACTAATGTCCATATTGAGTAGGTCCCTGGCAGTCGGTACTACCTCTTGTTCTTTTTGTTGAGGTGATTTTTTCCGTCTTGTCATTTTGTGCAGAGGAGAATAGATTAATGAGAGAACAAAATGCTAGCAGGGTAACAACGTCCCCAGAAAATATACTCTAAACAAATCAGAAAAGACCTGAAGCAGTGGGAAAAGAAAGGGAAAGAGAGAAAAAAGAAAAGGAAAGAAAAAAAGAAAAAAGAAAAAGATAAAGATAAAAACAAACAAAAGCAGAACAAAACAAAACAAAACAAAAACAGAATGTGATCAAATATGATCAGGCTGGATTATAGATCAGTGCCACACACTAGATTTTGGGTGTATTTTGGTCTGTTAAAAGAAAGTCCCTCCCAAAATTTTAAAGAAAGAAAAAGTTATATATGTACAAAAATAAGGGTTGATATGATGAAGGGATGGAATATGACTGTAAAGATGGAAATTATAAAAAATTTTAAAAAAGGATTTGATAAGTTGTTTGAAAAAAGAAAGAAGAGGATTAAAAAAAAAAAGAAAGAAAGAAAAAAGGGAGAGAATGTGATCAGGCAGGGGAGTAGAAAAAAACCATACACTAGAGATTTAGAGTATATTTTGATCTGTTAGAAGAAACTATCTCAAGATTTTAAAGAGAGAACAACTTATATATATATGCCAAAAATACGGGTAACTACTATGAAGGGATAGAATATGACTTTAAAAATGAAAAATAAATTTTTTTTTTTTTTTAAAAAGGGATTGATAAGATGTTGGTTGAAAAAGGGAAAAAGAAAAATTCAAAAAAAAAGAAAAAAGGAAAAAAGAAAAAAAAGTTAAAAAAAATAATTAACTTTGAAAGACTAAAGAATCATGGTAAAAAAGCCATGAATTCTATGTGCAGTATTCCCCTAGCGCTGGAGTTCTGCCGTTCTCATTGATCGGTAAACTTGGTCTTGGCTGGCTGTTCTCGCTGATCTTCTCGGGGAGGGGCCTGTTGCCGTGGTTCCCAAATGTCTTTGCCGGAGGCAAAATTGCCCCGCCCTTGCCGGTCCGGGCTAAGTAATCTGCTCGGGTTTGCTCTCCGGAGCTTTTGTTCCCTGGAAGCTTTCCGTATGGCTTTGGAGGCGGAGAGTGAAAATGGCGGCCTCCCAGTCTCCGCCCCGGCGGAGCCGAGAACTCGGGGTCCCGCTCCTCAGCGAGTCCCCAGAGAAAAGTAGTCAGTCACTCCCGTCTCCCCAGTCTCCAGCCACACTCCGCGCTCACCCGGCCTGTGACCGCGCCTTTCTATCTGGCACCCGACCCCGGGTGGAGTCTCCAAACCCAGCAGATCCCTGCGGTGCGCTCCCGCACCTCTCCTCCTGGGGGAAGAAGGTGAGTCTCCCCGGATCTGCCGCTTGTGGGGTCCCTGCTGGAGGAGCAGTGGCCCGACTGTGCCGCGGATCACGGTTTATAGCAGCCCCGAGCTGAGAGCCCGCGCCTGGGCTCCGTCTCTGCAGCCGGCTTCCCTGCTCCGATACCTGGGAGCTCTGCCGCACTCAGGCACCCCCGGTCTTTCTGTGACCCCGAGGGTCCTGAGACCACACTGTCCCGCGAGGGTTCCACCCCCCACTTCGCCACCAGAGTGACGTCCCTCAGCGGAGCAGACTTCTAAAAGTTCCGATTTTGTGCTCCCTGGCTCTATCACTTGCCAGAAGCGGCCGATGGAGGCCCCTCCCCCACCGTCTATCCTCCCGAATATCGGCTCAGATTCACTTCTCCGCACGTCCTACCTTCCAGAAAGTGGTCGCTTTTCTGTTCAGAGAGTTGTTGCTATTCTTTTCTTCGATCTCCTGTTGAGTTTGTAGGTGTTCGGAATGGTTTGATCCCTATCCAGTTGAATTCCTGAGAGGAGACGAAATCCAGGTCTCCTACTCCTCCGCCATCTTGCCGTGGAAGACCGCATCACATTCCTTTTATGCACATATATATGGATACTATGGCATTTAGCTTTGTTTTACATTAATGGGGTTGCATTTTGCACATTATTTGTGACCATGATATTGTACATGGGCATAAAATCGTATTATAGGTGTACATTCTCTATGGAAAAATTCCTGTGTTCATATTCATAATACACTCTTTTTTTCTCATTTAGCAATATGCTTTGTAGTGTTATCCACATCAGCATATAGAGGTATCTCAATCATTCTTTTTATGGATGCATGGTAATTGATGATGTAAATGTACCATAATTTAATGTATCCATTTGTTGATACACATTTAGATTTTTAATTTCTAAAAAATTTTACAGTGACAAAAATGCAGGAAATTTCTTTTTTTCCAATTCCAGCTGTGCTTTTTCATCTTTTTATTTGCAAGAGCTCCCTGGCATATGAGTAGCGACTCAATATATACCTGATGATTAATTCATAGAAAGATATTATTACATGTTACCTTAAGTATGAATTTATATTTAGAGTGGTGGAAATAAGCTTCTCCAACACTGTTTGCCTTTTATTCTATTACTGGATGGATCCAGGGAGCCAGCATTAATTACAAACATGAGACAGGGCAAATGATTGAAAGACTAAGAACTATTATTACAGTTTTTCACCCAGGGAGCAGAAGGATATCTAGGAGACCCTTCCTTCCAAATCTTCTATTGCCCAGTCTCTGGATGACTAAAGGGATTACACATCTAGAAGAACTAAAGGGCGGGGGGTGGGGGTGGGGGACTATCAAGAGATTTCAATCCTTCATCTATTTATTCTTTGTTTTTGTTTTTTAAAATATTCATTTGATCAATTATCTCTTCACATAACAAATGTTTCTTAAGCATTTGACATATAGTGAACAGTAGATGAGAAAATATATTACTTGTTACCAAGGAGTCTGGTAGAAAAATTTTAAAAAGAATGCTATTTATTGAACATTAATTTATTTTATTTACTTTACCATGTTAATCTATTTCTTGTAACAATAGTACAAAGTAAGGGTTTGGTTTCAGTTATGTAGATATATAGAGTCACAGAAAATGACTTCTCCCAGTATAGAGTGTGACATTTGCAATCAGAGAAATGAATTCTGAATCCAAGCTAAGGCAATGACCAATAATATACCTTAAGTTTTGTTTCCTAATCAAGGAAATGGAAATAATGCAACAATATCCAGCTAGTTAAATTGAGTTTAGCACAAGACCTTGGACACCATAAAATAAGCTGTTTCATTTTTGTTTCCTAGTCTAACACATTAAATAGTCAAGATGGGCCCAAAAGAATGGAAGTCACAGTTGACTGATTAGCCTTGCCTTGGAGTCTGGACAAAAAGAGAGGCTGATATTCTTTAGCTTAGCTTTAGGGAATAAGGAGTCAGAAGACAAGTCTTGCTCAGGAAGAGGTGGAGAATGATTGTCCTATAGAAATCAAGACTTATGTGATGAGAAAAGGCTCAACCAAGTTCAAGGCCCAAATCACCATGCCCTCTACCACTACCTCCAGATTCAGAGTTCTGTTTCACTACCTTTCTTCACTTTATTAGCTGGTTGATGATTCAATCACTTTCCTTTTGTGTTTGGTGATAGTCATTTGCCAAGGCAGGACATGGTTCTCAGTGGGCAAGAGAGTTTTTGCTCTGCATTTCTTCAATTCAGAGAGGGAGTTGTAACCTTAGTCTGACTTTTTGGCCCTTTGAGTTTCTTGAGATCAGCCTTATTTAGATCAGTTCATTTAGCTGTTTTCCTTTCTTTCTGCTTCAATTTCTTTCTACCATTTATAGAGAGATGCCTGGGGGGGGGGGGGAAAGCTTGATATCTGAGGGAGGATAGCATGGGTTTTGACCTGGCTTATATGAGTACTAAGCAGTTGATTTGGTCATTGCATCACCTAACTGAATTAAAGTCTTCATCTTTATACTGCAGTAACAATACATCACTCCCAAGGTTATTCCGAGTCATAAATAAGATGAACAAGGTGAGGCATTTGGCAGAAAATACATATTCTTTTTTTTTAAGATTTTATTTATTTACTTATTTGAGAGACAGCACAAGCAAGTGTGGGGAGGGGCAAAGGGAGAGGCAGAGAATCTCAAGCAGATTCTGTGCTGAGCCCTGAGCACGGAGTCTGACGTAGAGCTTCATCTCATAACCCTGAGATCATGACCTGGGCCAAAACCAAGAGTCAGATGCTTAACTGACTGAGAAACCTAGGCACTGCTTTATTTTTTTTTTTTTCTTTATAGCAAATTACTAAGACTGAATAAGCTGAAAAACCCTACACAAATTTGAGTTTCCTTTTACTTTTATTTATATAATCTCTAATTTGAAGTTTCTGCAATATTCCTCTAGATGTATTATAATCAAGATTTTAGTGGGTAATACTGCATAGACCAGAAACTCCTCCAGCTGGTCTTGAAGAATCACACTTCTAGGAAAGCATTCACATATAGTTGAGTGCTGTAGTGACATTGGGCTTTTTGACCCATTTCAATCTCTACTGGTGACAAACTTTGGTTCCTTTAAATAGCTCTGTTACTCAGTGCTAACATGACTTGTATTTTGAAAGCTTAAATAAGAATCTTAAAACACTCTACCTTCATTGATAAGAGCAGACCATGTAATATAATGTAACACATTAGTTGGAACTTGGGTTTAAATTCCAAGGAACTGAGCTTTTGTAGTCACTGAATGGTATGATCTTACAAATTTTCACATGAAACATCCAATTGTAGCTTTTGAATAAAACTGATGGTGGGAGGAACAAGGCCGAAGATCACATGTTAAACAGTTTCCAATGTAACCCATAACTTTTGTTATAGGCCTAATATAAAATCTATTTGATTTTAAAACCAGCAATATTGAGATATAGTTGCTGTATTACTTAGGCTTTCTGACTAACTACAGAGCAGATTTTACAAATGAAGACACATAGGGTTAAAAGAAGGTGGAAAGAAGTGAAGAAATTATGCAGAAATAGTTTAAAACCCTGCTGGGTGTTCAATATGCCTGAAAAATGTTGGAAGAAAAGAGAAAGGAGAGCTGTACTGAGGATTGCTCTCTCCCCTGTCTTCACCTGGCCAGGTCCCAGTCTTCCTTTATGAGTCATTTCCTTTTAGAATCTACCCTTGTATTCTTCCTTGTCTTATATACATTATCTTCCTCTATGCCCTTAGCATCCGTGACTTCCCCATCAAAACACCTTCATGGTATGCTGCATTGTGGCCGTCTATTTGCTCCTCTGTCTCTAGGACTATATTGTAAGCATCTCCAGAATGTGTTGTTTAGAGCTACAGCTCTATTGTCTAAATACAGTTGGTACTCATTATATCTTTATTGAAATGAGGTTAATGCAGGTCTTTATAATAAATAAATATTTTAATAAGATTATCAGAGGATAATACTTTACTGTTTTAAGGTTTAATCTCATCATGTGTTCAGTGATCATGTACTAAATACATCAGAGGTCTTGGACAAAGTGATTAAGGGTATAGGGAGAGGAGATCATATGTAGGCTCTCTAGTTTTATAGTTGGGCCAATGTATTAGTTTTCTATGAAGGACTCCTCTAAATGTCCTACTGTGAGGATCCTGGAGCCAAGTATGATTGCTATGAGTATTTACTTCTAAGCTAGAAGTCTACTTGGTTAGGAGTAGAATTCAAATCACAGTTAAAGAGAGAAAGAGGAGCAAATGGGGAAAGTGGTACCAGGTCAGATCAGGTAAAGAGATGTTTAAGGAAATTAATTGAATCAGGAGTCAGCTCTGAATGCTATTCAGCAGTGCAAATGAATGGAAAGATGATAGAGTTTGTCTTTTATGGATATCTCTGGATGTCATTACTGAAAATGGCTTGTCGTGCATTAATGTTCTAGTTGCATGATTAGTAGATGGATGCCATAGGCTGCCTTAAATAATCTATGCAGGTCAGAGGGTCAGGGAACTAGCAGGAGAGGTTGCCTTGAAAAAGAGACCCATTGCAGGGCAGTTGCAAATGCTATTATAAGAACATGGGATAAGTACTGTGGGACAACAAACAAACAAAAACCCAAAACATAATCTACCTTGGTGGATTGTGGAATCCTTCACCAAAAAGGCAACAGTTGAATGAGATCATGAATAATAAGTAAGAGATCAGTATACTAAATTTTTAAAAGGAGAGAGTGTGGTGAGAAAGATGGTTATGCTATACAATGTAGATTCATCCCTAAGATCTGGAAGTTTCTCTTTACGATCCTAACACAGTATCTATAAATGCTTCTTAAGTGACTTAGTAATTTCATGTTTCCTGTTTTGACACATACAGGATTAGAACAAACAAGATATATACTTAAAACTATGGACTTAATCTATATCTATATCTATATCTGTATCTATATCTATCTATCTATCTATATATCTATATATCTATATCTATATATCTATATATAGATATATTTTAGTTTAAAAAAAAGTACAGGCAGATCTATTATCATTTCTGCTCCCCTACTCCCCACCCCAACAAAGCCTCCTTGGAAAAGATCAGGCAAACACAATTATCTCTGGTCTAGAGATGAAGAAACCAAAGATCAAAGAATATAGGTCTTGTGTAATGTAATCCTGTAAGCAGCATGTCCTGTGATTCAAAGAAGAATTTTTCCACTTGAAACCTCTTTTCTTCCTTGTGCAACATGCTGCCTTTCCATGGATCTCTGATGCACTTAAATGGAGTCATTTAAATCTGAAAATGATGTCCTTCAGAAAAATTTAGTGTTTTATCTCTCCCAAGAATGATAATAACTTGATAAGGAAATCAATAAAATTTAAAAAATCAGATGGGTCTTACTTGGGGATGGCCTCTTATATATATTATACCTTTTAATACAAAAACCATGAAAGGTAGGTAATTATGCATATTTTTTAACAAAAAAGAATTACATTCTAGATAATTAAAAGTCCATTTTCTTTTTTTAAGATTTTATGTATGTATGTATGTATTTATTTATTTATTTATTTGAGAGCGAGAAAGCAAAGAGGGAGAGGGAGAAACAGATTCCCTGCTGAGCAGAGAGCCCAATGCGGGGCTCGATCCCAGGTACCCTGAGATCAGGACATGAGCCGAAGGCAGACACTTTACCAGCTGAGCGACCTTGGCATCCCAAAATCCATTTTTTTTTCAAAAGTCACATAGTATCTAAACAAAATATTCTTTGTGAGGGTCTCTAGTGAGACATAGCAAGAAAGAAGCACTGCTCTCCAAACTAAAACTTCTCTAAACCAGAAAGATCTCCCTGAAGGGGAAGGAGGGTTTGATGCAATTAATCAAGAGGAAATTCTAGTTGAAAGTTCAGAGATACTACATCTGAGGTAAAAATGTTGGGCTAGGAGTCAACAAATATAACCTCTACTTCCAGGAGTTATCACTGAATGGTTCTAGCCCTAACATCTTCACTAACTCTAAATAAAATAAAGTGTCTGATAACTTCTGTATTATTTTTCACAATTTATATTAGTTTCCTGTGGCTGCCATCCAATAGCCACAAAATTGGTGGCTTAAAACAACAGAAACTTAACTTTCTCACAGTTCTGGAGGCTGGAAGTTAACATCGGTTTTGCTGGGGTGAAATCAAGATGTCCGGTGTGGGCAGTGCCATACTTCCTCTGGAGACTCTAAGGGAGAATACATCCCTTGCCTTTTCTTCTTCTTCTTCTTCTTCTTCTTCTTCTTCTTCTTCTTCTTCTTCTCCTTCTCCTTCTCCTTCTCCTTCTCCTTCTCCTTCTCCTTCTTCTTCTTCTTCTTCCTTTCTTCTTCCTTTCTTTCTTCTTCTTCTTCTTCCTTTTTTTTTTTTTTTTTCCCAATCCCTTGCCACTTCCAGCTTATGGTGGCTGATGGCATTTCTTTGCTTGTGGCCCCATCCCTCCTATCTTCATCTCCATTTTCACATTTTCTTCTCTTCTTCTGTGTGTATAATCCCTCTCTGCCTCTCTCATATGAAATGTGACTTATGATTGGATTTAGGAGCCTTCCAGATAATCAAGGATAGTCTTCTAATCTCAGAACACTTACAGGTTCTGGGGATTAGGACCTGGTATCTTTGGGTGGCCTTCAGTCAGCCCCCTACAGTACTGAAAATATTATTATTATTGTTATTATACTTTTAAAATATATTATAATGGATAAGAGGACAGGATCTGGAGCCATATTCTTTGCAGATTACTGGGCAAAGTGGTAAACTTTTGTCATCTGTAAAATGGAAAAATAAACTGAACCTATCTTTTAGGCTTGTTTTAAGGATTTAAAAGATAATACTTGT
The DNA here is from genome assembly GCF_004348235.1 of Phoca vitulina. Lineage (NCBI taxonomy): Eukaryota > Metazoa > Chordata > Mammalia > Carnivora > Phocidae > Phoca > Phoca vitulina. The sequence continues at coordinate 14,787,414 of NW_022589733.1, read as the reverse complement.
GAGCACTTAGAACAGTGCCTATCATGCAACAGGTGCCCAGTAAACCTTAACTTTTACTGTAAGTTGTTACTATTTTCCACCCATGAAAAGGCTGCATATATTGAAAGATCTTGTCTACCAAAGACATTACATGTATTCAGTAATATTTAATTTGATTCCTAATGTTTTATTAATCAAAGACATTTATCACTGCCTGTCAGGGCTGACTCAGCAGGAGATAACCAGGACGTCCACAATCAGTTGACACAACTTCAGCCAAAAGAACAGACATTAAACATTATAACTGTTGTATTCATAGTCTGATCCAGTGTTCCAGCCCTGATAACATTTGTTGAAATAGTGAAAATATCTACTTTATCTCTAATAAGGAATTCAAACATTAGGTTTTCTCTCTATAAATCTTTTAAAATCTTACTTAATTATTTATTATTGCATTCCACATTTTCTACCTCTACCCAGGGAGCCCAAACCTTGTTGAGAACTCTGTCCTTAGGCAATGTGGTACCTTTAAGGAGACCATCTGAGCTTCATCATCACACAAGTCATTCTTCATCAGCCACCTCTGGAGCATGTGTGGGAAGGAAGGGGCCATCATGTGAAAGTTGTAATATACAGCTTACTGCTGTCCTTTAAAATAACCCTATCAGGAAGCCCACTCCAGCAAGCTCAGCTATTAATCCCACTGCAATTTACTGCCACAGGGACAGAAGAGAGACTATGCCATGGTTAGCATCCCATGAAGTCTTTAAGAGAACCAGAAATATGCTCCTTTTACGTATTAGATGCTGGGATGATCTAATTGCCAGATTCATCAATGTCCATGTGTGGCTGGATGTGTGTGATGAACTCTGACTGGCTCTGCAGCGTGGTTACAGCTCTGGAGCAACTTCCATTCCTCTAAATGCCTTGCAAAAAATGGGGTCCCTCCTATCCTTTCCTGATGATCAGCATCAGGAAAGCAGTTCTATAAAAAAGAGAAGAAAGTCAAGGCAAAGGATTCCATTCCCCAAATGATTTCACTAATTTATCTCTGAGCACATTTACTGGGATAAAAATGGGAAAGTCATGTACAATATGACTATATATGTGCCTTACCTCCTTCTCCTAGAAATTAAATTATCTGTCTCTTTCATTCTTTAGGGCTGCCTGGCACCTACAAGACACCAGAGTCTGGCATCTTCAACAGATGGAGGCAGGTAGGACTTAAATCTAAGTGAGATAGAGACAAGGAATGAGACAAATTTGCAGATTTATTCCAAGAAATTCAGATAATATGTTTTGAATGCTTATCTAATACTAGTCATGGCAATTTACATTTGATTGCTCTCAATAAAAGTAAAGAACTGGAGTCGTAAGTGGTAAATATCTTAGTTAAAGCCAGATAGGGAGCAAGATGCAGAGTGAAGAGTTGAACTGAGATAGTTTGAACTCAGAGTTTAGGCTCCTCAATTCTCTGCTGTAGCACCTTCTGATGTGTGGAGCTGCCAGCCTGCTGTCTTATTCTACGTTCCCATTCCCCATTCTCTGTGGATACTGGCAGTGACCTTCCATGTTTATCTGACTTGTTCTTGACAACTTCATTCTCTACCACCCCCTTAATTTCTTGCTTGACTCTAGGTACCTGTTTCCTAGCTCCCCAAATATAGAACTGTAGCTACGACAAATAGATGAAAGCATGTGACCTGTGACTTTTATTGAAGTCTTGCCTGAGGATCCTCACCTCGGACAATCCCGTAACGAAGAGCATGACACAAAATAAAATGCATAATTCTGCATTCAGATGTGACGTTTTATACATCTGCATGTCTTGTGTGGCATTTTAGTGAGTTTTACTATACCCTTCTGTTCAATATTTTATTACATTTCACTGAATTGTTGAACAGATAAGGGAGGGTATTAAAAAGAGTCAGAAGAATGCTTGTTTAGATCCCACATGGGATTCTTGTTTAGCCATATTACCTTGACTTTGACATTTCATTAGTAAAATAGTGATGATAGTATGTACCTAACAGAGTTCTAACATGGATTAGATAAGAACATTTATAAGGGAAGTACAGTAACACGAACATGGTAAGCTCTCAGTATTTAAAAAAATCATTTTGTTCTTGTTTACAAAGATTTATTTTTTAATAGGTCCTTAATGTTGCTCAAAATTAAGGCACCCCACATCCTTTTCATCTTCAAATCTTACTCTGGAACTTGGGCCCATTGTAGGTGCTCCATATGCGGTAAGGAAATTGAATTTCTGAGAGCTGCTTAGACGTTAAATGAATCCGTGGAAATTCTTTCTAGTCTAAAAAATCTTGCCCTTATCTAAGATTAATTCCCTGGAAATTGCAGAGGGAAGAAAGATAGGGGGGCGGTGCAAGTAGAAAAGAAGAGAGAGGGGGACAAAAAAGATTATCTGTGAGATATTTATCTAAACAGTCTGGCTGTGAGAGTGGCAGGCTCTGGATGGTCTCCCAGTATGGGAGGGAAGATGAATGGTTTCCAGGGAACCCTGGTGCTGCTCCTTAAAAGGACCCTGCTGCGGCCAGAGCTGGCCTTCTTGACCCTGTTTTAATGTCGGAGGAAGGATGGGGAGAATCATAAAAGGAACACACACTCTCACACTCGCAAAGATGATCCCCAAGAAATATTGGATCTGTTAAGGCAGCCAGGATATGTGTATGTGTGGTGTGGTAAAAAGCGCTTGAAATGCTACTTTGCTGCTGCAGCTCTGTGACCTTAGGTACATTATTTAGCTCTTTCAGTTCTTTCCTTATTTGTAAAATGAGGAAAATAACACCCACCTCATAGGACTAGTCAGGTGGTTAAATAATGCTAACTGCATTAAAGCTGTTAACAGAGTTTATGGATCTACTATGACAACAGTTATAAGCTGTCATGTGAAAGAGATAACTATTTTAGGCTAAATGTGAAGAATATTTTTTCAGGTGTTTGTCTGTTCATCTTTATTGAAAATTAACCATTATCTGAAGTATTGGCATCAGTGTGTTTACTCTATCATCCTGTCCTTGTGGCCATATTTCATGAAACCAGACGTGGATACTTGATCTTAACTGAATGATACAGATTTTTCTCTTCTAGAATTTAGTTTTGGGCTAAAGCTTCGTGTGTATATATATCTATATAGATCTATATCTATATATATATATATAGTGTGTGGGGGCGGAGAAAAGAAAGTAGAAGAAAATGAATTTGGAATGTCCCATTAATACCTTTTCCTGGGAACATATCCTTAATAAACACTTTCACAAAAATCACAGTCAGCTGAGCGAAATAAGTCAATCAGAGAAAGACATGTATCATATGACCTCACAGATATGAGGAATTCTTAATCTCAGGAAACAAACTGAGAGTTGCTGGAGTGGTGGGGGGTGGGAGGGATGGGGCGACTGGGTGATGGACATTGGGGAGGGTATGTGCTATGGTGAGTGCTGTGAATTGTGTAAGACTGTTGAATCACAGACCTGTACCTCTGAAACAAATAATACATTATATGTTAAAAAAAAAAAAAAAAGAAGATAGCAGGAAGGGGAAAATGAAGGGGGGGAATCAGAGGGGGAGACGAACTATGAGAGACTATGGACTCTGAGAAACAAACTGAGGGTTCTAGAGGGGAGGGGGGTGGGGGGGATGGGTTAGCCTGGTGATGGGTATTAAAGAGGGCACCTACTGCATGGAGCACTGGGTGTTATATGCAAACAATGAATCACAGAACACTACATCAAAAACTAATGATGTAATGTATGGTGATTAACATAACATAAAAAAAATCACAGTCAGGCTCTTCTTCTAGAAAAGTCATTTTTTTTTTAAAGATTTTATTTATTTATTTGACAGAGAGAGACTCAGAAAGAGAGAGGGAACACAAGCAGGGGGAGTGGGAGAGGGAGAAGCAGGCTTCCCGCCGAGCAGAGAGCCCGATGCGGGGTTCGATCCCAGAACCTGGGATCATGACCTGAGCCGAAGGCAGACGCTTAATGACTGAGCCACCCAGGCGCCTCTAGAGTCATTCTTAATCAACTGACATGGAAATTACCTGCCAGAGATCAACTAGTTTTAAGGCAGATGTAGGTGTTCTTAAGATTTTTTTTAATTGAATGGTCTATAGAGTTTGACAAATTTGGGTATATATGTTATATCAGCTACTAACAGTTTGACCTTGGAAAAGTTACTTAACCTCATGTGCCTCAGTTTTCTTATCTGTAATATCTATCTCACAGGACTGTTTGGAGAAATGAAATAAATAGGGGTCCCCCCAGATATCTTGGTATGCCATATCAATTTCATAAAGAGTAGCTTTTATTATTACTATTACCGTCACAACAACTTTTGTTTCTCTGTGAATGATTTTAGCTCTGCTTGAAGTTGTTTTGGTTGTACTTTTTTTTTCTTTTACCATTTATAACTGTGTCCTCCTAACTTACAGTTAAGCCAGAGTTAGAGAATACTTTCAAAATCAGTAGTTAAAATGGAAACATTAGTATAAACACAATTGGAAGAGACCAGTTGCCATGGCAATGCTTTTGCCAAAGTAATGGCGAGGTAAGTTAAATGGCAAGGGAGGTTGTAAAAAGTTGCTTGTATTCTTAACTGCATTGAGTGTGATAGATGGAAGAAAAATCCTAAATTCTATTTAGCAGGCATTTTTTTTTCTGTCTTTAAAATCTTTATTTACTAAGAATGTGTTTTTACTCCAGTGCTGCTGTTACCCATAGTAATATTTATCACCCATCACTGGCAGATGTTTCTGCAGAAAGGAACAAGTATCATATGATAATTCTAGAGTCAGACATCTTGGATTGGACACTAGTTGTGCAGTGATCTGTTTTCAAGAATTTGTTCACATTTACTAACCTAAAACTAATTTTTCTTATATGTAAGATATGAAGATGAATAATATCTGACTCATATGCTTGGATTGCATGAGCTAGTTTATGTAAAATAATTAGCAGAGAGCCTGCTATTTAGTGAACAATAAAATGTGTTCATTATTATCATCAAATTATCATCATCATTGTCATTATTATCATGACTATTATCCTAATCATTTTAGAATAGTAGAGCTTGGGCAGTCCTGAGGGATCATTTAGTTAAATTCTATCATCTTATAAAGATCATTTGCCATATATCAGACAATGGGGTTGACACTGGTGACTTATGTATGAAAAATGTGTAGCCTCTCGTCTTTGGAGACTCATGGATAAAATGTTCCTTTAGATCCACAAGCTTCACGGAGGTAAGAGATATACATATTTCATTCACCATTGAGTATAAGCAGGGCAATGTACTTTGATGGTGTCTCGCATGAAGTAGATATTCAATAAATCCTGATCAAAGGAATGAATTAATTAATGGATATACTGGTAACTGAATTCTTGAGTAAATGAATTGGAACACAGAAATAGGGTTTTAGGTGCTATAAAAAATAACATGGGGCTCTAATAGTCCAGGGTTAGTATCGAGGAGATTTACCTGAACATAGAGGGTTTATACTCTCTCCAGTGGGAGGCCACCATTTTCACCAGTCCCATCTGCTCTGGCAATGGCTTTTGTGTCTCAGGCCTGAGCAGATGTAACATGGTACCCTCTTTGCCCAACACGTACCATGTTATCTTCAAGGTCTTATAAATATAATATGTTTCTCTAGCTCACTTACCTACACCAAGAGTAAATGACTTGGTCCCTATGTCATGATCCCCTAACGCATGGCTTCTCATGCCTCCAACTTCCTCCCAGGAGCGATTAGTGAAGTATGCTTACTGTGTCACTATGAGATATGACATTGAATAAGCTCACTTAGTCATAAATTAATACCTCTTCACATCCATCTCCCCACTCTCTGAGAGGGCATTTGTTTTTCTAAGGCTCTGCCTTATATAAGGATTTCTAGCCATGTCATCTGCTCTAAAACTTTGGCAAAGTACTGAAGAGAGCTAATTGATTTAAAAGAGAAGATTCGGGGCGCCTGGGTGGCTCAGTCGGTTAAGCGTCTGCCTTCGACTCAAGTCACGATCTCAGGGTCCTGGGATCAAGCCCAGCTGTTGGGCTCCCTGCTCAGTGGGGAGTCTGCTTCTCCCTCTCCCCCTGCCTCGCCCCCTGCTCAAGCTCTGTCTCTCTCTCTCTCAAATAAATAAACAAAATCTTTTAAAAAGTGAAAATAAAAAAAATAAAATAGAAGGTTTCATTAGGAAAATTTATTCTATGATGTACTGCTCTCACTTTAATAGCTTCAATTTAAAAGATTTCACCTAAATGTCCATATAGTTATAAAATACAGGGGGGTGTGTGTGTGTGTGTGTGTGTGTGTGTGTTTAGTCTTGTGGTATGGGGATTAGAGGAATTTAAATGATCATGATGAAACCCTTTTATTAACTAAGTGCAAATGAAACATGCATTATAACTACTTATTTGTAGATATCACTGATGTGATCCCTTCCTCAGGTACCATTCAAGAAAATTAATATTGAGATTTATCAGGAATCCTTCTCCCATTTATTGTACCCAGATGAGAACTGCTATACCTCGCAGCCTCAGTGGGTCAGGAAAAGAAGTCTTTAGCCAAGAGCTTTGACTTGAATACTGGGTAACATGCTAAAGCTCATTACATAAGTCTGTTCATAGTTTTCCTTTCCTTCTGAACTGAATTACCATTACATCTAGGCACAGGCCATGGCAATACCTTAACTCTGACCACATGACCTAAGATTTTCTCTCCAGGCCCTATGATTATCTCTCCATTACTTGCTAGTGAGCATGTTACATTAATCCCAGGTTGAGAAACCATGGTTTATTTGCTCCCTAACCTATTCATGGATAGATTTTAGATTATCTTTTGTTTATTGTTCCTAGAAAGTGGTGAGTGATCTAATGTTTTATTAGTAGCACTAGGTGCCTGGCATTATGTTAAGTACGTTCATAGCCATTATCTGAATATATCATCACAACTACAAGTTTTTTTTTTTTAATTTTATTTTATTATGTTATGTTAGTCACCATACAGTGCATCATTAGTTTTTTGATGTAGTGTTCCATGATTGATTGTATAACACCCAGTGCTCCATTCAATACATGCCCTCCTTAATACCCATCACCAGGCTAACCCATCCCCCCACCTCCCTCCCCTCTAGAACCCTCAGTTTGTTTCCCAGATTCCATAGTCTCTCATGGTTCACAAGAAAGTTTTTAATGCTCATTTTACCAATGAAAAAATGTTATTATGGAAATTAGGTATTTTGCATAATATAAATATGAGGATGTGTTATCACTGGATGGACAGTCTCTAAAACCATGCTTGATTTAGATACAAGAGTTTCTCACTCCCATAGTATCATCCTACAAGCTGACTTGAGTTGATAACATTAAGGAACCAAGTTCATGGAATTGAAAAATGGTGAAATCAGGTTACAAACCCCAATTTTTTTTTAGTTCAGTTCTGGAGTTGTCCTCATTATGTCGTATTATCACAAAGAAGAAAGGGAATAAGAAAAATGGCTACTTAATTAGGAGTTTCTCCTCTGGAGTGAACTGAAGGGGTTCAAATTCCCGCATTACCACATGTTAGCATTGTCAACTTAGGAAGTCAGTGCTAAGATTAGTATATAAATAGTACCCAACAGTCAGTTTATTTTAGAATTTGATTAGGCATGCAAGGTGCTTAGCATAGTGCCTAACATATAATTTGTGCTCAATAAATAATATTTATTATTACTCATAATAGTACAATTTAGTTTTGAATCAGCTGAAAATTACTATGAATGTATAAAGTGCTAAAAGACATTTGATGGCTGCAATAAAAAGAAAACCTCTTTGCTAAAATGGCAGACAACACTCCATGTGTTTGGTATACAGGAGTTTCCTGCTTTCCTAATGGGAGATTAATCCCTGTCAAGAATTTGGAAACTGATTAAATGAACTCATCATTTTACCTAAGAAAGTCATTTCCTCTGCCCAGGCTTCCTGCTGAACTAGCACCTTTGAATGATACTCATGGAATATTTAACTGGTGTGGGCATTGGAACACATTTAGTTCAAAATGGCCTTTTGCTTATGGCATACATAATCCAGCTAGAAATGTTTATTTAATATTCTGAGCCAATGTAATTGCCAGTTAATCACAATAGTGATTGACCTCTGTCAAAAGATTTATACCATCTGAGTAATTCCACATATTTATTCCATAGTTTTGAATATTCTTAACAAATATCAAATTTTCAACTCCTCTATATACATGTTAAAAGGACAAAATTGATTGGGATAGGCAGATGTTTACATGATAGGTCAATCTTATTATTATCACTAATTTTAAAAGGCATCTCTGTATACTGAAAATTCACATACATGCACATTCACACATTCATACATACAAATGTACACTCACACACATATGCATAAATATACCTTTTTAATTACCAGAGGAATGTTTTATGTTTGGTAATGACCCAAACATACATTAAATTTATGAATAGTCTCATTTTTATCCTATGACTCTTAAAACCTTGGAGTCTTCAAGTGATTTTATGATTAATACTGATATTAACACTTGTAAAAGAAAAATAAAAGCCCCATCATGTAGAGGAACTTATGTTGAAATGCCGATAGAATTTTGGACTTGCCTTAAGTGTCCTTATTGCACCTTAAAAAAGAGCGTGGCATTCAAATTTAGAGGATAAAACAGGATAAATAATTCAATAATAGCATCGATGTCATGCTTGTATAGTATTTTCCCTCCATGTCTTTAAAATAATGCCAAGAGACAGGCTGGGTTTTATTACCCTTAGCTTACAAATGAAAAAACCAGGGCTCAGATAATTTAAGTAAATTTACTTAACTCCCATATGGTGAGTTGACTAGGATATAAACCCCTCCCCTGCCTTTTTTAACTAAAAATGCAGTATACTTTTCAAACGACTTGATTTTCCCTCTGAATTATAAGAGAATAAGTAGGGTGTTGGAGACAAAGGAGATCATTTACAAAATTAGATATCAAATGATCAAATACACTCTTATTTGGATCTCCAAACACTTGCTAATTAAATTCCTATTATCTGACATGCCTATCTCCATGATACCAACCATGAGGACAGTTCCATATAGTTTTCTATAACCTTTGTACTCAAAACTAGTAAATGAAACTTAAATTCAGTCCATTGTCTTAATATTACACTATGATGGATCACATACTCAGGAACTGATCTTAGTTTTTACCATGAAATTTATCCTCAGCCTCTTGATGTATTTTCTCTGTTACCACTGTCTCAGCCTGAGTCCATAGCTGGCTTCAGTAGTCAAGGTGCTTACATAGGTTGGAATTAAAATACACCGCTATGGCCAATTTCCATTCCATCACTATCTATCATGGGGTGAAGAATTTGGACTGTGGAAACAACCACTACTGAATTATGTGAGTCCTTACTATTTACCAGAAAATGCCCTATCATGGTGCTGCTTTGCTGATATACACGGTAGTCTGAAGTGATATAGAATACAGCACTCTCTGACTTTCTGAGCTAGTCTGCTATTTCTGTTATTCGTCACAGTGGGAATATGGGACCATATTAGCCACTTCTTCAGAGATGGTGAGTACACACACACACACACACACACACAACTCAGCATTGGGTGGATTCTGGTTCCTTGAGAATTTGAGACTGTCTACACAAGTGTACAGTATGGAAATGAAGCTCACATTAGAAATGTACAGAGTTTTGGTCTATTCATATTTTCATTCTCCTCTGGTTTCCCCTTCCTGTCTTAGAAGTTTTCAGTTCTTGCAAGTTTGCATCAAGATTCTCAGCTTGTGTTTCCTGAAGAATTGATACCACCAAGCTGGGGACACTCTCCTTAAATTCAAACCACATTCAACTGTGATTGAATTTACAAAACCACCATTGCCATGAAGTTATTTTGCAGTTTAAAGAAGAAAGGTCCTCAAGGTTGTGATGACATTGCCTCCTGACCCCCTTGCCACGCCATATATTCTAACCTTAGTTTCATTCGTATGTGGTCATCTCTTCCATAGCCTAAGAATTTAAGATTTTCAAGTCATTATTCATTAAGCATAGAGATATTTCATCCCACAATTAAATCCTTCCTCACAGTCTCATAAAATAAATAAACAGCATGGTTCCACAGGTCTGTAAATATTATCACCTGTTATTTGAAAGACAACACAAGACTTGCTGTTCTTCCTCTCTCGTACTATAGCTCCAAATTATACAATTTCCACCACATAAGTATTCTGAATCCTGTCCGTCATTCCTAACCATTCTGTCACTACATTATTTTAAGACTTCATTATTTTGCCTTCAGACAAATCTAATGTTCTCTTAATCTGTATCCATTTTATCGTTTTACTGTTCATCCCCACCTCTAGGTCCGTTAATCCACTTTCCCTCCTTTGGCAAGAGCAAGCTGATTGAGAAACAACAAATGATCAGACCATTCCCTTGTTATAACATCTCAGTTCTCCCACTACACAGGAAAACAAAAAGTCTGAGCTTTACATATGTAATGCAAAATCCCTCAGTTTGGCCAAAGTCCAGCTCTCCTTCTTTATCCTCTGCTGCCCCTGAAGCATGGAATAAATTAATGAATAAATGAGTGGAGACACAGCAATTGACGATTTGCTAGATCTTTGTCTTTACAAATTTATAAACACGGACAAAACTATTTATGGAATAAATTTGGACTGGTTCAAAGTCATTAAAAATGGGGGAATAGCCAACATTCAGCTCTTTTTAGACCCTTCGTAGAGTCTTTAAACTGAACAGTATTGGTTTATGGATGATGTGTTTCATTTCATTACAGTAAAATGTCATCATCATGTATTAGCAGAAGTGGTTTAGAGAATAAGAACCCCTAAAATCATTATTCAAACTTTAGGATATTTATTTTACTATTCTCATTACCTTTGAAATTTTCTTAATGAGAAAAAAAAAAGAACAACTGCAACAAATTGGCTTGAAAGTATTAATATAGCACCTGAAATATGTCTCTGTAAATAAGTGACCTTTAGATGTAAAGTATTTTTGAGGGAATCTATTTCTCCCTTTAAACTCTAGCCTCTGTTTGTTAAAACAGAGAAGATGAGAGAGAAAGAAATCTTGATGAGGATAAGAAAATTGAATAAAATATTGCTAAAGGGATTTAACTTGGGATTAATTGTTTTACCCCCAAGAAAGAGTAATTTAGAGTCACAGAGAGTAGGGTATATATATATATATCTGAGCAGAAGGAGTGATGCAAAGGTACAATTGCATATCACTTAGATCTATAGACATTAAGATACCTTTTCAAAAACCCTAAGAATATTAACAGAAAAAAACAATATCAGGATCCTGTCTCATTAATTTCTAAATATTAGGGTTTTGATATCAAGACCAAGAGTATTACTAACAATAATCACACTTCAAGATAAATGAGGTCATCTAATCATGCAGTTTTGGCTTTTATATTACATAGGTACTCTTGGCTTATTAATCTAATATGTCTGATGAAATGTCCATTGGGATCTAGGCACCATTCTAAGCAAGGCTCCTGCTTATGACTGTAATCTCTTTAGTAACCTGAACTCTATGTGTGGTCCTCCTAAAATAATCATACATCCTAATGCATTATACTCTTTGTGCTTACCTAGAATGCCTTCTTCTTCCCACATCCTTTTTATCAACCAAGCCACCTCCTAATCATCCTTAAGGCCATTAGCTCATTTCACCTCCTTCAGGAAGCCTTGCTTCTGTTTGAATTCATTGATGCTTTATTTTTATAATGTTTGCTAAATTAATTCAAAGTGTTTAAACAATATTTTTATTTTAATGTGCTTGAGCTAATTACTTCTCTCATGTTACTGGTAAAGAAACTTCAATTTTCAGTGTTTAACTAAGTTGTCAAGTACCACAGAATAAAGCTAGGATTTAAATCCAGTCCTCAAAACTGTCCAGTGACTGTCTAGTACTTCACTATACAACGGAGGATTTGATTTGATCAACTTTGATTCTTCATGCTCAGTGATGTTATTTTTGCCTTAATTAAAACTTTAAAAATTAGGCTTTCTCTCTCTTTCCTTGTAAATGATTAATCACATATACACATATAACAAAAATGGATACTTAACTAAAATAACAAAATATCAGATTTTATAGCGTTTTCTTTTTAACTCGTTGTGAGCCTGACTTGGGTAATGCATGCGGTGTGAAGCTAAAATCTACACTGCTGTTATATCCATATGCATAGCCATTGCTTGAAAAAAAAATTCAATCAGGAGCAGAGTAGCAAAGTTAAATTGGAAGGAAGATCAAGACCTAACATCTTATATAAAATGAATGACTTTGGAATAACTATACGTTGCATTGATATTTAATATTTCACAGATGCATGTATTCTATTTGTATGTGCTATTACTTGAACATTAGCATTTGATGAAATTCTTCCCTCAAGGTCTGCAGGGTTTTTTAAATTTTCATGTTACAATGAATTTCTCAAGTCAAGTCAATGGTAGCAAGAAAAAAAATGGCTATGATAAAAAATTTTTCTAATCTTTTGTAGAATCAGAATGGTTTCTATTTATCAGTTACTCTATGTCCTCATTAAGGTCATCCTGTCCTGCAAAGCACTTTAGTGGTTTCTATGTATGAAGAGGGAAGAAGACAATTAGAGTTATAAACTGAGGTCATGTGGATGCTTCAAAAGTCCTGTCTGTGAATTCACAGACAATGAAAATTGACATATTATTAATTAACTTAAATAAGTTTATTAAGCAATATGGATGACTAGAGGGATGTATGAATTAACTGATGCGATAAATTTTATTATCCTAATTGTAAAATATATGTGTGTCTACATGCATTTGTATTTTACTCAAAGCAAATGCCTGAAAAATGTTAAGGTATATTTATAACTGCAGATTATCTATCTATCTATCTATCCATCTATCCATCCATCCATCCATCCATCTATCCATCCATCCATCTCTTAATAGTGGTTGTATTTGGGTGGTAGGTTTATGGTTATTGATTTTTTTCCTTATACTAATTATTTTACAATTAGCTTATATTAATTGTATAATTAACTATTTTTTAAATTATGGAGCACTGTTGGGTATTATGCACTTAGTGTTTACGTAACATCGTCTAATGTCTAGCAAACATTTTAATTCTCTAGAAGTTTTTAGACACTATCAGATTTAACCCTGGATATTGCTTTGTGAGGTCAGCTAAGAAATCTCTCTCCTATTAAATAACTCACAATTTGGCTAAACCCAAATACCTGTTGACTAACTTTTATTCCTGTATTTTTCTCACACATGTAATCCAATCCATAAGCAACTTGTTTCTTCAAACTTCAGAAAAACTATTCAAAATACAAATAAGACTCCCCTCATAACTTCCCACTACCTAAATTAAAGGCCCCATCATCTCTCATTTGAATTACTGCAATCAAAAGCTCAGAGATCTTGCCCCATTTCTTCTCATCTAAAATCTACTGCACACTAGCCTAAGGCACCAGCTATTCTTGAAGACACCAAAGTGGCTTCTATTTCAAGACTATTGTTTTAGCTCTTTGTTCTACTTGTTATATTCTTCCTCTGGACCACTGCATGAGTTGATTCTACATTTTATCAAGGTTTTGTTTTCAGGGTACAGTCCTGACAAGCTTTATCAAAAATAACCCATTCATGGGGAGCCTTGGTGGCTCAGTAGGTTGAGCATCTGACTCTTGGTTTCTGCTCAGGTCATGATCTCAGGGTCGTGAAATCAAGCCTGTGTCAGGCTCTGTGCTCCATGCTCCATGCTCAGCGGAGAGTATGCTTAAGATTCTGCCTCTCCCTCTCCCTCTGCCCCTCCCACACTCACTCTCTCTATAAAATAATAAATAAATCTTTGAAAAACGTCCCATTCACTTTTGTATATATTTTTTTAAAGATTTTATTTATTTGACAGAGACAGAGATAGCAAGAGCAGGAGCACAAGCAGCGGGAGTGGGAGAGGGAGAAGCAGGCTTCCCCCCAAGGAGGGAGCCTGATGTGGGACTCGACCCTGGGATCATGACCTGAGCCGAAGGCAGACGCTTAATGACTGAGCCACCCAGGCACCCTCACTTTTGTATATTTTTATTTCACTTGCCTTTATATTTCTCCATTATATTTTTGTTCAGTTAATTTCTGATTATTGTCTATTTTTTCTTTTTTTTTTTTTTAAAGATTTTATTTATTTATTTGAGAGAGAGAATGAGACAGAGAGAACATGAGAGGGGGGAGGATCAGAGGGAGAAGCAGACTCCCTGCTCAGCAGGGAGTCCGATGCGGGACTCGATCCCGAGACTCCAGGATCATGACCTGAGCCAAAGGCAGTTGCTTAACCAACTGAGCCACCCAGGCGCCCCTATTTTTTTTTTTTTTTCTATTTGAATGTAATATCCTCATGAATAGGGACTTTTGTATCTTGATTATTACCATTAAATTTGGCTTGCACATAGTAAGAACCCCATAAATGTTTGTTGAATAAATTTATACATAGAGAAAATATTATTTATTGATTAAATTTTCAAAATAATATAATCTTTATAATTCTCCATGTGAAATGAACTTCATTTCCATTTCATAAATAATGAAACTGAGGGATAAGAGTATGAAACAACTTGTACTTGTTAGGTGAGTAGTAAACTAGATCTAGAATCCATGGCCAGTGGTTCTTGGTGTTTTTCTGTCGTCTTCTCTGAAGAGGTACTGTACTCCAGGCCTTTATGTCACTTCAACTGGAGTTGAGGATGATGCTCCTGATTTCCTAAGCAAACTGTAGACCATCCCAGGGATTTTAAAACCACCAAATTCAGTTACCTCTGGAATAAGTTGAGAGTTTTTATCAAGTAGCCAGAGAGTAAATATTTCCATCTTTACATGAAAATTGAGGATCATGGAAAAAGCTCCTTAATGTTGGTCAGTTTCACCTAGTGACTTTGCAGAGGTTGCAGAAATTTGTGTTGATCTCTCTGAATTGCCCAGTTAGAGTTAGTTTACCAGTCTGAGTTTACTTTTATTTCACGGTAGAGCAAATGTGCCTCTTGGTATTCACCTGAATTTGAATAGGCTTGCTTGTTTGCTTATTTTTAGACAGATTAGTAGAAACATAGTTTCCGATTATGCTGGTATCTTCAGAAGTCCAAGTCCTGGATGGATTTGTTTTAATTATATTTCAGGCCCACCTGACACTCATAAACAAACAGAACTTTATTCTGCTCATCTGTATCATTAATTTGATTGATATCTCAGAAGTGGGACCCAAATTATACATGCATCCATGGTAATCTCTATCAAGAATTGATAGAAATACCACTTCAGGGACACTTGCAATAGATGCAGCTTTTTTCTTAATTCTGCTCAAAGATAGCTTTGGGCTTTGGTGTTGCCTTCTTTTTTTGGTTAGTGTTGCTGTATCCCTAACACAACAAGGTTCTTAGCTGTCCTACACTCTCCCCCAGTATTCCACAATTTTTAAATTGAACCATATCCCCCAAATGCTCAAGACAGAAATTTTGTAGTCATATTTGATTTGACATCTTTAATTACCTGCATTCCACCCATAAGGAAGGCTTATCAACTTTATATCTATATTTATATCTATACCTATATCTATACTCATATATACATTCATATCATACCTATATCTATATATCTATATTCTGTATCTCTATCCACATCAATGTAGATATACATAGACATGCGTATTTTAAACTGTTTACGTATTAAATATCTGCCCATCACACTCTTTGCAATTACCACCACAAAGTGAAGACCTGCCTTGGATCTCACTCGGGTACCTGCACAACGTCCCTTACTGTCTATTCATTTTCTTGACTGTCACCCACCCTCAATAATTGCAGACACAGAAACCAAAATTACTTTGTTTTAAGAAAATTTCATGTCACATCCTCATTTAAAACATTCCATGACTTTTCACTGAAACAAGATCACTGTATAAATTATTGTCCATACCCTAAAAGGCCTCTTTCTGTTTTTCTAGCATAATTTCTTTCTCCATCCCCCACCTCTTAGTAGTTTGTTCCCTTTTATTGTTGAGTCATATTCAGTAGTCTAAGAAATCATAATTTACTTAGCCATCTAACTATTGAGCAATGTGAGTTATTTCTACATTTTTCTTACTGTTATGATTAATATCACTATGAGCATTCAGAAAAAATTCTATGGACAAATGTGCATTCACTTCTCTTGGGCAATACCAAGTGTAGAAGAGTCCAAGTATTTCAAACTTTGTTGTATCGTTTTGTATTCCCATCAGCAATACATATTTGTTCCAATTTCTCTACATATCCTAGCCAACACTTGGTGTTGTCAGTTTAAAAAGTTTTATTTATTCAAGTGTGTATAGGTAAATCTTGTAATGTTAACTTTCTTTTCTTTTTTTCTAATGGCTACTAATATTGACTATCTTTTCATGTGTTTATTAGCCATTTCAGTATCTTCTTTTGTGAAGTTTCTAAATCTCAGAAGTTTTATGTTATTTGTTTCCTTAATTTTGAATCAGTAGGAATTCTTTTTTCATTTTAAGATGATTTTTATCTGGGGTAAGGCAAGGATTGAGGTCCAATTTTTTTTTTTTTTTTTCAAATGTGATATCCAGATGTTCCAGCACAATTTGTTGAAACTATTAATTGTTCCCCATTCATAAGCTTTGGCAACAATTTAACCTTCAATAATATTAGACCATTTAAAATATAATGTAAGAAACTTATAACATGATAATTTTAATTTCCTCCTTTCAACCTTTGTACTATTTTTATCTATATTTTACTTGTATAAAATAATTTTATGACATATAATTGTTATTTTCACTTTAAGATTTCAAATATTTAAGGAATTTTTAATATGGGAAAGTCTTTATATTCATCTGTATGTTTACTGTTTGTTGTGTATTAATTAGTAGAGATTCAAATCTTGATCTTGAATTATTTTTTTACTTATGCCTGAAGAATATCTTTCAATTTTGCCTGAAAAATCACTATTTCTTCTAGTGGAAATCTGTTGGACAAAAATTTCTAAATTTTTTTCTTAATAAATTTCAGCTTCATTTTTGATAGACATTTTCTCTGTGGTAACTCTAGTTCCTTTTTCTTTCCTCTCAGAACTTAAAAAATGGTATCAATTATTCTCTTGTTTTTATAAATTCACAGAAGAAAACTAGTCCTTATCTTTTCTTTGTCTCTGATAAGCCTTTTTATTCTCTACTTTAATTTTATTACTGCTTATTGGCAGTCTGATTACAATATGCATTTATGTGGTTTATTGTGTTTATTTTGCATAGCTTTTGTTTAGCTTACTGAAATTCAGATATATAGCTCTCATCATATTTAGTAAATTTTATCTACTATTTCTTGATTTCTCAGTCTTGTTCCATGGATTATTAGAGCTGTTCTTTTTATTTTATTTTTTAACTTATTTTTATTTTTAAGATTTTATTTATTTGAGAGAAAGAGAGAGAGAGCAAGTAAGCCGGGAGGGGCACAGGGGCAGAGAGAAGGAGAGGAAGAAAGGATCTGAAGCAGACTCCCTGCTCAGCATGGAGCCCAACACAGGCTTGATCCCAGGACACTGGGATCCTAACCTGAGCCAAAGGCAGACGCTTAACCGACTGAGCCACCAAGGTGCCCCTGTTGAGACTTCTTTTAAGCATGTTTTAAGAGTACCTATTACTCTAGGAATTGTTTAGCCTTACTGTTAAGCTGTGGGCCTTTTAGGTTTCCTATTGAATGCCCACGTGATAAATGAAAAATCTACACTGAATTGGGGCACCTGGGTGCCTTTGTTGGTTGAGGATCCAACTCCTGATTTTGGCTCAGTTTCCCGAGATCAAACCTGCATGGGCTCTGTGCTCAGCGGGGAATCTGCTTCTTTCCCTCTCCCTCTGCCCCTCACCCCTTGCACTCTCTCCCTCTCTCTTTCTCTCTAAAAAAAATAAATAAATCTTTAAAAAAAAAAATCTACACTGAGTTGACAGAGCTAGAAAGTCTACCTACGAAATGTGATTTTTGAGAATTACTGTTTACAGCACACTAGGCCTTTGTGAAGCCTCCTAGAATTTTACCCCATGCATACATGACTTAGTTTGGCAAACACAGAAATAGATTCCTCTTCAGGTTTGTGGTGCTCTTTCTCTGTGTAGATACATCTTCTCCAAAATTCTGCCTTGTAACATACTTTAGACTCCCTAAACTCTGATCTTTGTTTCCTAAGCTCACTGAGACCACTATGCTCTGCTTTGAGAATTTTTGTCTTGATTTGGAGACTGGCATGGGCCTCTAGGCAAAACACTAGGGTAATAGTACTGTTCATCACATTTGTTTCCTTTCTCTCAGAGAAAATATTCCTGTGCTGCCTGGAATCCAATGTCTGAGAATAATTATTCCATGTATTTTGTGCTGTCTTCTACTTGTAATGATGGGAAACTGTTATGGGCTTATTATGTCCCTGCTTGCCCCCCCCCAAAAAAAATCATGTGTTAATGTTATAACCCCCAGTACCTTAGAATGTGACTGCATTTGGAGATAGGACCTTTACAAGGCAATTAAGGTAAAATGAGGTCATAAGGGTGGGCCCTAATTCAATATGACTGGTATTCGTATAAGAAGAGGAGATTAGGACACAGAAGCACACAGCCCAAGGGACAACTGTGTGAGGATACAGTAAGATAGGGACCAAGTCAAGGAGAGGGCCCTTGGGAGGAATCAAACGTGCTGACACTTTGATACTAGATTTCTAGTCCCCAAAACTGTGAGAAAATAAAGTTCTCTCATTTAAGCCACCCCGTCTATGGTATTTTGTGATGGCAATCCTATCAAACTCATGGAGAAGTTAAGTGAGATTTTCATTACTAACTACATCCTTTCCAAAAGAAAAGGGCCTTAATAGTATTATAAACTGCCAAATATAATTTAAATTGTATTTTAATACCAAGTATTCTACATATCACCCAGATGCCATTTAGGAGACATATTTAAGGAAACCCGAGTGTTGTAACTCTTGGACTGTGTAATATAAATTGGATCTTGTTCAATCTTCTTTATTTAAATGATTCATAGTATCTTCTTTTATTACACAGTATAGCCTTGTTTCAGTAAGTTAGTGAGACGAACAAATGGCCTTTCTTCCTTTTTCTAGCACTAAACTCTCTAGGAAGTGTTGTGCATTCTGTAAATGAAAACTTTTTCTATGAAAAAGGAAAAGATGCGACTACTTCCTGTATATCTATTTAATACTAAGTAGCATACTAATTGTGTTATGTTATTCATTTTTTAATACACATGACACAGTTATTTTCACTGTGTCTGTTTACTAGGTGAGGAAGCTGAGATCAGAAGTTGCTTAGCTCGCCCATGGTCACATGACTAGTAGGTGAAAGAGCTAAGATTCATACCAGTTACCTGCATGTTTCTCTGAACTCTTGGTTTTTCCTCCACATTATAATTAGGATGAGATCATAATTTTTAATGGGACTGTTTTTCTTCATGGGAACATGCCCAGTGGGGTATTCAGAAGTTTTTTGTTGTTGCTTTATGCTAAGAGTGATCAAAACTTGTTTAAACAAAAATTTTTGTAAACCTTTTCAAAATTAATGCATGTAAGATTTTGTTAGGAGAAGTTTCTATGTATTTTGAAATTTGTTTTGTTTTGTAGTAGGCCTGGGAAACCCTGGTAGATAGGTATTGTACAAATGAACTCTACAGATATATCCACTGTTACTCTTGATTTGCCTGAATATATTATTACGCACAGCCACATTACTAAAGTTGAATTGTAAATCTATAAGACATTTAAAAAAATTAAGATTAGTTTTCTGTTCATAATGTGACACTAATAATAAACACTGCAGTACCTGGATTGTTAGATTCGTTGGATGAGAGCTTTGCTCTGGAAATACATGTGTTGTGCTCAAGTCGAATCGGATTTAGCTTTTCTTTAACAGATGGACAAGCTCTTTCATAATGTTAATCGTTGCTCAGAATTCTCACTGAGAGCTGTCATTTCAAGCCCCCCCCGCTTTTTTATGCTCTGAAGAATACATATGCCCAAACTTTGCATTTATCTGACTCTGCAAAGATTGAAGTGGATTGCAGAAGAATTTATCTAATGGTGTTTTTATGGGAGAATATAAACTCACAATCAATGCACAAGTTTTTCTGACTGCATAATCACCAGTCACAAAAATAACATCTTCACAAAGTCACTGCACAAATAGAGAAGCCTAAATATAGTTCCCATAAATGAGGTCACTAGGGCAAGTCATGAATGCCCTCAAATGACATAAGCAGCACTCAGTTAATCTTGTTGCCACGGTAATTACAAAGGACTGAATAGAGCTGACAATGTATACATTAAGACATAAACGCCTGGGGCGCCTGGGTGGCTCAGTCGTTAGGCGTCTGCCTTCGGCTCAGGTCATGATCCCAGGGTCCTGGGATCGAGCCCCGCATCGGGCTCCCTGCTCAGCGGGAAGCCTGCTTCTCCCTCTCCCGCTCTGCCTGCTTGTGTTCCCTCTCTCGCTGTCTCTCTCTTCAAATAAATAAAATCTTTAAAAAAAAAAAAAAAAAGACATAAACTCCTGAAACTTTGGAATAGTCACTCAGTTAATCATAACAAGTTCCCTTATATCATGATAAAAATTTTTTTCTATTAGGACACTAGAGTTCAATTTTAAGGCATGGACCTTGTAGTGACATTCCCCATGTCCAAAATACCATAATAGGTGCTCTGAAAATAGTTATTTAATGAATGAATTTTCCCTTCCTTAAAGGAGAAGTAGATAGAAATGAAATCAATACAGGCTTGTAACAATTTATGCCAATGCTAAATTTTCCAATAACTAACCAAATGACCTTTGCCACAATACTGAACTTCATGTCATGAGCTTATTTTTTTATCTATAAAATATATTTTTTTCACTCAAAACTCCAGGTTTCCCAAGAAAAATATTGTATGTCCAGTAAAATGAGCTGGAGAAACTCTTGCTAATATATTGCCCATTTGGAGAATCACAGAAATCACTAATACATTAAAGGCCCTAAAAATTTTGATGGTAAAGGCATATGTTGCATGTTAAGTAAAATTTTTCAAAACTTATTTGACAAAGAGATCCATTTTTATCTACCTGTTAATGATCCATTAAATGCATTACTGTCAAAGAAGACCAATTTACCAGGCCTCCTTCCAGATGATATATTCTGAGATACTCTATGTTCTACATGATTCAGTATGTTACCAGACTCCATCTGGATCTTCAATAAATGAAAGAAATTATTTTCTCCTTTATCCCTACTATCTCTACCGAGTGTTTTGGGTTTTAGAGTTTAGTTCCATCCTTTGGAAAATCCAGTCCAAAAATAAATAAAATTCTCAAAATAGATCATAGGATAAAATATAAATACAAAATATCAAACTCCTAGAAGATAATATAGGAGAAAATCCAGATGGTATTGGCTTTGGCAATGAGTTTTTAGATATAACACCAAAGGCACAAAAGAAATAATTGATAAGTTGGACTTCATTAAAATTTTTAAAATGTTATGAAAAAGATGCTGTCAAAATTAGAAGATATACCACAGACAGGGATAAAATATTTGTAAAAGACATTTTTGATAGAGGACTATTATCCAAAATATACAGAGAACTGTTAAAACCTATAGATATGTATTAATTAATTATATGAATATATCACCATTTATTTGTCTATTATATATTCTTCATAGACATGTTTCCAATTTGGGTTGCTACAAGTACTGTTGCTATAAATATTCTTATATATGTCTTTGTGGTACATATGTAGGCATTTCTCTTATCTATGTAGGAGTGAGGTTGCTACATCTCATGATATGTTTGGTTTTAACAGATAATCTCAAACAAATTTGTGAAGAGGTTGTTCCAGTATGAGAGTTCAGATTTGCTACATCCCTTTGTACATCTAGAATTATATTAAGTTTGGGGCGCCCGGATGGCTTAGTCAGTTAAGCGTCCGACTCTTAATTTTGGCTCAGGTTATGATATCAGGGTGATTAGATCGAGCCCCAAGTCAGGCTCCGTGCTCAGTGAGGAGTCTGCTTGAAATCCTCTCTCTCCCACTCCCTCTGTCCCTGCGCCCTAAAAAAAAAAAAAAAAAAAGAATTATACTAAATTTAGTCATACAAATGACATAGTAGTGCAATTAATTGTGGTTTTTATTTAAATGTCTCTGTTAATCAATGGTAGTAAGCATTTTTTCACATATTTATTAAACATTCGGAAATACAGTTTTTATAAAATGCCTATTCAAAGATTTATGAATTCCCTTCCACCCTCATTTACTTCCTTCCTCTCTTCCTCCTTCTTTTTCCTTCGTCTTTTTTCAGTTGGGTTTTATCTGTTTATTATTCATTTGTCAGAGTACTATATATATTCTACGTACAAGTCCTTTGCCAAATATGTGTTTTGCAAATGTGTTTTCTTACTTGGTGGTTTCCATTTTTATTCTTTAAAGATATCTTTGATACAAATTGGAAATTTTATTTTTAATGTAGCTCATTTTATCAAATTTTTATTTTATGGTTAGCACTACTTGTGTTAGTACTTTTTTCCTGCCCCGAGTGGTGAATTAATTATACTCTATGTTGCATTCTAGAATATGTACTGTTCCAACTTTCACATTTAGATTTATAAACCATCTGGGATTGATTTTGTTTATGGTGTGTGGTAAGAGTATAAATTTGTTTTTCCACTATGGATATACAAGTGCATGTTTGCTATTTATTGAAAAGACATGGATTTTTCCAGTGCCCCAAGTGGTACATTCATTGTAAATCATGCTACTTGACATGTGTTGGTCTGCTTCTGACCTCTCTCTGCTGTTCCATTTTTTTAAAAAACACTTTTTTTTTTTTTTAAGAGCAGTTTTAGGTTTACATTATTTTTTTTTTTTTATTTGCCTAACTTTGGACAAATGTTATACCACTGTCTTAATTAGTGTGGCATTATACTTTTTTTTTTTTTAAAGATTTTATTTATTTATTTGACAGAGAGAGACACAGCGAGAGAGGGAACACAAGCAGGGGGGGGTGGGAGAGGGAGAAGCAGGCTTTCCGCAGAACAGGGAGGCTCAATCCCAGGACCCTGGGATCATGACCTGAGCCAAACGCAGACGCTTAACGACTGAGCCACCCAGGCACCCCGTGTCATTATACAGTCTTGATATTTGCTAGTTTAAGTTACCCATTTGTGTTATTTTTTCTGAGGATCTTGATTGTCATTTTCCATTTCATTCACATATAAAATGTAGAACAATAAGCAAACAAAAAACCCCAGAAAATCAAAACAAAAAAGATAAAACAAACTCGTCTTTGAAAAAATATTTTTAATATTAAACTATTTAATTTTATTATATATTGATGCATTTATTTACTTCTCTCTCCCTCTCTCCCTCTTCTCATTTACTAGGTAAGGGTCTTGCATACCTCACATTACATTTTTCCTTTGCATTTGATGTTATTTTGATACTATTGTAAATGTTACCTTTAATTTTAACATTTTCTTTTCTTTTTTTTTTTTTAAAGATTTTATTTATTTATTTGAGACATAGAGATACAGAGAAAGAGAGAGCACGAGCAGGGGGAGAGGCTGAGGGAGAGGGAGAAGCAGGCTCCCTGCCAAGCCAGGAGCCAGAGGTAGGGCTGGATCCCAGGACCCTGGAATCATAACCTGAGCCGAAGGTAGACATTTAACCATCTGAGCCACCCAGGCGCTCCTTAACATTTTATTTTCAAATAGTTTTTTTCTAGTGTATGGAAATGCAACATATAATTGCGTATATAGTGCTATTCCTAAATCTGCATATTAATATTAACATATGTTCTATGATTTTTAAAAAAGGTTTTCATATAAATAAATTATATATCTCTCTTTCTCATATATATATGTGAGAATATGGTATTATATTGGTTAGATCCTTGTCTTAGTCCTTTCAGGCTGCTATAACAAAATACCACAGACTGGGTGGCTTATAAACAACACAGATTTATTTCTCACACTTATGGAGGCTGAAAGTCTGAGATCAGGGGTCCAACTCGGTCTGGTGAGGGCCTTCTTCCAGGTTGCACACTCCTTGTTGTATCTTCCCACTGGGGAAAGAACCAGGGAGTTTTGTGGAGTATCTTTTTAAAATGACATTAATCCCATATCTCAGGGCTCCCTCCTTATGACCTAGTAAACTCCCAAAGGCCTCATCTACTGGTGACACCACATTTAAGTCTTTCAACATGAATTTTAGGGAAACACAAATATTTAAACCATAGAAATTTCCTTTTATTTTATTTTTTTAAAAGATTTTATTTATTTATTTGACAGAGAGAGACACAGCGAGAGAGAGAACATAAGCAAGGGAGTGGGAGAGGGAGAAGCAGGCTTCCCACCAGCAGGGAGCCGGGTGAAGGGCTCGATCCCAGGACCCTGCGCTGAAGGCAGACACTTAACCACTGAGCCACCCAGGCACCCCTCATAGCAACTTTCTAATATACTTTTCATTAAACAGAAATAGTAATAGTGAAATATTTTTTCTGATTCCTGATCTCTGGGAAGAGTTTTTAATAATTTACCATAAAGTACAATTTTATCTGTATTTACAGAATCTCTTTATCAGATTAAGTGCTCGCTTATTCCTAATTCTAGAGAGTTTATTTCATAAATGGGTGGTGAATTTTATAAAAATTTTTTTCATGTACTGAAATAATCATATCTCCTTTTATTCCTTAGTGCAGAGAATTTCATTGATTGAACTTCAAATGTTAAACCAACCTAATATTCAGGAACAGTTTCCACTGGGATGTGGTGTATCATCTCGTTTAAATAATGTAGTGTTCATTTTTAAATATTTTATTAAGATATTTTCATTTATGTGCATGCAAGAGATTGCCTTGTGAATTTTCATTCTTGAAATATCTTTGGTCTCGAAACAAGGCTATATATAATAAACTCATAGAAAGAGTTAGGAAGTATTCCTTCATATTCTATTCTACATATAATTTTGTGTAAGGCTGACGCTATTTATTCTTTAAATCTGGGGATAATTTAGAGTAATGCCACCTGGGCTTGGAAATTTATTTGTAGGAAAAGTGTTATTTAAAAATATTTTATCACTCTGATAGATGTAGACTTAGATTTTCTTCTTCTTGTATCCATTTAGTATTTATGTTTTTCAGAGAATTTGTCCATTTTATCTATTTTTCAAATGAATTTTCAAAATACTATTCATAAAGCTTATTATTTTTTAAACTTTTTTTTTTAAGATTTTATTTATTTGACAGAGAGAGACACAGTGAGAGAGGGAACACAAGCAGGGGGAGTGGGAGAGGGAGAAGCAGGCCTCCTGCTGAACAGAGAGCTCGATGTGGGGCTCGATCCCAGGATTCTGGGATCATGACCTGAGCTGAAGGCAGGTGCTTAACAACTGAGCCACCCAGGCTCCCCATAAAGCTTATTATTTTTTAAATGTTGATAGGATCTTAGTGATATTCCCATTCCTGATACTGGTAATTTGTATCTTCTCTTTCTTCCACAATTTTGATCCAACTTTTGCCTTTGTAGATTTCCTCTTATGGATGCAGGTTTCCCACTTCATTGTTTCTTGCTCTTATTTTCATCGTTTCTTTCCATCTAATATATTTAGCAACCATTCAAATTTCCATTGTGATTTCTTGTGTGTTCCATGGTTTCTTTAGAATTACATTGCTTTATTTTAAACTATTTGGAGATTTCTTGGGTACATTTTTATTGATACTTAAATTTATTCCATTGTGTAAGGATATTAAACTATCCATGATTTTATTATTTTATTTTATTTTTATTTATTTTTTTTTAGATAAAGAGAGGTGTGCGAGTGGGGAGGGGCTGAGGGAGAGAGAGATTCCCAAGCAGACACCACACCCAGCATGGAGCCCAACACAGGGCTCTATCTCATGACCCTGAGATCATGACCTTAGCCAAAATCAAGAGTTTGCACTGTTGGTGGGAATGCAACTGACTGAACCACCCAGGTGCCCCTAACTATGCATAATTTTAATTCTTTAAAATTTGTTCATACTCAGTTTAAGGTCTAGCATATGGTCAATTTTGATAGTTTTTCTATATACACTTGAAAATAGATGTATTTGCATTTATTTTTTGCCATATAGTGTGTGTGTGTGTGTGTGTATCAAGCTAATTTTGTTAATTATTTTGCTGAACTACTTTACGTCTTTAAAATTTTTGTCTGATTATTTTATCAAATTTTAATAGGGATATGTTAATATATTTATTAAGAGTGTGGATTTTTTCATTTATCTTTATATTATTATTATTATTTATGTGATTCATCACTTACATATAACACCCAGTGCTCATCCTAACAAGTGCCCTCTGTAATACCCATCACCCATTTAGCCCATCCCCCCACCCACCTCCTCTCCAGCAACCTTCAGCTTGTTCTGTTATGGTTTACCTCCCTCTCTATTTTTATCTTATTTTAGTTTTTTCTTTCCTTCCCCTATGTTAATCTGTTTTGTTTCTTAAATTCCACATACAACTGAAATCACATATTTGTCTTTCTCTGACTAACTTATTTCACTTAGTACAATACACTCTAGTTCTATCCACGTTGTAGCAAGTGTCAAGATTTCATTGTTTTTGAAAGCTGAGTAATATTCATATGCATATGAATATTACACACCTTCTTTATCCATTCATCAGTTAATGGACATTTGGGGCTCTTTCCATAATTTTGCTCTTGTTGATACTGTTGCTATAAATACTGGGGTGCATGTGCCCCTTCAAATCAGCATTTTTGTATCCTTTGGGTAGATTCCTAGTAGTACAATTGCTAGTTCATAGGGTAGTTGTATTTCTAACTTTTTGAGGAACCTCCACAATATTTTCCAAAGTGGCCGCACCAGTTTGCATTCCCACCAACAGTGCAAAAATGTTCACCTTTCTCTGCATCCTCACTAACATCTGTTTTTTTCTTGAGCTGTTAATTTTAGCCATTCTGACAGGTGTGAGGTGGGATCTCTTGGTGGGTTTGA
Source organism: Phoca vitulina (assembly GCF_004348235.1). Classification (NCBI taxonomy): domain Eukaryota; kingdom Metazoa; phylum Chordata; class Mammalia; order Carnivora; family Phocidae; genus Phoca; species Phoca vitulina. The sequence goes on along the minus strand of NW_022589733.1, from coordinate 14,760,321 downwards.
TTTGAATTTCCCTGATGCTGAGTGATGTTGAGCATTTTTTCATGAGTCTATTAGCCATTTATGTCTTCTTTGGAGAAATGTCTGTTCATGTCTTCTCCCCATTTCTGAACTGGATTATTTATTTTTTGGGTGTTGATTTTGATGAGTTCTTTACAGAATCTGGATACTAGCCCTTTATCTGTTACATCATTTGCAAATATCTTCTCCCATTCTGTCAGTTGCCTTTTAGCTTTGTTGATTGTTTCCTTCACTGTGCAGAAGCTTTTTATCTTGATGAGGTCCTGTATTTCATTTTTGCTTTTGTTTCCCTTGCCTCTGGAGACATGTTTAATAAGAAGTTGCTGTGGCCGGGTCAGTGAGGTTGCTGCCTGTGTTCTCCTTTAGGATTTTGATGGTTTCCTGTCTTACATTTAGGTCTTTCATCCATTTGAGTATATTTTTCTGTATGGTATAAGAAAGTGGTCCAGTTTCATTCTTCTGCATATTGCTGTCCAGTTTTCCCAAAACTATTTGTTGGAGAGATTTTTTTTCCATAGGATATTCTTTCCTGCTTTCTCAAAGATTAGTTGACCATAGAGTTGTAGGTCCATTCCTGGGTTCTTTATTCTGTTGCATTGATCTATTTGTCTATTTTTGTGCCAGTACCATACTGTCTTGATGATTACAGCTTTGTAATACAGCTTCAAGTCTGGGATTGTGATGCCTCCTACTTTGTTTTTCTTTTTCAACATTCCTTTGGCTATTTGGGGTCTTTTGTGGTTCCAAACAAATTTTAGGGTTGTTTGTTCTAGTTCTCTGAAAAATGCTAGTGGTATTTTGATAGAGATTGCATTCAGTCTGTAGATTGCTTTAGGTAGTATAGACATTTTAAAAATACTTGTTCTTCAGGGGCATCTAGGTGGCTCCATTCAGTTGTGTGGCTGACTCTTGGTTTCGGCTCAGGAGGTGACCACAGGGTTGTGAGCAAAGAGGCTGCTTGAGATTCTTTCTCCGTCTTCCTCTGCCCCCCCCCCCACTTGTGCTCTCTCTCTCTCTAAAGTAAAATAAATAAATCTTTTGAAAAAAATATTTGTTCTTCAATCCATGAGCATGGAAAGTTTTTCCATTTCTTTGTGTCTTCTTTGATTTCTTTCATAAGTGTTCTATAGTGTTCAGCTTATAAATCTTTTACCTTTTTTGTTAGGTTTATTCCTAGGTATCCTATGGTTTTTAGTGCAATTGTAAATGGGGTCAATTTCTTGATTTCTCTTTCTTCTGCTTCATTATTGGTGTATAGAAATGCAAGAGATTTCTGTATGTTGATTTTATATCCTGCAACTTTGCTGAATTCATGTGTCAGTTCTAGCATTTTTTGGTGGAGTCTTTTGGGTTTTCTACATGGAATATCATGTCGTCTGCAAAGAGTGAAAGTTTGACTTCTTCCTTGTCAATTTGGATGCCTTTTATTCCTTTTGTTGTCTAAATGCTGAGGCTAGGACTTCCAGTACTATGTTGAACAATAGTGGTGAGAATGGACATCCCTGTCATTTTCCTGATAGGCGTGCGCTCTCAGATTTTCCCCATTGAGAATGATATTATCTGTGGGTTTTTCAAATATGACCTTTTTGATATTGAGGTATATTTCTTCTATCCCTACTTTCTTGAGGGCTTTTATCAAGAAAAACGTGGTATTTTGTCAGTTGTTTTTTTCTGCATCTATTGAGAGGATCATATGGTTCCTTTCTTTTATTAATGTGATATATTATGTATTATGTCAGCTGATTTGCAGATATTGAACCACCCATGCAGCCCAGGAAAAAATCCCACTTGATAATGGCAAAAAACCCGTTTAATGTATTGCTGGATTTGATTAGCTAGTATCCTTTTGAGAATTTTGCATCCATGTTCATCAGGGAAATTGGCCTGTAATTCTCCTTCTCAGTGGGGTCTTTGTCTGGCTTTGGAATCAAGGTAATGCTGGCATTGTAGAATGAGTTTGGAAGTTTTCCTTCCAGTTCTATTTTTTGGAATAGCTTCAGAAGAATAGGTATTAATTCTTCTTTAAATATTTGGTATAATTCTCCTGGGAAGCCATCCAGCCCTGGACTCTTGTTTTTTGGGAGATTTTTGATTACTGATTCAACTTCTTTGCTGGTTATGGGTCTGTTCAAATTTTCTATTTCTTGCTGTTTCAGTTTTGGTAGTTTATGTTTCTAGGAATTTGTCCATTTCTTCCAGATTGCCCAATTTGTTAGCATGTAATTGCTCATAATATTCTCTTATAATTGTTTGTATTTCTAAGGTGCTGGTTGTGATCACTTCTCTTTCATTTGTGATTTTATTTGTCGGGGTCCTTTCTCTTTTCTTGTTGATAAGTGTGGCTACAGGTTTATCAATTTTGTCAATCCTTTCAAAGAACTAGCCCCTAGTTTCACTGATCTGTTCTACTGTCTTTTTTTTATTTCTATATCATTTATTTCTGCTCTGATCTTAATTATTTCCCTTCTTCTGATGGTTTTAGGCTTTATTTGCTGTTCTTTTTCCAGCTTCTTTAGCTGTAAGGTTAGATTGTGTATTTGAGGCTTTTCTTGCTTCTTGAGGAAGGCCTGAATTGCTATTTACTTCCCTCTTAGGACTGCCTTTGCTGTACCCCAAAGGTTTTGGACTAACACATGTTCATTTTCATTTGCTTCCATGTACTTTTTTAAAAATATCTTCTTTAATTTCCTGGTTAACCCATTCATTCTTTTGTAGGATGTTCTTTAACCTCCAAATATTTGTAGACTTTCCAAATTTGTTCTTGTGGTTGACTTTAAGTTTCATAGCTTTGTGGTCTGAAAATATGCATAGTATTATCTCAGTCTTTTTGTACTGGTCAAGGCCTGATTTGTGACCCAGTATGTGATCTATGCTGGAGAATGTTCCATGTGCACTCAAAAAGAATCTGCATTCTGTTGCTTTAGGATGAAATGCTCTGAATATGTCTGTCAAATCCATCCAGTCCAGGGCGCCTGGGTGGCTCAGTTGGTTAAGCGACTGCCTTCGGCTCAGGTCATGATCCTGGAGTCCCGGGATCGAGTCCCGCATCGGGCTCCCTGCTCAGCAGGGAGTCTGCTTCTCCCTCTCCTGCTCTCCCCTCTTGTGCTCTCTCTCTCAAATAAATAAATAAAATCTTTAAAAAAAAAAAAAAAAAAAAAATCCATCCAGTCCAGTGTGTCATTCAAAGCCATTGCTTCCTTGTTGATTTTCTGCTTAGATGATCTGTCATTGCTGTGAATGGGGTGTTACAGTCCCCTACTATTATTGTATTATTATCAAGGGATTTCTTTAAGTTTGTTATTAATTGATTTATATATTTGACTTCTCCCAAGTTGGAGGCATAAATATTTACAATTGTTAGATCTTCTTGTTGGATAGACCCCTTATTATGATATTGTGCCCTTCATCTCATATTACAGTCTTTGTTTTAAAATCTAGTTTTTCTGTTATAAGTATGACTACTCTGACTTTCTTTTGATGTCCATTAGCGTGATAGATGGTTCTCCACTCCCTCACTTTCAATCTGAAGGTGTCATTGGGTCTAAAATGAGTCTCTTATAAGCAGCATATTGATGGGTCTTGTTTTTGTTGTTGTTGTTGTTTTGTTTGTTTTTCATTTTGTTTTGTTTTCCAATCTGATGCCCTATGTCTTTTGATTAGAGGATTTAGTCCATTTACACTGAGTAATTATTGATAGATAAGAATTTAGTGTCATTGTATTACCTGTAAAGTCACTGTTCCTATAAGTTGTCTCTGTTCCTTTCTAGTATCTGTTACTTTTGGCCTCTCTTTCCCTCTCAAAGAATCCCCTTTAATATTTCTTGAAGAGCTGGTTTAGTGTTCATGAACTCCTTTAGTTTTTGTTGGAAACTCTAACCCTCCTTCTATTCTGAATGACAGCCTTGATGTATATAGTCTTCTTGAATGCATATTTTTCCCATTTACCATGTTGAATATATCCACTCTCTTCTGGCCTGCCAAGTTTGTGTGTCTACCCTTGTAGGTTAAGGATATTTTGTCTCTAGCCACCTTAAGAATTCTCTTTATCTTTTTATTTTGCAAGTTTCACTATAATATGTCTTGGTGTTGATCTAGTTTTGTTGGTTTTGAGGGGAGTTGCCTGTGCCTCTTGGACTTGAATGCCTGTGTCCTTCCCCAGATTAGGAAGTTCTCAGCTATAATTTATTCAAATAAACCTTCTGCCTCTTTTTCTCACTCTTCTGGAACTCCTGTGATATAGGTATTATTGTGCTTTGTGGAATTGCTGAGTTCCCTAAGTCTGTATTCATGATCTAATAGTTGTCTTCCCTCTTCTTTTCAGCTTCACTACTTTCCATAATTTTATCTTCTATATCACCTATTCCTTCCTCTGCTTCTTCCATCCTCATTGTGATTACATCCACTTGGTTTTACATCTCAGTTATAGCATTTTTTATTTTGGCCTGACTAGTTTTTAGGTCTTTTATCTCTGCAGCCAGGGTTTCTCTGGTGTCTTCCATGCTTCTTTCAAGCCCACCTAGTATTCTTATGACTGTTGTTCTAAATTCTTGTTCAGTTATATTACTTTTATCTGTTTTGAGCACATCCCTGGCTGTGATTTCTTCTTGATCTTTCTTTTAGGTAGAATTCCTCCATCTTGTCATTATGTGTAGGTTTCTAACTTTTGTGTGTTATGAAAGCTTGTTATGTTTCCTGCTCCTGATAGTAATACTGTATTAAGAAAGGGTCATTAACTGTACAGGGCCTGGCACTTCAGGAAGTGTTTCTGGTGTATGCTGTGGGCACTCTGCTATTGTGTTTTGGCTGTTTTTTCCCCCAGAGTTCTGCAGAGTTACTTGCAGTAGGGAGTGTTTAGACCTTTAACTAGGTGTGCTTTCCTTTGTTTGTTAAGATAAGCCTGAAAAAAACAAAACAAAACAAAAACAACACACCTGATCCAAGAAAAGAGAAAAGGAAAGGAAACAAAAAAGCAAACAAACAGACAACCAAAAAAACTATAAGCCTGATTCCAAAGAAAAATTAATTAATTAATTAAAACAAAATAAAATAAAAAATACATTAAAAAATAAATAAATAAATAAAGGAAAGCCTGGTTCTATTTCCACCAGAACTGAAGCTGACACTTTGTAGCACTCTGTGATTAGTAGACTTGGTACATGTGGGGGGGCCATGTTGGTTTTCTGAGGGAGAGGCCCACTATGCTGGCTCACGGTCAGACCTACCCTAGTACAGATCCCCTGCTGGGTGCAACAGGGCAGGGTTTGGTGTGAGGGACTCCAGTCTCCGCTGGAGGTGCTTTGTTTCTCTCTAAGGTCTGACAGTACTAGTGGGCTGGTGATGGGGAGTGGGGTAGAAGATGGCATCACCCTGCCCTCTCAGGCCCTGTGGAGGGGATCTCCCCACCACTGCTGTTCAGGAGGCCCTCACAGAAAAGCAAACAATCTCCCCTCCTATGTCCCAGGCTTTAATCAGATCCCTATTCTCAACCTGTCTGTGCCCTGGCTATTGGCACTCCAGGCACCAAAGTTCTGTGTTTTATCTCTGGCTGATAGCTGGGATTCAAAACTCCAAATCTTAAAGTACCTGGCAAAGCGTGGACTCACTCGCCTCCCGGAAAGGAGAGCCTCCCAGTGCTTTGCCCAGAACTGTTCTGTCCCAGAATAGCAGTTGCGTTGCGGCATGGATGCCCAGAGGCTATGATGAAGCACGGTGAAAAGCTGTGATAAGATTATCTGCCCTCTGCATGCACCTCTGTCGCCTACTGTTGAATGGCCACTCAGTGGGACTTTTGTCCTTGGAGAGGCAATATACCCTCTTCCAAATGTGTTCCAAGAAGGGCCCAGTGTGGCCCAGGGGATCCCCACACCACAGCGTCTTGCAGAAACACTACATGCTGCTCTTTCTTCTGTTCTCTCCTTCTCTCTCTGACTTCTCTCTGTGAAAAGGGCTCCTTCCCCTCTGCAGCACCAAGGCTTTTCTCTCCCCCAGTTCGTGTCTCTAAACCTTACATCTGCCACATTCTCTCCCTCCAATTGTGCAGATTGTTTTCTTAATCCTAGGATTGATTTCCTTGTTGTTCAAAATGATTTCATGTTGATCTAGCTGTGTTTGAGGGATGAGACAAGCCCAGGGTTCACCTACTTCACCATCTTAACTCCTCCTCATTTCTCCTTTTAGGTCAGCAGGCTTTTGCTTCATATATTTTAAGTTATAGTCTTAGATAAATACAATTTAGGATTAATATATTTGCCTAATGAATTGATCAATTTAATATTATGAAATGCTCTTTTATACATCCTGTAATACTTCTTATCTTAAAGGCTAATCTGCCCAATCCTAGTACAGCTATACAGGCTTTTTTTTTTTTTTTTTTAAGATTTTATTTATTTATTTGACAGAGAGAGACACAAGCAGGGGAAGGGAGAAAGGGAGAAGCAGGCCTCCCGCTGAACAGGGAACCCGATGCGGGGCTCGATTCCAGGACCCTGGGATCATGACCTGAGCTGAAGGCAGACGCTTAACAACTGAGCCACCCAGGTGCCCCTATATAGGCTTTTGTTAGTATCTGCATTGCATATCTTTTTTCGATTACTTTCAAACTTTGTGCTCTTATAATTAAATTCTGTCTCATGTAAATAGCATATCATTGCAGTATGTTGTTTATGTATCCAGCCTGGCAGCCATTGTCTTTTCATGGAAAACTTAATCTACATGTATTTAATGTAATGAATGAGATTTGGGTTAAATCTACTTCATTAATATTTGTTTACTTATCTCACTTATTTTTGTTCATACTTATTTTTTTCTTTTTTGTCTTCCTTTGGGTTCATCTATTATTTTATTTTATTTGATCTCCCTCCCTCAGATTGTTAGTTATCAATTCTTTATTTCCATTTTTTTTTGTATTGTGGTAAAATAACCATAAACATAATATACATAAAATTTACCATCTTAACCATTTTTAAGTGCATCGTTCGGTGGTTTTAAATACATTTATAATGTTATACTACTATCACTGTCATCCATAACTCTTTTCATCCAGTAAAACTGAAACTCATTAAATAAGAACTCCCCTTCCCCTCCCTCCACCCACTGACAACCACCATTCTACTTTCTATCTATGATTTTAACCACTTTAAGTATATCAAATAAGTGGAATCTGTAGTATTTACATTTTTGTGACTAGCTTACTCATTGAGCGTAGTCCTCAAACATCCATTTTATAGTATATGTCAGAATATGCCTTCTTTTTAAGGTTGATAATGTTACATTGTGTGTGTGTGTGTATCTCACATTTTGTTTATCCATTCATCCATTGATAGTCCTGAGTTACTTCCACATTTTAGCTTTTGTGAATACTGGTGGTGTGCTACATGTATGTACAAATATATCTTTAAGATCCTGCTTTCAACTCTTTGGTTATATACCTGTGTTCTAGGCTGGATGTTTTTTGTCCATTCAAAAACTGTGTTGAGATTTTAATTCCTGATGTGATAGTATTAGGATATGGTCCCTTTGGGAAGTGGTTGGGTCCTTCCATTCGATTAATATCCTTATAAAATAGGCCCCAAACAAATCTCATGACTCTTCCACCATGTCTATATGTCTTTTTATCCCATTGGGTTTATAATAAGAAAGGAACCATATGATTTTCATTTGGTTGTTCTGGTCTTTTGACAGCTAGTTATGAAAGTTATGGTTGCCAACTAGAAATTATCTCCAGTAATGGTAGTGGGTTAAGTAGCTGACACAGGAAAAACTCTTTATTGTACAATTAAAAAAATATATATTTGTTTTGCTGTTATGATCGAGCACTTTATGCCTTGATTCTTTATTATTTCAAGTCAGTTGTGTTATAAGATTGTGTATTTCTTAATAACTTCTACCAGTGCAAATAGAAAATGCAGAATGCTTGCCACTGCTTGGAAAAGTTGACATTATATGAGGCACAGCACCACCTTTATCAAACCCCTCTTTTAGGCCATGTCCTAAAGGCATTTTGGGGATGTCATCAAAATTGATCTTCAGAGCAACCCTATGAAAGCCGTGATGTTAATTTTACCTTCCATGTGAGGAAATCCCCCAAACTGCCAGATCTGTTTCACCTGAAATCCTACACATTTTCCACAGCAACTTGCTAACAGAAATCCATTCATGGGAGACTGTCTCTGCCTCTCATCTATTCAACTCCTTCAGGCCAGGGAGGAATTTTAGGGGAAATAAGACATGACCTCTTACCCCATAGGAAAAAAGTAGGACTGCTTTGGCAAAATGTAGTGTTTATGTTTAGTGATCTATTTGTAAAATACCTTCATTCTCATTTGCTCATTTAACCCTCAGGACAAAACTAGACTCTGAGTAGTCTGGTTATATAAACTGATTTTATGAATGAAGCCCTAGAATTTGAATAATTTGACTGGTTCTGTAGCCAATACTTGGCTAACAAAATACTTTCTTTCTACCCTCCAAGTTCTCTAATCTTACCAAAAAACTACCTGTAAATAATGGCAATATTTTTATTTTTTCCATAATTCAGATGTTTTCCTTTTATAAAAACAGTACATACTTATTGTAGAAACTATGAAAATACAGAAAAATATGAAAAAAACACATACAGTAAAAAAGTCAGGACAAAGAAATATAAACAATTTTTACTTTTATTTGCATTTTTTAGTCATTTTATGTATTTTCTTTATGTAAAATATGTGCATTTATACCCTTGAAATCCAATTATATTTTTACCTTATTTTGGTTCCTTAACTTAATGTGATAATTTTTTGTATGTTTGCAAATTCTTTTTTTTTTTTTTTTTTTTTTTTAAAGATTTTTTTTTTTTTTTTTTATTTGACAGAGAGAGACACAGCGAGAGAGGGAACACAAGCAGCAGGAGAGGGAGAGGGAGAAGCAGGCCCCCCCGTGGAGCAGGGAGCCCGATGCGGGGCTCAATCCCAGGACCCTGGGATCATGACCTGAGCCGAAGGCAGACGCTTAACGACTGAGCCACCCAGGCGTCCCTGTATGTTTGCAAATTCTTTAAACACCTCAATTTAATGGCCGCATAATATTTTCTAACATGAATATATGATACTTCAGTTATTATTCCTCAGTTATCATGCATTTAATGATTTCCATTTTTGTGAGTCTACAGAATGATGAAATAAATATTTTTCCATATAAATATTTCTCCTGATATCATAGTATTACTATATGCTATTTTTAGTATAGAATTTTTGGGCCAAAGGGAAACATTATATTTATATTATATTTGTTCAGGAAAATTGTACATTCTATAAAATTATGCATATAATTTTAGTTTGGTAACTAAAACGTAGTCTTTGACATGTTGGGGGATGGAGAAGATAAAAAATCAACAATCCGAGAGAAAATGAGGCTCTTTTAGGTAAGGGTAAACGTAGGAGTGAGATTGACCTTCTCTATAACCTTGAAATCTGTAAACATAGGCAGTCATCTGTCCTGTCTTATGAAAGTGATGAAGCTGCCCAGGACAGAGCCTGGTATAGACTAAAAGTAAAATCTATATGCTTTGATTTCCTTCCTCCGGGTCCCAACATCTTGTATCAGGCAGCAATATTTTCCTGTCCTTCTATTCTTAGCTTGGACCTCCCTTTCTCCCTCCAGAGGGGCAAGCTGAGTCTCACTGTGTCTGTGAACAGTCAGCAACTGCCTTCTCTCCCTTTAGGGGAATTGCTTTGCTTTGCTTTGAAATTGCAGGAAAGCCTTCATTTAATCTTTGCATTTGGTTGAAAAGCCTGAGAAGACTCAGTAAGGACAAGCAAATGAATATAAAATAGAGGAGGAGAAAAGGGACAGAATAAGAAATAAGATTCAATGGCACTATTTTTTTTTCCTTTTTTTTTTTTTTTTTAAATCAGAGAAACAGACACACCACCCACCTGTGCAGGTCACAAGCTCAGAAATCCAAAGATGATGATTCTGAATATCAAAGTAAAAGTTACCCAGACAAACTCAGGCAGAATGCAGATGTTTCTCGTTGATATGGGTGAGTTCTCTGACTTAGATAAACGTATGAAATGCTGATGGTCTCAATGACAGTTTTGTGTCTTTAGTTCTCTGTCCATAGACACAATTTAGAATGAGAAAGAAAAAAAATTGGAGACTATTTGTTGTCTCAATTTCCTATGACTTTCACAAAAGATGACCCATTTAATCTTTATGAAATCCTGTAGGAATTACTATCCTCATTTTTAGGCAAGGGAATTGAGCTGGGTTAGATTAACAAAATTGCCCAAAATTCTCACTATTATCCTAAGTACTTTTAAAGATATTATCCATGTATTAGTATCCAGTAAAGATATTACTTCTAGGCATATACTTAGAAAAACATGTACCAGAGGTTTGAATTTCAGCATTGTTTTTTATAACAAAAATTGGAAATAACATAAAATACATATGTGTAGGACATATATTAAAAAAGTATGAAATATTCATGGACTAGAAACCTGTGCTGAAATTAAAATGAATGGACTGAAATTATATGCACCAATATTCCAAAATAATAGTATTTACCAAAAAGGCAAGATATTGAATGATTCATTCTGTATAAGATTTTATAAAGTTTAAGTATATGACGGATAGTTACAAACATAGATTATAGCTCCACAAATGAATAAATAATAATATAATAAACATTTGTTGGAATTTAAAAGAAAAAATATCAGAAGATTGATTATTTTTGAGTAGGGGTGTGGGAATGGAATCAGGGAAAATCTGCAAAAGAATTCTCAATTCTATTTGAATAACCATGGAACCAATGCTAAAACCATACTGTTTTATTTAGTTAGGTTGTAGCACTTAGATGTTTATTATATTATTATTTTAAAATAATTGTTTAGTGGACAAATGGTTGAAAAATAAAACGAAGGAACGCATGTGGTATTTTTCAAATGGAAAACAATATGCATATGAATTACTTTGTTCCATATAAAAATGCAGATCTGTTGGTTCTACTTCAAATAAAATAAATCAACATCTATGGGGAGTAAACCTAGTAAAAAGAACTCTTGTGTGCATGAACACAACACACACAAATGAAACATCTCTGAGATGTGTGTGTGTGTGTGGTGCATATTATGTTTTAAGAACCATTGGTCTGGGGGCGCCTGGGTGGCTTAGTCGTTAAGCGTCTGCCTTTGGCTCAGGTCATGATCCCAGGGTCCTGGGATCGAGCCCCGCATCAGGCTCCTCGCTGGCGGGAAGCCTGCTTCTCCCTCTCCCACTCCCCCTGCTTGTGTTCCCTCTCTCGCTGTATCTATCTCTGTCAAATGAATTAATAAAATCTTTAAAAAAAAAAAAAAAAAGAACCATTGGTCTGAAAGAACAGTCATTGAACTCTCTCGAACTAAATAAAGAATAAATATTGCCCTAAGGATGTCTTGGATTGTCTATTCAGTTTAACCTAATTAATAAAAACAAAATTATATGAAGAGAATAAATAAAAACTAACATCATGGTTTAAATGTTAACCTTGTCTCTAACTGGCTATCCTGAGTAGATGCTTAATTTCTTTTTATTTCTTCCAACTTCCTCTGTATAAAAGAGGAGCAATGGGGTCAGCCATTTCTATAGCACTTTTAATGGTGTTGCCAGCAAATCTGAATCATCCACGTCCTTCTAATATTTAAGAGTGGTTTTATCAGTTCATTTGTTTTATGAAATATTTACTGATTGCCTAACACACACCAAACGCTATTTTAAAGCTCAATCCAACCATACTGTAAACCTGTCCTGGTGCCCCAGGTGGGGTTGCATGGTGGTTATTTCTTCAGTAGTTCTCCTTCTCAGCTTCAAAGAATGAGTAGAGTATGTGAAAGGTCCATACATTATATAAGACACAATCCCAACAAATTATTGTAATCATTTTAAAGAATAAATATACATCTCTCTTTTTTCCAGGTGAGGAAACTGAGGTTCGGGTATATTAAATAATTGTTTACAGTTAAAAATCCACAATATGGCAGAGCCACTATTTGAATTATATCCTACAATTTCTAAACCCAGGCCTTTTTCTTTGCTGTTAGTGATAGTAGAAACTATAATAATTGCTCCCAACCTGAGACTGATGCATCCAGCCTTCGGATAACTGTGTGTCCTCTGGTACTTGCTGACACCCTAGTTGGGGTCCTTGAGCACTACTGAAATGCTGGGCTCCTTGAGAATATGTCTGGTACTTCCACTGTCAGACATTCTAAATTTTACGTGACCATTCTTTCCACTGCTCCTGATAGTAACATTCTGCATTTTGTGTCTGCTTCAGCCTTAGGTAAAATATTCCCTACCTTTGTAGAATGAACACCCTGCCTCAGAAATCTTCACTTGCTAGATTCTCTGGTTGTGTACTGATACTGAAAATTTTAGTTGTAACCCCAAATTGTCCCCAAATTAAAAGTAAGTAAAATAAAACACTAACCTTTGGAGAGTCCAGACAAATAGGGGAGAATAGCATATAATTCCCAACATAGTCAGTGCATAGACATGGTCTAAGGCACAGGGTAGAAGTTCCTCCCTTTCAGTTATTTAGAAAGTTGCTCAGCGTTGCCAGCTTGATCAAGGCAATGTCGACACTGCCCTGTGTTCTCACCATACAATATTATTTAAAAGCTGTTCAAACAAACTTTTCCACATGCCAAGGACCACTTATGGATCTGAGGTAACCAAGAAAATTATGATTTTGATGGGGTGAAAAAAGTGACAAAAACCATAGACCTTTCTACTTTCCACTGTGGGTGATTTCTCAAAGCCTGGTCAGTAACTTGACTCTCCTATATTTCTTTTTACCTGCTTCCTGATCTCAGACTGTCCTGCTAGCTGCCTCCTCTGATTCTAGTCTTTTGTGCCTTCCTAATTACCACCCTGGATGTGAAGTCTCCATTATTTCTCAAGGGAAAAGAATAGAAACTGAGGTTTTATATTATTTTTATGTATTTTTGCTCAACTAGCACATCTAAAGCATCTCAATCCCTCACACAAATTGTATATTTGGCCAAATCATACCCATAATTTAGCCCTTTTCTGAAATATTAACTGCCTGCGAACACTTCCACGATCATTCTTAACTATGCCAATTTCACATCACTGTAGTAATTGTATTATGAAACAATTTGTTTCAATGCCTCCCTTCTCTTTGAACTATGAACATTTTGAAAACTGAGGGAATGACTATTTACTTTCATAACTCATAACTAAGCATAATGCAAAAAGTAGATGCTAAATATATATTTGTTGAGGATTTCAAAGCAACCACCAAAATTTTCCCACTAATTAATATCCACTTAATGGAAAATCCACATTTACTTATGCTTTTACGTAAATAGCTAATGCTTATAACCTCAAAGAAACAAATTTAAAGCAATGCAATGATTATAGATGAGTGAGTTAATGGTTTTGTAATCTAACAAAATTTTTTTAAAAGAGTTTTAATAAAATTTTTTTTTTTATTTATTTGAGAGAGAGAGAGAGAGAGAACGTGTGCACAAGTGTGGGGAGGGGTAGAGGGACAAGCGGACTCCCCGCTGAGTGGGGAGCTCGATGTGGGGCTGGATGCTGGGCTCAATCTCAGGACCCTAAGATCATGACCTGAGCTGAAATCACTGAGCCATCCAGGTGCCCCCAGCAAAGGTTTTATAAATGTATTCCCTGACATTGACTGCATAGTACAACAAAAACCTTAAGCTTCTGGATTCTGCATTCTTGCAATGAGTCTCATAATTCTCCCAGTTTGGCTTTTGGAATGCATCTCACTAATTCTCCCCATTGATACTGATACTCCTTCCATAATTCTAGCCAAGTCTGTTCTCAGTATTTTGGGTAGTGGGGGTAGTGGAGAATAATTGGTGACCACTTACTGTAAATGGATGATTTCCACGTGGGGTATTTTTTAATGACACTCATTTCACAGGCACTCTGTACCTCTCAGAATAGTCACGTTAGGAAAAAAAAGAAGAAGAACACTTCATCTAATAGTAATAACTAAATAAATGCCTTAAGACTTTCCCAAAATATTTAGTATAAGAGGACATGAGAAATCATAGAAAATACAATATTACTATCTTCATAAAACCCCTTAATTGTGTCAAAAAAACCCACATAAACAATCTCTGATTCTTTCAACATCAGCCTTGCAATATCGGCATTATTATCCTTGTCCTACAAATAAGGAAGTTGAGATTTGGAGTAAGCTAAAGCAATATCCTAAGTCTAGATGACAAAAGTGAGAGAGCTATGAAAATTGTTTTGTTTCCTTACAGAGTGAGGGTCAGTACTTTTTATTTTTCATTTTAGGTTTAAGTACATAAAAGAAGTCACTCTCCTGACTTTAGAACAATGGCACTATTAGTGGCCACAGTCCAAGAATGGTTGCTGGTGAATAGTTACAGACACCCTGAGACACAGGAGGAATGAGTAATAGGGTTTATGATGGGAAGCAATTCTGGTATTTGCTGCAAGCTGGCACTCGTACCTTCTGGGTGACCTTTGTTGGCTGTGCCAAGGGGTTTCCTTGTTTAATGGCGCTGCTAAATGCCATTAGTAGATATGGCTGTGAATTTCTTTTTCCTGTCACTCCCACTAACCTCAGGAGAGAAGTTTCCAAGAGACCTCTTCCAGGGAAGGTCACTAGCTCTTTCTGTCATCAAACTACTGGCTGTCATTAGAAAAGGCAGATGGGAAGTCAGTGGAATTTTATACCTGAAAATTCTGGGGAACACAGGAGAGTTAAATTAGAATTAGGCTTTAACACCAGGAAATCAAAAACACTATTGAGCTGAAGGACAAATGAGTAGAGAAGAAGGAGCATTATATTGTTCCCCTTTTCCATCAGAGAAACAAATTAAATTTTACAGTGTTGCACCAAATATTTTTAGATATTTATTTTTAATTCTATGCTTGACATTTAAAATGGCAAAAAAGATATATGGGTATTGGGATGGAGAATCTAAGCCAGGTATATGGTATGATGATCTTTTATCAACAATGATTCAAAGACCTTCATAAAGATAGGACACTACGTGGATATTAAAACTATTTCCTTTTTTTTGTGTGTGTGTGTGTCTTACATGGATTATCTCAAATGTTCTCACAAATCACAAGGTGTTATTGTGAGATCCTCATTGAGCCTGTGAGATTGCCCGCTCAATGAAGGAAAATTTACGCCCCTGGAACTGATGCTGTCAGAGCTCCCCCTACTGCTTCTCCTTAATTCTAAGACCACATAGACCTGTTCTGGCAAAAGCTGACAGATTCAAAGGTGAAGTTATCATGGGATTTTCCTAATATAATTGAAGTAAGAAAATATATGGAAATAAATGCTACAACGAAGGGAAACTTTTTCATTGACCACATGTTATAGTGATTGGGGAAGGGGATGATGGAGGAAGTGCTCAGGTCTTATAAAGCTTAAAGACCTTCATTATTGAAATTATAGTTCATTTTAAAAAAAGACACTGTTAAATATATTTGCTTTTAAAAAAATTGTACCAATTCAAGCTACTCTATCCCTGGCATTTTAATCTCTTTGAGGGACTTCTAAAGCTGATAGACTTTCATATATTTCTAATTTCAGAAAATCATGAACAAAATTTCTAAAATGCAACCCCTCCCCCCACTCATCTAAAGAAGAAACTTATATCACTCATACCCATCTGTTCAAGTATTATTATATCATGATCCCTACTATGTGGCAGGCCCCTTAAGGTTGGATTCAGATGCATTCCTGATAAGCTTGTCTTCCTACCTTTCCTCTCTCCCTAGTAAGACTTTTCAATCTTGTCTGTTTCTATTGCCTGCTGTTTATATCCTTAAATAGAATGCTACTAAATTTATCCCACTGCCTATAATCTCTTAAAGATCATTCTAGGAAGAGAGACCAGTATTCGTGGAATATAAGCCAAAGAAACCTACTTTGGGGAGGACAGTGACAGAATCAAAAACCGTTGATTTGCCTGAAGTACCAAAAGAATGACAATGAGAAGTGAGGTGTTAACTGAAGGAATAAACAGAGGATAATTCATACTGGTCCAAAAGGTCTATGTTAATCTTTAGTTAAAAAACACAGCATGAGACCAAGGCGAGGTGTTTTGTCTTTGTCTTTGTTTTGTCTTTATAAATGTATAAAAACATTTATACATATGTTTTTAAGACTCTTTGGTCTTTGTGCTTTTCAGACTTTTTGGTTGTTTTCAAAAGAAGAGGGCAGAATAAAAATTGGTGAGAGCTCTCAATGTTTCCTGCCTTCAAGACACTTTCAGTCTGATAACTTAGAGGTAATATATCAGACTGAGTACATAAAGTATTAGAGAATACAGTTTTTAATTAAACATTTCATTTTGACATAGTTGTAAATTGGCATGCAGTTATAAGAAATAATACAGAAAGACCCCATATATTCTTTACACGGTTTTCCCATATGAGGTCTCTTACAGAACCCTAATACAATATCACAAATGACATTATTGGTTATACATATAAGATTCTGAGCATTTCCATTGCCACAAGAATCTCTCATATTGCCCTTTTAAAGTCCCACTCACTTCCCCCCTGCCCCTGTTCTTTCTCGAAGCCCTAACATCTATTCTCCATCCCTATAATTTTAAAATTTCAAGAATGTTATGTAAATGAAATAATATAGCATGCAGCCTTTTAGAATCAGTTTTTCTCATTGAGCATAATTCTCTGGAGATTCATCGGGATTGTTGAAGGTATCAATAGTCTGATACCTATTTAATTGTTGACTGGTATTCTATAGAATGGGTGTATAACAGTTCATTTCACCATTCAACCATTGAAGTATATCTAGATTGTTTGCAACTTAGGGCTCTTACAAATAAGGCTGCTAAAAATATCCATATACACATTTTGGTGTGAACATAAGTTTTTGGAGTATGTGCCCAAGAGTACAGTTGTTGGGTCATGTGGTAGTTGCATTTTTAATTATTTAAGAAACTGTTTTCTTGAGTGGATGTGCCATTTTAAATTCTCACAAAATATGAATGAATCAGTTTCTATGCACCCTCATCAGGACATGCTGTCATCAGTGTTTGTGTGTGTGTGTACACACACGTGTCTATATGCATATATATGTATATATGTACACACACACACATACACCTTACATGCCTTTTTAATAGATGTTTAGTGATACTCATGTGGTTTAAATCTGCATTTCCCTAATGGCTAATGCATTGATTTTTTTCATGGGATTTTCCTCTTTTGGTGAAATGTCCTTTATACCTTTTGAGCATTTTCTTTCCTTTTTTTTTTTTTTTTTTTTTTTTAAAGATATTTTTTATTTATCTATTTGACAGAGAGATAGCACAAGTAGGCAGAGTGGCAGGCAGAGGGAGAGGGAGAAGCAGGCTCTCCGCTGAGCAGGGAGCCCGATGCGGGGCTCGATCCCAGGACCCTGGGATCATGACCTGAGCTGAAGGCAGCTGCTTAACCAACTGAGCCACCCAGGTGCCCCCTTTTTTTTTTTTTTTAAAGATTTTATTTATTTACTTATTTAAGAGAGAGAGAGAGTGTGTGAATGAGTGTGAGCAGGGGGAGGAGCAGGGGGAGAGGGACAGGCTGACACGTGCTGAGCATGGAGCCCGAGGTGGGGCTTGATCCCAGAACCCCAAGATCATGACCTGAGCCAAAATCAAGAGTCAGACACTTAGCTGACTATGCCACCCAGGCATCCTGAACATTTTCTATTTGGATTTTTTTTTTAATATTGAGTTTTGAAAGTTCTTTATATATTTTAGTAATAGTCCTTGATGGTTATATGGTTTGTAAATATTTTCTCCCAGCCTATAGCTTGTCTTTCCATCCTCTTCAAAGAGTATTCCATAGAGAAAAATTTATTAATTTTGATGAAATACGATTTGTCATTTTTTAATATACAGGTTGTGATTTTGATATCAGGACTGTTAACTCTAGACTTTGCCCTTGCCTAGCCCTAGATCCCAAAGATATTCTCCACCTCCCCACCAACCTTTTTTTTTTTCCTATTTTTTTCTTCTTTCATTTGTCTTTAAGTTTGTGATCCATTTTGATTTAATTTTTATATTAGATATAGAATTTAGGTCAAGGTTCATTTTGCCTATGGAGGTCCAAATGAATTAGCACCACTTATTGGAAGACTATCTTTACTCCATTGAATTGCTTTTGTGTCTTTGTCAAAAATCAGTTGGGCATATTTTGTGTGGGTCTGTTTCATGATTCTCTGTTCTGAACCCTTGATCTATGTGTCCACCCCTCCACCTGCACTTCACAGTCCTGACTACTATAGCTATATAAAAAGAGTTGAAACCAGGTAGACTTATGATTCTTATTTTTCAAAAATATTCTATTTTAAATCCTCTGCTTTCCATATATATTTTAGAATAATCTTGCTTGTGTCTCCAAAAACCTTTGGTGAGATTTTGCTAGCAATTGAATAAAACCTTTATATCAGTTTGTGGAGAACTGGTATGTTACTAAATTGAGTTTTCTAATCCATGAATATGTGTGTCTCTTCATTTATTTAGATTTTCCTTGATTTCTTTCATCAACATCTTTTAGTTTACAGCATATTACTCCTGACATTTTTTGTCAGATTTACACCTAAGTATTTTTTTTTAAGATTTAATTTTATTTACTTGAGAGAGAGAGAGAGTGCGTGCATGTGCGTGCTCAAGCTGGGTGTGGGGCAGAAGGAGAGGGAGAGGGAAAGCAGACTTCCCACTGAGCGCTGAGCCCAGTGCTGGCTGGATCCCAGGACCCTGATATCATGACCTGAGCTGAAACCAACAGTCGGATGCTTAACTGAATTAGCCACACTGGCGCCCCATAAGGATTTTGTTTTTGAGCAATTATATACTGTATTGTTTTTTTCAGTGTTGGTACCCACATTTTCATTGCAAAATATATATAAATTCCATTGATTTATGTATGTTTATCTTGTACCCTGCAACCTATCTGAACTCACTATTATTTTTTGGATAACTTTTTTTAAAAATAGATTTTTTGGGATTGTCTATGTAGACAATCATATCATATGCATACAGGAAGTTTTTATTTATGATCTTCATTCTTTTATTTTCTTTTTCTTGCCTTACTGCACTTGGTTAGAATATCTAGCACTATGTTGAATAAGAATGCTAAGAGCAGATATCTTTGCCTTTTTCCTGATTATAGTAGGAATGCATTCAGTCAGTCTTTCATTATTAATAATAATGCTGAGTTTTTATAAATGCTCTTTTCAAGTTCAAATGCATTCACAATTCTTTGTTGAATCATTTTTATGATGCCACTATAGAATCTTTGTCAGATAATTCTAACATCTTTTTCATCTCAGCATTGACATCTGTTGATTGTGTTTTGATTCAGTTTGTGGCTTCTTGGTATTACGACTCACATCATGTGGAAGACAATGCCTGTCAAATCCCTTGGTGGTGGTGCAAGTCCCGAACCTCTCTGCTAGGTCTCCTCTGACACCAACCGGCTGGGAGGAAGAGGAGTGACTTGTTACTGCTGGGTAACTGGGGACTGAAAGTCTAGGATGCTCACATCATCTCCTCTAAAACCATGATGAGGCATGGAGTTAAAGTTACCACCTGTCAGGGATGAAAGTCCTGGCTCCCTACTTGGCCTTCTCCGAAACCATCCTTGTGGGAGTGTTAGAACATTTCATTACAGCCTGGTGAGTGCCCCAAATGAACACTTTCTATGGTAATCTAGACTGATAACTCAGTTTTTCCTGGTGTGGATGGCAGTGGGGCCACCATTTTGGCTGTGGTGTTTGGCTGTAGTACATTGATTATTGTCAAAAAGTTTCTTTCTTGATAGGCTGTCCCTGTTCTGGTATTTTGGCTTGAGAGTGCAGATGTTTACTGGTGATTTTTAGCTATGCTCATCAGCATTTCTGGGATGCTGACTTTTTTAGCATTCGGCACCCTGAATGAACACTTTCTATGGATGTTCTTCAATGCACAATTACAGAAATTTAAACATCAAATATTTTACTACATCAAATATTTTACTACAGTGTAATCATAATATATTGTAGAGGAGGAAATAGCATGGTCTTTTTTTTTTTTTTTTTAACCCCGCCTTTGGCATTTGGTGCAAATCCAGTTATCTTAAAAGGTTGAGTTGGAAACTCAATGTGGTTGGTACTGTGCTGGTTAATTTCAAGGTCAGTGAGAATTGTTAAGGTGACTCCCAAAGACCTAATCATTGTTCTTAATGAAACCTGATTTACTTCCAGAAGGCTTTTGGACTCTATTTAATCTCTAAAATCTCTATCAACATGTTGAAAGGAAAAAATAAATAAACAATTCAGAATACTTGGAGAAAGTCTGCTTTGGGCAAAGAATAAACTTGTAGTACAGTATGTTCTCTAAAATGCCCACAGCTATATTTCAGTACCACATGCTCTTCCAGTATCTGGCCAAAAGGGAGATTAATTTCTTCTTTTTTGTTATGACCTTAATAAACACTAGCAGAAGTGACATTGTATGATATTCATGGCTATGTCATACAAGGTATAATATCTTCCTTGTGGTTCTTTCCCTTTTCTTATCTCTTTCTCTTTCCCCTTGCTCTGACCTTGTACTTAAGCTGTTATAAGGAATCCTAGGCCGCATGAGAAATTATGTTAGTATTGCAGTTGACAGACCCAGTTAAATTCTGAGGAGATGTAAGAGATAGGTAGAATAAACAAACCAGTCATACAAGTGAAAGAGTTTACAGATAATTTCAACCTCCAGCTTGCTAGCCACCAGAGTTGATATCAAGTGGTAAGCTTCAGCAATTGTTATTGAAGTCAAAGCAGATTTGCAATTTAGGCCAAATTATTTATTCTTGATGAACCTTGGCATTACCTTCTACTAAAATAAGTGTAATATCTATTTTTCATAGTTGTTACACAAATGAAATAATTTGACTAATTTAAAATGCCTGTTGGAGACACTAAATAAAGCTGATATTCTTTTCTGTATACTTAAACGTAACTATGATGTTTGAAATTATTTATAATTCCTGATGATAGAAAATGTGAACTTCATTGGAAATACATAATTAGTTTATGTAAAGAAGATTTGGATCCAGGCTTTATGGAGGGAAACAGTGCTCTTTAACAAGTTTTAACATTACTAACAGAGAAAATAAAGTAAGAAAGAAAAGCCCTGAGTGGAAATGTTATATAGCAAATCAGGAAAAAGGCAGGAGAAAATAATTAAATTCTTAAGGAAAGGAGAGAAGAGGACACAAAGTTGGAATAGATTCCTTTAAGTCTGGATTTGTAGGACACATGACTTCTGTCCCAGGATTAGTGCTTGGAGAAAAAAATGCATTGAAAAATGCACTTTAAAAATTGGGAGGTGGGGTGGCAAAGGATGGATTAGCCAATTAGTTCTCAATGTTGAAACCCTATCATCCAACGTATTTAAACAGCATCCTCAACCACTTAGATAACTTTTCCATTCTGGCTGTTACAATGGCTTACTTTCTATTAGATTACCTCCTTCTGTACACACAGAGCATATACCCCCTTTTTGGGAGGCACACACACATGAAATGTGTCATTCTTTCATTAAATTCTTTGTGAAGTTCTGGACACCTGGGTGGCTCAGTCCATTAAGCTTCTGCCTTCGGCTCAGGTCATGATCCCAGGGTCCTGGGATGGAGTCCCACGTTGTGCTCCCTGCTCAACGGGGAGCCTGCTTCTCCCTCTGCCTGCTGGTCCCACTGCTTGTGCTCACTCTCGCTCTCTCTCTCTCTGACAAATAAAAAAAAAAAAAATCTTTTAAAAATAAATTCTTTGTGATGTTCTAAATGAGTTACCATTACTATCCAGTCTTTTTTTTTTTTTTTTTTTTAAGAAAATAAAAGGAAAAAGACTCTTTAAATAATTGCTTGTAGATGTTGCTTAGAAATCTCCTCACATCATAATATCCTTTCTTTGGACATGCTCTGTTTGCATCAAGCTAATTGGGTAACGTGAAAAGTATGTGGGATTTATGAAGTATTAACAGTAGGAATTATAATTGTGATTTACAAAATGTGTTCAGTACAGATTGTATTTGTTTCTTATAAAGTTAACATATCTCAGATTTTGTGACTTAAAAAATACGAATTGTGAACTGTCTCTGTGACTTAATCTCACAGTTTATAATTTCATAACAAAACTCTAATAACTGACCATTATTATGAATTTAGAAATGAATTTCAGGGGACTATGGAAGAGTTGGCAGAATTTTTCATTCTAATATGTCTTCAAAGAAAGAACTCTCCCTCTTTTACTAATGGAGAGTAATGGGAAAAAAAAATAACAGTGATTACATGTGCATATACCTGGGATATTGTTTTGTTTGTGCTTTCCTCAAACGTCATGTGATTATTTTGCATTAAAAACAAGAAGGAAACCCACTTGCTCACTGACAGTCAATCATTATTTGAGAAATGATCATTT
This sequence comes from Phoca vitulina, assembly GCF_004348235.1. Lineage (NCBI taxonomy): Eukaryota > Metazoa > Chordata > Mammalia > Carnivora > Phocidae > Phoca > Phoca vitulina. Next base: position 14,737,832 of record NW_022589733.1, on the reverse strand, counting down.
GATAAGCATTGTTGCCACATCTTAGGATTTCACAAACCCTAAGAAACTGATTTGCTTAAATGAATCTTATAGTTGTAACTATGAAATAATTATAATATAAGAAGACATCTTACATTTTTATTGACCCATTTTATTCCCACCAATGTAGTTCACAGGTAAATTTTCCTCTGCAAGTATGAGAAAAGACAAACAAGCCAAGACTAAATTAATGCAAAATATAATAAAGGTATTGTTTATGGTGTTGCAAAAATGTAATTATCTAAAGTCTTTGCCTTAAGAGTAGGAGATCTAAGATTTGTGAGACACATCTGGTATCAAGCCCATTTTCTGCTACACTACGTTATTTTTAAACATATTTATTTCATTACTATAGCAGGACCAATAATAAAAATGCATTTGAGTCGTTTTGTTTTTAAATGTCTAAAGAAACAAAATTATCCTCTTTGGCCATCCAAAAGCCAGATTTCAGATAAACTGAAAATGAAAAATACATAACAAAACAAAAAAAACTAATGCAAAAACCCAAGGGTTTTACTAAATACTGTTTACTGAGCCCCAGGATGTTTTAGTCTCATGGTTGAAAAAGCCTGTTCTTATGTATTGGTAACAGAAGCAGAATATAAGAACTAACATACATATTTTAAGATACTATGGATTTATGTTATTGCGACCACTGAAGGGATATGCACTTACTCTGGAAAAGATGTTTTGACTACAGATATCCCTTACTTAAAACTCAGACTTCTTAATTTATTAGCTGTATTGCTTATTATTTGTGGACCTCAATTATCAGGCTTTGTATTAGACACCTAACAAGAGGCTAGACTCTCTGTTGAAAAAATACAAATAAAATGTTTTTTTTTTCCTTGAAATACTGTTTAAAGATTCTTTACAAAGTTTTGTTTAACATGATATTTGAGAAGAGGTGTTTTCATTCTCCTTTGTGCTTTTCCATTTGGAATTGATAATGACCCAGGGTTCTCTAGAAGGCACAGAGCAATCTATATTGAAAGATTCTTATTGGTTGAGCAAGATGTAAAGGGGAGAGATATTTTGTTTCCATGGTGATCAAATCTATTCTCTTGATACAGTTGGATACGGACCTATAGGGAATGTTTACAACTGAAACTTAGCATATCCTTTATTCGTTTTCAAAAGAAATAGAAAGCAACTTGACATTTATGTGTCTATATTCTATACATCTATAATTTATATTATATGTCTATATTTATATGTCTACAATATATCTATAACCTTGTCTGTGAGGCCAGTCAACTTCAAAAATATTTAATGTTAGCCAACATATTGGAATCCTTCAGCATTATTCACTTGAATTTTATTTATTTATTTATTTATTTATTTATTTATTTATTTATTTATTTATTTACAAATGCAGTTTTTAAACATCTGATGGATGCTGGGCTATATAAACATAATCAGAGGGGCGCCTGGGTGACTTAGTTGGTTAAGTGTCTACCTTTGGCTCAGGTCATGATCGTGGGATCCTGGGATCAAGCCCCATGTCTGGTGCACTGCTCAGCAGGGAGACTGCTTCTCCCTTTCCCTCTACCACTCCCCCTGTTTGTGCTCTTTCTCTCTGTCAAATAAATAAGTAAAATCTTTTTTTAAAAATTTTAAAAATAGAAAAATAAATAAACATAAGCAGACACCAAATATGAATAAGGAAAGAGAACTATTTTGAGTCAATTTCTAGGATGGCTATGTAAGAAACTCCATGAATCTGACCCTCTGGAAAACAACTGAAACTGGTGGAAATTACCAAAAATAAACATATAAAGTATGTTCATTTTGAGCTAGCATTATAGCAAATGAAGTAACATTTATTCAAGAAAATCTGCTAAATCTAAATGAGAACAGTAAGAGTTGGTGAAAGTGGAGCGATGACCCACTGCCTTACTCATCTTCTTCCCAACTCAAGATTATAGAAGCTCATCTGCAGGTTGTGTTTCTAAAAGGTGAGGTTTCCTCACCCAGCTCCCAGAATTACTGGAAGAGAGAGTCCACCAGAATTTATTATTCCTCCCAGCTTCATATTTTATAGGCTAAATTTCAGATGAGTGCAGCCAGGAAGCCAGGGGCTCCTTCTTCACCTATCCTTTATTCATATGATAAGGTTCTATTTAAGAAATGGCAGGCTGAGATTTCTGTAATAAAATGTAAAGTTACATCACCTGCAATGGAAAATATGCTAAAGAGGGTTCAAATGGACCTTAACTGGCAGAAGAAATGATTTGCAAACTTAAATATATATTGATAGAAATTATGCAATCCAAACAACAGTAAGATAAAGACTAAGAGAAAACCTTAAAATCAGCAAGATAGTATCAGTTCATTACATATAGTGGGAGTCTGAAAAAATTACAAGCTTGCTTTCCAGCAAACAAAAGAGAGGCCAGGAAGCAGTGATATGACATATTCAAGATACTATAAGAAATAAGAAACAAACAAACAAACAAACAAGTAAGACTCTTATACCCAGCAAAACTATCCTTTGGAATGCAAATGAAAACATAGACAGTTCATAGTGAAGAAAAACTGAGGGAAGGTCTTGCTATCAGACCCAGTTTACAAGATATACCAAAGAAAGTTCTTTCAGATGAAAACAAATGTACCCAGACAGTAATTTAAATCCACAAGAGAAAAGAAACGAAACAAAACCAGGCACTGGTAAAGATGATTATGTAATTGTAAAAGATCATTTGTATGAATATTTTTTTCTCCTTTCTTCTCTTAACTGATTTAGACATCAATTATATAAAATCATATTTACAAAACAATATTCTAGGATCTATGTCACACATATAATTATAATATATTTCTCAATAATCACACTAAACTGGTGGATGGGATAAAAGAAATATCAGTGTAAGAACATGACACCAAATGTTAGCTACAATAAGGAACAACTGTTGAGGAGAAACAGAAATATAAATAAAAAGATAATTTAAAAGCTCTGTAAAAAAACTCTATCAATAATTACCTCAAATATTAATGGAATAAACTACCCAGTCAAAGTGTTCCTAGACTTGATTAAAACAAATAAACAAGATTCTACTACATGCCGTCTACTGGAAACATCCATTTGATTCAAAGACACAAGTAGAAAATAAAATGAAAGAAAAAGTCATATCATTCTTTTGGCAACAGTAAGAAATTATGAGAGCCTATTCTAATATAAGACAAAACGGATAAGACAAAAATGTTCCTAGAGAATCAGAAGTACTTTCCTAATTATAAAAGTATTACATAACATTAGTATTATATAACAATTATGTAGAATTATGTGCATGTATGCAACTAACTACAGATATATGTACATGTATATACAATATATATAAAATGTACAGTGGTTTGATAGCAAAACTATTTTCCACATGCAAAATAATGAAATTAGGCCCATTATCTTACTCTATATACAAAAGTCAACTCAAAATATATTAGATTTATATGTAAGACCGTAAAAAAATGTAAGACCATAAAGCTATTAGAAGAAAAACATAGGAAACCTTGACATTGCTATGGGTAATGATTTCTTGGATATAACCTAAAAGTATAGGCAACAAAAGTAGACATAGAGAAATGGGATTGTGTCAAAATAAAAAGCTTCTGCACAGCCAAGGGGACCCAACAGAGTAAAGAGAGAGCCTAAGAAATGGGAGAATTTATTTGTAAACCATACATCTGATAAGGGGTACTTCACTATCATCAGAGAAATGCAAATCAAACCGTAATGTGCTATCACCTCACAGCTGTTATAATGGCTATTATCAAAAAGATAAAATATAAAATGTGTCAGTGAGGATGTGGAAAAAAGGGAACCTTTATATGCCATTGGTGAGAATGTAAATTGGTGCAACCATTATGGAAAACATATGGAGTTATGGAGGTTCCTTAAGAAATTGAAAATAGAACTACCATATGATTCAGCAAACCCCTTCTGGTTATATATGAAAAGTAGATAATATCAGTATCTCAAAGAGATATCTGCATTCCCATGTTTATTGCAGCATTATTTACAACAGCCAAAATGTGGAATGAATCAAGTGTCCATCAACAGAGAATGGAATATTATTCAGCCATGAGAAAGAAGGAAATCCTGCCATTTTTAAAACATGGGTGAACCTGGAGGACATTTTGCTAAGCAAAATAAGCCAGACACAGAAAGACAAATACTGTATGATCTCACTTTTATATGGAATAAAGAAAAAAAAGTTGAACTCCAAAAAGCAGAGCAGGACAATGTTTACCAGGAGTTTTGGGGTGGATGGGTTGGGATTGGTCAAAGGGTACAAAGTTGCACTTACATAGTATGAGTGTCTAAAGATCTAATATACAGTCATAATAAATATAGTTGATAATATTATATTGAATAATGGAAATACATTAAGAGAGTAGATTTCAGTTGCTCTCACCACAAAAAAACAAACAAACTGTGTGACATGATATGCTAATTAGCTTGACTTTAGTAATCATTTCAATCAGTATATCAAATCATCATGTTGTACATTTTAAATATATATAATTTTTATTAAGTATATATATAAATAAAAGACTACTTGTATACCTGGATAGCCTACAGATATGTTCTTGCCCCACTTGTCAGCCTCCCAAATTCCAGTCATTCAAAAAATTAGATTGCTAGATTTTGTTTATAGTACTTAGCATTACCTGAATTTTTATGAACATGTATATATTTTTCTGTTTTTGTCAGTTCACACCTCACTTATTATTACATGAACATTATGATATAAACACCAAGAGGAGAAGGAACGTATCACTCTTATACTGTAATGTCTAGTATAGTGCTTGACATAGTACACATGTGTACATACTCATATGTGATAATTCTAGACTCTACCATGTCTTCTTTTGAGTCACTAGGGAATTCTTAAGTAGCGATATATGAATTTTAATGTAAAAACTTAAGATCTGAGTTTAAAAATATGCATTACCTTTTGTTTCTCTGATCTGTCACACCCCCAGCTCTATCATACTTGGATATCCAAATACACTCCCATTGCTTACTATTCCCCAGGGCCCAGCTTGGATGTGGGTATATGAGTAGGCAGACAGCTGCTCTTTCTTCTCTCTCTTCTTTCTCACTTCCCTAAACCTGCATAATTCAAGAAAGTCTTTTTGGAGAAAAATACCAATAATCTGATTTTGGGGAACCTGCTCAGTAAACATACATTGAATACTTACAGAGTCAACATTATGGAATAAGTGAATGATATATTCAAAACATATCTTTCCCCTTCTCTACAAGTCTACTAGAACAGTAACATCAAAATTCTCTAGTAAATAGAATTTTTGCAAAGAGAATGTTTGAGCTGTTGTTACAATTTCAAGATTGTGTATTTCCCCACTAGACCACATAGATGTACTAATATATTAAGTGTGTTTGTTTTTTTAAGTTGGAATCATATTGACTCATTTTAGTAAAGCAAACTTGTTTTGTGAAATAAAAGCATTAGCTAGGAATAATATTTATATTAACAATAAAAGTAAAAATAAATTTTCTTTAATAAAATATAGTAAACATATTTTTTTTAAAGGGGGAGGTAGTAAAATAAATAAATAAATAAATAAATAAATAAATTCTTATGGTAAATAGGAAACTAATGTTTGTCTAAGCCAGTTTTAAAAACATGGCTTAAAAGTCAGATTTACTTTATAGTATGTCCCTATTTAATGAAATTCAGTAGACAATTTTAACAAATCTTTGTAACATGTCTTTGTGAGGAAACCATGTTGCTGAAGATTCAGTATCATTTCAAAAGGTTCTTATAAAAGGCCATTTAATGTTAATCTGCAAGTTATAGTGCTTATAACACCTTGGGGTACTATTTGGGTCTACAATTCTCTGTTTGCTTCTCTCAGCTAACATTAGACAACTCAGTAGGCAGAGAAAATGCTAGTTCGGCTTCTTGTTCATTAGCATGCCTGAATTTAGGGATATTTGATTTTATTCTGGCAATTAAAATATAAATCAGACACATTGTCACCATGAGTTTCTCCATGGGACACATATTCCTTACTCCTTGCTCTGTGAAGAACCATTTGCTATACCATCTCCTTGAGCTAAAATTTCATTTTGCATTTATTCAGGCATGAAATGCATCAAGCTGCCTGACACATGGCAGTAAAACATTTTGTCTATTGTCAGTTCCAACTTGTTGAACAACTATTTCAGATGGAAGGAAGAGCCTCCAAATAGAGTAAAAAAAAATTGGCACCCAAAGTCACCTTATCTTATTTTCCCAAACGTTCCCAATGCCCCTGAGATTCTTACTCTAAGCTGCTCTCTTCTCAATATACTTGCTTGAACCGACCTGACATTGCCAAATGTTTATACTATTGTAATGATCTAGTATTGTCTACTTTAGTTTACTTTTTAGTAGAGAGGATGGCTTAGCTCCTTGAAATCAGGCCTGTAGTGAGCCACGGTTTATGTCCTCAGAGGATATGGAAATTACCATCTGCTATTGTCAGCTGAATTATTGCTACATTGGTCACAGAAATACTCAGTAAGGCATAGAACAATTCATTGATTTCCATCTCTGTGTTTTTTATTCATTTGTTTGATAATCTTTTACTGATTGCAATGATATTAAAATTAGAATGCCAAATAAATTCTTCTGGTATTTAAAGAGATTCCATTTTTTATAGGGGAAATAAACAAGTGAATCAATGATAAAATATTAAATTAGATCTTTGAATAGGTACAACACTATTATGAGGTAAAGGAATGGGGGGGGGGATGTCCCATTTTAGTTAGTGTTTTCCTAAAAGGAGACACTGCAGTAAGGCCTTGAGTACAGGTACTTCAGTTGGGAGTGATCAGGAATTACAAGCAAGGGAGTGAGTAAAATGAGAAAGGAAGGAAGGAAGGGTGGAGGGAGGGAGGGAGGGAAGGAAAGAAGGAAGGAAGAAAGAAAGGAAGGAAGGAAGAAAGAAAAAAGAAAGAAAGAAAGAAAAGGGAAGAGAAAGGAAAGGAAAGAAAAAAAGGAAAGGAAAGGGAGAAAGAAAGAAAGAAAGAGAAAGAAAGAAAGAAAGAAAGAAAGGAAGGAAGGAAGGAAGGAAGGAAGGAAGGAAGAAAGAAAAAGAAAGAAAGAAAGAAAGAAAGAAAGAAAGAAAGAAAGAAGAAAAGAAAGAAAGAAAGAAAGAAAGGTAATAGAAGGTATGTTAGTTACTGCTGGGCTGGGGGAACTGAAGCTCAAAGACATTGAGGACCTGTTGAGAAATGGTATGGAGCATGCTCAGAACTATAGACTCAGAGGACTGGAGACTGGGCTATTTATATACCAACTCCCACTTTCTAATGGTAAAGGGTTGCCCCCTGGGTGTTAATTTCTCACATTTCAAAATAGAGAACTGCTTTCATTTAGCATAGCCCAGGGATGTTGGGAGAAAATTCTTGGGCAGAGAAGAGGAGAGATGCAGGCACTTGAGTTAGGAAGCTGTCAGCATGTGGAAAACACCTTATCACAGTTAACAGGTGAATGCGGCTTGGCCTGGGGGATGAGATGGATGAGATACAGCATCAATATCATTTTCCACTGTCCCTTCCTTATCCTCTTAGTTAATAGTCATCTTAATTCCATGTTATCAGTATTAATGTCCCCATTTTACAGAACAGAAAAGGTATTTTGTTTGTGTGTTTTCTTTTAGTGAATACATATAAACCTACTCATACTTTCTGGATCATGACCTAAATTAGATTGATTGAGATACTGAAAATTTTGAATTGCAGCCTCTTTTAGAACTTTACCCCTGGTCTGTGAGTACCACTGAAAAGAACTCCCTTTAATCACACAACTTGTAGTGTTTGATACTAACTCGTTTTTGTTTCTCCTACCTCCCTCCAATGCAGGTGATGAATTTAGAGGGGTGTTTTGAATGCTGTGGTTAAATGCTTGGGACCATCACTAGACTCCTCAGCTCTGTTGTTCTTATGGAGTTCTGAGTCCAGGCTACCTACAGAAGTAAAATAATATCATTCACAGATGCATGAGTCCTCCACTGCTTAGCCATGAAGTTAGTACTAGATTGTTAAGACTTGTTGATCTAGCTCTGACCCTAGGGCAAATTGGAAGATAACAGATTTTAATGTGGTTTCAGCTAAGTAACTATGTTTTCTGTGTAACCCAATTCTGTATTGACTTCTCTGTTCTTGAGGCAAAATTCCCCAGAGCCTGAGGCTTGCTTTCTCCCCCTAGTTTTTCCATCTCTACTCCCTAAATGACCTAATGTCTGAAAAGAGAGTTGGGAGTCTCTGCATGCTGGGATTGTCCCTTGCTGTGTGACCTAGATACCCAGGTTTTGGCATAGCACCTAAGAGGTAGTTTGAATGAAGGATCAGTGCCTTGTAGCTTTTCTACCCAGATTACCCCCTATTTCTTGACATTGGAACAATATAAGACTGGAGTTGTGTATTCCTTGCTTTGTCCACTCTCATGATATAAAGTAAGGATGAAACAAGCAGGTACAGCCAAACCTAACTTGTCTGGATAAAATCAATTTCAAATGGATATTACCCTTCAAGACATGAATAAGCAAATAATTCAACTAGACTGGGATATTTTGTAAAAGGAAATAGATATAGGTTAGGAAAGGCAGAATGTGAAGTGCCTTCTCTGGCTAAGATATAATGGGGAACTATTGATGATTTTTAACCATTAGGATGAGATTTCAAACCAGCTGGTCTGATGCTTTTGGTTGAAACGCATGCAATGGATTTCAGCCTATCTCTTTGTTAAAAACTATTTGTGATACTTCTGTGATTAGGAAACCTGACTTTACTGGTGAATCCAGATTCTAAATATTTTCCTTTAGTCTAAATGATTCCCACTGGAAGCAGGAGATATCTGTGTAATGCTTAGACAAATGTGGTTAATATAGCCTATCATTAATTTGTCAGGTCTAATTAATGGTATCAGTTACCAGATGCAGAGGGAGACCATTACACTTCCTAGAAGTATAAAAAAAGCAGTCAAGAATGCTGCTGAAACCTGTACTCTCCCTAGATCACTGGAAGTAATGGGGTGAAAAATAGTAAGCTAAACAGAGAGAATACTTAACACAATTAAGAATATGCATAGTGGTGACTCTGTTCAACTCTGTTCTAGGTGGGCCCAAACATCTAGGGCTAAAATAAGAAAAAAGTAATCCAAGAAACAGACTTCTAGGTTGTACCAAGTTGAGGTTAACATCCACACAAATATTGTCTTGGGCTTTTCCCTGTAATCTTGCTCCTCTATCGTCTTGATTATTAGTTAGTTGAACTGATGGGACACTAGGAAAACTACACACACACACATATGTATAATATATGTATGCATATGCATGTAAAATATATATTAGACCATATATACATTAACATAGAGATATAAACATTACATATATATGTACATACACACACACACACATATATATATATTATGTATATATAATATACATAATATATATATTAACTTTGATGTTCCAGGGTCATAGTCTTTCTTTCAAGGCTCCATGTGCCATGCTTTTTTTTTTTTTTTTTTTTAAACTTCTCCACAAAACTTTTCCCAAGATGGAACTAACTAGACAAGATGTGGCCATATTTCTAATCAGTATATTACTTACTTGCTTTAATTTTTGTAATTATAGTACTTAACACCATAAAACAGGAACTCTGTTGACATGAACACAGCAATTAGATATAAGAAATATGCTCATTTAAAAGGCCACCTTTATCTCTACCTGGTCAGATTTTTGCTATGCTTTTAGTTTCACTAACTCTTCAGTGTAATAAAGTACAAACCATACTCAGCTCTGCTTTCTTCCACCTTTTTTGGTCCCTTTACTCCAGTAATAATTTATATACCTGGCCATAGTTTCCTTAATTGAGCAATTTTCTTTGTAAATTTGGTAACTTAAATCTTGGTATTTGTACTACCTAACTTTGACACCTTTCTCTACTTTTATTTAATAGATCCCTTCATCCATCCTATAAGTGATTGATATTTCTACTCATCATATATTGCTTTGATGTGTGTGTGTGTGTGTATTCTTCCATTTCTTGCATTTATGTCCTTTCCTCCTTCTTTAAGCCACCACTATCTTAACTCAAGATTCCATTATTTTTGTTCAAATTGTTGGCGTTTTCTTCTGACCCTGTTCCCTCTTTCAATCCTTGCCCCTTAAAATCATTTGACATGCTGTGATTGTGTCAATCACCTATTAAAAAACATATAAACTCCTTGCCCAGCTGTCAAAATCCTTTACTATTTGGAATGAACTTCACTTTGTTGGCTCCATCTATCATCCTGTGTTCTATCCACATAGAATTTCTAATCCATTCTCTGGGATTTATTTATTCATTTGCTTGTTTGTTTGTTTGTTTGTTTGTTTTTGAACTAGACTATCCTCCCTTTTTCTTTTTCATTGGTGAGAGTTATATTTATCTTTTTAGAATCATTTCAATTCTCTCTTCTAAGAACTCTTACATAGCTTCTCCCACCACCACCCCCAAAATTTGATCACTTCAATTTTGTATTTCCAACACAAATTTACTTATAACTTTGGCTTTTGATTTTGGTTTCCTAATTTTCTGAAATTCTTAAGTATAACTCATTATCCTGTCTTAGGTTCTTATTTTATATTTATCTCTTTACATTTATCATTGAACATGTCATAGTGTTTATACACATAAATCCTTTGTACAATGGCATTTACACAAGTCCAGATTGATGAAAAAGGGGTACCTATATTAATGGTTTTTGAGTTCCTTTTATTAGGCAAACATACTGAAGGATTTTATGCACATTCTCGTATTATATCCTCTCAATAACCATGGAAGTATACCATGTGATTTATTATCCAAACATGGCTGCATTTTACAATAAAAGGGAAGACTGTTACTACCTCCAGAAAAACAGAGGTAATTTAGAACTTTCCTGGGTAAACCAACATGTATAGACATCCTATCTATATGGGATATGAAATTTGGCTCTTAGGGAGGTAAAGAGTTTTTCCCAAGAGCCTGAATGTTAACCCAAGGTAGTCTAAGCCCACACATAGTTTTTGATCATGCAAGATAATGCTGCTTCTTTGCTAGATAAAGAGCCTTCGTTTGTATTTTTTGAGTTATGTAGAATTCTAAACTATCCCCCAAGATCCAGGCCCCAAGGGTATATGTATGTTATCTCGTCTCTTCAATCAAACATTAATCTAGGTACTGCTGGGCAGGGCTTTTGTGACCTTAAGATAAAAAGATTATGCTGGGTGAGGCTGACCTAACATGTGAGCCCTTTGGCAACTTTCCTCCAGCTGGTCCTCCTTGAAGACCTTACAGGTAAATATTTATCCTGGCTTGGAAGAAAGCCAACAGTGTTGCTGTGAACTGGTTTTAGAGGCTGTTTGGCGAGGAAAGCGGGCAGCCTTACAAATTGAGATTTGTCCCTATTTAAAAGCTAACAAGAAAATGGTACCTCAGTATTACAACCAGGAGGAACGTAATTCTGCCAACAACTTAAATGAGCTTGAAGTAGGACACTGAGTCTCATATGAGCTGTGTTGTAGCAAAACTTTGATTATAATCTTTTGAAACTATGAGCCAAGAATCCAGGTATACCATGCCTGGACTTCTGACCTATGGCAATTATGAGGTAATAAATTTATGGTGTTTTAAACTGCTAAGTTTATAGTAATTTGTTACACAGTAAAAGAGAGCCAACATGATTTTTCTTTGTTTCTGAGAGCCAACATGATCTTTAAATGAACTGAATAAACGAATTACAGAGTACCTGTCATTATGGATAAAACTACATATTTTATTTGAACGTAAATATTAATTTATAAGTTGGCATATCATTCACTAAATTATCATCCAAAGGCTAATCTTCAATATAGAGTATTCCGTTCCATAGGCATTTAGTATATGCCTACAAAAATGCACAAGATGGAGGAGAATGAAAGCCATTTACTGGCTAATTCAAGGGCAAAGCACTTTAATATAGATTGGAGTTAGAGGTTAAATATTATCATTTTTGAGGGGCTTGGGTCAAATGGCATGTCTCTAAAATTGGCTTTATTCTGCAATCCCACTTGAATTTGTAAGCAGTAAAATTAATGAAAGAAATCTCAGATAATGTCTATATACTGACCTTTCTTATTTTGAAGAGTTTAGTTCATGTTCCTTCTAATATCTTATACATCAAATGTCATTGCACCCAAAATAGCAGGGTAAGAGTCACCTCATTGTACATAGAATATATGCCTCTATTACACATATTAACATTTTATTTCTAAAATAATTGTCAGTGTACTATGTTCCAACTCTTCTCTCCTTTTATGACCTTATTTTATATACATTTTTCTGAACTCCAGGGCCTTCTTTTTTGTCATTTTAATTTTCAATTTCTATTCTAATTTTAATTACAATCAGCACCATTATTTCAAGGCAGCAAATGTCAAAATTGTATTTGAGTTTCTGGGTAGCTTAAGAAAAAGTAGTTATTTTCTTTAAAATTACCTAAAGCAAGAAGAGGTGTGACCTCTTGTAGATGTAGATTCTAAGTATTTGTACCATAATCCCAAATAATAGATGTAAAACAGACAGAGTCAAATGGATAATATGCCTACTTGAATCAGAGAGTGTATTCTGCAGTATTCACTTGGTGATCTTTATGTGTTAGCTAGTCACAAATAAAGATTCTAATCCATGAACATAACTAATATTTTAAATAACACATTCTGTTTTTAATATACACATAGTACATAAGGATAAAACATTTAAATTACTGCAACAGATGCTGGTTTATATGTATTTAGTACCATTATAAAAAGAGCCTGGAGAATACACAACTGATGGTTCTCATATATATGCCGAGTGCTGAGGGAAATGGATTTTATTTCTGGTAATTTAAGGCATCTAATCACTATCATTAAACAAATAAGGATTCATTACAGGAACAAGGGGAAATGTTGTGAACACAGTGCAACTTGGAAATGAATGTGATCTGGAACTTGAGTTTCTGTGCACATCTTATTTGAGCACTATTTATTTGGGAGGTTTATGACCTGTGACTATTTCTCAATTTAATACAACTAACTGCCGCAGTGGTAGGTGTCAGCCACCTGCATAATTCGAGAGGAGAAGGGGTTAGTGGCAGAGAGGAAGTGGCCCTGCATATTAAAATTATACACAGATGCACTTAAACTTGGAGGTACCAACTGCTTTAGTAGAAGAGATCATTCACAGACAAAATGTCCCAGTTGAATGAGATATAGAAAACCACCAGGAAGCCACTGTGACAACATAACCATAACAAATATCAAATGTATGAAGTAGAAACCAGCTACGTAGCAGATCTTATGCTAATATCCAATGGCTTCTTCAGTAGTGTATAGCTTTCTCTTGCTTTATTCCGGTAGAAGTAGTCAAGGCTTTAGATTTGGACAAGTCTGAGGTAAATCTCAGCTCCATCATAAATGAACTTCCTGCCCATGGGTACAGGTTGACTCTCGAAGCCTCAGTTTACCCTTCAGAGAAAACAGTTTATTGATTCTTCTCCCTGACATGTTTTGTAAGGATTAATGTCTGTGAAAGTTAAGGTAAATTTAAATGTGTCTCTCTTCCTTTTATCCCTGATTTGAAGGGTTGAGAATAACCTGATCTCAGTAAAGAAACCTTCAGCTGATACATTTAATAAGAAAAGAATGTGCAGCTTATCTCTGGACAGGTATATGACAAAGCTAAGATAATGAAAATTACTCTGGCTGCTCACTTGAATGGATCATTCTAGAATTTTAGGAAATATAGAAAGTGTCCAAAGAGAAAGTTAATGGGGAAAAATATATAAGAAATGAATTAGAAAACAATGCCCCAACAATAAACAAATTGCCAGTTTTGATCAGTGTTTCCTTTAGCTTTTTTTGTCATCATGCTAGAATATGTGGTCAGATCATGGTTTAAAGACCTGGTAATACCTTCTGAGGGAGACATGCATGTAGGAACCAAATCAAGGCAATGGAATGATTTATTAGTAGTTGGAATCTCTTAGGTATTCATGAATATTGAGAGAAAAAAGGAGTAAGTGGACAGATGAATTGACAGATGAGTGAATGACAGCTTTAGCCCCAACTCCCATTTTTGGAATTTTAATGCATTAGAGTGGTAGTGGCTTGTAAGGGGAACTATATTTTCCTACTCTACTTAAGGATATACTCCAGGCTAAAGAAAAACTTAAAGCTGATTTCTTCTTAGGCTACTAGTGCACACACCTGATTCTTAGATTCTCACATTTTTCCGTGCTTATCTAAAGATTTCCTTTATATGTAGAGTTGTTTCCTCTCTCTCTCCTTCTCTCTCTCTCTCCTCTGGAGTACAGATGTATTCCAAAGAATGTGCAAATTACTTGGCTGATAAAAGGTTAAAGTTTCTCTGAACTATCTAAATGGAGAAAAGTTGAAATTAAACAAATCTTTTGACACACAAAAAAATGAAAAATGGGTAATACAGAGATTGTTGGCTGCAATGGAATTGAAAGTGATTGAAGCAAAGGTTATCTGACTTCAAAAGAATTTTATTTAAGTTGAAAGATGCAAGAGAGAGAGAGAGAGAAAAAACAAACAATAGCTTTTTTTTCCCCCTGGGGCAGGAGGGAAGATCTTCTACATTCCTGTAGAGCAAAAAAGATGTTGCCAAGTATTGTTCAGAGGGATTACAGGAGTAGACAGAGGAAGCATTATCTGGGCCAGGAGATTGTCCTAGGTCTCATCTGACGTTGGCTTCTCCTTGCCATCAGTTTGGAGAGCCAGAACTTAAGCATTTTAGAAGAAGCAGGAACTCAGGGGAAAAAAAAAAAAGAAAAGAAAACTAAGAAAGAAACGTGTTACCATCATCACATCAAGAGCTATAGCTGTTGTGTCAAAAATATGTCAAAATGATTTTGAAACAGACAACCTGTTTTTATGGTTTGACTCAGCCATGTCCAAGCTGAGTCACTTTGGATAAGCCACTTAGCCTCTTCAAAACCTTTCCATGTGTAATTTTGGAAGGAAGGCAACACCAAAGAAATGAGCCATAGGACTCTGTGCTTTCTGTGTACACTGCTCAGTTCATTCTGTTAAAATTCAACCTAGAATGTCATCAACTCTGGTGACAAATGAGGGTGGAAATTCCATCATTCCAGCAGCCCAGAGAATAGAAAAGACAAAAGGAGCCCTCATCTAAGCCTAAACCTTCCATATATAAAACAAGGACAGTCATTGTTTTTGCTTTGCTTATTGAGCAAGATATAAAGAAAAAATACAAAATAAATTTCAAAAATAATATTTCTATAGCGAACTATAAAATGGATTTTAATGTCAGGTATAGCAATCATGATTATTTAATAATAAACATAAAATTTAGAGACAGTAATTGTAGCCTCTTTAGACAAGATCCCTGAATTTTGATCTAGACACTTTTGTGTTTAAATATGAGGTGCATCACTTTTTAGCTGTGTCACCTTAGACAACTTACTTTACCTTTCTGAACCTTTACTTCCTCACCTGGTTGTCCTATTCTAATATTCAGAGAGTTTTAAATTCTAAGTTTGATAATAAAAATAAAACACTCAGCACAAACCTCACTCTATGGTAATTCCCTTCCTCCTCTGTTGTTCTAGTTTATTAAAACCTAATTTCAGTGTTATCTCTAGAGTTATTATTCTTTGTGGTGATATTCTGAGACAGTCCATTTCCTTCTATTTGTCTTGAGTGGCCAGAGTCGTCTTTACTAAAAGCCTAGTACTTCCTGTTCCACTGGATGGCTTTCATGTCCCATAGTCATCATTTGGAATCTATGAATATTCCTTGATGAAAATTCAGATTATGCTTCTTCTTTCAAATGAAAATTAGAAATCTGAACATGGTGAATATGATCCTACCCTAGGAAAACTGAGGTGTCCTTGTTCAGATGATAAATCAAACAAATATTTACAATCATGCCTTCATTCATTAGTTTATCCATGGCTATATCACACATCCAGGGATTCTCCATTAGGCAGTAGAAGATGCTCTAGTGCATTGCTGAGATCCACCTTCAGGACTGAGGCACCAATTCTAGAAGCTAGAATTTTTGACTGCCTACTGCTATTAGTTGAGTACTTCTCCTGTAATTGTCCTCAGTACAAGGACATGCCTCACCCAGGGTTCACCCCCTTCCCTCGGGCTGTTCACTTTCACTGGGGGTACCTTGTTTTTATTAATTGCAAGTATATCAGGACCGATTTTCCTCCACAACTTGGGGCATTTCTGAAAGGCCATCCAAGCAGTTCAAGTGAGTAGCCCCCAGTAGAATTTTTTTGTGCTTTATTTTTATTTTCTATAAAATAGGACTCTATTAGTACATACCTCTTGGAAATATTAAGAAAACTATATGAATTATTACACCTCAAGTGCCTAAAATAGTGCTAGAACACAGAAGGTATTCAAGAAATGTTAGCTAAAAATCAGTTAATTTATATTATTTGGTGAATAGCTGAAGAGGCCACTTGATAAAGCTTAACATTTTTATGATCACTTCAACTGTCATTAAAGTGATCTGGTCACCATTAATTTTGCTCTTACTTGGTAAAAAAATAAATGGCAGGGTTGGAGAGGGTGTTATTCATCAGAAACCTCTCTTTTTCACTAATAGGGAATACTTTTAACTATAGTTTTTTGGTTGATTTTAAATTAACTTACAACTGTATGTATGTTCTCCTGTTAGGTTCTTCAAAATTGTCTCAAAAGTTCTTTCAGTAGGAAGATGACATTTGTAGATGTAATAACAGGCAATGGTCTCATTACCATCCAGGAGAAACACTGCACAATGTTCAGGGCCATATTTGGGGAAATGCAGTGAGTTGTCTGTGCTATGAGCACAAACTCAGATTGAATTCTGGCCTTCTGGCAGGCCCAATGAACCTCAGTGAAAGTGAGATGAGATACCATTAAAGACTGTCTTAGGGGCACCTGGGAGGCTCAGTTGTTTGAGAATTTGACTCTTGGTCTCAGCTCAGGTCTTGAGTTTAAGCCCTGTGTTGGGCTCCAGGCTGGGCATGGAACCTACTTAAAACAAAACAAAACAAACAAACAAAAAAAATGCCTAGGAGCCTCTCTACATATTTCACTGTTGTATCCTCACCTTTTTTTTTTTTTTTTTTTAATATATATAAAGTTAAAACTTTTTTTTTTCCCCTTGTTCAAATGTGCTGGGGTTTCCAATTTTTTACTAAGTGTATGTAACTTTTATAGAACTTCCTTGTGTTCTATCCATTTCCCTCAGTCCTGCCCTATTGAATGGATACAAAGTAATAAACATGAAAAACAAAATGTTTTCCACATAATTAGGAAAAGACATTTAATTTGATGTGTGGTTAGATCAGATATTTTATTTACAATGACTGGCAACATCAGGCTTTGGGCATCATAAAAATGCAAATAGGAATGAGAAATGCTTAGTGATGTGTGACTTGCATATAGGAACGACTAGTCTTGAACATACAGTTTTTACTATCCAGAAAACACCATTGCTCATCCATGTGAGTGTTCATGGGTAATTACTGATGAATCAGGCCTATTTCACATTTATTAACTAAATTGATTACCTATGAAAGGGACCATTTCAAAACCTCATAAAGATGTTCTATTATTTGGGAAGTAGAAGATGGTATTAGGGGAATAGAAAAGAGTAATAGGGAAATTTTTTGCCCCCCAGCTGTATTGAGCTACAATTAACTTATAACATAGTATAAGTTTAAAGCATATAACATGTTGATTTGATATATTTATGTGTTACAAATGGTTACTACCATAGAAATAGGGGAATTTTCTGTGTACTTTCTGAAACTGGATACCACATATGCATAGATGTGATAAGTATCTAAGATGTTATGAGTAAATAATTGGTCCTTTACTGTTGAAATACTCAAAAACTTTGTTCAGTATTTAATTAATGAATAAATTAATTACTCCTTAAACATAGTTGGCATCTTGATGAATTAAGCTATTATCCTGCTATTATTTCATCTTTATATTATTAATAGTATTAATTATCATCCTCGTCATTGTTTGTACACAGTAACAGAATATAACAATGTTGTTTTGAGTACTAAATTAGATATACTTAGCAGTTCTGAAATTATGACAATTAAATGCAAAAAGTATCCATAGAATGTGATCTATTTTGGAAAGTTTGTGCACTGTGACAATATAATGGTTAATGCCATTGGCTATTGAACAAGAAGTAACATGCAACTTAACACAGTTTAACTTTGATGGGAAAAGAAAGTATAACATGTATAATTTAATTGATCTATTAGGAATCTGGACTTCCTAATGTTCACAGCTCCACCAACTTCCCTCCAAATGTTAGGTAACAGAGCAAGAGAGAAGGTTGAAATAAACAGTGTAGAAAAGTAATATTTAGTGTTTTGGGGATGACTGTTCAGGCTCTGTGATATCTGCACCATAGCCTTACTACTTCCAAGATTTCTGGATAAGGGAAGAATCACATGACCTCTCGGCAACATGGTGAAAACATCCATAGATTAAAGTGGCATGCTCTGGATCCCATTTGTTCAGAAGGGTAATATCTCTTGGGTACTTGCTCTTTCCTCTTCTTATGGGCCCCTAATTTTTAGTGGTGGCTGATTTAATTAATGCTTTGACTCTGGGTGTAGTTATCCCTAGCTGAATCACCCTCCTTTTGTCTCCTGTTAAGCTATGGAAACTTGCTGGTCCCTATCACCTTTGCTCTCTGTTATACTAATTCCAAGAGCCCTCCTCTGTCTAGGCTTTTCTGGATCCAAATGCAACATCCACACCAAAGGAGAATCCAGGGAGCCTGCAGACTTTGTATACTTAACTTCTCTGAACTTCAGCTAAATCATTTACAAAATGGTTACAATATGTTTTTCCTCCTAGAGTAGAGGTAAATATTAAATAACAGTAAATGATAACATCTAAAAGCACTGTATATGGAACTGTTATACCATTAAAAGTCATCAAATATAAGGGTGCCTGGGTGGCTCAGTCAGTTGAGCAACCTACTCTTG
Source organism: Phoca vitulina (assembly GCF_004348235.1). Taxonomy (NCBI): domain Eukaryota; kingdom Metazoa; phylum Chordata; class Mammalia; order Carnivora; family Phocidae; genus Phoca; species Phoca vitulina. The sequence continues at coordinate 14,718,744 of NW_022589733.1, read as the reverse complement.
GTTTCTGCTCAGGTCATGACCTCACAGTTGTGAGATCAAGCCCCACTTCTAGCCCTGTGCTGGGCTCTGTGCTCAGCAGGGAGTCTGCTTGAGATTCTCTTCCTCTCCCTCTTCCTCTGCCCCTCTCCCTGTTTTTTTTTTTTCTCTCTCTCTCTCTCAAATAAATAAATCTTTTTAAAAAGTCATGAAATGTATTTATAATTAAAAAATAAAATAATATAATCCCAAGGAAGATGAAGAGGAGCCACTATTATTTATACTTTAATATTGTAAAAAAGAAACATACAGAAGAGAATGTGCATTGTGAGATCTGAGTATAACTTACCTCTTTCATTCTATGTGCCCTTCAACTATTTATTTCCTTCCTTGGTATATCCCAATTTCCTTTAACATTGACTCCAGTGAATTGTCCCTGAAGGCCTGATATCTATGTTAGTTAAAGAAAGATCAGGACAGGGAGATTTTCTGCCTTGCAAAATCTCAGCATCATCTTAATTGCTCAATAAAACAATAACAGCGGCAATAGAACAATAACATAAACTCTCTCCTTAAGAAAATTTGGAATATGTTCAAGGTTTAAGATGTTAGACTATTCAGTCTTAGTTGTCCTCCAGTTCATGTTTATGGTTCTATCTGTCCTAGAAGTTCTATCCATCATGGAGTGCCCAGGATTGTATTCGATTTCTAGTTTCTCACAAAGTATGTCATGCCAAAGACCAGAAACTAAAACTATACCCACAAATATTTATGAGATACAGAACCAAATATCACAGCCCTGACACTAACATGTTGTTAAGGTTTACCTTATTCATTTCTTCCCTGGTCTTCACATCTATGTTGGACTAGAACCAAGCAATTTTGAAGGTTATGCCAAGTTTCAAAATAATAACTGTTTTAATAGCCCCAATTTCCACATAAAGAAAAAGAAAACTCAGCTATATGAATTTTGGCATCTTACAAATCTTAATAAATGTGTTTGATGATAAATATATTGTGGACTCCAAATGAGAGCAGATTTTTCTACTCTGAGAATTAATAGACTGGGATGTACAACAGTGGATTCAGTATTGAATTCTGGCTAATTAGAACTAACAGCTGACTAAATAGGTATCAATTGTTGTATCTTCCATTGGCTAGAATTTCCACTAAGACATTACCTCTCTGTGAATAAATACATCTGTTAGTTCCTTGCTAACTAGGACATGCTCAATAACGTGCTGGGCTTGGTGAGGTTAAACAGATTTATACAATAGGTTGGATACCCCTAGGAGAATTCAATAAACCTTTCTGGTTAAGAATATTATCTCTGAATCTCAGCTTCATCTCTTACTTGTTCCATGACCTTGAACTAGGTATTTAACTTCTAAAACTTAGTTTTTCCATTTGTGAAATAGGGAAGGATGTTAGTAGAATCTAATGAAATACTGTATTGCATGTTCTCTTAGTATAGACACTGAGTCCCACGTGATCAATCATAACGCATGCTCATTATGACCATGATTGTTAGTAATTTTCTGGCTTGAATTTATATATTTGTTTAGAAATTGGGATGTTCTTACTCACACCATTGATTTTATTTGATTTTTAAAGTGGTTCTCTGAGGGAGACTGTTATGCCAATGTAAACATGATGAATCTACAAAAAAATAAAGACCATCATGATCATTTTTTTTTTTTTTTTCATCATGATCATTAATGTAGGAAATGGCAAGATAAGCACTGGACCCCAGGTCAAAGACTCTTTTTTTTTTTTTCCTATTACATATCATGTCATTTTTATATCATAATTGGGATCATATGCTTCTCCACCATTTACATTTTTTTAAGATCATCAAAATTAATTGTAATTTTGTCTATAGTGTCCTGCAAAAGCCTTCTATGGCCTTCCTACACCAACACCTGTTCTACTTAATCTTTTTTTTTTCTTGAGCACTTAGCAAAGAATCAGCAGTATCTTTATGAAGCATCAAATGAGGGACAGAACGATGAGTTCTAGAAACTGCCAAGGACACCTTACTGAGATGCTAGGGAGTGGCAAAGGTTGAAGAATGAGCCATGGTATAAATAATAGACTTGCAGTATTATAACAAGGAAATCATCTCTCTCAGATTTTAAAATCTCAGGGGAAATGAGGGTTATGAAAGAAGGATTAGAATAGACTATGCAAATGTTTGCATGCAGATTTATAAATTATTGTATTTCCTATGTCATTGTTTCTAAAAATGGATTCCTGTGCTATCACTTGGGGTGTGTGTGTGTGTGTGTGTGTCCTTGTGTGTGTCCATATTTGTGTGTATGTATAAATATAGTAAGGGAAGGAAGATTCTGTTGTCAAATAAGTTTGAAACTTTTTCTGTAAAACAGTAAGCCAAGTGTCATTATTGAGAATTTAACATATTCCCCTGAATTGTGAATTTCTAAGGAGAGGACATTTTGTTGCGGGAAGTGTACCAAAATATATTTGATCCAGGGACATAATTTGTGGAGGTGCTAGTATTGCTCAGAATATTTGAGGAACTGTACTCTGGTGAACAGGGAATGATTATAGCATTTCCAATGAAATGCTTATGTCTATTAGTCAAATGTTGACATAGTGGACAGAAATGGAAGATGATGTAAGCCACCTTTATACAGTAACTGTTTACTTGTGATCTGATTGGAAGAGAGATTCCTGTTAGACCCATAACGAACTCAAACACATGAGTTAAAACTAGAAGTAAAAGCATGTGTGAAGTAAAAGAAGTAAAAGATGTGAAAGCATCAGTGTTCTGACTCTGCAAGGGCTTGGGATCTGCTTTGAGGAGCTTGTCACAGTATTTGTGTGCAAACTGGCTACTCCAGGACAAGTATTTCTTGCTTATTCACTGAAAAAAAGCTGATTATTGACCTCAAACATTGAAATGATTGATCAGCAATGCCTGTTTGTGCTACTCTGTGTGTGTGTGTGTGTGTGTGTGTGTGTGTGTGTGTGTATGCAAGGGAGAGAGAGAGAGATTGAGACAGAGAAAATACATTCATTAGGGTCTTTAGAAATCTTCTAATTCTTGATTAATTATTTTTCTTTTTAAGTTATTCTTTAATTATTAATTGTTGTTAATTATATGTATAAGCCATCCAGGACTCTCCAAGTTACTTGCTCATATACACAAAATACACACTGCTTCTGCTGCTCCTGGGAACGCGTAAGCAAACATACTTTCCAGTAAGGAAAATTTCAAGGGAGACATCACAGTATAAGAAAGATACTCTATCCTTCCACTTAACACACATCATGTCAAGGAGACACATTCTGTTATGTAAATGTCACAAAGAGCCATCTTTGGAAACCCTTTTCCCATTCCTTTTTGCACTAGTGGACTTTGTGATGGGACAAAGGAGGAGGGGTCAAAGTTTCTTTGTTTCTCAAAATTTAATGTCTTTTCTGTTCTTAAAAAGTCATGGTGAATCTGAGAATGGGGTAGGGAAAATGATGAGTGGAGAAAATATGTTTTCATATAACTCCATGTTGAGCTTTCAACAAAAAGGGCAAGTATGAAAGGATAAGAGAGAAAAGTACTCCCAGGGCTCAGCTTCATGAGAATAAGCATGTCATGTGTAGATTGCAAACCTGCTAGAGTGAGTGCTCAAGAATGCTAACTTAACCGTACCAGGTTCCTATTTCAATTATTCAGGATAAAATTCCAAACTCCTACTCATAGCCTGTGAAACTTTCCTGACCTTTCCTATATCTGCTTGAACAGTCTTCTCTTGCCATTTCCAACTGATTCCATGGATGGTTTAAAGCTAATTTTCACTGTACTTTCATCTACTTTCTACTCAATCTGACTAGTCTTATTTGTCTATATTTTCTGGTCAGCCCAAACAATATAGAATTACACCTCCTGTTACTCTTGCTTGGCAAACTCCTATTCATGTGCCAGGAGCATCCCAGGATGGAAATAATTTCTATGACCATGTCAGGTGCCCTTCCATGTGCTTCCATGATTTACTCCCTTGTAATGCAACTGACTCTTATTGTAAGCAGGGATACATTGTGAGAACATTTAGAAAAGAGACTTACTTGTTTTAGAATCTCTTGTATTCCACAAATATGGAACTTGGGAAATATTTATGGAACTACCTGATCATTATCTGTTTATATGGCGGAGAGATTTGGCCAACCAGTGTCCCTATAATGTATCCAAAATATTTTCTATTTTCCCATGTATATAAATATATTATTTTCCTGAGAAAATTAGAATATCTGATTTTTTTTCATGAGGAACATTTCCTGTTATAAATATGAGTTAGAAGAAGCAATTCTGCAGACTTTTATTTAACCCAATAATGTTGAAATGCCCACTGGGGAAATATTTTTGAAATCTAACTAAATAAATATTTTTACTACAGACCAGTTCATTTCTAATTTCCTGATTTTAACTCAAACCAAGTAGATTTTTTTTTAAGATTTTATTTATTTATTTGAGAGAGAGAGAGAGAGAAACAGCATGAGAGGGGAGAGGGTCAGAGGGAGAAGCAGGCTCCCCGCTGAGCTGGGAGCCCGATGTGGGACTCGATCCCAGGACTCTGGGATCATGACCTGAGCTGAAGGCAGTCGCTTAACCAACTGAGCCACCCAGGCACCCAAACCAAGTAGATTTTTATAATAGAGCTGTGAAATTAGTTTTAAGCTAGGATATGAACTAAATATATAAAGACATGAATCAGAGAAAATGCCTGAAGTTTCGGATGTGAAACAGGAATCAGGGTGGTTGTGCAGAAATTCCTTACAGATTACATTCTCTCCTTTGTATCATATTCAGCAAGTCCATAAATCACTCTAAATGCTGACAATAATGCTGTTTCAGGCTAGTGGAAATGGCAATCATTAAATAACTATGTCATTCAGAAATGTGTTCTAACATGTATTTTTTATTATAATTATGAATAGGTCCCAAACCATCAAATTAGGCAGTCAGTAAATCCCTAAGAATGCTAGATGGAAGATTAGATTTACAATTATGGCCCCAAGAGTGAACAATATTTTTCAAAGTTAAGTAAAAATTGCTTGAGGTTTAGAAATGCTTTCTCAGCAGGTAAAATTAGAGTTTGGTGATAAAAATACAGTCTGAGATATATATATATATCTATATATATAGTTATATAGATATATCTATATATATATATTAAAAGTATAAAAGTGTACATAGATATATAATGCTGAAAGGGAGATAGGCTTTCCTTTGTAAACAAGTAACAGGTATATAATTTAAATGTGTCATTAAATATGGTATTAATTTATTAGTAATGACAAGCTTTATTCTCTCTGATTAAGGGAATAATTGAGAAAGCATATTTTATGCCAAGACTTATGTTTGGTGATTTTAGATGTGTCATCTCCTTGAATCCTTTTGAAAACCTAGAAATGTAGATTTAACATTCATTATTATAGATGAAGGATCTGAGATTCACAATGAACCAGGGGATTTGTTTAAACTCAAATAATAAATGGGGATCCAAGTTGTCCTGGATTGGTTTCCTGTCCAGGTTTTCTACCCCAGCATCTCTCTCCATGTAATCATGATTTATGCTTCACCTTCTACTCGATCAAATGTGTTTTAATTAAGTTAAAACTAAGTGTTTTAGAGAATATTTATGGGGAGATATTAATATACCCAAGTTATTATTTCAGGTTGTAATAGCTTTCCTATGGTCAATGAAATTAGATTAGATAATGTATGTGCAATTACTTTCAAACTGATAAAATGCAGTATAATTATTCACTATTTAACACATATCCCATATTGTTGTGTACCTGTTATCTTCCAGATACTATTCCAAGCTCAAAGATTAGAGAAATGGACTATATCAGATACTTCCTGTCATGGAGCTCCAACTCTTATCAGACAATAAACATAAATAAGTGAGAATTGATTGAGACTGATGAATGCCAGGAACAAATTAAATTTTGGTGACATATGAAAGTGAACTGCAGGGACAAGGCTGGTGTCTTTAGACTGAATGGTCACCAATGATCAAATGACAGCCAATGATGGGGTAGTCTCTGGGAAGAGCATTACATACTGAAACACACACATGCACATACTTGCACACAAATGCACAGGTGCCCACATAATATGAACTGCACAGAGGACTCAAGTGACAAAAATAACCTTAGGATATTCAAGGCACAGAAAGAAAAAAAAAAAGCTGGTGTGACTACATCCTGGCAAAGGAGGAAGGGATGTGTAGAGGGAGAAGAAGTCAGTGGGAGCTAAAGATAGGATGGGCCTTTAATGGTAAAAGCTTTGAGTGCAAAGTAGCGCCTCCCAACCATCTGTGGAGAAGGATAGGTTGTTTTTCTGTTTTGTTTTGTAATTTCCAATTCAAGTTGGCTGAAAATCTTGTAAAATCTGATAAAAATTAAAATGAGACTAGTATACTGATGGAAAATATTATAAAATGCACTAAATACTTTTTTAAAAAAGATTGTATTTATTTGAGAGAAAGAGAGCACAAGATGGGGGGAGGGCCAGAGAGAGAGGGAGAAGAAGACTCCCTGCTGAGTAGGGAGCATGACATGGGACATGGGGCTCAATCCCAGCACCCTAGGATCAGGCCCTGAGCTGAAGGCAGCCACTTAACCGACTGAACCACCCAGGCAACCCATCATCCATTTTGAGTTTATCTTTGTGTATGGTGTAAGAGAATGGTTGAGTTTCATTCTTCTGTATATAGCTTCCAATTTTCCCAGCACCATTTATTGAAGAGACTGTCTTTTTTCCATTGCATATTTTTTCCTACTTTGTCAAAGATTAGTTGACTGTAGAGTTGAGGGTCCATATCTGGGCTCTGTATTCTGTTGCATCTGTCTATGTGTCTGTTTTTGGGCCAGTACCATGCTGTCTTGGTGATCAGAGCTTTGTAATATAGCTTGAAATCAGGCAACTTGATGTCCCCAGCTTTGTTTTTCTTTTTCAACATTTCCTTGGCAATTTGGGGTCTTTTCTGATTCCATACAAATTCTAGGATTGTTTGTTCCAGCACTTTGAAAAATGCCATTAGTATTTTGATCAGGATGGCATTGAAAGTATAGTTTGCTCTGGGCAGCATAGACGTTTTAACAATGTTTATTCTTCCGATCCATGAACATGGAATATTTTTCCATCTTTTTGTGTCTTCTTCAATTTCTTTCATGAGTGTTGTGTAGTTCCTTTACCTCTCTAGTTAGGTTTATTCTGAGGTATCTTATGGTTTTTGGTGCTATTGTAAATGGAATCAATTCTCTAATTTCTCTTTCTACAGTTACATTGTTAATGTATAAGAAAACAACTGGTTTCTGTACATTGATTTCGTATCCTGCCACATTACTGAATTGCTGTGTGAGTTCTAGTAATTTGGGGGTGGAGTCTTTTGGGTTTTCCACATAAAGTAAGAAGACATACAAATGGCTAACAGATACATGAAAAAATGTTTGTCATCATTAGCCATCAGGGAAATTCAAATCCAAACCACATTGAGATATACCACCTTACACCAGTTAGAATGGCAAAAATTAACAAGGCAAGAAACAAGAAATGTTGGAGAGGTTATGGAAAAAGGGGAACCCTCTTACACTGTTGGTGGGAATGAAAGTTCATACAGCCACTTTGGAAAACAGTGTGGAGGTTCCTCAAAAACTTAAAAATAGAGCTACCCTATGACCCAGCAAATGCACTACTGGGTGTTTACCCCAAAGATACATATGTAGTGAAAAGAAGGGCCATATGCACCCCAATGTTCATAGCAGCAATGTCCACAATAGCCAAACTGTGGAAAGAGCCGAGATGCCCTTCAATAGACGAATGGATAAAGAAGATGTGGTCCATATATACAATGGAATATTACTCAGCCATCAGAAAGGATGAATATCCAACTTTTGTATCAACATGGATGGGACTGGAGGAGATTATGCTAAGTGAAATAAGTCAAGCAGAGAAAGTCAATTCTTATGGTTTCACTTATTTGTGGAACATAAGGAATAGCATGGAGGACATTAGGAGAAGGAAGGGAAAAATGAAAGGGGGGAATCAGTGGGGGAGATGAACCATGAGAGACTATGGACTCCGAGAAACAAACTGAGGGTTTTACAGGGGTAGGGGCTGGGGAATGGGTTAGCCCAGTGATGGGTATTAAGGAGGGCACATATTGCGTGAAGCACTGAGTGCTATATGCAAACAATGAATCATGGAACACTACATCAAAAACTAATGATGTATTGTATGGTGACTAACATAACATAATAAAAAAAAAGAAAAAGAAAAAGAAAGAATGAAAATACAGGAGCGCCTGGGTGGCTCAGTCGGTTAAATGTCTGCCTTTAGCTCTGGTCATGATCCCAGGTTTCTGGGATCGAGTCCCGCATCGGGCTCCTTGCTCAACGGGGAGCCTGCTTCTCCCTCTTCTTCTGCCTGCAGCTCCCCCTGCTTGTGCTCGCTCTCTCCCTCTGACAAATAAATAAAATCTTAAAAAAAAAAAAAAAAAAGAATGAAAATACAACACATTCATTTTGTGTAATATAAGAAATAAAATAATCAGTGATGGTGCAATATATGAGTTATTTTAAAAATATTCATAATACAATTTTATACAAAATGAAGGTTTGTGTTCTCATTCTTCTAATTCTGGATAGTTTTCCTCATTTCTTTTTTTTTTTTTTTTTCTATGTATTTTTCCTACTGACATGTTTGGTTTTATTAAAAAAAAAAATCTGTTGGCTCTCATATCATTGCTCAAAAAAACATGCTATTAAGAATTCAGCTTAGGGGTGCCTGGGTGGCTCAGTCGGTTAAGTGGCTGCCTTCAGCTCAGGTCATGATCGCAGGGTCCTGGGATCGAGTCCCGCATCGGGCTCCCTGCTCTGTGGGGAGCCTGCTTCTCCCTCTCCCTCTGCCTGCTTCTCTGCCTACTTGTGTTCTCTCTCTATCTCTCTGTCAAATAAATAAATAAAATCTTAAAAAAAAAACAAAAAGAATTCAGCTTACAAAAAAAAGAAAGAATTCAGCTCACTGAAAGAGGAGCTTGTATTGAATCAGATCACAAGAAGCTATCAGTGGTCATAGCTATTGATGTATCACGTTTTTTCCATTTCAAAAATGCAATATATGTGTTTGTTTTCTTTATGGTGGATATGAGGGAAAATTAAAATATTGTATAATTACAAAGTTTATTATGCACCCTAAAATTCTATTTCATGTATCATTTTTTGTTGCTAAAATTAAACTCAAGACATAGGCCTTATGACTTCTACTCAGTCATAATATACTTTCTTTCACTCTTTTATATTTTCACACATAATACTTTATTTTAAACATGCTAGATACCAATTTGTCATGTAATCATCATAAATCTTGATGCTTATCATCCTTCAATTTATACCAATGTTAAATCTTAAAAGCTTATAAATTCCTGTTTTAAAAAAATAGTTAAAATGTCACAATCAAGAAACAACATGAAATAGTATACATATAAAAAAGGCCAATTCTTATTAAAAAAAAAAATCCCTAAAGCCCAAAGAGATGACATATGACCAAGTTCTCCAACCCAGGAACAGGCAGAATTGAGAATAAAGAGGTGTTTTGTTTTGTTTTGTTTGTTTGATTGGTTTGGTTTTGCTAATTATTTCTAATCCAAATTTCTCGTGATATTCACTTGCTACTAGAGTTAAAAAAGATAAGTTAACTATTCCACATTTATATTTTGCTTTCTATTACCTGAATTCATGTATTTTTATGCTGCCAGCATATTGTAATACACCAAGCATATTTCAGTCAGATTTCTCAAAGAATCAAGTCATTTTCTAAGTGACATTAAAAACTGGGGTGCCTGGGTGGCTCAGTCGGTTAAGCATCTGCCTTCGGCTCAGGTCGCGATCCCGGAGTTCCAGGATCGAGCCCTGCATCGGGCTCACTGCTCAGCGGGGAGCCTGCTTCTCCCTCTGCCCTTCACCCACTCAATGCTCTCTCTCTCACTCTCGCTCTCTCAAATAAACAAATAAAATCTTTAAAAAAATAAAAAATAAAAAAAATTAAAACTGCTTAACTTTAAGAATAAATCTGGAAAAAAAACTTAAAAGTTATGGGTTATACTTGAAATCCTCATATTTGATAGACCCAACTTTGCTTTTTACATCAAACATAGAACTATTTATTGACATCCTAATAAAAGCTGATTTTGTAAATGAAATGCTTTAAAAGCATTAGACAAGATTCATTGATTAAAAAATGCGTGCCATCTTTCTCTTGCATTGGGTTTCCCCCTTGGAACAATAGCATAAATTACAAGAAAATGCAGACAAATTATGAGAACACTCTTGATGTGGCTAATAGAACCATTAAAGCTAGTACTAAGGAAGACAAATGGCACATAGCATGTAATAGTCACATACCAGCGCTCTAAACCAAGGACCTTGTCAATTAAAACCTCTTTTTATACGCAAACAATGAATCATGGAACACTACATCAAAAACTAATGATGTAATGTATGGTGATTAACATAACATAATTTAAAAAAAAAACCTCTTTTTGTTAAATAATGCTAATCCATACTTCATTATAAAACTGAATAATACAAGATTTTTAAAACCATTAAATTATAAATAAATTGTTCTTATCAAAGATGGTTTACATATTCTTCTAAATGCTTTCTCTTACATTGGAAATGCAGGCCTTTCCCACAAATTTATTCCGTGCTCAACCAAGACTGCAACCTGCTTTTCTTTTTTTTTTAATTTATTCATCTGAGACAGAGAGCTAGTGAGTGAGAGCATGAGCATGAGGGAGCAGCAGAGGGAGAGGGAGAAGCAGGCTCTCCGCTGAGCAGGGAGCCCGACACGGAGCTCGATCCCAGGACCCTGGGATCAGGACCTGAGCCAAAGGCAGATGCTTAACGACTGAGCCACCCAGGCATCCCTGCAACCTGCTTTTCATTTAGGGACTCTTCCCCATGAAGCCCCGATGTCTATCAGTGACCGGTTCTACCTTCTGCCTCAGAAGACTTGTCTCTAAATGCATACTTGAGATTTTTTGTTTTATTTTATTTTTGTGGTTGTTCTCTTTTTGTTTATTTTTTATTTGATTTAAGGAACACAATGAGCACCCATTTTTATTTCGTGTTTTGGAAATTTTGCTATGCTCTGGGAATACACTTCCTATTCTCAAAGAAATCCCAGTTTAGCATCTCAAAGATAGAATTCTTAAAAATACACAATACTAAAAAGCAGATGTTGTGAATCTAAGCTTATTCTGAAATAAAATGTTTAAGAAAATAAAAGCAGATACTGAAAATACCATAATAGTAGTATCAGATTGGTTAAGAATGAGGGCTGTGTTTAAATCTTGGCTCATTCACTTAATAGCAGTAAATAAAACTACAACTTTGGAAGTTATATAAATTTCTATTTCATGATCTCCAAAGAAAAATAGTAATAGCAGAGATGAGGAATATTTATTTTAGGAAATTTAAATTCCCACCCTCATGGGAGTACTGGATGTTTGTGGACTGAGAAATACCACTGCGACTAAATGTGCTGATCCATGTAAATCCTTTCAGCTCAGTACTTAACACATGCTGCCTACTCAGTAATTGTTGGTCTTACTGGCACTACCAGCAACTGTGTCAGCAGAAGTAGTACTAGTAGTACTACTAGTATTAGTGCCACTAATACTGTAATACTCTGTGCTGGTAACATGGGTGCTGAACGAATGAATATATGAATCAATAAGTAGATTAGGATTTGACTCCTTTTCAGAAAGGAATAATATATGTGATAACGGAGAAGCAAAAATGTTGTATAAATTCTCATTTCAAAGGATTTGTATCATATAACGTAAAGCAACTTAGATGATCACCTGGTTCAGTTCCCTCATGTATGGAGAAAAATACTGAGTCCAAGAGAGATCTAATATTCTGTCAAAAGTCACATAGCTTGTGGGAGAATCAAGCTCCTTTGGATTTCATTATGTAACGGTCCAAATACCCACATGCATGCCAGGATGTATAATGTGTTTATCTCACAATTGTAGAAGTAGTTCATAATATAAACACTATATGTATTATACTATAAATAATATACAGAAGTACTATATATAGTATTATATATATGTGTATATATTATATATAGACATCTTATGGGAATCCATATAAAATCCTCTAAATGTGTAATAGTCATGGAAAGAAAGGTTAATATATATCTGTCCAAATTTGTAAAGTTTGCTTTTAAAATAACAATAGTACTATTTATGAAACATTACATGTTGAGAAAAAAATGAACAAAATATAGGAAAATAATCTGTTTCACCATCGTGCTAACAACACTGTTCGTCTCCCAAGCAAACCTGCCCCTTTCCTCTGAGGGAGCCCATGAGCGTCTGATAGGATAACTGCTGATGAGCATTTTGCAATGTATTGTTTTTAGCTGATTTCTTTGAATCGACAACTTCATGATTATTGGAACTAAGTTGTCCATTGTAATTGCCTTAATGGTTGGGCTTATGTTCTTATCAACAGACATTTGGCGAAAAAAATAGAGAAATGGTTTTTTTTTGTTTTGTTTTTTTTGTTTTTTTTTTTTGACAGAGAGAGAGCACAAGTAGGCAGAGTGGTAGACAGAGGGAGAAGGAGAAGCAGACTCTCCGCTGAGCAGGGAGCCCGATGTGGGGCTCGATCCCAGGACTCCGGGATCATGACCTGAGCCGAAGGCAGACGCTTAACGACTGAGCCACCCAGGCGCCCCAATAGAGAAATGTTTTTGACAGTACCAGTAGAGAAGAAACACCCTATCCTATCTTCCCCTTCCTTCTAATCTCCAGTCCTTGTTAAGAGGAACCTGTTAGGCCCAAATATAGCTGCCCAAATTGCTTGATTCATTCATTCTTTCATACACTTATTCCATAAATTCTCATTAAATGCTTTTTTTGTGTTTAAGGCACTGGGGATACTACAATTAATAAAGTTTCATGCCAGTCCTCATGGAGTTTGCAATCTAACTGACAATGTAGACAAGTATCCAGTCACTGCTGATTAACGAACACCATCACAATGTACTTTGAGAGCACGTATAAAAGACATTTAAGCCAGAATTGGAAGACTATGGAACGCTTCTCAAAGAAAATGCATTAAAGCTGACACTTGGAGTAGGAATGAGTAATGTAAAGGGTGTCCCAGGCAGAAGGATCAGCATGGAATGAAGACTAGAAACAGAAAGGACACAGGGAATTTCAGAAAACTAAAAGGAGAGGAGGGTAAGACAGAGGAAGTTGTGAGACATATGGTTGGAGAGGTAATAGGAATTCAATTTAAAAAAACACATTTTTAAGACATATTAAGGCCTCAGATTGTGACTTTATTGATGTGTGTACATCATATATGTGCACATATACATGCAGACACACACACATATATGCATCCACGTATACATGTGTGTGTCTGTGTGTTAGAATATGTATGAGAGAGAACTCGTGTGTGTATAGCACCCGCCAGCTAATTAGCACTTAGATATATAGAAGCTCAATAATCAATTTCTCATGACAGATTTTACAATCACTTGCAATCATCTCTACCTCTTCATGTAGTAAATCTTCAGTTGAGTCTAAAAACAGTTTTAAAGAATCTATCTTCCACAGTGCCTTCTGGATAGCCCATTAAATATATTTCAGATGCACTTTTTCACATTTAATCTTGAGAGAAACTGGCAAAATGGAGAATCAAGTGAAGACTACAATTATTGCTCATGAACTTTTGATAATATTGTCTGCAAATGTCTGTTCACATTCATATATAAGCACAAGCCTGCCAAAATATAGAGACATATTTTTTTCTTCCATTTCAAAATTCCATTATTCAATGTAGATTTCTGAGGTCTGATTAACAATGACAGCGTTTTGGAGGGCATGCTTGTCTAATGTGATTGCAATTCCAGGAGTTGGAAGGCTCTTTGTTTCAACAACAATTATTTATGGAGAAATGCTTTCTTAGAATCAGACAGCATAAAGGGTGTGTTTTCTGGGAGGACATATAAAGATAATTTCACTCTGAATTAATTAATTCAGTTTGTGTTTCTCTGTGCCACAGAAATGAACAAAACTATCCCCCAATGTAGAAGATGGTGAGATGCAAATAGGAAGAGAAATTTATGTTTCTGTAGTGCATTAATTTTAAACAGACACCACAGCTGACCCTCACAAAGTCTATTAGGGAAGGACTCCTCATCCCATTCAGCATATAAGGAAACCATCATTTAAAATAGTCAAGCATTTTACCGAAGACCAGTAGAGAGTAATCTAGATAGTTGTGGTTAGAACCCACACTATCTGACTCTCAGTCTAGACCTCTATTCACTGATCTGGCTCCATGTGTGGGACAGTGTTCTCCCTATCTATTTAACTAACTACATAGTTTATTATGTTGTTTTTTTTTTTCCAGAATTGCATAGCACCAAACTTCCCAAATGTACATTCCTCAAATATATTGATTAAGGAGAAAAAGGTTTTCGATTCTCTTACGTAATATTATAAGTGACCACCAAAACCTGGCACAGCTAACTTCATTACACCTTATGTCAACTTTCAACTTTGCTTCAGATCACATGCTGAAGGCCTAAGTAATGTGGTGGGAGAAGAGTAATATTCCAAGTCACAACACATCTGAATGCATTCTAACGACTCACTGACAGTAGCACTGCTCAATTACGATTTCTCGATCCTCAGTGTTCACTAATGTGATAGATTGTGCTAAAAATGAAATTAATACATCAATTATAAAGCCTGTATCAGGACTTGAATTATTCTGTGAAAATTTGAAATTAATAATAATATAAAAAATTATAGAGCAAATTTATGGAAACTATTTTGGTCTACTTTATGCTAAAATACCTTGTCAAGGAAAGATTTTTCACTGTATGACAAATTATATGCAAATTTGTTATTATTCTGCTTTACTCTTTATTGTATATATCTTGTTTGTTCTTATAACAATGGTTTTCCTTATGTGGTTATTTATTTTTTAATTGATTTCTCTTTCTTTTCTATGTAATGCATAAATTGAACTTATTCTGTAAAAAGAACTGATAGCCAAATATGCATCTAAGAGGTAATAAAAAAAATTACAGTCACATTTTCTTGCACACCTAAGGAAGAAGAAATTTCAAAATGTCACCCAATACTGGTGATGTTATAGACTAGTATACTCATCCATCACCTATGTCACTTAAACTATTATACTCTTTTGTAAAGCAATATTGTAGTTTACGGTAAGAGCTATAATGGTATTTTTAATTATCAATCAACTTATTCTTCTAGTTTAATTTATCTAAATATATAATTCAACAAAAGTAGAAACTACTCAATGAAGTGCTTATTATATTATTATGAATAATATAAAAGAAGAAAACACTGAAAATAATATATTACATAATGAGAAAATGGTTTAATAAATTATATATATTAAAATGCTGGAATATATTCCAGTCATTATAGAAAGAGGACTATTAATTCTGGAGATGCCTGGGTTGTTAGTGAGTAGATAAAGGATTGGCAAGAACTGGTCTGCTGGTGTCCAGTTGTATGGTCAAGAGTATCTCAGAGGTGGAGAGCTTTTGAAGAAAATGTGAGCTCATATTTGATAAGTAGCTCTAAAGTTACAACAAGTCATACATAGTGAGTGCTCCGTGATTAGATTTCCAGGAATGTTTTGTGGGACCTTAGGGAATAAGTAAGAGAGCATTGATGAAGAAGAATTAGAGTCAGCAGGATGATAGGTCAGAGGAGTCCCACAATCTAAAGTGGAAGGAGAGCTGGGACCATTCTGGAAAAAAGAACCATGGCAAGGTACCAAAGAAGCCACCATAGACCAGACTAGGATGCATTCAGAGAACAAGAAACCAGAAGGGAAGCACCCTGTCACCATGCCCTTGTTACAGAACCTGCATTCATGAAAAATGTGTGAGAGAAGTGTTTGTCATAAAACATTTGGTTAAAAATGGCAAATACACAGTTCAAACTGACCTAAGAAAGGAAAAAAAAAAAAAAACCTGAAAGTTCAAAGGCATGCTGACTGTTTAACACAGGGTAAAATTGTGTCTGCCTTCATCTTTTGGTTCTGATTTTCTGTTTTAGTTTTATTCTCAGGCAAGCTCTACCTTCACTCTTGTAAGACAGCCACCAACAGGTCCAGGCTTACAACCTCCCAGCTAGACAATATTAGTGGAAAGAGAGGGTCTTTTTCTTGGCTATTAAAAAATAAGAATAAAAAAAAATTAAATCTTGATAATTAGATATATTCACCTGACTTTGTTCAAATCTCCTTCTTGAAGTAAGTATAATGATTAAATAATTGGAATACCTTATAAGCTTGAACTTTGTCACATTATCACCTCTGGAATTGAGGTTGGTGGCAACCTTAGCTGTAATATGTGAGTAGAGGAACGTTTCTGAAGAGCAAGTTGAAATCACCTCAGTGATGTCAGATGAGAGGTGTGTCCATCTAGTCTGTATAGGGAATGCATGGTAATCATAGCAGATTTTAATAAGTGGACTATTTGAAGATATGTGGATAGAGATTCTGAAAACCAGCTTGGGGTGATTCAAGACCCTCAATGCTAATAAGACTCCTATAAGAGCATGTTTATCAGACCTTTGGCCTTGGATTGGAACTACACTATTTCCAGCTTGCTCACTGTAGAGTTTGAGACTTTTCAGCCTCCAATATCATGTGAACCAATTCCCTACAATAAACCTCTTTCTTTTTTTTTTTTTTTTTTTTTTTTAAAGATTTTATTTATTTATTTGAGAGAGAGCACAAGAGGGGGGAGCGGGAGAGGGAGAAGCAGACTCCCCGCTGAGCAGGGAGCCCGATGCGGGACTCGATCCCGGGACTCCAGGACCATGACCTGAGCCGAAGGCAGTCGCTTAACCAACTGAGCCACCCAGGCGCCCACAATAAACCTCTTTCTATATAGATATATCCTGTTGGTTCTGTTTCTCTGGAGATCTGTAATACAATTATATATGCAAAGACTCCATCTACACAAATCCTAGCCACATGAGTTCAAGGCCAATGGCTTAAACATATGTCACTTATATGTTTATAAATCATATGTCTAGGCATGTGGACATTATGAGTAATTTTCTGGGTCCTTGCTCTTTTTTAGCACCATTTGTTTGTTTAGTCTCTCTTCTTAAACGGACATGTGAGTTTGGTTAAATAATACCTATAGCAAGTCCAGTACAGAGGAACCAGAATAATTGCTATTTGTGAGCTTGATGTAAAAATATTAAAATGGAGAATTACTTCCTTCAAGACATTTCCTAATGTCTTTTTTTTACATTTTAGTTTGCTTCATTTGAGCTTTATTAATATGCTATGATACAGTGTAACCTCATGGGACTTCTTTTCTTGACTATTACAAAACTAAATTTTGTCTGTATTGTTTTTTTACAGTTCAGTTATTTTTTGTGGTTGTGTAATACTCCATTTATGATTTTCTCCCCCCGCCCTCCCAGCTCCTGACAAGGCTATTATCACAATTCTCCTGTAGGTTTCCTGGTGCATATGTCAGAATTTATCTAAGGTGTTTACCTAAGAATTTCATTGTTTGGTCATAAATTATGCAAATGCTAAAATTGTGAAATAATACAAAACTATTTCTAAAAATGATTATATTATTTTGCACTCTTCTTTATCCATACCTTTTTCAGCACTCAGTATTATCAAATTTCCAGTTTTTACTGATCTACTGAGTGTGAAAGTGATTGTGAAAGTGAAAGTTTCCTCATATCTAATAAGGTTGAGTGACTATCCTTATTTGAAAAGGATTCCCTTTCCTTGTGAAAGAGATACCTATTCATGATTTTTGTCATTTTTTTAAATAAAAAAAGGCTGTTTTTCTTATTGATTTATTATTGCTCTTTATATATCCTAGACATTATTTATTAATTACATATGCTGCAATTATTTCTCTCATTTATTGGCTTCCTTTTTCACTTTATGGTATCTTTTGATGAACATAATTACTTAATTTTAATCTGATAAAATGTTTGAAACATCAGTTCTGCGTTAATGTTTCACATGAATTACTTAGGTAACCTCTCCTTTCCTAGAGACAAATAGGTATTCTCCTATATTTTCTTCTAGAAGTTGTAAGGATTTGGGTTTCACACTTAAGTTCTTATTCCATTTGGACAATATATATATTGTGTGTGTGTTTTATGACATAGAGATCCATTTTAATTTTAAAATATGTATTCCTAACACTGTTTATCGCATGATACCCCCTATATGCAACGATTTGCATACTACATAGATAGACTCATTAAGTTTGCATATACCTTGAGTCAGTTTCTATAATATCTATTATCTTGCATGGGTCACTTTATCTACCCCTGTGTCAGTACCATACAATAACCTGTGCTTCTTCTATGCTTAAGCTTTTTTTTTTTTAATGCTCAAGTACTTTTAATTTAATTAATTGATTTTTTATTTTTTCTTCCATTTTTTAAATTTAAATTCAATTAATTAACATATAGTGGATTATTAGTTTCAGAGGTAGAGTTCAGTGATTGATCAGTCTTATATAATACCCAGTGCTCAGTACATCACATGCCCTCCTTAATGTCCATCACCTATTAACCCCCACCCCCCTCCCCTCCATCAATCCTCAGTTTGTTTCCTATGATTGAGTTTCTTTTTTTTTTTTTTTTTTTTTAAGATTTTATTTATTTATTTGACAGAGAGAGAGAGAGTGAGAGCAGGAACACAAGCAGGGTGAGTGGGAGAGGGAGAAGCAGGCTTCCCGCCGAGCAGGGAGCCCGATGCGGGGCTTGATCCCAGGATCCTGGGATCATGACCTGAGCCAAAGGCAGACACTTAACGACTGAGCCACCCAGGCGCCCCATATGATTAAGAGTTTCTTATGGTTTGTCTCCCTGTCTGATTTCATCTTGTTTTATTTCCCTCCCTTCCCCTATGATCCTCTGTTTTGTTTCTTAAATTCCGTATATGAGTGAGATCATATGATAATTGTCTTTCTCTGATTGGCTTATTTCACTTATATTCTTAAGCTTTTTTATATAAAATTGCCAATCACCTTCTCAAATTCCTTAAAAAAATCCCCTAGGCTTTAGGTTTAATTGCATTAAACCTATGGATCAATTTGGTGACACTTTCCATTGGTATGATACTAAATCATTTGTTCAGGAATATGCGTAACTCTTTATTAAAAATACATACTGCTTTTCTTTATTCTGATATCAACAATGCCCACTACTATGACTGGCACATGATATTTGCATATAAATATTTTCAAATGTATAGTTTGAAGATATTAATTGAAACTCAGGACTGATATTACTTTAAGGAAGAAATGTTAAACCACTAGCTGATTTAAAAATTCTCTTCGCAACATCCCATCAAATGGTTTTCTTGTCTCTACTTGACACCATCATTGACAGGATGCTTACTACCCGCTGAGGATGTTTCTAAAGAAAAAAATGTTCAAAAAATTAGTTTCTTACTTTGTTCTGAAATTACCCATTAAGTCTGGCTTTTTTATAAAATTTCAAGTAATCCCTTTTAGATTTTCTTTTAACTAGCTCAGTTTTACTTTTAGCTGACATTTCCTATAACTTCTTAACAACCACAGATTTGATGTTTCTTATTCTTTATAATTCATAGAAACCTCTTATTTGGAGCAGAAAGCACCTCTTATCAAAAGTCTCAGTATAAGTTCATGTGTCCACCTTCCTCCTTTGTTTTATCACCATTCATTAATGACATTCTGAGACCATCTTATAATCTTTATATGTTTCATCTTCCATGTTTTATGATATACAGAGCCATGTTATAGACCCATCAAATCTCTCCATTTATGTGACTCTGTATTATAAGTTCATTGTCATTTGTTCATATTTAAATAAGCCATTCTTTCCTACATTCTTTATTATTTTTAAGTCTATCACAGTCTCCACTATGTCTTTCCTTTTTCTCTGGTAACAAGATTACTTCTAATTTCTCAACATATACATGTCTACAACTGAGGATATGCTCACTATTTTATCTGTGCCATAGAAGACTTTCCCAAGGTTACTGACAATTTTAATTAATCAGATGGGTGAGGTTGAAGGCTACTTTTGAATCCCAAGCTTCCTTCACTCAAAACAAAACAAAACAAAAAAAACGTAGAATGAGAATAGCTTTTAAATAAATTTAGATGGAGAACTTGAGACCACAGGATGCCAGTTCATATTTCATTTGCTTAAAAAAGTATTTCAACTTATTCAAAGAGTGTTCTGAGTAAGGGCAGGAGGAACTCTTAAGACTTCCTCTATTTCCCATCCTTATAAATATGCTGATCACAGTGTAGATGTTCAATATATGTTTATCAAAGACATTTACTCATACAAGACTCAAGTCTGATATTTCTTTTATTACAAGAATTATAAATGCTAAAAAATGCAAATGGCAAATAAAAAGGCTTCATTATTTTTATTGCAGTCAGTTGATTTTTAATAAAAAGGAAAATTACTGCATGAGAGGATCCAGCTCTATTAGCATACATTTAAACATTTTCCAATATTAGCACTGCATTCCATTGTGACCTGCCCACTGATTCCGATCCCATCCAGTAAACTGAGACTTTTACCTTTGCTCTGCTAAGCCTTACGAACACATTCTCTCCAAGCCTCCCTCTCTCTCTCTCTCTGTCTCCTTTTTCACATCTAAGTCCTGCACCCTGTGCTGTAATGTTCAGCAGCCGTTCTCATTCCCTTCCCGGTGATTATACCAAGGACAGAAAATGCCCCTAAATTAATCCATCACACTGGCACAGATTCTAATGAGTAGGAAATGCCAAAAATGATCCATTATCCCTGCAATTGGAAAATCATAATATCATAGTTCAGCCTGAACAACCAGTAAAGGAAATCTCTGAAGCATATAGTGAAAGCCGGATGTGGAAAGCAATCTCTGGTCCTGGAGCTGCCTCGGTGGGGCACTAACTGATTTATATGTCCACACAGCTATGCCCATCCTCATGTACAGACATTACCCTAGAGTACCTGTGTGTGCTCATCCTGGGTTTTGAAAAACTAGATTATTCTCCCGGAGTTGCGTTTCAAAGGTCACTTGACCAAAATGCAATGCCACAGTGCCCTCAAGTGGTCTCGTATATTTAGAATAGTTATTTCTTGAGTGGCAGGATTCTTGCTTCGAAAACCATAGATGTTTTTATTTTTTAAGAGAAGGTAAAACATATGAACACTATCGGCGATGACAACAACAACAAGAAATCTTTCTCCACCTACCTATTCTCATTTTTTTTTTTTATTGGTTTCCTTTCTGCATTGTCTCATCTCACTGTTCTCCCCACCCCCCTCCCTCTCTACTAGTGCCAAATCCCTTTAAGCTCTCCTTCCAGAGGTGACACACCAGCGTTCCACCCAAGGTCTGTGTTGTCAATGTAACAGTCTGACGAGTCAGGGACATTACTTTTTCCACTTCTCCTACTAATGGGGAAAATTATATCCGAGATGGCAAGAAGAACAATGTGCTGACCCCTCATATGTAAAAAACCAAATGTGAAGATAATAGAAATCTTTATCATGATCTCTGGTAAATTTACACTTTGTGTGTAAGTAAATTCAAGATTTCTCATTTCCAATTCAGGAATATTCATATCAGTTCTGAATTTTACTTTGGACTGTTTGGAGAAAAATACAAATACCTTTAAATAATTACTTTATTTGATTAATCAATCTAGCAAATGCATTAATCAATTAAAATTTTTTATTTCATCATACTTTATGTACTTTTTCCCCCTCAAAAATTAGGCCTCACAGATTTCATTATGAGGGATGTGGAGGCTGTTTCATGCTTGGCACTTATTAAGAAGTAAGAGTTAAAGAGTTACGTGTGCACATTTCTCTTTATTTGAATTTTAAACCATTGTGCAATTCCAATTACATGTGGAACAATCATTTATCTGGGGAATTATTATCAAAGGGAACAATCGTGATGTCACTGTTAAATGGTAAATAACAGTGAAACAAAGTAAGTTAGGTTAGTATATTTTGTGGCTGTATATAATATATGTAAATTTTATATATAATATAATATGACATAATGTACTCATGTAACCCCTTTTGAGAAACAAAAGAAAAGCAAAATAAAAGTAATAAAACTGCAGAATATTTACATGGTAGCAACCACAAAAGTGAAGTTCATGAAAACTGATCTTGACCAAACAGAAGAAAGGGTCCAGGTGGAGATGAGATGAAGGGTGCTTTCAGTATACCCATACTCTGAGTCATGAATTGCTTAGCTTTTGAGAATTATAATGGGAGTAAAAAATACAAATAGTATACAAAAATTTAAATATTACTCTTAGCCTTTATTTTCTTGGCTATTTTTCCAACAAAAAGAAGGGATTATTTTTATTCACAAAATATAGAACAGGTTAGAGTTATCCAACATGGTTACCTTTGGAGCTGGGCTGTGAAGACTACCATAGTATGTAGTAACTCAGAGCAAAAGCTTCAGCCATTGGACAAATTGGTGTAGAATTCATGCTCTGAGATACATTGTCCATGAGATCCTGTCCTGCGATCATGGATGTTGTTTTTTTAATCTCTCTGAGATTCTTCCTACCATAACACATAAATGAGAATACTTAAGAGACCTATAAGGTCATGGCAAGAATTCAAGGACATAATATCTGTAATTCTATAAACATTAAAAAGAAAAAAAAAAGCCTTGTATATCTAAGGCACAGTGCTCAGCATTAGTAACTAGCCAACCAGCTTAATTTTAATTTAATTTTATTTTCATTATCTATAGACCATTTCAAGCAAAGGAAATGACTTAGCAATACATATATATTGTGGGCCCCATTAAGTAGTTTCCATGATACTTCAATCATGGGAACAGGCTGAGGTTCACTTTGCCCACATCCAGGTCAGAGAAAAAAAAAAAATTCTGAGAAAATTTGAATAGTGGAAAAATTATTATTTTAAATGACCTTGATTTCCACAATTTATTAATGACTCTCTTGTTTACTTGAGTCTCAGTGCATTCATCTTAAAAATGGGAAAAATAGGAAAAAAGAGCTTTAGGAAACTCCTGAGGTCATTTCAGTTACTAAAATACTGAATATGTTGGCATGTTTACTATACAATAAAGTATTTTAATATATATTAACATTATAGCAGAAATCTGTCATATTACAAAGAAAAAATTAGCTCAAAAATTACAGTATTATGCTAAATACACAATAAGATCCTGAAAATCTCATATTTTCCGTCAACGAAAATAGTAATTATAGTAAGGTACAAATCAGAAATCTTAAAAGGTATATATTATATGTGACAGATTCTCCTAATTTTATCAATAAACAGTCCGTGAATGACATTTGCAAGGAACTTCCCTGGATTTTAAAGAGTCATTTGGTCATAGATTTTATTTAATCATATTCTCTACATATGGCAATGTGTCACCAATATACAGTCTTCCCTTCCAGCGTCCAGCAGTGGATTACAGCAGGTCTCAGTGAAGTATGTTAACACATCACGCTAAAGCGTTCCGGCGCTGGCTTCCCTTGGATCTCTTTAAATGCATCTCCCACCACTTCTCACTGTGCCCCTACTGCCCAGCCAAATCTCATTCTTTATCCCTGTCTGTTCTTGACGAGACATTTAATGTCTAAGTCATTGTTCCGCTGTGCTTCCATCTATCCTGCCATGTTCCTGTTTTTATACCTAGCAACATCCCGTTATTTGTAGCACTCTAACTTTTTTTTAGGTTGACTTCCCAGGTCTCCTCAGTCAGAATTGATTGTTCTTTCCCTTGCCTTCTTGGAGCAATTGGTGCACTTGGCTAACAGCTGTTTTGTTTAGATTTACACAAATTACTTCTCCCATGCATTCCATTCATCCGTACATCTATCCACTTATTCCCATCTGGTGCTGAAGAAGGTATTTGCTTTGCAGAACAGTCTAAGGGTTAAAGATTCAGTCTTTGGATTCAGAGAGATATGTCATGGGTTCTTTCTTTCCCACTTACCAATCTGGACAATTTAACTGCTTTAAAGCTCAGTTTACTAATCTGAAGATATGGGCCAAAGTCAATGTACTGACTTTACAGGGCTTCAGAGAAGATTGATTGAAATGGGCCTAAAACATTTATCTTTATCCCGGAGCCCCGTAAACACTCAATACATGCTCGTAGCTATTATGTCTATTATTTTTACCATTATATCTTTCTATTCTGACTGCCAATTTTATATCTGTCATCCAGACTTCTCTCTTGAACTTCAGACTCATAGATCCAAATGTCTTTGAAATATCCTCATTTCAATGTCTAATTGGCATGTAAAATTAACTACTCAAAAGTTGAACTGCCAATAAATCCCCAAAATAAAACCTGCTTTCAGTCTGCCCTTTCTACATTTGTATCTACTCCATTTTTTTATGTGATCATGCAAACATTTTAGAGTAATTTCAGACTCCTTTCTTTCTTTGACACTCCACATCCAATCTATCAGAACATCATACTGACATTTCTAACTAATATATCTAAAATCTTACCATTTTGCTCTGCCTCCAGTGTTTCCATGTTGATCTGAGCCACTATAATTCCTTATGTGAGTTACCGAATCTGTTTTTCTGGCTGGAATCCTTGCTTTGCCCTTGTGTCCCTTAACAATCTTGCCGAATATATTTTACTTTGTTTTATTTTGTTTCCAACAAATGTTATTGACTTGTCATTGACATACAATAAGCTGCGGGCATTTAAAGTGCATAACTAAGTGTCTCAAAACAAATACATGTTTGTGAAACCATCTGATATAGATACAAAATCAAGATAATAAACATATTAACATATAACCACAAAAATCAAGGTAATAAACCTACCCATCACCTCAGAAGTTTCCTTTTTCCATTTTGTAACTTTTTCCACAATCTCTTCCTCCCTCCCCAGCCTATTACTGAATTGATTTCTGTCCCCAGAGATGAGTTTGCATTTTTGTAGTATTTTAAGCGAGTTGAATCGTACAGTGTATGATCTTTGTGTCTAAGTCTTTGTCTGAAAATATGCTGTCATTTCATTGGGTAAATAACAGAATACTTGGAGAGGCTTAATCATATGGTAGTTTATTAATAACTTTTTAAAAACTGCTAAGCCTTTTTACAAAATTGGTTGTATCATTTTCCCTGACACCAACAGCATTTGAGCAGTCTATTTGCTCAATATCTAGACAACACTTGCTGTGATCAGTCTTTGATTTTAGTTGTTCTATTCTGGGTGCATATTTCATTGTGGTTTAAATTTGCATTTCCAGAACAACTTATGAATTGAGGACATTTTCATGTGCTTATTTGACATCTATCTATCTACCTTGGAGAAGTATCTTTTCAAATATTTGCCTTTTTGATTAGGTTGTTTTCTTCTTGTCGATTTTTGAGAGTTCTTATATATTTTGAGTTCAAGACCTTTATCAGATATGGACTTTCCATAGGTATTCTCCCAGTCTGTGGTTTGTCTTCTTGTTCTTCTAATATCGCCTTTGAAGATCAAGTGCCCAGTTTATCAATTTATTATTTTAAGAATTGTGCTCTTGGCATACATGTAAGATCACAGTCATATAGATATTTTCCTATTTTTTCCCTAAAATTATGGTATATCTCTCTATTAGTTTTCTTTAATCACTCACTTATATTTTATAGATTTCAATATTGCTTAGATCCAATAACCTCCCTAAATTCACTTATTTTTTCTACTCAGATTTTATAGATCTATATAGACACTCATGTTTTTGATGAACACAGAAAAGTTTTAATTCTTACTTTCCAATCTCTGTTTCATTTCTTTTTCTTGTCTTATTGCATTGAGTAGAACCTCCAGATTAGCACTGAATAGAAACAGTAGCATCCTTTTCCTGCTCCTGATTTCAAGAGAAATTAATTTAACTTTTCTCCCAGACTAAATAATTTAATTAATAATTTAACACCAATAATTAAATTATTATTGTTAATAATTTAACAATAATTTAATTAGTAATTTAACAGTAATCATAATTTAATAATTAAATTATTCTGAAACTAAAGTGTGAAGTACGATGTCACCTATAGATTACCTCTGTCAGGTTTGAAGAATTTCATTTCTGTTCCTAGTTTGCCATGAGTTCTTTTTTTTTTCCCCAGAAATGAATGTTGATTTTACCAAATTTTTCTTCTGTATCTATTAAGATATTCATATGTTGTTATTCTTTTTTTAATTATTAGTGAATAAAAATGATGAATTATATTAATTTTCAGATCACAATTCAACATTTCATTTCTATATTAAACCCCACCTAATCATTGTGCATTAGTTTTTTTATACATTATTGGATTCAATTTTCTTGTAATGAATTTTGTTTGGCTTTAGTATCATTGTAATCATAGAACGAGTTGGAAAAAGAGTCACTCTATTTAGATATCTAAAAGAATGTGTGTAGTTATAACAGTTCTTCCTTAAGTGTTTATACATGTAGTTATCATTTCAATGGTTCTTATTCCTGTTTGTAGATCTATGTATTCATCTGATAACACTTTCCTTCTGTATGAATGACTTCCTTTAACAATTCTTGCAATACAGGTTTGCCAGTGATTAATACTTTAAGTTTATGGTTATCTGAGAAAGGCTTTTTGGAAGGATATTTTAACTAAGTATGGAATTGTAGGTTGATAGCTTCTTGTTTATTTTCTTTCAGTATTTTAAAAGAAGACCCACTTTTTTTTTTTTTTTTTTTTTCATTTGCATTGTTTCTGATGAGAAATTGGCTAATTAGCTGATAATCTTTGTCCCTCTGTCTATAGTTATCTCTGGGTGCTTTTAAGATTTTTAATTTTTATTGGTATCAAGAAACTTGATAACTGTGTCTTGATATGTCTTGGCTTTTTACTGTGCTTCTTAAATCCACAGAGTTATACCTTTTACCAAATTTGGAAGTTTGGAGTTTGTCTTTTTTCTTCTTTCTTTCTACATAGTCCTCCTCTTTGGGAAGTCCTAATACATGTATATTAGGTCTCTTGAATTTTTGCCACAGATCACTGATCCTCTGGTCCATGGACAGTCTCTTAATGCAGTACGCTGGGGTAATAGCAGGCTCACCTCTTTTGTTTTCTATCTTTCAGTGATCACTATTAGTTTTTGCCCGGTGTCCACCATTGTAAAGTTTTTTTACATATATTATATGTTACATATATTATATATTATGTATAGTTACATATATAATTATAATTATGTTATATATTTCATAAGTTATATGTATTATTATATATAAAATATACAATAATTATTGTGTTATTTATTTATATTTTTTTTACTTTTTCAGAAGGTGAAGTTCTCTTTTCTGCCATCTTTGTCCAAAATGCTAATAGTATCCTTAAATAAAGTAGGCTGCCATGCATCTTTCTATTCAAAATTCAGCAATAACTCTCACTTCCCTTAGAGACAAAGTCAAGTTTGTGATAACGACCTAGCAAGCTGGTATAGTCTTCTCCATCATTCTGTATGTGGTCTTGTTTCTCCCTATTGCTAACTTTGCTCCAGCCACATTGACCTTTCTTATGTTACTCAAACATTTCAGCCACTCTCTACTTTTAGTGTCTTTGCACTAACATCTCTATGTGGATATTATCTCCTTCCTCTTCCTCACCTCCTTGGCTACTACATCTGCGTCAAAGATTTTCTCATGTGTCACTTTTCTATGAGGCCCACCTTGACAGTATCTTATTTAAAATTACATGTTCCTTCCCTCCTGCTTTTCTGATTCACATTACTGTGTTCTATATTGAATTTACTTCCATACCACTTATCACACTGTAACACACTAATTTAAGAGGTTAATTGTTTAGTCATTTCTTATCTTTACTCTCATGACCACAGTCTTGCTAGGAGGTAAGTTCTACCAGGGTATGTTTGTTTTTGTTTGGTTGGTTTTGGTTTGGCTTACATGCATCTCTGTCCAAAACATATCTGTTGCAGTTGCTCTACAAATATTTAATGATTACATTACAAACCCCACAATTTTATAGGACCATTGCTGTGTATTAAAAATGCAGATGAATATCTTAAGCTTTAAATCTAATGAAAGAAACTGAGAACTCCTCCAACAATGAGATAGAGTGTAGGGTGTTTGCAAACTCCATTCCACAACCAGGATATGATCTCCTTCAGGACAATAAATGAGCTGCTTTTTCCCTTGTGGATTAGTGATTTGCGTGTAATAAGTGCCTACAAGACTTGATATGTTTATTCTAAATTAATCCCTTCTAGTCTTTTTGTATTATATGCACTTGCTTCATGTATAAGACTTCCTAGAGGAATGAAGAAGACCATGGGTATAAAATCTCTGATTACCAGAAAGGGCACTGCTGTGAGTAGAGAGTTGAGCACTAACTATAAGCTCCAGGTATAATTAGGAATAAGAAGTCTATATGGCAATGCATCGAGGCCTCCTGACAACAGCCTGCACCAACCTGACAGCCATGTGGGTGAACCATCTTGGAGGCAGATCCTTTATTCCCAGCCAAGCCTTCAGATGACTGCAGCTTCAAGTGACATCTCATCTTCAATTCAAGATGAAGAGACAGGAGCTGGTTCAGCTCAGCCAAGTTGTACCTCAATTTCTGATACACAGAATCTGTATGATATGATATATGATATGATGAATGTTTATATTTGTTTTAGGCCAATAAGTTTTGAGGTAATTTGCTGTGCAGCAATAAATAACCTATATATATGAAAAAAGAATAAGAATATTTAAACACTAAGCTTCATTGGATTATATGAAGCTAGAATTGGGGAAAGAGTATCCCTGCTAAGGCTGTTTGCTCCTTTCTACCCAAAACCTGGAATTTTGAGGAGCTAGGGCAGGGATAAATCTACTGAGAGAGAACTAAAATATGTGGTGTATGAAAACCAGATATAGTAGGAAGTGAGGTTGGATATTGGGCAGGTATTTTTGATACCACAAACAGCTAAATCTTGTACTAAGTGTAAAAGGCTTGCAACAAGGTACAGATAGGTCAATTTTATTTATGAGCATATTCCTAATAATACACACCATTCATTGCACAAACCTTCACAGAGCTCCTAACATGTGTTGGGCTCTATAACAAGTCCTGAGCAAGGGCACTGAGATGAGAAAGACTCACTGTTAATTCCAAACAAACTCCCATATCTCATGCTCAGCATGTTTTGAGTAGCTAGCACTGAGGAGACATAATGTCTGCTCGTGGGATGAATGGGTAAGCTTTCAGAGCCCACCCTCACCTCTCGCCTCTCCTTGGCTGGACCTATATAACGAAAGAGTTACATGTTCATTTCTTTCACCAAGTTCTATCTCTTTTGCATGGCACATTCAGATTGAAGAGTCAGTCAAGTTGATCTGGTTTTGTGATTTTGCTTTCCCTTACAATATTCTTTCTTTGATTGCCTCCTGGACTCAAGCATGAAAGAGGTGGTTAGTGTGCATAACAGATGCCTCCTGGACTACATAAAGGGGCTAGTCTCCATAACTTACACACAATACCTGTTTTCCAGTGCCATAGCCTCTCATGTTTTTCATAATAATGAGGGAAGTGCAAGATGAGAAAGGTAACCTAAAAATAAAACCCAAAAATTTAGTTAAGGAAAGTATGTAGAGAAAAAATGGAGAGATACAGTTCCGGGAGTATAAAAGAATAGTAATGTTTTATACAGACTTTACTACGGAGCTTCAGGCATGATTTTAAGTGGCTTTTAGTTATGAAATCCTTTAGTTCTCCAAAAAGATCTGTGATGTGAGACTTATTCTAATCCCCACTGCCCAGATGAGAAAAGGCAAGACACAGGGAGGTTAAGTAATATTACCAAGTTTCCACAAGTACAAAACGCAGGCCCTGGGATCTGCACCTTCACAGACTGACTGCAGACACGGCCTGCTTACCTACTCTACACTTGCTGGAATTCAGAACACTCACTGTGTACTGGTAAGAGCTTGCAGCATGGAAGGGAGGTAGATGAATCGGCATGTTACATCTAGTAAATTATCATTCACCTGTGTCTATACCTCCTTTCTTTTCAAATGAAATATTTACTTGGAGTATGTTGCTAAATGTCATCTTGTTTTATGATCTCTGAATTAGCCTTAAAACTTTTTCATTCTGCTGGTAGTTAGCTGGCAGGAGAGATCCTGTGTTGGAAATCTGGACAAGGATAGAGTATGGAATCAATGAGCTGGAAATTGGCATTTCTGTTAAAAATAATGTGGTGCTTATGGGTACTTCTGGTCACTTCCTACAGGGTTAAACTGTTGTTTTTGTTTGTTTGTTTGTTTGTTTGTTTGTTTGTTTTTTCACAAAGATTATGGAGGTCATTCTAGTATGAGACATAATAAGATCAAGATAGCAAATAGGTCCAGGCCTACGATGTTACTGAATACATTTTGGATAAAATTTGCATTTACCTTATTGTTGTTATTATTATTATTTCTTAAAGCCAATTATAAATGGAAGTCTTATTCTGTAGTATTCAGTATCCAAGGGACAAAAAATATACATAGATTCCAGATTCAGCTTTTCCAAAAAACAGTTTTGTAAAACTGAGTGGATCTCTCCTCTCTCAATTAACTTGTCTCTAAACGAGCCAGCCTGGACTAGATTGGGAGGACATAGCAAGATTCTAGGAATACACAGCAACACTTCTGTAGGAGAGGTAACTATCCACTCTTCTATGAGTTATTGACAGGGACAGGTGATAGTGGAAGTATAAACTATTTTACCTTCATATTTTGAATAGACTTTGACTTGATGTGGTAATATCTGGAGTCATTTTTAATAATAATATACATATTATATAGGATCCTTTATAGTTTCTGGTATTAGACTATTAGCACTCTACATAATGATTCTATAGTCATCTTTTGTTTTCATTTTTGTTGTTACTTAGTAGATTTATTTTTTCTTTTACCTTTCAGTTTACCTCTTAGGACAGAATCTTCAGCCTTAATTCTCCTAAACTTGATTGTTTGATTTCTCTTATTTCACTTCAGCACTGAGTACTGACCATTGTAACAAATAGAAACAATATATCACTGATAACTGTGTGTTCAGTACTTGTTGGAGTGATAAAATCTATGTGAATGTTACTATATTGCATGGTTTGATTCTTAAAGGAGTCCTCTTAAATAAGAAATGACATCTTCGAATGTTGTTATACCCACATACACACACATATATAAACAAACACAGAAATTAGGGGTATATCTTACAAAGTCACAATCTGCTTTATCTGCTCGGCATTAACATTTACATCCCTTGTTTTCCCAATTTACTGAGAGATATTGCATGATTCACAGACATTGGAGAGATAAAAATGCTATCTACTATTTAAATTTTGATATCCCTTTTCATGTGGTAAGGCATTGTATTTTTCAAAGCATTGACAGCTGTGTTTCTCTTTAACTATCTGTTTCTCTTTAAACTATACTATGTCTGCCTTATACTATGGGCCATGCTCTTACAGCTGTGTTCCCTTCACAGTCGAGGAAGCTGACTCAGTTATCATAAACATTCCCTAGGTTGCTGGAAACAGGGCTAGAGTTACTTGGTTCAAATTCCAGTGTGCCACCTAGCTATTGTTGAATAGTTTCATATTTGGAGAAAGTATAAGATATGGAGTGTTACCCAACTTGCATTTTTAGATACCTCTGCTATGGAAGGCAGCTTGAGGACACAGCACCAACGAAAAATAAAACCAATATCTGCAAACTTACAATTTAATATGAAATAGCTCTCATGATTTAATACAGATAAGAGCTCTTTTAGTGATTCAAATTATGGAAGAAAAAAAGATAGACTAAGATCAATGCTTTCAATGAGTCATCAGCAACTATAAGTTAACTGCACTAATATGGTTTGGTTTTAAGTAAAGACTTTGCTGATTTTTGACAGTATTCTCCTGAAACTTTGGCTCTACTCACATCCAAGGAAATTTGAAAAACAGTAACAAAACTCTGAAAAGATAAAGTCAAACAATTTGAAGTTCTATTTTATGGACAAAAATGCATAGCTTACTTGACTTGTTTCTTATAACTATAGCCCCATTTTAGAAAATATGCTTAACATTCAGATAGTATAAAATACAGTTTAATTTATATGCTAAATGCTGAAAATATCATCAAGTTGTCAATTTATTAAATCCGTTAAAAGTGCCAATTTTCTTAGTCCTTTGTCATTTTATGTCAACGTTCCATATAGGAAATTTCCCTCCATGACTTTTGAATGTGTGCTACCTCCACTTAACACTAATCTAACCATCTCAAAAGGCTTCTCAAGTTTCATATAAAAATAAATGTTTTCAAGGACATAACGCTGTAAGGATAGTAAGGATATTAGGCTTTGGAAAAGTCTAATTTTGTAAAGCTAAAAAAAAATGCAATCAACATAGAGCATTGGGTAAAATTATTAAAAACCACAAGTGTGAAGAATGTAGGGTATCCTAATTAACAAAGGACAGATGTTGATTCATATGAAAATAAGAAGGCAAAATAAGAAACATCTAGCACAATTATACAGAGAAGAGTTCAAGGAACCACAGGGAGAGAAAAATTAACCCTTGGATCTCATTTGAGAGTCTTGTATCTTGTAATGTATTTAAATACCTGTAATTAATACTTGTGCCTGGTGGCAATTTCTATTTCATAGATATGCTTCCTTGACTATCCTCCAAATATCTTTCCATTTGGATTAAAGTTTTAATATAATTTTGGAGTTTAATTGTTAGGTAATTTTATTAACAATTGCTTATCCATTTTCATTGGAAAGGAAAAGGGAATAACCAAACCATTAACTAAAGTTGTACCTTAAAATTTTTAAATCTCATAAAGAATGAATTCTAAATGCACTGAACAAAGTTATTAGGTCATATATCTATGTTGTTTATCAAAGCACACTGAACACCTACTATATAGTGAGCTCTAATCCAAATCCTGGAGAGAAAGAAATTCAGGAAGCACAGTATCTTATGATTATAGCACCATCAAACCTTGTTATCAAATCAGAGCACAGAGAATGGTTTCCTATAAATCCTATGATGTTTATTAAATGATTGCTAAAGGAGATGATTCTTGAAAAATAAGAAGTTAGAAAAGAAGACAAATGGGGAAGGACATTTCTGGCAAAGAGAATATCATGTACAAATGTATGGTGGTATGGTAGAGTTTTTTATGTGTTTAATTGCAATCATTAAGTTGGCGTGCCTAGGGTGGGGGTGTGTGTGAGAAGCTTAGTGTTGACAATTAATTAAGACTTACAAAATTAATGTCAAGACCTATACAAAGCATAAATTGAGAAAGACCCTGCAAATACTTTGGAATATATTAAAAAAGAGATAAGGCGTCCCACAGGCATTTTATTCATAGAGTAATATGTTCATATTTGTAGTGGGTAGAATAGATCAAAGGGAAAGAAAAGGGGAATATACATATTGGTTAGTAGGTGAATCAACAAGGATCCTTTTCTATTGCAATTGCCAGAAAAATCCAATTTATACTAGATTAAAGAAAAAAAGAGATTATTCATTAATAAAGCTAAAAAATCAAAGAGAAAGAGGATTCAGGAATTGAGCAATAATGTCAAGATTTAATTTCTCTCCCATTATGTTGGTTAAGATATCAGCTTTTATTGCATAACAGACTACCCCAAAATTTCAGTGGCTAAAAGAAGAAACTTTTACATAGCTCATGATTATGCAGTTCAGTAATTTGGTCTGGCTAGCTGGGCAGTTCTCATCTCAGCTGACCTTGCATTTTGGTCACAGTTCCATTGTGAATAATCTAGGTAGCTTTGCATCTTGAAGTTTGCTGGCTATCAGGTGAAGCTATAGTAATGACTGAGTCACATGTCCAGCATCCAGCAAGCTAATCCTGGGTTTTGATCACATGAACCCTAGCAATGTTCCAAGAGCTTGAACAGATGACAAGGCATTTTCTATTTCTATATTCAATTGGTGAGAACAGAAGCATCCACCAGAATCTAATACCTGCAATTAACATATTTGTTCAAAGATTCTGTTTTTATTTTGCTAATGTTAATCATATTTCTGTTTGACCTATAATGTTCTCTTTGCTTTATATTCATAAATGATACTTCCTTGAGTTTTAATCAGTTAATAACAAATGGGAACACATTTGTAAGGAAAAGGCTCTAATGCTTCATAAAGAGCCCATGTTTCTTACCTGAAACTCAACATATGTTTTATATTTTCCTTTGTCTGGTCTTCTTGCCAACCCATGATAACCACACATCTCACATGGTCTCTGACTTCTGAATTCCATTTTGTTATTGTACCAAACTCTACCATGTTTAACTCTAGATCTTTGCTGATCCATACTGGGTTTGGTGGACATCTTACCCTCCCCATCAACTAAACTTGGTTCATAGATATTTATTCTTTTCTTACTGATTATATTTAAAGCAATGGAAACTGTATGTTTTTGCAGTATACCAAGTTTTTAGAATTTTTCATGTCTTCCATACCTGAGATGGACATAAAATCTAGACACCATTTCTTCATTCCTAAAATAAGACTAAATATCTAGTACTTACAGCAGTGCATTCTGCATAACGAATGTTCAATAATTGTCTGAAGAATTGGCTTTAAGTTTTTCTGAGCAAGATGGCAGAGGAATAGGAGACGTGGATTTTGTCTGGTCTCAGGAATTCAGCTGGATAGGGATCAAACCATTCTGAATACCTACAAACTCAACAGGAGATCAAAGAAAAGAATAGCAACAACTCTCTGAACAGAAAAGCGACCACTTTCTGGAAGGTAGGACGTGCGGAGAAGTGAATCCGAGGCGATATTCGGGAGGATAGACGGCGGGGGAGGGGGCCTCCATCGGCCGCTTCTGGCAAGTGATAGAGCAGCGGAGCTCAAAATTGGAACTTTTAGAAGTCAGCTCCGCTGAGGGACGTTGCTCCAGTGGCTAAGCGGGGGGTGGAACCCTCGTGGGACAGTGTGGTCTCAGGACCCTCGGGGTCACAGGAAGACCGGGGGTGCCTGAGTGCGGCAGAGCTCCCAGGTATCGGAGCAGGGAAGCCGGCTGCAGAGACGGAGCCGAGGCGCGGGCTCTCAACTCGGGGTTGCCATAAACCGTGATCCACGGCACAGTCGGGCCACTGCTCCTCCAGCAGGGACCCAACAAGTGGCAGATCCGGGGAGACTCCCTTTCTTCCCCCAGGAGGAGCGGCACAGGAGCGCACCGCAGGGATCTGCTGGGTTTGGAGACTCCACACCGAGTCAGGTGCCAGAGGTAGAAACGCTCGGTCACAGGCCGGGTGAGCACGGAGTGTGGCTGGAGACCAGGGAGACGGGAGTGATTGACTGCTTTTCTCTGGGGGCTCACTGAGGAGCGGGGCCCTGAGTTCTCGGCTCCTCCGGGGCGGAGATTGGGAGGCCACCGTTTTCACTCTCGTCCTCCAAAGCTGTACCAAAAGCTTGCAGGGAACAAAAGCTCCCGAGAGCAAACCCGAGCAGATTACTTAGCCCGGACCTGGCAAGGGCGGGGCAATTCCGCCTCCGGCAAAGACATTTGGGAACCATGGCAACAGGTCCCTCCCCCAGAAGATCAGCGATAGCAGCCAGCCAAGACCAAGTTTACCGATCAATGAGAACAGCAGAACTCCAGCGCTAGGGGAATAATGCACATAGAATGCATGGCTTTTTTTACCATGATTCTTTAGTCTTTCAAAGTTATTTTTTTTTAACTTTTTTTTTTTTTTTGAATTTTTCTTTTTCCCTTTTTCAACCAACATCTTATCTATCCCTTTTTTAAAAAAAACATTTTTATTTTTCATTTTCAGAGTCATATTCTATCCCTTCATAGTAGTTACCCTTATTTTTGGCATATATATATAAGTTGTTCTCTCTTTAAAATTTTGAGATAGTTTTTTTCTAACAGATCAAAATATACCCTAAATCTCTAGTGTATGGTTTTGTTCTACTCTCCTGCATGATCACATTCTCTCCCTTTTTTTTCCTTTTTTCTTTTTTTAAATCCTCTTCTTTCTTTTTTCAAACAACTTCTTATCAATTCCTTTTATAAAATTTTTTATAATTTTCATCTTTACAGTCATATTCCATCCCTTCATCATATCAACCCTTATTTTTGTACATATATAAGTTTTTCTTTCTTTAAAATTTTGGGAGGCACTTTCTTCTAACAGACCAAAATACACCCGAAATCTAGTGTGTGGCACTGATCTATGCACCAGCCTGATCATATTTGATCATATTCTGTTTTTTTTTGTTTTGTTTTGTTCTGTTTTTGTTTGTTTTTATCTTTTTCTTTTTCTTTTCTTTTTTTTCTTTTTCTTTTTTCTTTCTTTCCCTTTCTTTTCCCCCAGCTTCAGGTCTTTTCTGATTTGCTTAGAGTATATTTTCTGGGGACATTGTTACCCTGTTAGCATTTTGTTCTCTCATTCATCTATTCTCCGGACAAAATGACAAGACGGAAAAAATCACCTCAACAAAAAGAACAAGAGGTAGTACCGACTGCCAGGGACCTACTCAATACGGACATTAGTACGATGTTGGATCTAGAGTTCAGAATCATCACTTTAAAGATACTAGCTGGGCTTGAAAAAAGCATAGAAGTTATTAGAGAAACCCTTTCTGGAGAAATAAAAGAACTAAAATCCAACCAAGTCGAAATCAGAAAGGCTATTAATGAGGTGCAATCAAAAATGGGGGCTCTAACTGCTAGGATAAATGAGGCAGAAGAGGGAATCAGTGATATAGAAGACCAAATGATGGAAAATAAAGAAGCTGAGAAAAAGAGAGATAAACAACTACTGGATCACGAGGGCAGAATTCGAGAGATAAGCGATACCATAAGACGAAACAACATTAGAATAATTGGGATCCCAGAAGAGAAGAAAGAGAGAGAGGGGCAGAATGTATATTGGAGCAAATTATAGCAGAGAACTTCCCTAATTTGGGGAAGGAAACAGGCATCAAAAATCCAGGAAGCACAGAGAACCCCTCTCAAAATCAATAAAAATAAGTCAACACCCCAACATCTAATAGTAAAACTTACGAGTCTCAGAGATAAAGAGAAAATCCTGAAAGCAGCTCAGGAGAAGAGATATGTAATCTACAATGGTAGAAACATTAGATTGGCAACAGACCTATCCACAGAGACCTGGCAGGCCAGAAAGGACTGGCAGGATATATTCAGAGCACTAAATGAGAAAAATATGCAGCCAAGAATACTATATCCAGCTAGGCTGTCACTGAAAATAGAAGGAGAGATAAAAAGCTTCCAGGACAAACAAAAACTAAAGGAATTTGCAAACACGAAACCAGCCCTACAAGAAATATTGAAAGAGGTCCTCTAAGGAAAGAGAGGGCCTAAAAGCAACATAGACCAGAAAGGAACACAGACAATATACAGTCACCTTACAGGCAATACAGTGGCACTAAATTCATATCTTTCAATAGTTACCCTGAATGTAAATGGGCTAAATGCCCCAATCAAAAGACACAGGGTATCAGATTGGATAAAAAAACAAGACCCATAGATATGCTGTCTGCAAGAGACTCATTTTAGACCCAAAGATACCCCCAGATTGAAAGTGAAGGGGTGGAAAACCATTTACCATGCTAATGGACACCAAAAGAAAGCTGGGGTGGCAATCCTTACATCAGACAAATTAGATTTTAAACCAAAGACCGTAATAAGAGATGAGGAAGGACACTATATCCTACTTAAAGGGTCTTGCCAACAAGAAGATCTAACAATTGTAAATATATATGCCCCTAACATGGGAGCAGCCAATTATATAAGCCAGTTAATAATAAAAGCAAAGAAACACATTGACAACAATACAATAATAGTAGGGGACTTTAACACCCCCCTCACTGAAATGGACAGATCATCTAAGCAAAAGATCAACAAGGAAATAAAGACTTTAAATGACACACTAGACCAAATGGACTTCACAGACATATTCAGAACATTCCATCCCAAAGTAACAGAATACACATTCTTCTCTAGTGCCCATGGAACATTCTCCAGAATCGATCACATCCTAGGTCACAAATCAGGTCTCAACCGGTACCAAAACTTTGGGATCATTCCCTGCCTATTTTCAGACCACAATGCTTTGAAACTAGAACTCAATCACAAGAGGAAAGTCGGAAAGAACTCAAATACATGGAGGGTAAAGAGCATCCTACTAAAGAATGAATGGGTCAACCAGGAAATTAAAAAAAAGAATTTAAAAAATTCATGGAAACCAATGAAAATGAAAACACAACTGTTCAAAATCTTTGGGATGCAGCAAATGCAGTCCTAAGAGGAAAGTATATAGTGATACAAGCCTTTCTCAAGAAACAAGAAAGGTCTCAAGTACACAATCTAACCCTACACCTAAAGGAGCTGGAGAAAAAAACAGCAAATAAAGCCTAAGCCCAGCAGGAGAAGAGAAATCATAAAGATCAGAGCAGAAATCAATGAAATAGAAACCAAAAGAACAGTAGAACAGATCAACGAAACTAGGAGCTGGTTCTTTGAAAGAATTAACAAGATTGATAAACCCCTGGCCAGACTTACCAAAAAGAAAAGAGAAACAACCTAAATCAACAAAATCATGAATGAAAGAGGAGAGATCACAACCAACACCAAAGAAATACAAACAATTATAAGAACATATTATGAGCAACTCTATGCTAGCAAATTAGATAACCTGGAAGAAATGGATGCATTCCTAGAGATGTATCAATGACCAAAACTGAACCAGGAAGAAATAGAAAACCTGAACAGACCTATAACCACTAAGGAAATTGAAGCAGTCATCAAAAATCTCCCAACAAACAAAAGCCCAGGGCCAGATGGCTTCCCAGGGGAATCCTACCAAACATTTAAAGAAGAATTAATACCTATTCTTCTGAAACTGTTCCAAAAAATAGAAGTGGAAGGGAAACTTCCAAACTCGTTTTATGAGGCCACCATTACATTGATCCCCAAACCAGACAAAGACCCCATCAAAAAGGAGAATTACAGACCAATATCCTTGATGAACATGGATGCAAAAATTCTCACCAAAATACTAGCCAATAGGATCCAACAGTACATTAAAAGGATTATTCACCACGACCAAGTGGGATTTATCCCTGGGCTGCAAGGTTGGTTCAACATCCGCAAATCAATCAACGTGATACAATACATTAACAAAAGAAAGAACAAGAATCATATGATCCTCTTAATAGATGCAGAAAAAGCATTTGACAAAGTACAGCATCATTTCTTGATCAAAACTCTTCAGAGTATAGGGATAGAAGGTACATACCTCAATATCATAAAAGCCATATATGAAAAACCTACAGCGAATATCATTCTCAATGGGGAAAAACTGAGAGCTTTCCCCCTAAGGTCAGGAACGTGGCAGGGATGTCCACTCTCACCACTGTATTCAACATACTACTAGAAGTCCTAGCAATAGCAATCAGACAACAAAAAGAAATAAAAGGATTCCAAATCGGCAAAGAAGAAGTCAAACTCTCACTGTTTGCAGATGATATGATACTTTATGTAGAAAACCCAAAAGACTCCACCCCAAAACTGCTAGAACTCATACAGGAATTCAGTAAGGTGGCAGGATATAAAATCAATACACAGAAATCAGCGGCATTCCTATACAGCAACAACAAGACAGAAGAAAGAGAAATTAAAGAGTCAATCCCATTTACAATTGCACCCAAAACCATAAGATACCTAGGAATAAATCTAACCAAAGAGGCAAAGGATCTGTACTCAGAAAACTATAAAATACTCATGAAAGAAATTGAGGAAGACACAAAGAAATGGAAAAACGTTCCATGCTAATGGATTGGAAGAACAAATATTGTGAAGATGTCAATGCTACCTAGAGCAATCTACACATTCAATGCAATCCCCATCAAAATACCATCCACTTTTTTCAAAGAAATGGAACAAATAATCCTAAAATTTGTATGGAACCAGAAAAGACCCTGGATAGCCAGAGGAATGTTGAAAAAGAAAAGCAAAGCTGGCGGCATCACAATTCCGGACTTCAAGGTCTATTACAAAGCTGTCATCATCAAGACAGTATGGTACTGGCACAAAAACAGACACATAGATCAATGGAACAGAACAGAGAGCCCAGAAATGGACCCTCAACTCTATGGTCAACTAATCTTTGACAAAGCAGGAAAGAATGTCCAATGGAAAAAAGACAGTCTCTTCAACAGATGGTGTTGGGAAAATTGGACAGCCACATGCAGAAGAATGAAACTGGACCATTTCCTTACACCACACACAAAATAGACTCCAAATGGTTGAAAGACCTCAATGTGAGACAGGAGTCCATCAAAATCCTAAAGGAGAACACAGGCAGCAACCTCTTCGACCTCAGCTGCAGCAACTTCTTCCTAGAAACATCACCAAAGGCAAGGGAAGCAAGGGCAAAAATGAACTATTGGGACTTCATCAAGATAAAAAGCTTTTGCACAGCAAAAGAAACAGTCAACAAAACCAAAAGACAACCGGCAGAATGGGAGAAGATATTTGCAAAGGACATATCAGATAAAGGGCTAGTATCTAAGATCTATACAGAACTTATCAAACTCAACACCCAAAGAACAAAGAATCCAACCAAGAAATGGGCAGAAGACATGAACAGACATTTTTCCAAAGAAGACATCAAAATGGCCAAGAGACACATGAAAAAGTTCTCAACATCACTTGGCATCAGGGAAATCCAAATAAAAACCTCAATGAGATACCACCTCACACCAGTCAGAATGGCTAAAATTACCAAGTCAGGAAACGACGGATGTCGGCGGGGATGTGGAGAAAGGGGAACCCTCCTACACTGTTGGTAGGAATGCAAGCTGGTGCAGCCACTCTGGAAAACAGTATGGAGGTTCCTCAAAAAGTTGAAAATAGAGCTACCATATGATCCAGCAATTGCACTACTGGGTATTTACCCCAAAGATACAAATGTAGGGACCCGAAGGGGTACATGCACCCCAATGTTTATAGCAGCAATGTCCACAATAGCCAAACTGTGGAAAGAGCCAAGATGTCCATTGACAGATGAATGGATAAAGAAGATGTGGTATATATATTCAATGGATTATTATGCAGCCATCAAAAGGAATGAGATGTTGCCATTTGTAACGACGTGGATGGAACTGGAGGGTGTTATGCTGAGAGAAATAAGTCAATCAGAGAAAGACATGTATCATATGACCTCACTGATACGAGGAATTCTTAATCTCAGGAAACAAACTGAGGGTTGCTGGAGTGGGGGGTGGGGTGGGAAGGATGGGGTGACTGGGTGATAGACACTGGGGAGGGTATGTGCTATGGT
Source organism: Phoca vitulina (assembly GCF_004348235.1). Lineage (NCBI taxonomy): Eukaryota > Metazoa > Chordata > Mammalia > Carnivora > Phocidae > Phoca > Phoca vitulina. Next base: position 14,677,312 of record NW_022589733.1, on the reverse strand, counting down.
GAGCACTGTGAATTGTGCAATACTGTTGAATCACAAATCTGTACCTCTGAAACCAATAATCCAATATATGTTAAGAAAAAAAAAAAGAAGAAGAAGAAGAAGAAGATAGCAGGAAGGGAAGAATGAAGGGGGCGGAAATCAGAGGGGGAGATGAACCATGAGAGACGATGGACTCTGAAAAACAAACTGAGGGTTCTAGAGGGGAAGGGGGTGGGAGGATGGGTTAGCCTGTTGATGGGTATTGAAGAGCGCACATTCTGCATGGAGCACTGGGTGTTATGCAAAAACAATGAGTCATGGAACACTACGTCAAAAACTAATGATGTAATATATGGTGATTAACATAACAATAAAAAAAAATTTTTAAAGAATTGGCTTTAACAAATAATTATAAGAACTATGCATAATGACTCTACTCCTTGAGATTAATAATTCTCTGCTGCCAAACACAGCACACTCTGATCAGTCTTTAGCCATAAACATATATGCATGTAAAGAGAGAAGATGTTGCCAAAATTCACTCCGTGATAAAGATGAACTCAGCAATTAATGTGCTATAACCTCAATATTTGTTCTCCATGAATTAAAATTTGGGGGAACTTTTTTAAGATAATATGTCTTAGCTCTATTATATATAGTTCTATCTAAATTGATGAGTGTTTATATTTTTATTTTGTTTATACTTCACTAGAATATTGTGTTTGGTATTGCCCAAATATTACTGAGCTTTCATATGCTATATTTGGATAGCTCTTTTGAAAATGGAACTCAATACATTTTTCTCTTCAGCTTTCTAATTAAAATTCTGTTTTTATATTGTATAGGCACATTCTTTTTTGATATCTGTTCTTCATCAATGATCCATCAGCTCCATGAACGAAGGGCTGTATTTTCTATGTTTTGTTCATTATTTATATGCAGAATGCACAGGCTAACTCACTCATCATGTATTCACTGATTTTTTATTAGGCATCAAGATCTCTGTTGGATAAGGAAAGAGGGCCAAAAACAAGATAGTCATGATATCTTGGCTCTTGTAACTTGATAAATAATATAACTACAGTGTTCCAGTTACTATCCAAATTAAGAACAATATGACAAGGCCTCTGTCTTTGAATGAGTATAACATGGGAATGGACAATCACCATGCCACACACTATGAGCTTATAGAGCTATGTACAAATATTTTAATATCACAGAAAGAAATACTTTATAGGGCACCTGAGGAGGTCAAAGAGAAGAGTGACCAAATATATCTTGAAAATATATTTAGACTTTGTCAAATAAGACAAGGCAGGTAATAGCACTACAGGACAGTAGTGCCCCTTTCTGTATGTGTCAAGGAGTGAAAGTAAATTTGAGGGTTTAATGGAATGAGATGTGATTTATTTATATTAGTCTGTCAGCACCCAATACTATAGGGCCCACAAAATAAGTAGTGTGACTTTACCCTAAAGTTAATATGGGACTTTTAAAGGAAACATTTGTTTTTCATTGCAGAAACTGAGTAGATATCTGGAAAGTATGCTCCCTTGATAAAGTACTGAAAAGTTAACTCCCTCTTCTCCTTTCACTTACTTTTTTAAATAACACAAAATACATTCTACTCCAGGAGTTTCTAGCAAGTAGAACAAAAGCAATAATAAGAGATTCCAAATATTTGGTGTAAAGAAGTGTTGATTATAAGTGGAGAAAATATAATAGGCAATAAGTACTATGGTAACTATAAATCATTTCAGATATTGTGAAACCAAGACTTTATAGGAAGAAATCTCTGCAACAGGCTAAGTTAAGATCAAGTTAGAAGAAAGTAGAATGGCAAATCAGGGATTAGTGATGGGTATAACTGGAAAAGATTGAAAGGAATCACTGTGGTTAGTAAATGATAAAATACATAATACTATGTGATATTGAATCAATGCTTCTTGGATCATTAGTCCATATATTTCCAGATTTCTCTGCATATTGAAATCAATAGTTTTACTGCTTTGGGGCATCAAGCTCAAATAAATGGTTCATTGCTAATGCCTGAATTTTAAATTTTGTAGACAGATTTGTCGACAGTGAATCAATTGTCTTGAAAGCAAACTCTGTGGATAAATAACAGAGTTTTTAATATTAGGAAATTTTCTCTTACTAATCAAGATAAAAGAGCCACACACTAGGGAAGAAGAAGATATAACAGATTTATAATCTAATGGCAGGCATAAAGTCCTTCTACTTCTGAAAGTTGCAAATAGAAGAAAAGGGAGGAGATGGAAGGATTTTTTTGCATCTACCATCCATCCCTGTGGTCAATTCTATGATTGGCAATTTGGCTGTGCATAGTTGGACAGTTTTTTCTGCTGGTTTTGGCTGGATTGACTCATGCATTTGTCTTCAGCCAGTGGTCAAAAGTCTCATTCATATATCTGACAGTTGGCTGGCAAGGGACTGACTGTTGGCCAGGGCACAGGGGGACTGGGTCATATGACTCACATCTTATAGCAAACTAGCCTGAATTCATGTACGTAGTGGTGGATGAAGTTTCTATGAGCATAAAGAGTAGAAATTCCAAGATCTCAAGAGACCATCTTTTTGTCTTTCTATTGGCCAAAGCAAGTAGAAAGGCTAGCCCAGATTCAAGTTTAAGGAAAACAGACTCCACCTCTTAATGGAAAAATCTAAGTGTTATGCTCGTATTTTTTATTGCCTTTTGATATTTCCTTTTAAAAGGGAATTCTGGTCGAGTCATCAAGAGCTCAGTAGAAAACAGCACAGAGGCTCCTCCCTGTTCTCAATGTCAATAAAAACATCAAACCTAGTCTAATCCATGAGTAGATTAACACACAAATACATGCACCAAAGCCAAGCAGAAGGGAAGATGTGCTTATATATAAAGATTAAATAAATAGTATCTACTTCCCTATACATATGTCCAAACTTAAAAATAAAAAAAGAAGAGGAGGAGGTGGAGAAGGAGAAGGAAGGGGAAGATGATTGTAGGCATATAAAAATATGAAAAATTGAACAAAGCACACCTCCAACTAACATCATATTAAGTGGTGAGAAATTAGATGCTTTTCTTCTAAGTTTGGTAACAAGGCAAGGAAATTTTCTCACTTCTCCTACTCAGCACCACACTAGAAATCCTAGCAGTGCAGTAAGGCAAGAAAGAGGAAAAACACATACAGATTAGAAAAGAAGAATACAAACTGTCTCTATCTGCAGATAGCATGTTGAACTATGGAAAATCTACCTTACTAAATCTACATAAAATGCTTCTAGAGCTGAAAGAATTTTGACCAGGTTTGGGGTGGCACCCAGAATATAAGCAGATTGTGAAAAATGTATCTAATTATATTAAACATAGATGTCATATTTAAAGCAATGAAGAATACTTAAAAAAAAAAAAAAAAAAAAGCATCTGTTTGAAGGCACCTAGCTGGCTCAGTCAGTAGACCACAAGATTCTTGATCTTAGGGTCATGAGTTCAAGCCCCACTTTGGGCATGGAGCCTACTTAAAAATAAATAAATTTTATATATATATATATATAGTATAGTGTCGCTATTGAGTGCTAGATTTCTCACTGTCAAAGAAGGACATTACAAATAAGTACGGAAAATGTTAGAATGAATTCTGTGCTTATGAATTAGAATTATATATATCAGTATGAAATTATATTTATTTAATAGATAAATAGACAGGTAAGAAAACAAAAATCAATATATGTGCTTATAGATACATGTGTATGTATATATTTTTCCTAACTCCATTCTCTTGGAGGGCCTAGAATCAGTGACAACCCAGAAGCAATGAGCACATCTTGTATTTAGATCATGGCTTCTAAACACCATTTCCTAATAAAAGAAACAAAGACCCCTTTTTAAAAATGTTGATTTTAGACTTGGGGCAAGGGAAATATAAACTAAGCATATGCCTGCATATTCTTGTATTGCCATTAAATACAATAAGGACACAGGAGCCAACCTGAAAGAGTTCCTAATAAGCACGGCTGGAGAAAAAAGTGAGCAATAACATAAATAGTGATGGTATTAGATGATAAAGAGATAATAAATAATTACCTATGATGTATCAATAGTGATGTAAATAAATGATTGATTAAATGATTCAGTAAATAAATAAATGGGATAAGAATGAATAAGAAGTAAAATAAATTGTAAGACAGAATTATCTGCAATTTTAAGTATGTCTACACTTTCCCTATCATCTAGTACTAGAAAAAAGACTGGGGATGTAGAACAAGATGAGAGCGATTATCTGTTTTTTTCCACATTTTAGTTGTGATGTGTAAAATTTCACTATATAATCTTGGAGTAACTGGAGCTCTAAATTGGCACAGGAATGTGGTTGTAGCTCTAACACAAAGGATATTCCAAAGATATTTGACACTACGTTTGCCTTTGGAAGAGCACACCTTTCCTCCCTCCCTCCCTCTCTCCCACCCTTCCTTCCTTCCTTCCTTCCTTCCTTCCTTCCTTCCTTCTCTTTTCTGTGGGTTTAAGTAGAAATGATTTTACTGACAGCTCTCAAACTCAGCAAGATAATGGAGCCTTTGATATTTCTTAGGAAGTCTACTAGTTCATAATTTCATGTAGAGGATATTTTGAGTAAAAAAAAAAAGTATTTATCATTGTATGTGTTCTCTGGGATTTGAGTAAATTCTGGAAAGTAAGAAAATGGCTAAAAATCAGTCACTGTGTGGTTTTTATTTCCCCAAATGTTCCATCTGGCCATATACTCAAGTTGATTTGAGATGTGCCACATGATTTGTGTCACTGTGGTGCCTGAAATTCCATGAAGAGTACTGAAATTTTATATTGTATTTGATTTGTTTGAAAATCTGTATGGCTGCCTTTGAGAGTACAGCATTTGGTGGTGTTGAAAAACATTATGTAAAAAAAAATACAGTTTTTAGGTTACTATTTTATAGTATTCTTTTCTACTGACACATAAAATGCATTATAATGTTACATGATGCCCACCTGATTTAATAATTAGACTAGCATAAAATAATTGATTTTAAATCATCTGTATAACATAATAAAAACAAAACATAATGCAGTTATGGTGATGCAACTGGTACCAAAGAGTTCATTGGAAATGACACAAAAGATTTGGTATTAGAGTGGGATTTCTTTAAAAAAAAAATACGTCTACTTAATTTAAAAAAAACTTTTTTTTAAAGAAAGCACGATAATATCATTGCCTCTGATTTAATCAAAAGATCATATAGGAAAATATCTGTTTCTAATGTTATTATGTCTGTTTTCTATTTGGTATAAAGTCATTAGAGTGCTGAATACCTCAGGCAGCCTATAAAAAGTGGTATCTATGATAGATACGGTGTGTTCTTGGAAGTCATTCATCCATGCAAAGTAGCAGGTGATAGAAAAACTCAGAATTTAGATAAAAGGACAAACTATCTTCTCATGATGAATTTGATCTAAACCAGAAGTCAGGATATATGCCAGGCTTGACATTTGAAAGGTTGATGATTTGTTTGGTTTTCTTTCTACAGATGTTTATCATCCTAACCAAAGAAATATCCTCAAGCTTAGTTGGAATATATTTTGGCTTAGCCCAAAGAACCTTAGTAAGGTCAGAAAACATAAATCTAATCTTATGCAATGTACCTGCTATAGACTGAATGTTTGTGATCCCTTAAAATTTACTATGTTGTAACTTAGTCCCCAATGAGATGATATTTGGAGCTGGTGACTTTGGGAAGTGATTAGGTCATGAGGGTGGAGTTCTCATGCATGGAATTAGTATCCTTATAAAAGAGATCTCAGAGAACTCCCTCATGCCTTCCACTAAGGAGAGGACATAGTTAGAAACAGCCCTCTATGAACCAGTAAGTGGCACTCTCCCGACACCGAATCTTTCTGCATTTTGATCTTGGACTCTGCAGACTCTAGAACTGAGGGAATAAATTTCTGTTGTTTAAGCCACACAATCTATGGTATTCTGTTATGGCAGCAACCTAGTTGGACAAAGACAGTAGCTATTTGGATTTGAAGACCACTTAAGTCCTCTCAGCTTCTAATTCCTCATCTATAAAATGGAGAGGGAAACAATAATGTCACAATTTATTAAAATAATAATAAGAGAAAATATACAATGAGAAAGCACTTAATAAAACACAAAATATCCTCAGAAAGGGACGCTATCTTAGTCTAAACTAACGCTTATAAAAGGATATAAATCTAACATGATGATGAATACTGTAAATTTCCAAAACAGAGTAACAAGGGTAAACAATTACACATAACTGAAAAGCTAAATTAATTCTAAAAATCTTTAGTTATTTAACTGTTTTCACTTTTTTATTTAACATTTATTCAGCCAAACTATTCACTAGGTATTGTGATAATCTCTAAGTATTTAAGCATAAATACAATAATCTTCTGTCTTCAAAAGCAGCAGTTTAATAGGTTGCAAATTTTAACCAGTTTTCTTCTATCTGTAACTGATTGTTTTGAATTCAAATATGCAAAATAATACTTTTAATTTTCTCATGGTCTCTCCACAATGAAAATTCATAGATATTTAAAGAATTTTTAATTTATAAAATATGCATTTCCTATGTGAAATTTTTTCAAAAATCATAATTATATCCAATTAGACTTCTTTACATATAAATTACTTAAAAGTAATAATAGCAGCAGTAGTAGTACTAGTAACAGAAGTAGGAATAATAGTAGGAATAATGAAAATTTAGAAGAGACAGAAAAAGAAAAGAAGGAAGGAAATGAGGGAAGGATAGACAGAACATGCTTTTGTCAAAAATTAGTTGATGAAAAAAAATCAGTTGATTATATTTGTGTTGGTGTATTTGTAGGTTTCTTATTTTGTTCTGTTAGTATGTTTTTTTCTTTCACCAATACCATACTGCCTTGATTACTGTATATTTATAACAAATCTTGCATTGTATAATATGAGTCCTCCAACTTAGGTTTTCTTTTTCAGTATTTTTTGTCTGTTGTAGGATTTTGACTTTTCATATAAATTTTAGAATCACTTTGTTAACGTCTACAAAATCTCTTGCTGCCATTTTAATTGAGAATTTATTGAATCTATACATGAACTGGGGAAGAACTGACATCTTAACAGTACTGAGTGTCCCAATGCATGAACATGAAATATCTCTCCATTATTTATGTATCTCTCCATCATGTGAGTTTTAGTAGACTGGGTCAAGGAATGGGTCCATTTAAACTAAATTATAGAATTTGTGAACACAGAGTTGCTCATAGTATTCTTTTTTAATTGTTTTCATGTCTAAGGTATGAGTAGTTATGACCCATTTTTCATTTTAACATGAGTAATTTGTGTCTTTTGTTATTTAGAAGTGTGTTAAATTTCCAAATATTTGAGGGTTTTTTCATCTATCTTTCTTTTGTGGATTTCTTGTTTAATTCCATTGTGGTCTGAGAACATACTTTGTATGACTTCTGTTATTTTGAATTTGTTCAGATGTGTTTTGTGGCATAGAGTGTGCTTTATCTTGGTAGGTATTCCATGTAAGATTGAGAAAAATATGTATCCTGCTGTTATGCATACACACCTAGACTCATTATGTCCTCTTAGAGATTTGACCCCTTTATTATCTTGCAAAGCCCCTTTTTATCTTTCATGATCTTCTTTGTTCTGAAGTCTGCTTATTTTCTGAAATTAGGGTAGCTACACCAGCTACTGTTTAATTAAGGTACGCATGATATATCTTTCTCCATACCTTTATTTTTACCTTATCTGAGTCTTTACATTCAAAATGGGTTTTTACTTGAATCTTGTTTTGTTTTTCTAATCTAGCTTTACATGCTCTGTCTTTTAATTTTTGTTTTAAAACTATTTGTATTTAAAGTTATTTTTGCTATAGTTAGATTAATATCTATAATGTTTCTAATTGTTTTCTAATTATATGCATTAGTTTATTCTCCCTTCTTTTCCTGCCTTCTTTCATTGAAATTACATTTAATATGATTTCATTTTAGCTTCTCTCTTGGTCTATTAACTATACTTCTTTAATTTATTTTATTTTTTTGGTGATCGCTATATGATGGACAACATAGAGGGTTTTTTAGGTTCTTATTTTAATTCCAGTTAGTTAACATACAGTGCTACATTAATTTCAGGTGTACAATATAGTGACTCAACACTTCCATATATCACCCAGTGCTCATCACAAGTGCACTCCTTAATCCCCATCACCTATTTAATCCATCCCACTACCCACCTCCCCTCTGGTAACCATCAGTATATTCTCTGTAATAAAGAGTCTGTTTCTTAGGAAGAGTTAAGATGTGGGACCCAAAGCTTGTCTCATCCGTCCAACACCAGCTAGATAGTTAGCAAATTATTCTGAACACCCAAGAAATCAATCTTTTTTTTGTTTTGTTTTGTTTTGTTCTGAGAGAACAAATACTGCAAGTCTACAAGTAGGAAAGTGACCACCTTTTGGATGGTAGGAGGTGCAGAAAGTTGACTTGAAGGAGATATAGCCATGGGTATGGTGGCAGGGAGGGAGCTCTGCTTATGGAGGCTATTGTGAAGTATTTTAAGCAATGGAGGATAAAATCTAAACTTTTGGAATTCCACTACCATGGGGGCAATTCCTGGCTTAAAGGTGCTCAGGTGGTGAGACGGGGCAGAGTGCCAGGAGTGACAGCAAGGTCTGAAAATCCCCTGGGTTGCAAGAAGAATGGGAGACGCCAATGCACAACACTGTTCTTAGGCATAGGAACAGTGAAGCCATCTGAGAGCGTGATTTCTGCTCTGTTTTGCCATAAACTGCAAACTGCGTCATGGTCCTGCAACCACTTTCCTGGGACGGGCTGGCAAATGGCAAAAACGCAGTGAGACTCTCCCCTGAAGGAACGGCGTGGGTCTGTGCCACAGGAGTCCCTAAAATTTCGAGTTTTGAAATTCGGTTGTGCACCTGAGATAAAAAAGCTTGGACACAGGCAGGGTGAACACAGGGTTATGACAGAAACAGGGGACACAAAAGGAGTGATTGATTGCTCTTCTGTGAGGGCTCACTCAAGAGTGGGGGTCAGGAACTTTCAGCTCCGGGCTATACTCATCCCACCCTGGAGCACTGAAAGACTTTAGGGAGCCTAACAGCGCCACCTAGTGGAGGCCAGAGCTACTTACACCAAGCCCTGCCCCCCTGCAAGCTATAGACGCATTTCCACTAGGGCAAGTCCACTTGAGAATCAGCGCAACAAGCCCCTCCCCAAGAAGACCAGCTCAAACAACTCACCGGCACCAAGTCTACTGATCATACAGTGCTTCAAAGCTTCAGCTGTAGAGGCATTAGGATCTAGCTTCCTTTTTAATTTTCTTTATTTTTTATATTTTTCATTTATTTTATTTTTAATTCCTTTTTCTTATTTTTAAAAAATTATATATTTTTTTAAATTTGTGTTTATTTTCATTTATTTAATTAATTTATTTTATTTTAATTTTGGATCTAGATTCTTTTAACAAGCAGACCAAAACACACCAAGGGTCTATTTTTTTTTTTTTTTTTTTCCTTTCTTTTCTTTTTCCTTTCTTCTTTTCTTTTCTGGATGAGTTCGAGAAATTCATTCCAAAAGAAAGAACAAGAAGTAGGACTCATAGCCAGGGATTTAATCAACACAGATATAAGTAAGATGTGTGAACTAGAATTTAAAACAATTATAAAGATGCTAGCTGGGCTTGAAAGAAGCATAAAACATACTAGAGAATACCTTAATGCAGAGATAAAAGAGCTAAAACACAGGATGAAATAAAAAAAAAATGCTATAACCAAGATGCAAAGCCAAACGGATGCAATAAAAATGAGGATGGATGAAATAGGGGAGCAAATCAGTGATATAGGAGGTAAAATTATGGAAAATAATGAAGCTAAAAAGAAGAGGGAAAGAAAGGTAATGATATGAAGGTAGACTTATGCAACTCAGCAGCTTATTAAAATGTAATAACAGCCATATCAATAGAGTCCCAGAAGGTGAAGATAAAGGGGAAAAAAGGGGCAGAAGTTTTATTCAAATAAATTATAGCTGAAAACTTCCCTAATCTGGGGAAGGACACAGACATCAAAACCCAAGAAGCACAGAAAACTCCTATTAAATTCAAAAAAGCCAGACATCGCCAAGGCATTTCATAGTCAAATTCACAAAATGCACAGACAAGGAAAGAATCCTGAAAACAGCAAGAAAAAGAAAGTCCTTAACTTACAAGGGAAGACAGATTAGGTTTGCAGTAGATCTGTCCACAGAAACTTGGCAGGCCAGAAGAGAGTGGCAGGATATATTCAATGTGCGGGATGGGAAAAACATGCAGCCAAGAATTCTTTATCCAGCAGGGCTGTCATTCAGGATAGAAGGAGAGATAAAGTGATTCCCAGACAAACAAAAACTAAAGGAGTTCATGCCCATTAATACACACACACACACACACACACACACACACACACACTGGAATATTGTTCAGCCATAAAAATGAAAGAAATCCTGCCATTTGCCACGATGTGGATGGAGCTAGAGAGTATTATGCTAAATGAAATAAGTCTGTCAGAGAAAGACAAATGTCATGTGATTTCACACATAATGGAATTTAAGAAACAAAACAAATGAGCATAAGGAATAAAGAGAAAGAGAGGCAAACCCAGAAACAGATTCTTACTTCCCTTCTTCTGCTGGCTTTAGGCTTTATTTGCTGTTCCTTTTCTAACTCCTTTAGGTGTAAGGTTAGGTTGTGTATTTGAGACTTTTCTTGCTTCTTGAGGAAGACCTGTATTGCAATATACCTCCCTCTTAGGACTGCCTTTACTGCATCCCAAAGCTGTTGTGTTTTCATTTTCATTTGCTTCTGTATATTTTTACCCATTCAGTCTTTTGTAGGATGTTCTTTAACCTCCACATATTTGAGGTCTTTCCAAATTTCTTTTTGTAGTTGACTTCAAGTTTCATAATGTTGTGGTCTGAAAATACACACAATCTTGAAATTTTTGTACTTGTTGAGGGCTGATTTGTGACCCAGTATGTAATCTATTTTAGAAAACTTCCATTTTCACTTGAAAGAATGTGTACTCTGCTGTTTTAGGATGAAATGTTCTGAATATATCTGTTAAGTATGTCCAGTTCAGTGTGTCATTCAAAGCCATTGTTTCCTTGTTAATTTTCTGCTTAGATGATCTGTCCATTGCTGTAAGTGGGGTGTTAAAGTCCCCTCCTATTATTGTATTATTATCAGTGAATTTCTTTATGCTTATCATTAATTGCTTTATATATTTGGGCACTCCCAAGTTGGGGGCATAAATATTTATATTGTTAGATCTTGATGGATGGATAGATCCCTTGATTATGATAGAATGCCCTTCTTCCTCTCTTGTTATAGTCTTTGTTTTAAAATCTAGTTTGTTTGATTTAAGTATGGCTACTCCAGCTTTCTGTTAATGTCCAGTAGCATGGTAGATGGTTCTCTACCCCCTCACTTTCAATCTGCAGATGTCTTTAGGTCTAAAACAAGTATTTAGGGAGATTTATTTATTTATTTATTTATTTATTTTATTGTTATGTTAACCCCCATACATTACATCATTAGTTTTAGATATAGTGTTCCATGATTCATTGTTTGTGCATAACACCCAGTGCTCCATGCAGAACGTGCCCTCCTCAATACCCATCACCAGGCTAACCCATCCTCCCACCCCCCTCCCCTCTAGAACCCTCAGTTTGTTTTTCAGAGTCCATCGTCTCTCATGGTTCTTCTCCCCCTCCGATTTCCCCCCCTTCATTCTTCCCCTCCTGCTACATTCTTCTTCTTCTTTTTTTCTTTCTTAACATATATTGCATTATTTGTTTCAGAGGTACAGATCTGTGATTCAACAGTCTTGCACAATTCACAGCGCTTACCAGAGCACATACCCTCCCCAGTGTCTGTCACCCAGTCACCCCATCCGTCCCCCCCCCCCCCCCCACTCCAGCAACCCTCAGTTTGTTTCCTGAGATTAAGAATTCCTCATATCAGTGAGGTCATATGATACATGTCTTTCTCTGTTTGACTTATTTCGCTCAGCATAATACCCTCCAGTTCCATCCACGTCGTTGCAAATGGCAAGATCTCATTCCTTTTGATGGCTGCATAATATTCCATTGTATATATATACCACATCTTCTTTATTTTAGGGAGATTTAGACAGATTTTGTTTTTTATCTTGTTTTTTACCCTGTGTCTTTTGATTGGAGCATTTAGTCCATTTACATTCAGAGTGATTACTGAAAGATATGTATTTAGTGCCATTGTGTTCCTTGTAGAGTTGATATTTCTGGTGATGTTCTCTGGTCCTTTCTAGTCTTTGTTGCTTTTGTTCTTTTTTTCTCCACTTAAAGAGTCCCTCTTAAAATTTCTTGCAAAGCTGGTTTAGTGGGCACAAACTCCTTTAGTTTTTGTTTGTCTAGGTATCACTTTATCTCTCCTGCTCTGACAAAAATGGAAGACCTGTTGACCCCTCCCACTACAGCAGCTCTGGCTGAATGCTGAGGGGAAAATGCTTGGTCCTTTTTCCTCAACATTTTGATTAACAACTTCGATAAAGATGCAGATGGCATGCTTATCAAATTTGGGGATAATATAAAGCTGAGAGTTATAGCTAATATGTTGGATGTTAGAATCAAGATTCAGAGTGCTTAATAAGCTGGAATAATGAGCTACAACTAAGAATAGGAGAAAGAAGATAAGAAAAAGCACAGTTCTGCATTATGGTACCCAAAAGGCAACTGAACATACATACTCAGAATGGGGGAATACAAAACTTTATAGTGGTTCCTAAAAAATGAGACTTTCTGATTTGGCTACAAACTGAAAATTCATCAGTAGTCACTACACAAATTATGCATTTCATTTATTTTAATGTAAACTACATCTACTGGGAAGTATTTAAGATGATTAATAAAACATGTACAAAAATACTATTTAAATGGCCCAGAGATTATGGGTAAATACAATATAATATTGAGGATATTGTACTCCTATTTATTCAAGAAACATTGAGCATCTATTTTGGCTGAAAGACTGTTCTTTGCCTATTAAACATCTACTCATCCTTCAAAAAAAAAAAAAAAAAAAGATATATCTTCTTTATCCATTCATCAGTTGAATTCCAGGCTTTAAGTTATATTACAAAGCTGTAGTGATCAAAACAATATGGTACTGGCACAAAAATAAACCGATAGATCAACAGAACAGAATAGAAAATCCAGAAGTGAACCCAGAACTATATGGTCAATTTACCTTTGACAAAACAGGAAATAATATCCAATGGGAAAAAGTCTCTTCAACAAATGGTGTTAAAGTTTACAATATATAGTTTTAACTAATCTAAGCCTACCTTTAAATATGACTACTGTTTCACATTTATTGTAGCAGCCATATAACAGAATCCTCTGTTCTTCCCCTTTGCTGCCTATAACATGTATCCTATCTGGATCTGGTTATGATGATAGCTTTATTTTTTTACACATTGTTTTTCTTTGTTCGTTTGCTTTTGTTTTTGCAAGGTTTGCACTGTATTTAATGTTTGATGTTGCTATAGGTGCTGGAGGTTTCAGATTCCTGTAGTGTTGTTTTTTTGTTTGTTTGGACCTCCTCTCTTGCCTTTGAAATTCTTTAAGTACTCCTTTTTAGTGATGATTCATGTCTTGTAGCTCTTTCATCTGTAAACCACTGTTAGCATAGTGGAGTCTGATTATGGATAAATAATCAATTCATATAACAGAGTTAAAAAACAAACAAACAAAAACAAGAAAACAAATATCTAAATCCTTTGACTAAAAATATTTAATTACACACTCATTCAAAGTAGACATCTTGAAAAAGTTAAATTCCTAAATTTCAATATTTTTCTATACTCATTCTTAAAATGTTGACATTAGACTAAATTGTCTCTATAGGTTGTTGCAAAGATAATATTCTATGTAACTCTTCTGTTTCCCTTCAGACTCAGAGTGGGAATTATATCTTACTTTCAGGGATATATAGATCTGCTTTATTTCAGGACGTTGCTGGACAATGGGAAGAATTACTCACCAATCTTTTCCCCAGGCTCATAGGAAGGTTATGTATCCTTCTTCATTGAAATTAGGTTGGGGTCATATGACTGGGTTCTGACCAAAAAAGAAATGATAGTGGAAATGTTGTGCATCACTGTCAGGCATAGTGCCCTGGACTCTTTATAAATGTTGGCAATTACATTACCACAACAGAAGGAAAGATATGGTCTGTGTGTATGTGTGATATATTGACATATACCAGGATATATATGTATACATTGAGTGAACACAACAAATGGTATTTAGAACTGGTCATACTAAAATTAAAATTAAATGATCAATATTAACATTTCCTTTCAATTTAATAGTACTTTAAACAAGTTTATTGTTGTTGTTGTTTTCCCTAAAAGTGTAGCTTTAAGATCATCAATGTGGAATTCACCTCAAGAGATGTCTTTATAAAAGAAAGATTACCATTTGTTAACTTGTTAAATCAAAACCTATGCAAGTGGAATTCTGCATTTTAAACAAATAATCTGTCTACTGGATAAATTTAGAGAAATGATACTTAAATTTTACAGGCTTTTTCATATGAACAATTTCATTTAATCTACATATAAACCTATTTGATTTATCAGGAGTTTTCAAAATGTTTTATTTATTTGCATTTATGTAATTAAATCCTTCCTTATTCTAATACAAACAAAGGGGGGTTTCAAAATTTACTTAACAAAATGAGATTTTTTTAAAGATATAATTAGCTAAATAGGAAAAAAAAATATGATGAAACCAATTAAAAGATTTATACTCAAAAAGTGTGACAGATGGCAGACCCTTTCTAGGCTCTAGAGTTCCAGTAAGACCAACTGGGAACTGTGGCTCAGACTGTGAGCCTCAGATCTTACCAGCTTACAAAATTTCAGATGCCGTGTCCATGACATGTCAGGGCCCTTGACTTCACATCAGGGGTATATTCCCTTGTAAATCCATCCAATTTCAAAAATTGAGACTTCTATATGAGTTTCAAGAAACTCAGCCCTTGCCTCAGGGGCCCTACCACTTTATAAAGAACAGACCTTGAATTCTTCTTTCAAATGAGGAATCAGTTTCTGCAACAGTCCCCTGGAGGAGTGTGGCTTCCAAAAATAAATAAGTAAGTAAGTAAGTAAAATAAAGCTTGTGCTTCTGTTGCTTGCTTTGTTAATAAATAGCAGATTACATTCTCCGGGGCCATGCTAAATTTATAAAGAACATGTTATGCCAGACTAACTTGATTGCTTTTTTTGATAAACTCAGTAAATTAGTGGATAAAGGAATGGAGTGGATGGAAAATATCTTGATTATAATAAAACAAGTTGGTGGCAATTCACAAACACACATACAAAAGATCTTGCTTGAAAATTTAATTCAAATTACCTTAGCTGCAAGTACTGTCACATAGATTGAAAATTGAATGAAGAATGACCATAAAGAAAGGATAATGAAAATGCTAACAAAGAAGTCTATCATGGGCACTTAAAATCTTAATGAATATTATATAAAGGAGGCTAACTAGCCCAGGCTCTAATTTCTCGTGTTGCCTATTCAATTGAAGTTTTGTGGAAAACCAAAGGGATTGTTTTACTTTACTACTTGAAATCATGTCCCATTTAGAAAACCAGGTTTACTAGACTGTAGATATTATTCTCTACTCCACAATTTCAGCCATACTTATATTCTAAGGAAATCCTGACAAGTACAGAGATAGTTTATATTGTTTTTTTTCTCTATTTTGCATGGTGGGTACAGGTGAAAGTGGGTGAAGTGAGTCTGGAATTGAAATCAGTGTCTTGGGTGCGGTATCTGATATTCCCATGTAAGACAGGGCGCTACACCAAATTAGTGACAACTCACTGTTTACCCATGTTGTATAGCCCTACTTTGCAAGCTTAGGTGTGTCTATAGCTGTGTTCTTTAGTTCTCTGTATGAAAAGGTAGCATGGTACATTAGTTCAGAAGACAGCTTTTAGACCTGGTTTGTCTCTTAGGAACTGAATAAACTCGAAAATGTTCCATAATCATTATTAACTTCGGTTACCTTAAATGTTACATGATGATGTAACACATAGTTATTATGGACCTCTTTGAGTCTATGTTATGGAAAATGTTGAGAGATGTTAAAAGCTAATGTGTAGGTGGCCGTACGCATTTAAAGGTTCTGATGTACATGATATGTTTACATATTTACCTACTTCCAAATAAGTATTCAATTATTGATGATGGTGATGGTCATGGTTAGGATGTTATTGGAATTGAAATCAGTCTACCTGGCTAGGATCCTGATATTGTCTTTCCTTTCTTTTCTTTCCTTCCTTCCTTCCTTTCTTTCTTTTTTCGTTCCAAGTATAATTAAAATACAGTGTTGTATTAGTTTCAGGTATGCAAATAGTGGTTCAGCAATTCTATACATTTCTCAGTGCTCAACATGAGAAATATACTCTTAGACCCCTCACCAATTTCACTCACCCAACCACCCAGTTCAGCAGCTGCCAAGTTTGTTCTCTATAGGAATCTGTTTTCTTTGTTTGTCTCATTTTTTGTGTGTGCATTTGCTTTGCTTCTTAAATTCCATATATGAGTGAGATCATATGGTATTTTTCTTTGTTACTGACCTATTTCACTTAGCATTATACTCTCTAGATCCATTCATGTGATTGCAAATAGAAAGATTTCATTCTTTTTTATGGCCAAGTGATATTTTATTGTATATATACACCACATCTTCTCTATCCATTCACCTATGGGTGGATACTTGGGTTGCATATCTTGATTATTGTAAATATGCTGCAGTAAACATAGGGGTGCATATCTCTTTTTTTTCTTTTAACAAGAAGTTGGAATCTGCCCCATTTTCTTCAATATTAGAATTTATCTTCATAAAGCCAATGGTACTCTTGCCTTTCTGATTTTGAGTGTCATAGATTCTGTGTTCAACCTATTTCATTAGACATTTTTTGAATTCCACACTTTGGCCATTTCCTTTAGGATCCCATGCATCTGCATTTTTTAATTCCCACGATCATCCACAATTCTGACATCTTTCTCTTAACAATTGAACTGTACTGCTAAGTATTCATCAGTGTTTCCCAGTGAAACTGCCTTTTAGATGAGACAATAGTCATAGATACTAAAAGCCAGCCACAGCTATGCCAATAACTGGTATTATCCTAAGTGACCAGCTCCCTCATTGTCAATATATGGAGGTAATTTATGCCACTGCGATTTAGAATAAAGTGAATAAAATGACAAAGTTTGAATGCATTTATATTCTTTGATAAATCCCCTAGCTTATATGAGTATCTATTTCTTCATCTGTAAAATGGGAATGATAATTCTTGCATTGCCTACAACATAGGATAGTTAATGAAACTCAAATTATTATAGGAAAGTTCTTGGAAATCCCTAAAATACTGTAGAAGATTGAAGAGATTGTTAAGTGACCCACTTATTGAGGAAGAAAAGAGAAATCCCAGCTCTCATTATTCTGTTTATGGGACTTAAGAAGGGCTGTTTTTGGCTATGGTAAGATTTTTATTTGCAGCACAATTAGTTTTATTTTGGAATGTTAATGAGAAAACAAGAAATAGGATAATTTTGAAATAAATATAGTGAGCTAAATTTATTTTAGATACCAACAATTGGGGATATTAACTTGTTACTCTAAGTCCCTACCTTTTGTAATATTACAGAATTTTCATCTTGTAACCATGATAAAATTAGCATTGGGCCTAGCTTCTCAATAGTTGGCTTCAAATATTGTCATAGTTGATTCAAATTAGGCAAATTTTCAAAGCTTGGCAATAGCACAGGATTTGGGCCAGTTAGATTTGGCATTGCTTTCTCACTCTCAACTTATTAAATCATTTAACTTCTCTCAGGCTTGGAATACCTTATATATTAATTGGGATTTTTAATATTTTTAATATATGACAGCCTGTATGCTAATATATATTAATAATCTTTCTCAGTGCTAAGTCTAAAGTAGGAATCTAACAAAGGATACCCTACTATGTATTAAGACAGGTTTTCTTCAGGAGCTGTTGGGAACAAGAACATATGAACTACTCCCACCAATATGAGAAATCAGGGAACAATTGTGCATGCTTGCATTTTATGGGGGAGTGGGCTTGTGAGACAATTAATTTAATCTACTCTGAAATCGATGCCTACTATAAATACATTTTTTTAAGAAAAAAGTATAATTGCTAGATTAAAAGTAATCTACTGGATGAGAAGATCTACTTTCATCCAAAGCAGTTTGGTTTTGCAGGAAGATACTGAATTTAAAGTCAGAAGGATCGATCACTTAATAATCATGGTCTTTGAGAATTATTACCGTCCTTAATTTTCAACTGCTAAGATAAGTAGGAATAATAATCTTAGCTCATAATAATGTAGGAATTGATTAAATAATGTATATAAATTTCAGAAAGAATATGAGGACATAATTAGTTCTCACTGCTTGTTAATATTACTTCCTCTCTGCCACAGACTGGGTTACCACTTAGAAAGAACCTGAGTCAAGGCTTGCATGATGGTAGTTGATTTGGGAAAACTGTATGAGAGAAGGAGTGGGAGACTGGAAAGTGTGAGGCGGAGGGGAGAAAAGAGCCAATATGAAATGTCATGATGGAGGTGGATAGTGCTGTTGGCCGTTGGGGACCACTTTCCTTTGGAACTCTTGGTGAAACAATGAAGAGGAGCAGTATGAGCTTCAAAATTGTCCCCCTGATAATAGAATTTATACATGTTTATTCAAAAACTGTTATTAGAGCACCTGGCTGGCTCAGCTGGTAGAGCACGGGACTCTTGATCTCAAGGTTCTGAGTTCCAGCCCCACATTGGGTGAAGAGATTACTTAAAAAAAACAAAAAATCTCAAAAACAAAACAAAAACTGTTATCTCTTTTTAGTCCAGGGCTGTCGCATGTTGTTAAATGTCCTGTCTTTTCAAGTTAGTGAGAACTCCTAGGTGCTGACTGAAAGCCTGCATGTGTTCAAAACTTCAGTACCAAAGCAGCTCTGGAGAAGAATGCCCTGGTTGTAGCTATAGTAGTCAGGTTACATGTGAGCAAAGCTGTTTGCCTTACCAATTCCAAAAGTAATCTGTGGTCTAAGAGGATGTCAGGCAGGAACATAATGGGGCACCAATTCAAACAAACAATGTTAAATAGACCGTGTTCTCACATATAGACACATGATGCCCCTCACCCTCTGGCTCTTCTCTTTCCTTTTAAATATTTTATTTAATAATCGATTTTTTTTTTAAGATTTTATTTATTTATTTGACAGAGAGAGACACAGCGAGAGAAGGAACACAAGCAGGGGGAGTGGGAGAGGGAGAAGCAGGCTCCCTGCCGAGCAGGGAACCCGATGCGGGGCTTGAACCCAGGACCCTGGGATCATGACCTGAGCCGAAGGCAGACGCTTAACGACTGAGCCACCCAGGCACCCCTAACAATCGATTATTGAGGTATAATTTACTTATAGTAAAATTCACTCTTTTCAGTGTTTTGACAAACACATAAAGTGTGTTTGTCATTCATTGCAATTCAGTGAAGTGCTTTATTATTAGATCAGCCTGAGGACATCAAGGACAAATTCTCTGCCATTTTATGTCTTTTCTTTGATTATAACATAACAGCCTCAAAGGGTCATGGAATAGAGAAGCATATTCCTTCTGGAAATAAGAAGCAAAATATATGTTGGATCAGCAAAATGTTACTAACTACTGAAGCAGGATAAGCAATACATGAGTTTTCTCTGAGCTCTTCTACCTTTGTGTATGATTATATATATTAATGATGTATATCTTATATAATAACATATAATATATAATTATAATTATCCATATTATATAAATTACATTATATTTTATATATAATTAATAGTAATTCTATATACACACACATGCATGCATGCACATATGTGCATACACACATACACACATATATATATAGCCTATGACTATAGAAAATCCTATAATATGAGAGAATGAGGGGGAAAAAACACTGACAATAGTAGCCAAAATGCATCTAGGATACAGTTATATTCTTATTCTATTTCTAGGAGGAGTTTATACCTGAAAATGCTTTTCAAATTTTGACATTATACCATCTACAAAGTTAAACCCATTTATTCAGACCAATCCAGGCTTTAAGGCAATTGACAGTCCAGGTATCACAATATATACACATAGTTCTTCCAACAGCCAGATTTGGGGATGTTCATTGTTTGAGGAAAAAAGGAAGAGATGAAGATAGAGAAGGTGAATGGTCATAGCCTACAGGCTTTGCATTTTATAAGGTTCGAAAAATAAATCTACCAGCCACTTTCACAAGGACTTTTGATTAATTTTTATTCTAATTAATGGGAGAAAAAAAAAGCCCTGTTTTTCCCTTGGATGACAATAGGATGCTGTCCCTTGCACACAATGAAAGGAAATCTGAAAATGTTTGAGTTGCTATGTCTGAAACTCTTAGTTTTAACTGATAAAATTCCATTTTTGCAAAGTTGTTTTGTATTTAACTTAATCTCACATAAGTCTTAAAACAGCCCTGAGAAATCATAAGGGTATACAAAGTTAAACAGAAGAGCTCAAAGAAAATCCATGTACACGTTACCTCTCTTTGTAAAGAAATTGAGAACCGACTTGACCAAGTTCAGGCAGTTTCTGTCAGGTAGGTATAACACTCAGGCCTCATGAATCCCAGCCTCAAACTCTCTTAGCTACATATGGGGTAGATATAACTACATAGTCATATCAAATAAATTTTAAATTTCCGTTATATAGTGTTTAAATAAAGGGAGGAGTCAGATTACTTTCAAACAAGTCAGAGAATTAATCCACTAAAAATGACTTAAGACTTACTGTGTTTTGCCATATATACCCTTGTGAATAGTGTCTCTCAGGCCTCTAATCTTCTTTTTTTCCCCCCATATGACATATCTGACACTCTTACAAAAAGTTTTTCCTTGAATGAAAAATGGAAGACTTGTATTTTCACTTGATGGCTGTACAGAATGGTAATTGCATGAAACCTTTCTCTCCACTTGTAAGAGAAATAAATGATCTCTGGTTACCAGAAGCAAGAAGCCCTGTTAAAAATGTAAATGGTAAAAATAAAGCAAACAGACAAGTAAACACAAATGAAACTAGATCCTTTCCCAATGGTTGACTAATTTTGAAACAGATGGCCTAATTAAAGACTCTGAAAGAACAAGAGAGACCCATGTTCCAAAAGAGAAATAAGATGATTATAGCTCTGGGCTGAAAATAAGATTTAGTGTTATAGAAATAACAACTATTACTCTAATGGCTTTGGATAGTCATCTTATAAGAAATAGGGTTAATCTGATATTGGAAATGAAAGTTCCCATTGAAAGTTGAATCATTTCAGTAAAGTATAGAGGAGCTTGAATAAAATAAGATCTCTATTGCCAGCAAGAAAGGTCTTGTGGCCAGCCAAAAAAGTCTTTCCTGTTAAAGCAAAAGCAAAAACAAAACTTGAATGTAAGTTAGCAAAAGTGAGTTGGGGTAGAAGTATAACCTTGGAACAATGACCCAAAGTCTTACAAAATATATAGGTTATCTTCAGACTGTTGTTAAGAGTTAGAACTAGCAATGAAGAAACCAAGGTTTCTCAAGGAAGCTGATACAAACTCCCCAAATCACAAATCAGTGGCTTAACTATTGAGTATTCAAATATATGTATGGGAAAGATTCAAATATCACAGAGGAATTAGAGCCATTGACTTCCAATTTCCCTTCTAATGCATGGATGTTATGACTTTTAAATGTATTGAACTCTCTTTTCTTAAGGAAGGGAAAAACACAAAAGATATACAAGTATATCATTTTGTAAGTACGCTCCAGATGGTACACATAAAACATTTACTTTTCCTAAGTTAACACATCTATGATTCACCTCATGAAGAAAAAAAAAAAAAAAGATACTTTTCATGGGAATTGGTATGACAGTCCTCACAGAAATGTCATCCTACCTGATTTAGTTGTTAAACACCGACAGGTTAATTGGAAGGCAATATACATTTATATGTGAAAACTTAGTTTCCATGACTGGATAAGAATAAACAATAAGGAATTTAAATGATGGAAATATAAAGGCTTTGACAAGTCTTGAAACTTTTTGTTTAATTGCTCTAAACCTCCATTTTTAAGATCTAGTATAGTGCTCCTGCATCATATATATTCAAGATGTCTTGACAGATTAATACATGAATGAGTAAATATATATGTAATCTTTGGTAGTACCCTAGCATTCCACTTTGTTCCAAGCCCTGTGATGTTGGGGTGGGGGGCATGGGATAATTTTTTTTAATATAATAAAGGAAGATACAAGATTTGTTGTAAGAGGAATACTTTTCTAGTGAGCATGTGAAGAGGAGTGAAAGGTGGCAGAACACGGACTGAATGGTTAGTCCACAAAAGTGGAAATAGTAAGTTCCACTAAAAAAGTTTATGTAAGAGCTGTGAGAAATCAAGAACTAGGTGATAATTCTGTCTTGGAAATAAATTTTGCTACGTACAGTGAATATTCTGAGGACAATGCTGATTAGTTTATGATGATATATATGTTTTTTCTATTTTCATTTGTTTTGTTTTTCTCCTGTAGTATTTATATAGAAATGAGGTCATATTCCTGTTTTCTCCATAAATTTCCCAGCAATAGTACATGATTGCTTAGAAAATAGAAATTTAATAGTAGACCAGTGTTTTAAAAATTGTGTTAAAATTGTGTTAACTGTGCAATTCACATCTGTTTAACATCTGCTAAATATCAAGTGAACTTCTATCTCCTGAACTGGATTACACACTGAAATAAGAAAGTCTTTTTTTTTTCTTGTTGTCACTCCACATGACCCCTAAAATAGCCTCTTTCAGGTCAGCATAGCCACAATGGAGGGTTTCAGTAGCTTTCTAGGCACGTATTACAGTTACAGAAGATTTTCACATAATCAAAGTTGGATATTTCTAGAGAGATCAAAAGAGACAGTGAAGTGGAGAGCAGGTGCGCCAGCCTTCTTCGAGGATCTGAGAATGCAATTAACCAGCAAATGAGCCCTTGTAAAACCAGGCTTCCTGAACAGATGAGCACAACAAAAGCCACCGAGAAATGAGGTGGCCAAGGGCCACTCCTGAATGGAGTGTGCACATGGGCATCTGCCCCTGTTCTTGAACTTTAGGAAGAGAGAGAGAGAGATTCAATAGAGACCAAAGTCAAAACAATTATGCAAATATAGGAGATTCCAGGAGGAGATGAAAGATTAGATTGCTTTCACAAAGGCTCTTGTAACAGTAGAGATTTTCTCTTTTCTCTCCCAATAGTACCAACTTAGGGCTAAAAAAGATGGTTGCTAACAGAAGCAACCCAAGCAAAATTAAAGAGCATCACAGATTAATCACTCAACATTAATATGACAAATCCAAAAGCTACTTCAGTAGGAGATAAAGTTGCAGTCACAAGGGCGCCTGGGTGGCTCGGTTGTTGGGCGTCTGCCTTCGGCCCGGGTCATGATCCCAGGGTCCTGGGATCGAGTCCCGCCTCGTGCTCCCTGCTCGGCGGGAGGCCTGCTTCTCCCTCTCCCACTCCCCCTGTTTGTGTTCCTGTTCTCGCTATCTCTCTCTCTGTCAAAAAAAAAAAAAAAAAAGTTGCAGTCACAAAATATGTCTTAGGTTTGCCATCCTTAGTGTATATATAGAATGGAATAATATTCAGCCAGAGAAGGAATGAATTACTGATACATGCTACAACTTGACTGAATGTCAAAACATGATACTAAGTGAAAGGAGCCAGGCACAAAAGGTCATAGGTACTAGAGTATGATTCTGTTTACTTGAAATATCCAGAATAGGCAAATCCATATAGAGGCAGAAAGCAGACTGGAGATTGTTAGTTGTTGGGGCAAAGGGGGGGACGAGTAGTGACTACTTAATAGGTATGGGGTTTCCTTTCGAGGTGGTGAAAATATTTTTGAAACATTTACTTAATTAGTGGAGTGTTGCACAATATCGTGAATATATTAAATACCAGTGGATTGTACACTTTACAGTGGTTCATTTTATTTATGTTAATTTCATCTTCATTATTTTTAAACAACAAAAAAACAGTATTTTGTGTCTTTACTCTACTTAGGTGTTTGCAGATTTAAACTGGGTTACTCCCTCATTGTCAATTTCTCTCACAACTCATTCTCTCTACCTGGAAAACTACCTTTCCTGTTTTAATGGATAAGCTCTATTTCTAGTTCTATGAATTTCTTCCTTGTCAACTCTCTTCTCTTGGTTTCAATATTCTATCCAATAAAACTGCAGCATTTGGCTTAGCAAACACAGATATACTGTTTCTGTGTATCTGTGGCTATAAATCAGAAAATCTGCATCTACATTTTCCTTCTGCTATTATAAAGCAGATAATTTTGGGCAAATTGGTTCATTTATCTGGGTCTGATTTATTTCAAATGCTAAATTTATTTTATTATTGCTTAAATTAAAGAACTCCCTAGGGCTTACATTTAATATCTAATTGCTTTATGTGGGTTTAATCACTAAAACACTATAAAATCAATAAAAATTCAACTGCCAGCAATAAGGTAGTGATGTGATAATAATCATGCTTCATTCATTCAATAAATACTCTGTGCACATATTCTGCCCTGTCCCTGGGAATATAAATATTATCGACAACAGATACAGCCATTAATCCACTGGATGTATTAGAGACATGTAGTTTATGATGATGATGATGGTAATGATGAAAATATTTATTACTATACTTTAGAAACCCTCTAAGAAAAAAAGACCAATAGATAAACAATAAACAAGGCTAATGTAAAACATGTTTGTAAGTCAATTATTTGATGCATTTATTTATTCTAAAAATACATTTAGAAAAATGATTATGTAAGATCTTGTCAAATAGGTTTGTGGATTACTGGGTTAAAGTTATGTAAGCTCCATTATTGCAGTAATTTTGAAAGGACTATATATATATATATATATATATATATATATATATATATATATATAATTTTCTGCATTTGATTTCCATTTTGCAGATAAAGGAGTAAGGGCAAATGACTACCACTTAGGAAGGACTTCTTCTGACCTAGGCATTTGCACATTCAGAATCTTGTTCAATATTTACAAGTGAGACAGGTGTTATTTTAGTCATTAGAAAGCTGATGAGCTAGAAGGCAAAACAAGCTAGCTAAGGTGCCAAATTCCATATATCTCAGAAGTGACAGATTTGGGTACCATATCTGATTTGACTCAGGACACAACCTAACTGTATCGGACCGTACTGATTTCAGGTGATGCTTCTTCCAACCCCTACCTCTAGCAGAAAAGGAGATCTTTGTTTGCCTCGCCCAAGTCCATAATTCTGTTCTGGGCCCAACTGGGCACTCATACCCTGCACAGACCTGTGATGCTATTCTGCCAGGATCACTTGGAAGCATACCATTAAGCACACATTCTGCCCTTCAAATCAATTCCCCACATTGCTCTCCAAGAACACTCTGCACAGCTAGGCAGTGAGGCTTCATATTAATCATGTTTTCTAATTATTAATTTATTAGAACAAGGGAGCTGAACACCTGGCAACGTTTACATTTGCAATTAGGGAAGCGGCCTCACTCTAGCAGAAGTCTGATTTTATTGCTTGCCTTTGCGTTGTAAAACTAAGTTTGCCCGGTGGTGAAGAAAGTTATATTAATATAAAAAATGATAGTGCTGGAAATAATCTCTTTCCCCACTTTCCAATGGGGCAAATTTTACACTTGAAACTTACTTCATGATGCCATTGTTAGGGGGAAATAAACAATATAATGATATAATAATCTCATTCTTTAATTCAGGAATTCTTGGTTGAACCCTTGCTATATCCATGTGTCTGTGACTGGCACTGACACCATGTTAAGAACATAAGTTCAAAAACCTGTGATCACTTCCTAAGTTGCACTAAACACTCAGAGCCTCCATGCTGTTCCTAAGAAATGGAGATAATATCTATTTCATAGGTGTTTTTGAGGCTTAAAATGGATATAAGCATAGCACCTAACTCGGATGTGAGTCATACCCAATACTAGTTAGCTTCTCAGCCTCCCCATCTCACTTAGGTATGGTAATCATATAGATGAAAAACATAGCCCATAGTCACAGGTTTTCAATCAAGTACAGAGGATAAGGTAAATTAAAATAATAATAATAAAGTGTATAAACTGATTAGTGTCACAAAATACTAATCTATGTGAATGAAAGGTAATTTTGGATATGGGCATAGTTTTCTAAATATATATTGTATTTAGGAATGGGAGAAGGGAACTAGGTTTAGAAGGCATTTACATAATGAATAGCTTTACAATGAGCCTTAGGTGGCTAAAATTTATCCTACAGCCAAATTATTCCATTGACAGCCAAGAGTCATGCTTCATGGAGTTTAATTTAGCCATTGTATACCTTGTGGGAGAGCAGTTGAGAAGGAGATGAGAAACCCAATTGGAATACTCTATAATTGTAATATCTTAGATGATGCCAAGTCCTCCAACTTTCTGGATTCACTCTCTAAAACATAAACTCCCCAAAAGAACATTTCTCTCCTTTGGAAGAAAATTCCAAACCTCCTGTAATCAGCAGTCCAATGGCATCAGATGTTAATATTAAAACATCTCTGTCCTGCTGCAAGGACTTCAGGCTAGTGATAATGATGATCCAAATAAGGGCAGTGAAAATGGAATTAAGAAAACACATGGAAAACTTCCTCTCCTATGGGGTGACAAGCTCTCAGAGCCCTGTGTGCAAATTAAGATTTGTATAACTGAATTCTTTAAAACAAACATGTGGTAAACTACCTTCCAAAGGAATGGATAACATTGAGGAACACTTCTGAAGCTACTGGTAAATATATTGAACAGGATACAAGTTGAAATAAAAGAACACAGTGAGAAATCATCAGTGTTACACTGGGCAAGCTACTTCATACCTTATTTCTATGAGGAATGATATTAACCTATGAATACTATATGTCATTATATATATGAAGTTTTGAGCGTAACACTAGGCACATAGTACTTTTTTTTTTTTTTTTTTTTTTGAGAGAGAGAGAGCATGGGGAGTGGGGAAAGGGCAGAGGTAGAGGGAGAGAGAGAATTTTAAGCAGACTCCATGCCCAGCACGAAGTCTGATGGGGGGCTCGATTTCATGACCCTGAAATCATGACCTGAGCTGAAATCAAGAGTCAGATACTTAACTGACTGAGCCACCCAAGTGCCCCTAGTACATTTTCAATAAGATTATGCATTTGTGACATAAAATGTAATCTATAATTATAGTATTAAAGATGTTTTATGAATTTCTCTTGACCAGAAAATTTTCAGTAAGATTTTTTTTCCCTATGTATAAGGGAAAAAAATCAATAAAAAAGTGATTTGGGAAAAATACTACATACTTGTTAATTCGTAGTGGATCCCAGAAAAAAAGAAAAAGAGAGAAGAAATAAATCTTACTTATAGGGGATGGAAAGTAAGCAAATTTATTTCTACATATCACCAAGATTTGAATAAAGATGCACTTAAAAAGAGATACCAAGCAGCTGAATTGTTCACCTGGTGGGTATCCAATTGCCCTACATGGGAAGTGCTAGCTACCTGCATGGAAAACAGATGTTATCACTTTTACTTAATGTGGTAGCAGGAAGTTGGTGAGGATAGAAATTCTGTGTTATCTCTAATGTTGTGATTTTTACTGCTTAGTAATGTTTCAAATCTGTGTACACCTGGAGGAGACAAGATCATTTATTCATTCTTTCTTTCTTTGCTATATCCACATGCTACATCACATTTACTGTACTCTGGGTATTCATTTTCACCAATATAGGAATGCCAGCAAAATACTGGCCTCCTTCAGAACACCAGCTGGATCTCTAAACCACAAGGATTTCTCAGACTGAGACATGACCTCCTCTTGTAGAGGTTACTCCGTCCAAAGCCAACACACATAAAAATCTGTCCCAATAGTACGTGACCTCTCTAGGTATACATTCTACAACTGCTGACTTTATCTAGAATGAAAGAGGAATTCTTTAAATTCATTATTTCCCAGTTTCATAATTGTGAAGACTGCTTACCAGTTCCAAAATCCTTCTAATGAAGTCAGACGTGTGACTCATTGGTCGTATCTTTTTCAAAGTATCTTATCACAATAGCAACAATAAAAAATAACACTACCAAAATTACCATTTATCAAATATTTTGTTTGGTTAGGGAAATGTGCTGAGTGCTTTACCTATGTTATTTGCTTTAACGCTAACTGCTGTAGTATTGAAGGATGAGGAAATTAAGGAAAAAAAGTGATTAGGTTAATCAGTCACATATCTAGAAAAAGACTAAATAGTATTTAAAAGAAAAATGACATAGAAGTTGTTCTAGGAAAACTGATTCAGATCCTGAAACCAGATTACCTGTGTTCAAATTCTGATTCCAAAATGTTACCTCTTGCCATATTTTTAAAATAAAATTGATTATAACAGTCCTTACCTCATAGAGTACCTATGAGGATCAAGTAAACAGGTGTAAAGTGCTGATTGTGTGGCTAGGTGAATAGTAAGTGCTAAGTGTATTAATTATTATTATTATTAATATCATAATTAGTGATTATAGCCAAGATTCTTCTTTGTTTTCAAAAACTGATAAGCTGGGGCACCTGGGTGGCTCAGTCGTTAAGCGTCTGCCTTCGGCTCAGGTCATGGTCACAGGGTCCTGGGATCGAGCCCCGCATCGGGCTCCCTGCTCTGCGGGAAGCCTGCTTCTCCCTCTCTCACTCCCCCTGCTTGTGTTTCCTCTCTCGCTGTGTCTCTCTCTCTCAAATAAATAAATAAAATCTTAAAAAAATTTTTTTTGAAAAAAAAGTGATAAGCTGAAGGATGCTGTGAGCTGTACAGGATGAGGATTTCTTTTACTTTTCATCTCAAATCCTAGAGTAAAGTGAAACCTGAACAATTGTACATATTACCATTCCTCTGCTCTTTTTATAATACTCGGTCTTTTACATTCAGTGTTTGCATTAAATTAGATAAACTTCAAGAAGAATGAAGACACTAATCACTTTCTTGAGTACAGTGGCTTAATCTCTCTTGTCTTGAGGATTTTCTAAACTTTGGTCCATGGGGAAACTTTTTTTTTTCCTGTAGGGTAATGATGGCACTCTAGGTGGTTTTTCCTTGATTGAAGAGTGAATTGATGTCAGGGCAACAGTCAAGTCAGCACCTTGGGCTCTGCTGCAGGGAGCCCCAGTGACTTAGGAGTTGGAGGGAGATTGTCTCTAGGTGGGATAAGCATTCTGAAGAGCTGACTTCCAACAGAACACTTGTAGGAGGAGAAAATGATATATTAGTCTCAGACCTCTTAACTGTACACTCTTAAATTTCTCCAAGTTTCCAAGAAACCTAGCTTCCACTGTGCTCCTGGCTGTTAGTGAGGAAACTCTGGCCATTACTCTGACAGCTACTAAACTTGAGAAAGATATGCATACACATGGCAGTATTTGTAGTAATACAATACAAAATGCAGAAAAATGTTGATAGTATTTCAGAATGTATGACACACATGAGTGTGTATGTGTGTGTATTTCTATATCAAATAAATATTGGAAGCAAAAACATGACAACGACACTAGATTATGGGCTTTATTTTTTCTCCCTTATATTGCATAATCTCTTTCATTCTCCAATGAACATAATTGTATTTATAATCAAAAACAGTATGAACAAAAGCATTATGTACAATAAAACCTTCAGAGTTAATAGTAAATATCTAAAATTGAACATTAATTCTGTTTGGAGGATAGTTTGGTATTTGCAAACAGTGAAAAACTAATGATCTACTCTGGAGAAATATATTCTTCAAAATAAATTATAAAGAAAGAGGAATTATAAGGGGGGGAAAAACACTATGAGGCCTTTGTTTCTCTACAAAGTTTAACATAGAAAAATGATAGTAAGATAAACCAGGCTGTGAAAGGACATACATTTGTGTAAGTGGCATTTTGAGCTTACCAGTAAAATCAGTACACATACTGTCATGTGATGTTCTCAACAATGTTATCATTAGTTATTATTGTTCCATTTTGCAGAGTTAAGCAACCTTTACTAAGTCATTCAGCTGGTAAATGTGAACTAGAGCTCAAACTCAGGTCTCCTTGACTAGATAGATGCCAAGCAACCTAAAAAAAAACCAAAAAAACAAAACAAAAAAAACACATTTGGGCACTCTGTATTTGTGGTCTGAACTTAGATCCCTAAAAAGGATAGAGGAATCACTATACAATGTTTTGAGTTTTATAACAAGATATATGCCTTTATTTTTCTATCAAAATTGCCCAAATCACATAGAATTGAAACAGGCACCATAGTAAAATGAGGTAGGCCGAAGCAAGGGCCCTTCTCATGCTGAACACTAACCATGATACAAGACATAGTCTTAGGCTTTATATCCACTAGCTCAATTAACTCTTAGAAAGACCTTACAGAGCCATCCCTGTTCTCCATTTACAGATGAGCCAGAGGGGACCTTGAGAAAGTTGAATAGCTCATCAGAGATAAGAACAGCTTTGGGATTTGAAGCTGGTCCTTAGTGATTCCAAAGTCCTTCTGTTTTGTTTGTTTTGGCTTGGTTTTGTCTATAAAGTATTTTTAAATAGCTCAACTTTTAGAGCAAGCATCTAGGGAAGGTTCTTGAGTTTATAAATAATTTAGTGAGTAGGAAGGGGAGATGAAAGATTATGTAATGTCATGGAAATATCTATAAATAGGATGTTATAAATGTTATAAATCTGGGTTCACTGTGGCACTGTGACACATAATCATATATATATATATATACACATAGCTGCACACCATCATTCTGCCTTTGGTTAAGCCAAAATTATTTCTCATTATCATCACTGGTCATTATTTCAGCAGCTTCACAATGACACTGTTTTTAATAGTTGATTAATTCTAGCTGTCACATATCTCAGTGGCTGAATACACTGTGTTTATTTCTCACTGGAAGTCAAATCATCACCTTGTATACCCTTAATATGTACAATTTTACTTGTCAGGTATACCTCAGTAAGGCTGGAAAATGCATCAATTACATATTTTGATGTAATTTTTCCTGCCATTATTTCAGCAAAATCCTTTTAATCTGAATGTTTTATATGAGGGTATTTATTTTATTAATCTTTTAATTACACCAATATATTTTCTCTACTCTGTGTGCTTCTTTTTATAATAAAAACAAAAAACAAAAGCTTTAAGTCTATGCAGTTGCAAGGGAAGTAGAGAAATGTAGTTTCACAAGGATTTTTGGTGAACACTAACTTTCTCTGCCACAGTTGTAAGGTTGTCTTTCCAACCTAGTTTTGGAACTACCTCACCTCTCATCAAAAAAAACAAAACAAAACAAAACAAAACAAAACAAAACAAAACAGAAAAAAATGGTGTGCTCACAACCCTGTTTACAAAGGAGAGAAGACAAATCGCCAACAGATATATGGAAGATAGTCATTCTTGCACCTAAAAAAATAATGCAATGGGAAACACATAAAAAGTTTCGTTAAGGCCTTATGTTTATTCAGCTGTGGGAAAATAGTTCTCAGAATTGGTGGAAATTCAAACTGATACCTCTTTTAGAAAAAAAAATCCGGTAATATGAAATAAATTATAAATGTGTAAACTTTGGACTCAGCAAACCCTGTTGTAGACATTGCTTCTAAATTATCAGACCAGGGCACCAAGATGTGTAAGTGTGTGTGTGTGTGTGTGTGAAAATGTTTTCTGTGACAATGTTTACACAAAAAAATGAAGTAACTTATATGTTCATTAATTAGTATTCATTTTGGTGATTCATAAATTGTAGTCATTAAAAATAATAAGGCAATTTTGTAGATAGATCGATGGATAGATTGATGGATATATATATATATAGAGAGAATAGATATGTCTGGGATATATTGTTAGAAAGCAAGGTGATTAAAAAGGGCTTGGTCTAATCATTCAGATTAACGTTGGACAAGAAAATAGCGGATTAGCTAATATTTAATGATAATCTATTATACACCAGTGATATTCTTAGCCCATATATTCTTAGACCCTGATTTGGGTGTTAAAATCTATAAAGAAGAAGCAGAGTTCAACTCACAGAGACTGAAAGTGGCACATTTGGGATTTCAACCCAGGTCGGTGTGGTTCCAAATCTGATGCTCTTTCTACTGCACCAAGCTGCCTCCACAGCAGTTGGAACTTGCCTGCATCTGTTCTATACTTGTTTGCATTTTTCCATTTTGAAGCAACAACCACCCCCTGTCCCACCATGCTCAGCAACATTTTGATTCCCTTTCCTGTTGCTGAGGCAGATCCACTCACCTCCCCGGCATTCATGAGCAGCTCTGCAGAGTGCTCGAGCATCTGGCAATCCACCCAGCAAAAGTGACTGGGAAACGCAGAAAATTCCTCCGAGAGCAGGCAACATCTGTTTGATAGGCAATGAAAAATAAACCCGTAATAAACTCATTTTAGGAGCAAAAAATGGCTCCTCAAAGTGCTGATTATTCATTTTATGCAAGTGTAGTAATGTTGGTCTCCTTGACAAGTAGGAAAACAGCATGTCTGAAAGCAAATGGTCGCGGTCAGAGGGTGAGGCTGCTCACACCAGGAGCAAGCTCAGGCGATGGCAGATGAGGAAGCATTTAGAAAGATTACACAGAAAGCCTGCACCACCTGTGGCTGGCTCCTGGCACAGAGCAGTGACCCAGGTGGTTGGATGGGGTGCATACGTGTCAGGAATGAGATTCAGTTCAGTAGCGATGGCTTCCTCACCACTCCAGACTGCCAAGCTGCTATTAATGCATTCAACCCTTAATGCAGTCTTTCTGTCCTTCACCCATTCATTGTTTCACTTATTCAAATATTTATTATATACTCCTAAGAAGACTTTTTTAAAATGCTGGCTGCTTTAATGAATATTGCAGTTATAATCTAGAGTGGTTTTCTTATGAGGTATAAAGGATAGAAGAATAAATGGTAGATTAACATTTATTGAGTTTAAATATGATGAGATATAGATGAATATAACAAAATGGATTGAAGGAGAAAAGAAAATAATTGAAGGATAAAATCATCTTTGGTTAAAATTACACTGGATACAACTATCCACTGGCTATAATTTTAGTTGTGGGTGTAGATACATAGATTATTCACCCTCCTTTTTTTTTTTTTTTATTTTCTGGAATTCATCTAAGAGAGGACCACTTAGTCTTTTTTCTCAGGTGATTATATACCAAGTGGAGGACAAATGGAAACTAGGTTAAAAGTTGTTCATGGGTTAACATACCATACAAGGTGGATAAAGCTCTCTGTGTAACTACTGGTCTCTTGTTATCCTCTACTCTCGAATAAATTTTAATTTTATCCTTTAATCTCTCATGTGTATGCTCTCTGAATCAAAAGGTTTAGGTCAGAGATAAAAAATGAGAAAGAAAGTGAGAGAGAGAGTTTCAGAGAACAGAATCTCCTAGACAATAGGTCGTGATAGCAAAACTCAGAGGAACATTATAAGAAAATGATAAATCCATGAAATTGGGGCATGACTGTGTGGGCCAGTTAGCTCTCCACACTTTCTACTGATGACTTTAAAGATTTAACATTATTGTTTATTAAAGATGCAGAAATTTTCCTGCGCTTTACATAGGAAAGACAGATGCAATCCTGTTCCTCATCTTTTTCTTCTCCCCAGCATCAGGAAGGTACCATGTTGTACTGGAAGAGGAATGGCCCTTGGAGTAAAATAGGCTTGGGTTTGACTCTGCACATCACTGTTAGCTAGCTCGCTGTCCCTGGACAAGTTACATGTTCAGCATCCTTATCTATAAAATCGATATAATAATGTTTTTGGCTAATATGATTGTGGTAAGCATTTAATGAGATAGTATGTATGAAGTATTTGGAAGAGTGCATAATACATACTAATTATTCAATAAACAGTAGCTATTATTCCTATAATCATGACTGTTATTCTTTTCTCTAAGCCTGTTTCCTCATTAGTTAAATTTGAAAAATGATACATAAGGTTGGAGTGAACAATAAACAGTGTGCATTTTATGCATTCTAAATGATAACAGCATTCAATCTAGCTTCAAAGAGATAAAGATGGAGATGCATTTCTTATCTAGATATGTTTCTATCGTAGTATATAGTCAAAGAGCAATGGGTATTCAATTAAATTCTTATGGTGAAAGAAAGTCCCAAATGAAGTTCTGAGCTAGATTCTGGCATGTAAAAATGAAATAGGATCAATATCCTTCAGGTTGAAGTGAGGCTTTACAGAGAGAAAAAAATAGCAGCAATTTTTCAAATACAAGTTTAGATGTCCAGTAACTGAAATGTTCATTTTAGGACTGGTTACAGAAACTATCATGAAAATTAAGCCATACCCTCCCACAAAATGTTCACATTGTACATTTGCAAAGGTGCTATATTCATCTGATGAATGATATTCTCTTAATACAGTTGTGCATAGGGTCCCACATTTTAAACTGGTGCTATAGTGCTATACCCTTTTTTCCCCTTTTCTTTGTTTATTTATTTTTTTAAATTCCAGTATAATTAACATACAGTATTATGTTAGTTTCAGATTACAATATAGTGATTCAACAATTCTTTACATTACTCAGGGCTCATCATGATAAGCGTACTCTTAATCCCCTTCAGCTATTTCAGCCATTCTCCTGCTCCCCTGACCTCTGGTAACCATCAGTTTGTTCTCTATAATTAAGAGTCTGTTTTTTGGTTTCTCTTTTTTAATTTGTTTTGTTTCTTAAATTCCACATATGAGTGAAATCATTTGGTATTTTTCTTTCTCTGACTGACTTATTTCACTTAGCATTATACTCTCTACATTCATTCGTGTTGTTACAAATAGCAAGATTTCGTTCTTTTTTGTGACTAATATTCTACTGTGTGTGTGTAACACACACACATATACATATATATATACATACATATACCTATACAAATGTATACATATCCATATGCATATATACACACATATATACATATTTATGCATATACCTATACATATATATACATACATACATACATATACCACATCTTCTTTACCCATTTGTCTTCGATGAACACTTGGGTTGCTTTCATATTTTGTCTAGTGTAAATAATTCTGCAATAAACATAGGGGTGCATCTATCTTTTCAAATTAATATTTTCATATTCTTTGGGTAAATAACCAATACTGGAATTACTGGATCACAGTAATTCTGTCTTTAATTTTTGAGCAACTCCATACTGTCTTCCACTGTGGCTGCACCAGTTTGTATTCCCACCAACAGTGCGTGAGGCTTCGATTTTTATCCACTTCCTCACCAACACTTGTTGTCTCTTCTGTTTTTTATTTTAGCCATTCTGACAGGTGTGAGGTAATAGTTCATTGTGGCATGCATTTCCCTGATGATAAGTGATATTAAGTATCTTTTCATGTGTCCGTTGGCCATCTGTGCATCTTCTTTGGAGAAATACCTGTTGATGTCCTCTGCCCATTTTTAATTGCATTATTTGTGAGTTTTTTTGCTGCTGAGTTTTATAAGTTCTTTATGTATTTTGGATATTAACCCTTATTGGATATATCATTTGCAAATATCGCCTCCCATTCAGTAGGTTGTCTTTTATTTTGTTGATTGTTTCCTTTGCTGTGCAGATGCTATGCCCTTTCTTAATGCTGGTCTTCCGACCTGGAGTACCATCCTCTCTCATTTTTTTTTATTTTATTGTTATGTTAATCACCATACATTCCATCATTAGTTTTCGATGTAGTGTTCCATGATTCATTGTTTGCGTATAACACCCAGTGCTCCATTCAGTACGTGCCTTCTTTAATACCCATCACCGGGCTAACCCATCCCCCCACCCCCCTCCCCTCTAGAACCTTCAGTTTGTTTCTCAGAGTCCATAGTCTCTCATGGTTCGTCTCCCCCTCCAATTTCCGCCCCCTTCATTTTTCCCTTCCTACTATCTTCTTTTTTTTAACATGTAATGTA
Source organism: Phoca vitulina (assembly GCF_004348235.1). Taxonomy (NCBI): domain Eukaryota; kingdom Metazoa; phylum Chordata; class Mammalia; order Carnivora; family Phocidae; genus Phoca; species Phoca vitulina. The sequence goes on along the minus strand of NW_022589733.1, from coordinate 14,641,122 downwards.
TTACTTGTTTCAGAGGTACAGATCTGTGATTCAACAGTCTTACACAATTCACAGCACTCACCATAGCACATACCCTCCCCAGTGTCTATCACCCAGCCACCCCATCCTGCCCACCCCCCCACCACTCCAGCAACCCTCAGTTTGTTTCCTGAGATTAAGAATTCCTCATATCAGTGAGATCATGTGATACATGTCTTTCTATGATTGATTTATTTCACTCAGCATAATACCCTCCAGTTCCATCCACATTGTTGCAAATGGCAAGATTTCATTCCTTTTGATGGCTACATAATATTCCAGTGTGTGTGTGTGTGTGTGTGTGTGTGTGTGTGTGTGTGTGTGTGTATACCACATCTTCTTTATCCATTCATCTGTCGATGGACATCTTGGCTCTTTCCAGGGTTTGGCTATTGTGGACATTGCTGCTATAAACATTGCCATCCTCTCTCATTTACAGTTAGTCAGCTTCTGCAGGGATCTCACTCATACTCCTGTCACCTAATAACGAATCTATGTTCTTATAATCTGCTTTTCTATATCATCCCATAGTTGCTTTCTAATAAAACTATATTTGATTTAGTTTATTTTTAAAATATAAATAAAATATTATTTACTTATATTAGTTATTATTTACTTAGAGAGAGAGAGACAGAGAGACAGAGAGTGCAAGTTGGGGTGGGGGGAGAGGCAGAAGGAGAGAGAAGGAGAGAATCAGACTCACTGCTGAGCACAGAGCCCCACACAGGGCTCGATCCTAAGACCCTGAGATCATGACCTGAGCTGAAACCAAGAGTCAGGTACTTAACTGACTGAGCCACCCCGGTGCCCCTAGTTTAATTTTTATAAACCCATTTCCCCCCATCAAACTGTGAGATTTTCAGGGAGAAATAAAAACTATCTCCCTACTTAGCTTTTTATTTCTCCATTGCGTGTATTACTATCTACTATTACACTTTATATTTGCTTATATGCTATTAATTTTCCTCATGAGAAGGTTTGCTTCATGATGATAAGGTCTTTGTTTTTTCTACCAAATCCTCAGAATGTAGAAATTTGTCAGCACATAGTAAGGACTCAATACATATTTGTGGAATAAATGAATGAAGGGATCATATTTACAGGAATTAGTATAGTGCCTGGTTGTGTTAGCTACACAGAAAAGTTGGGTTGGATTTAACTATCAAAGTAAACAGGGATGCAAAAATATTAGGCATCATTTAGAGCCATGCAGTTTGCACTGATATGTGATATTGGTTATCAATCAAAGGGATCATACAGAGGCATCGCTTAGAAATGGAAGACGTGGTATAATATTACTTCGCCATCACATATGAATGAAATATGTGATTTCATCAAATATGAATGAAACCTTGCCATTTGCAATGACGTGAATGGAACTAGAGGGTATTATGCTAAGCAAAATAAGTGAGAGTAAGACCAATATCATATGATTTCATTCATATGTGGAATTTAACAAACAAGACAGATGAACATAGGGGAAGGGAAGGAAAAATAAAATAAGATGAAATCAGCGAGGGAGACAAACCATAAGAGACTCTTAACTATAGGAAAGGAACCGAGGGTTGCTGGAGGGGAGGGGTTTGGGAGGATGGGGTGATGGGCACTGGAGGATTGGGGTGATGGGCACTGAGGAGGGTATGTGTTGTGATGAGCACTGGGTGTTATAAGCAACTGATGAATCACTAAACTCTACCTCTGAAACTAATAATACACTATATGTTAATTAATTGATTTTAAAAAATAAATGGTGAAGATGATAAAGAAAGTTCATATAGAAAGAATAACCTGCTGTAAAGGTGCATAGGTAAAGAAGAGCACAGTGTAACTGGCGACCTATTGCAAATGAAGCAAGATGAAGATACAGTTACTAGAAAACAGAGAATTCAGAGGCAGTGAGGATGTGAAAGGGCTTCCGTGCCATGCTAACAAGTCTGCACTTCAGGCTGCAAAAAAACATGGAGCCGTAACAGATTTTGATCAATCAATTAGGGGGATTTGTTTATGCTTTGAGCAGAGAGTTGGCTGTCTGTGATCTGTGCTCTTCCTCTCTGATAAGCAAAATCAGCCTCTGCACCCTGTGCATGGACTACAGCTCACATGGGTGTGCTCACTCTGTGGAGCAGAGCTGCAGAGAGCACCTAGGGAATATCAGGTTGCAAATGATAGGAAGCAGGGCTTTCAAGGACCTTGAGTAGAGCCATAATGTTACTGCTCGCTGGGTGCTTGGGATCATCTAAACGCCATCTGATAATGCTCCTTATTTCTAGCAAGGGAATTAAAAAAATCTGTGAAGCTTCTATGCCTCAGAGACAAAAAGCAACAAATAGAGTTCTCCTCTGCAATTCTAATAAGGATTTTGAAAGATTTTTAGAATCTTTAGTTTTGCGAAGGTCTCAAAAAATAGGGTATAAATAAATAAGATTTTCCAGGGCAAATGGGTCTGAAATACTTTTCTATCACTGTGCCATAATTGACTAAAAGAGATTACTATAAGAGTTTCTAATTCAATTCAGTTCCACATAGTCTTGTGACAGGCTCTTATTTGTACCTTATAGGTACAGGAAGAGGAGTGATGGATTAGTTAGGTAGTTATATACATAGCTTTATATATATTTATATAAATATTTTAATATATATTGGCATATAAAACAACATATTTAATTATACATATTAGTTGTATATTATACAGCTTTATAATTTATATAGATTAATTAGAATATTCTAATGACATGGCTAGAGGTATAAAAAGATTAAAATGACAAACTTCAGAATTTATAGTTCAGAACTTCTATGCAATTCATCATTAAAACAATTCTTTTTTTTAATTAATTAATTTATTTGACAGAGAGACAGTGAGAGAACACAAGCAGGGGGAGTGGGAGAGGGAGAAGCAGGCTTCCCGCTGAGCAGGGAGCCCAATGTGGGACTTGATCCCAGGACCCTGGGACCATGACCTGAGCTGAAGGCAGACGCTTAACGACTGAGCCACCCAGGCGCCCCTAAAACAATTCTGATGCTACCACAAACACTAGACAAAATATACAATAAAATACCTGAGGATTCTGAGGAAAACACACAAGCAGGCAAATTGTGAGCTGTATGTAGGGTGTGTGTGTGTGTGTGTGTGTGTGTGTGTGTGTGTGTGTGTGTGCAGTGGGGAGCATGACTAGAAGGGTGACTAGCATGGAGGTGATAAATTCAAAGCAAACCACGCTTAGACACACCATACCAAAATTACTGAAAACCAAAGATAAAGAGAAAAAATATTGAAATTACCCAGAGAAAACCAACACATGATATACAAGAGAACAGTGATTTGAATACTACAGATTTCTCATCATACTATACAGGTCAGAAGAGCAAATGACAGTGGAATAGGATTTTTTTTTATTGAACTTTTTATTTTGAGAAAATTTCATCACCTGCAGTTGCAAAATATAATAGACAAGATCCCATGTGCCCTTTACCCTGTTTTCCTCAGTGGTGACATATTGCAGAAGCAGAGCACAATAGCATCGCCAGCACACTGACGCTGATACAGTCAAGATGCTGAATGTTCCATCACCCCGAGGATTGTTCATGTTGTCCTGTTCCTGCCACACCCACTTTCCTCCAACCTTCACCCCTCCATTAAACTCTGACAACCATTGCTCTTTATTTTCATCATTTTGTCGTTTAAAGAATGCCATATATTTGGAATCGTGGAGTAGATTACTTTTGATGTTGTCTCTTTCATTCAGGATAATTCTATGAGATCATCCAGATTGCTGTGTGTATGAAGAGTGCATTCTTTTTTTTTTTGTTTGTTTCCAGTTTGGGGCTGTTATGAATAAAGCTTCTATAAACATCCAAATAAAGGCTTTCGTGTGACGATAGTTTTCTTTTCTCTGGGATAAATGCCCATTAGTGCAATTGCTGGGTCATATGGTCTGCTTTTCAAAAGAAACTTACAATTACCAGAGTGGGAATACCATTTTACTTTCCATGAGCGCACATGAGTGATTCAACTCCTCTGCACCTTCACCAGCATTCTGGGTTGTCAATTTTTTTAAGACATTCTGATAGGTTAGAGTGATAATTCAAAATGGTTTTGAGTTGCATTTCCCTAAAGGAGGATGGTGCTCAGGATCATTTCATTTGATTATTTGTAATATATTTTTATGTATTTTGCCCATTTTCTAATTGGACTATTTGTTTAGTTTACTGTTCAGTTTGGACAAGTCTTATATATTCTAGATATTAGTCCTTTGTGTATGTGATTTGCAAATATATACTCCAACTCTGTAGCTTTCTGCAAAAAGAAAGGCAAGTAAGTTTTGCTTTCTACCTTTTTTTTTTTTTTTTTAAAGATTTTATTTATTTATTTGACAGAGAGAGATAGCGAGAGAGGGAACACAAGCAGGGGGAGTGGGAGAGGGAGAAGCAGGCTTCCCACGGAGCAGGGAGCCCGATGCGGGGCTCGATCCCAGGACCCTGGGATCATGACCTGAGCCGAAGGCAGACGCTTAACGACTGAGCCACCCAGGTGCCCCTCTACCTTTTTTTAATATGAGAAAACTGAGATTTGGGGAGGTAAGATGTCTTTTTAGTGCACATGAAAAACAAGTGTCTGAGATGTGGTTTGAATTCAGTTCATTGTTTTTTTTTTTCCACCTCACATTTTCTTATGCAGAAGGCCTTTTAATAAAGATAGATGAAGAGAATATATGTATGTAGTTTGTCATGATGAAGAAATGTATTTTCCTAGGTATTTTATATCAAAAAGCAAGATGCATAATAGTGTATGTCATATATTAGTAATATAAATAAAAATATATATGCATACATACTGGACTATGACTCACTTTTTCTCCTGGAAAAATTTCCCATGAAACTGTTTAATGTTTGTTTTGGGTGAGAGGGAGCATTTCTCTTCTATTCTGTTTATTTTTTATGCTCTTTGGATTTTTTCAAACTGTATTCATAAATTAAGATTGCTTTTTAACATATTAAAAACATATTAAAAGGATAAACCATTGCATATTAATGAGTGGTAAAGAGAATTTGTATTTCTTATCATCACAATTTTTTGTTAGCATAAGTTTCCCTAAAATGTGAGATTCTGTTGGGTAAACATTTCTGTAACTGTTAGGACAGAGGGTAATGATGAGATCTATAGGAACTGTTGTGTTTGATGAAAACTAGACACTCAATTTATTGATGAAGAAACAGGTTCAGAGTGATCAGTAAATTGTCCCACTTCACTCATGTATTAAATTACAGCACTAGAATCGATGCCAGATATGAGTGATTCCAAAGCTCCTGCTCTTTGCTATTTCATATTTCTGTCCCCTGCCATGAACCTTTAACCTGGGGAAGTCTGCTTCCTTTTAGGCCATTTCACCAAGTGGCTCAATTCCCCAGTTGTCTACAACTATCCAGCGGTGTCACTTATAAGAATCTTACTAGATCATTTAAAAATATACCTAGGTTCATCTTTTACTTGAGCACTTTTTTTTCAACTGAAAGTATGTCTTGTAAATGTGTAATTTCACAAACTTAATATTATCTGAAGTCATCTTATTCTGATGCAGTTTCAACATATTTCTTCTTTCTGTAGTAATGCAGACACTGGATTAATATATTCCCTTAGATGGAAAAATGCAAAATGTCTGCATTGAATTCTACCTAGGAAGACTGCCCTGTGCTAATAGACAACGGCTCTAGTTCTATTCATTTTCAAACATTTCTCAGAGTAGAGGGTAAAGCTCTGATCCCCTCTGTTTCACTGTGGTTTCCAGACTTAACAGTTTTATTGCAGATTATGTGGGAGAAGATTTTACAACTGTTTTTATTTGAAATTTATAATTGTGAAATTGATACATATCAGTTTCCTCATTATATGGAAGAGTCAGTTCAAAAGGATTAAGTGACTTTTCTGAGACACATGGGTGGTGGGACCTGAAATCTGCCCCACCTCTAGTAGTTGCACATTCATTTTCCCCCCAAATATATCATTCAGACTTCATTGTTAATTCAAGATTAAAAGTTGATAATAAAACAATGCAATTGCTGGAATACATATTACATATGTGGAAGTATTTATTTAGATTTTATGGTGTGAGTTTTATCTTTGCTTCAACAAACATTACTTTATCACATGACTCATGTGAGAAGTCAGGTTCAGATTCAGCAGAGGTCTGCAACTCAACTGTGTTATAAGATTAACCTATAATACATTTTGAAACTAAACTTATTCCTTTAAAAAACAAAGTAGGTTTTAAATTTAAGAAGTGTTCCCTTCACACTTAATCTCTTTGATGTATCTGCCTCTCAAATAATAAGAAGGATTTCAGTTTATTATCTGACTCCATTTGATTTTCTTTCTACCTTTACCAGGCGGAAATGTCACCAAATAAAGATACTAACCACATTCAGTGTTGGTGTGAGAATGACAGGTAATTATTGCTTTAACTCAAGTGCTCGTATGCTAATGGATTAGCGACAGTTACTGATATCATTATAATAGGCCACCAGGAAAAAATGATTCAGAAGTCTCATATTAGACTGGCTGGGATGAGATATACAATTACCTCCAAGGATGAGATGTATCACTGTCACTCTGGCTTCTCAGAGTGTGAACACAGAGAATGACACACATCAAGGGAAAGTAAGAAATAGCACTAATGCTCAAAATGTCTGTACAGTGTCTAAGTGCTGAGGGAACTGAACTGGAAGATCTCTTGATAAAATATTATCACCTGTGTTTCCATTTTTATCTAAAACATGGCACTTCACATACTTGTTGGAACCAATGTCTTGAATACGTCTTGCCCTATGAACTTCAGGACACAAAACTGAATTCATGGATATATGGAATCAGAGTGAAATTTAAGGATATTCTCCTTCAATTTTGGCATTTGATAAAAGACCCTTCCCTGCAGCCCCATTTTTTAACCATCCTGAATTTATGGGAGTGCATGGCAGCTCCAGAACTCAATCCTAAATTCATTGTTTTTTAAGTAGTTGGCAGGACTCCCTTGTCAGTTCCCCGGTGTATATTTTGCATTGTTGTGGACTTTACATTTCTGTCTGTTGTAACTGGATTCCCTTAAAATCTTCAGTTCCTATTAGTTCCTCCCTGAGGAAGAGGATTACAAAAAGAAAAGAATCTAATTAGATTGCACATTACTTATTAGGACATATTTGCTAATGGATCAATACATAGATACCATCTCCTTACAACTGCCTCTCCTGCCACTCAAATGTTCTAGGATTCATTTTTTATATTTGGATATTATTAGAAGAGTTTTGGTGCTGGTTTATGGTTTAGGGGTTGTGTCAAGGATTTGTTAATTATGTGTATTAATGGGAATATTTCTTCCAAGGAAGATGCCTACAATAGCATTGACTTGAAAATTGTTTGAATGTCTCAGTGTAAAAATGGAACTAAGACATTGTTCCACAAACAAATGACCCCAGCAACAATTTGATTATACTCACTGATCCTGTAAGAAATTTGGCAAGGACAGAGTGAGTCAACTTTTCTCTGTTTCAATGTCCTTAAATGACTGGGGTGACTTAATCTTAAGGGTGTCGGAACAGCAGGGACTGCGGATCCATTTCCATGTTAGCTTCTTCACTCACAACATCTGTTGCCTGAGTTGTGGTTCCTGAAGGAGGGACTCAGGTGACACTCTTAAGCAAGTCACCTGTATGTTGCCTCTGGCATGGCAGTGTCAGAGTAGTAGGACTTCTACTTGTCAGCTTGTTAAATTTTGAAGAGTAAGTATTACAGTAAACAAGGTAAAACCTGTATGACTTTTTATGAGCTAGGTTTGGAATTCGTCTAGATGTCTTTATGGGCTGAGGTGGTGATAGGCCCACCCACATTCAAGGAAATGGGACACACACTCCATCCCTCAATTGAAGAATGTTAAAGGATTTGTTTAGGTTTTCTGAAGCCTTCACAGACACGTACATCTTATTTGCTATTGAAGAAATTTGACATTCTACTTCTTTAGACATTCTAATACCAGCAATGCAAAATAAAATCATTTATGCTTATAATGAAAACTATTAGAAGGATAAATGCCAGAGAGTTAAAATATGGTTATTTATTGGTAAAAGGGATTGCAACAACTTTTAGAAACAAAAAATAATAAAATATAAAAAATGAAATACCACATTTATTAAATTATTTCAAGATAGTAACACTTAATGCATGTTCAAGTATGGCCATTCGCATTAACTGACAGTGCACAGGCTCATTAGTCCTACTCCTTTATAAAGTGAGTTTGCAGGATAACAAGCATCTTAAAAACAGTCTTACATTTTGTCTCAATAATACCAGTGTTATAATTTTTAATATAGAAATTCTTTTAAGTACATAAAAACATTTCTGGTATATTATTTCTATTAAAAATTAACAGACATTTCAGATTTAGAAATAAACAATAGTGGTTATTAGTAGATAACATAGTCAATTAAATATAATTATGAAAAAAAAATTTAATTGCATGGGCAGATTTCCATAATGTTAATTAGATGAAAAAGATACAAATACGTATGCTTGTGTGTGTGTATCACACACTATTTAGCTAGAAAAATGCAGAGAGAGAGAGAGAGAGAGATAGACGATAGATGATAGATGGATAGGTGATAAGACAGAGTTTTAGTTATATGTATCTGTGGCATATAATTCTGGTGGTTACTATTGATAAGAACAATTTAACAATAATTATACGCAAGCTCCAGAGAAGTTGAGACACACTCTGTTCCTATGGGGAGTTGAAGTAGAATATATCTAAGTGTTTGCTTGTTTATTTGTTTTTAATCTCTGTAAATCCTAGTTTGCATACTGAGGTCAGAAAGATGACATTATATTCGTGGTAATAATTCTGGATGTGACATGGGGTGGCATATTCCAAGTATGATCAGCTACCTATGTATTTTAAAAACAACACATCTTTAAGTTCATTATATTTTAGGAGTAAGAGAATCTCACTTTTAACGATAAATGTCCTCTGATATATTCAGCAGATTTTATGCAACATGTTACATTAGACTGAGTTACTGGAGCAAGTAATTCATATTTATATCCCCAGGACATAGCAAAACAAAACAAAACAAAATAAAAAAACATCCCTACAATAGGCCTTTTTTTTTTTTTTTTTTTTTTTAAGTTTCAAGGTTTTATTTAAATTTTGCTTAGGTAACATACGGTGTAATACTAGTTTTAAGAGTAGAATTTAGTGATTCATCACTTACATAAAACACCAAGTGCTCATCACAATAAGTACCCTCATTAAAAGAATAGGCCTTACTCAATAAATAATCAATTTGTGATCTATTGTACAACTCTTTGGCCAATGGACAAAGTCTATAGGTCATTTTGGATCTGCTCTTGGGCTGCACACCATCACAAACTAGTCTGGTAGGCCATTTAATTATGAAGGCAACTATATTATAAAATTGTTTTGCTTTGAGCTTCTATTCAACACTAGAATATTAGTTCCACCAACAGCATTAGTCATTTTAAATATCACTCAAAGATTGACTTCTTGACTTTTCTTTTTTTTTTTTTAATATTTATTTATTTATTTTAGAGGGGGGTGTTGGAGGGGCAGAGTGGAGAGGGAGAGAATCTCAAGCAGACTCCCCACTGATCATGGAGCCTGATGCAGGGCTTGATCCCACAACCCTGAGATCATGACCTGAGCCAAAATCAAGAGTTGAACACTTAACCGACTGAGGCATCCAGGTGCCCCTTGACTTTTCTTTTCTATAGATCTTCATTTACAGATGTGTAGTTAATAAGAAAATGATGAAAAGAATATAACAGTGTCCTCTGCATAAGTCATCAATTTAACTAATAATGACTAAGATAACCTATGATAATTTCCAGATTCCATTTGTGTGTTGGTGAAATGACCTATATCTTGATGAAACTTTTATCCTCCCATTGATTTTCTCCAGTCATTTGCTCAAGAATTCATGAACAAGTTTCACTTCTTTGAATTGTTATCTACTTCCTGGAACCAAAAATATTCCAAAACAAGTGGTTTTGAAGAATGTTTCATTTTTATTCTAGAGAATAAATATAGAAGGGAGATATTAGGCAGTATGTGTGGGTTTGCTGGGAAAAAGGAAGCATAGCACAGCCCTAAGATAGAATAAGCATAGAAAAAAATATCACTCTTGTGCATAAGTAAGCCTAAAGAACAGGTGGTTATACTAGGTTCAATGTTAGGTCTGTTGAATATCTGATGGACTAAAGAATAACCAGGGAGAGATACATATGTGTTGTACATTTCAGCCCACATTGATAAATATACCTTTTTTTCTTTTTAAGATTTTATTTATTTATTTATTTATTTATTTATTTGAGAGAAAGAGAGAGAATGAGCAACGAGCAAGGGGCAGGGGGCAGAGGGAGAAGCACAGGGAGAGTGACGAGGTGACTTCCTGCTGAACACGGAGCCCGACATGGGGCTTGATCTCATGACCCTGAGACCATGACCTGGGCTGAAATCAAGAGTCGGACAGCTAACGACTGAGCCACCCAGGCACCCCAATAAATGTACCTTTTAAAAAAAATTGAAGTACAGTTGACACACAATGTTATAGTTTCATGTGCAAAACATAGTGACAAGACTATGTGTTATGCTGTTTTTACCATAAGCATAGTTACCCTCCATCATCAAACAGAACGCTATTACAATATCATTGACTATATTCCCTATGCTGTACCTTTCATTCCCGTGACTTATTAATTCTATAACTCGAAGCCTGTACCTCATACATCCCTTTACCCCTTTTTGCCCATCTCCCCACTCCTCTCCCCTCTGGCACGTACCAGAGGGGAGAGGGGTCTGTTTCTGCTTTATTTGTTTGTTCATTTTTGTTTGGGGTTTTTTGTTTAGATTTTACATATAAATAAAATCATATGGTGTTTGTCTTTCTCTGTCTGACTTATTTCACTTAGCATAATACCCTCTAGGTCCATCCGTGTTGTCACAAATAGCAAGATCTCATTCTTGTTTATACCTGGTAATATTTGATTGTATATATATGCCACATCTTCTTTATCCATTCCTATTGATGGTTGCTTAAGTTGCTTCCATATCTTGGCTATTGTAAATAATGCTGCAATAAACATCGGGGTGCATACATATTTTCAAATTAGTGTTTTCATTTTCTTTGGGTAAATACCCAGTAATGGAATTACAGGATCATATGGTAATTCTATTTTTTTAATTTTTTTAGGAACCTCGATACTATTTTCCACAGTGACTGCACCAATTTATATTCTAACAGTGCATGACAGTTCCCGTTTCTCCACATCCTCGCTATTTCTTGTCCTTTTTATTCTAACCATTCTGACAGGTATAAGGTGATATCTCATAGTGGCTTGTTTTGTTTTGTTTTATTTTTTTATTTTTTTAAAGATTTTATTTATTTATTTGACAGAGAGAGAGAAAGAGAGAGATCACAAGCAGGGTGGGGGGGTGGTGAGGGAGAGGGAGAAGCAGGCTCCCGGCCGAGCAGGGAGCCCGATGCAGGACTTGATCCAAGGACCCTGGGATCCTGACCTGAGCAAACGCTTAACCGACTGAGCCACCGAGGCAACCTCTCATGGTGGTTTTGATTTGCATTTCTCTGATGATGAGTGAGGTTGAGCATTTTTCTATGTGTCTATTGGCCATCTGTATATCTTCTTTGGAGAAATATCTGTTTAGGTCCTCTCCTCATTTTTTAAAAATTTTGATTTTAATTAAATTTGATTTTTTTTGTGTTGAGGAAACATATCTAGAAAAATGTTGCTAAAGCTCTTAAATGTACTTTTAATTTCATCTGATCCTGTTATCCTACTTTAAAATCTCAATGCTGTCTCATTACACTTAAATTAAATTCAAACTCTTTACTGTGGCCTAAAGAGTCCAGCCCTTAACTGCTCTTCCATCTTCTCTTATCTTTCACCTCACCTTTTACCATCCTCTCTGACTCAACCTCACCAACCTTATCTCTTCCTCAAACGTTCCATGATGTTTCTTTCCTGTGTTCTATGACACACATTTCTCTCTGTCTGGGAAACTCTTCCCATCCCATTATCTGCATAGTCCTAAGCATCCTTTACATTTCAGATACATTTTCAATTCCCAAAGAGAGACTTTCTTGCACTTTACAAGTTAAACTCCACCTCTGATAGGTTCTAAAAGGACGACCACACACACATCAGAAATTATCAAAATTACAATTAGGTATTGTCATCGCTTTCATACCCTAGAAGTGAAGTCTGAAGTCAGTATGGACTTTTTGCTTAAGTAGTTTTTTGGGAGACAATGGGAGTAAGGGAGGCAGCATATAAAAGGAAGAAGAAAAAAAAGAAAGAAAGAACAAAATGTAGACCCAGCTACAGACAAGCATCAATTTCTTCTAAAGTCTGGAGTGCAAATTCTACCACAGAGTTAATCCTGCCTGTAGCAGGGGGCAGCCTTTTTGTTTTGTTTTGTTTTGTTTTTTTAAAGATTTTTTAAATTTATTTATTTGACAGAGAGAGAGAGAGAGAGCGAGAGAGGGAACACAAGCCGGGGGAGTGGGAGAGGGAGAAGCAGGCTTCCCGCGGAGCAGGGAGCCCGATGCGGGGTTCGATCCCAGGACCCTGGGATCATGACCCGAGCCGAAGGGAGGCGCTTAACGACTGAGCCACCCAGGCGCCCAAGGGGCAGCCTTTTTGTAACACCCCTTCAGTCAGCCTTAGTTGTTAACCAAGGTATGCTGAGAGGTGTTACGATAGAACTTCAGCTGATTGGCTCCAGGATGGACAGTAGCAATGCTCTGAGATCAGGACAGCTATAGGTTGTTACCAACAAACAAAGCACAGAGAGGGAGGAGTGATGATTACACCAGCTGGTAAAGGTGATCTCATCAGGGCACCAGCAACATTCATTACATGTATATCTAGCTCTTCCTTTTATTCCTTTTGGTCACGAATGCCTTTCTAAATCTGCAGACTGCAAGCTCTGTGAAAGCAAAGATGATGTCTGCTTTTATGTGCCATGGCATTCCAGCGGGCACATACCACCATAATAGGCACTTAATAATTAGTTATTTAAAGAAGGAATGGATCAGTTGTTGCTTTGATATGGGAAGCCTACAACATATATGGAATTGTAGAAAATAAAGTATTAAATTTTATGAATCCTTAGCATGTGAAGATTATTGATCTAGAAAGAAATCATTGTCTAGGAATCTAGTAGTATACAAATAGTGTCTCTTCACCCAGATAGATATGCTTACCTCACAGAACCTCACAGTTGAAAGGGACATTAGAGATATTGAGTCCAGTTCCCCAGCAGAAGTTTGATATTTCTCTACTATGTCTGTTATAAACAAAAACGTACCTGCCTTAACCCTTCTGAATGGAACAGCTATTGGAAGTGATGGGATGCCCATTACTTTACTAAGATCTGTTGTTGGACAGATATAATATTTAATTCTAAGTCCAAATAACTAAAATCCAAACTCTCAAAGTTTGGAAGTTCCTTATTTTACTGCATTTGTAATCCAGACAGCAAATAGCAAATAAACCTTAATATTGAGTTTTAGCTTAGAGCAAAATTCTATGAATTTTATCTCACCTTAATATAATTAGCTGATTTAACCAATGCTTTATCAGCCTGTACACATCAGAAAGAGAAAATGTAAAACTTAATAGAAGATAATTTAGCCAAACAGTTAAAAATACATTTGGATAAATGTATTTTCCCCAGAAAGAGATGCAAAATCGTGGCATTTGGAATGAAAATATAGTACATATGTCTCTTACTCCTCTTCTGCACAAATGGGAGACATTACTAATATGTCATGGCATTTCCCTGCTTTGCCTAGATAATAGCAGAATCTTCCCTGGAAGAGCATGCCATTCAGCCACGATCAATCACCACTGGCAATTGTGATGGACCTACATGCTGTCTCTGCTGAAGGGGAAGAGCACAGAATTCTCCATAGCTCTATTGTTACCTAAGAGGAGTGTTTATAGTCCCTTCCCTCATGGGCTGCAGGTTCTTCAAATACCAAATGATATTAACTGTTAGGATGTTCTTTCCGACATCTTTTGTAAGAGCTCAAGAAAGCATCAACACCGGGGCACCTGGGTGGCTCAGTCCTTAAGCGTCTGCCTTCGGCTCAGGTCATGATCCCAGCGTCCTGGGATCGAGCCCCGCATCAGGCTCCCTGCTCCGCAGGAAGCCTGCTTCTCTCTCTCCCGCTCCCCCTGCTTGTGTTTCCTCTCTCGCTGTGTCTCTCCCTGTCAAATAAATAAATAAAATCTTTAAAAAAAAAAAAAAGAAAAAAGAAAGCATCAATACCACTACCACCACCCCCACCAAATTAATAATAATAGTGAAATTGAATTTTTAAACAAACAAATAAACAAAAGTGAAAGCTCCGAAGTTTCACATTCTACTAATTTTATTCAGAAAAAGGGTCACACATACCTCACTTCCTTGGTCTGTGCAGGCTCATTTATATGTTTCCATTAAAATGTCTGCTCTGGTGTGTTTCTTCACTCAGTGAACGGTCTCCCTTTTGATTTAAATGAATGCTTATCTGTAAATCACAAAACGAAGTAATGCTCAAGCAAAATACATAGTCTGGGAGGAAACAAGCACACAAAGGACAAATAAACAAAATGATTGAATACTCAGCGCTAGATGTTTTATTGGGAATACTGCACAGAAAATAAGACAATGGGAATTGATAATGGCTCATTTTCTTTCAGGTAATTCTAAATTGCTAAGTAAGTTAAATGAGATTGGAGCAAAAAAGGTCAAATTAATGTTCACCTTTTTTTTCCTAATGTGACAGACGATAATTTCCACAGTGTTTTATTTGATTGCTTTGAGGTATCTCTATAACCCCATTTAAGTGGAATATTGTGTCCGTATTGAATCGTTTAGAATGTGGTTCTTCCAACATTTTAAAAATTCAGAAATTTCAGAACTCAGTTCATTAGTGTTTCAATTTTCATCAGTATTATCAAATTACCTTATTATAGGAAAAAAAGGGTTTATTTATACAACATCCCCTTAACACATGAAGATTTATGATCCCTGAGCTTTCCCCTCCTAGATTCAAGGATGCCATTGTCTGCGATGTTTTTAAGAGTGGATAATATTGGGGGCGCCTGGGTGGCTCAGTTGGTTAAGCGACTGCCTTCGGCTCAGGTCATGATCCTGGAGTCCCTGGATCGAGTCCCGCATCGGGCTCCCTGCTCAGCAAGGAGCCTGCTTCTCCCTCTGACCCTCTCCCCTCTCATGTGCTCGCTCTCTCTCATTCTCTCTGTCTCAAATAAATAAATAAAATCTTTAAAAAAAAAAAAAAAAAAAGAGTGGGTAATATTGTTATCTGAACATTCTTTTCTTTCCAGTTTGCCTCAATATCTGGGGCCTTCATCCTACCTCCATTATATTCAAGGTCTAAATTAGTTTTGCAAGAGTCCAAAAATGTATCTATCGTTTATCTATTTTCCTGATCACATAGCTGAATAGACTAAACTTTTCAAGGAATCTTTAGTAAACTAACAATGTTTCTTTACATGTTATGCATCTGGAACATCTTGGTATCCACTGTCTCCAAAAAGCTTAATTCCTCCTTTACATAGGGTGTTTTAAAAGTGAATTGTATTTTCCAATGTTTTCAAAAGGAATCATGGATATTTTTAGGCAAGTAAGGCTCTTCCATTTATATTTTAGGTAAAGCATATTCTCAAAATCATAACTATATTAATGTTAGAACCAGAATATGAAATCTTGTTCTTTAAAACGATGCTCTTTTGCTTAAGATGTAAGCTTTTCCTTGAAAATACTTTTTAAAAAAATTGAATAGATTATTGTAGGCATCATGAATAAATGAGAAGGATATTTTTGTGTTCTGTTGAACTTTCAAGAAGAGCTAGAATTAATTCTTCTTAATAAAATGGCCAAATGTGGCCAACAGAATATGGCATGTTCATCATTAACCCATGTTTTCTTTGTACTTTTATTTATGTTTTAAATAGTGAAAGGGAGCTGTCAATTTTCTGTTGGAGTCTTTCTCTGAGATTTCCACTGTGGTTGTCATTTTAAAATTGCAATTTTCTCTTTTACTGTCCTTATAGTTAACTATCTTCTGTACTCTAAAAAAAAGTTGGAAATATAGAAAAAAGGAGATATGGGGCTGGACCAGACTTCTCATTTATTTTCTTTTATTCATTCAATGCAGACTCTTTAATTTACTTGATCTTGGTGACATTTTAAATTACCTATAACTTTTCTTATATCTTCTGCCAAAGGGGAAAAATAATACCTTCTTTGAATAGTTGACATTCGAATTAATTGAAAAATATATCTATAGAGCTGAGAATATTACATGGAGCATATTCTAAATTCAACAAATATTATCTCCCCTCCTCTTTTATAAAATACATTAATCTCAGGAAAGGACCCAATGTTAATTTTTTTAGAAATTATTTCTAATATTTCAAGCTTGCTAGTTCCACTTATGTATCAACTTTATGATAATATTTTTAAAAATTAGTTCATTCATTTGTGTGCTCATTTATATTCACCTATTCACTTAATAAACACATATAAACTGCCTATTACTATCTGTGACCACGGGGTAAAAATTTTGAATAAGATAGTGTATTAGTGGGGCGCCTGGGTGGCTCAGTCTGTTAAGTGGCTGCTTTCGGCTCAGGTCATGATCCTGGGGTCCTGGGATCGAGCCCCACATCCGTCTCCCTGCTCGGCGGGAAGCCTGCTTCTCCCTCTCCATCTGCCTGTCACTCTGCCTACTTGTGCTCTCTCTCTGTCAAATAAATAAATAAAATCTTTAGAAAAAAAAAAAAAGATAGTGTATTAGTTTGCTATAGCTGTCATGACAAAGTACCACACGTTGAGTACAACAGAAATTTGTCTCACAGTTCGAAGGTAGAAGTTTGAAATCAAAGTGTTGGCAGAGTTGATTCCTTTTGAGGCCTGTGAGGAGAGACTGTGTCCCAGGCCTCTCTTTGGGGCTTATCTTTATGGTCATATGACATTCTCCTTGTCTATATGTCTGTCTCCAAATTACCCCCATTTTATAAGGAAGCCAGTCATATTGGATTAGGGCCCATCCTAGTGATCTTTAAGTTAATTACCTCTGTAAAGACTCTTATCTGTATATAAGGTCACAGTATGAGGTCCTGGGGTCAGGATGTCAACATATAATACCTTTTGCAGTGCACAATTCACTCCTGACAGAACTAAGAACTTACATTCTATTGAGATATCCCAAAATACATCTTCATAAATACTTAAATGTTATTCATCATGGACTGTGTTCCAAACAGTTATACTCTGTATGGATAGAAAAAAGAGGTTGAATATTTAACATTATATTGTTTTCCAACATTAAAATAAATCCAGAGGTTCTTTCTAAGGGATAGATACGGGAAACCTGTTCTGTTTTCTAGCGTGCCTACTCAAGTCCTTCCAGCACTGGTTGTCTAGATCATACTTACGTGTCCTGGTTGATTCCTGTAAATTTGCAATGAAAAATCAAAGTAGAAAGAATCTAGAACCATTTTACCTCAAAAATACATGGCACTATTTTATTTGAAACACCAAAATTGCCAGTGTTTTTTAATGATTATTTTTCATTTAGGGTTCTATTCTTATTTTAAAAGGATAAAATGCCTATTCTTTTTTCTTTAAGCATTAAAATCAATCAAACAAACAAGGATCTCCAGGAGAGCACAGAGATAAATACAGAAGAATGTAGCCAAGGGGACTTTGACAATTAAGTTAATATTAAGTAACTTAAACTCTCTATAGAAGGTATAAGTTATATCTTTGGTAGGACAAGCTAATCTAGGTGGGAGTTTTTAAAAGAGTTATTGTACAGACTAATCTTTATTAATTAATTTTTAGAAAAATGCACCAGATACCTGGTATTTTAATGATGGGAACAATGTTAATTTTTTTCTGCTATTCCGAAGGACATCTATAGTAAAACAAAAGTATAATGCAATATAAGTCACAATATAAAATTGATATTTCAACTGTAGAAACGTATTTTTTAAAAATCAACAACATAAGGGTGCCTGGGTGGCTCAGTTGGTTAAGTGTCCGACTCTTGATTTTGGCTCAGGTCGAGATCTCAGGGTCCTGGGGTTGAGCCCCAAGTCTGTGCTTCTCAGTGTTCAGTGGGGAATCTGCTTGAGATTCTCTCCCGCTCCCTCATACCCCCCTCAAATAAATAAATAAATAAATAAATAAATAAAATATTTTTAAAAATCAACGATACAACAGAATTTTTGTGAGATTTAGTTTTTGCATTTCCTTTTGTTTCTTTGTTTAACCACACTAGTAAATATGCTGTGCTCCTTTCATGGGGTATATAACAGGGATATGTTTTCACTACTCTCCTACTTCAAGATGCTCATTATGAATTAAATATAATGCAAAGATGTTCCTTCTATCACTTTTCCAAGTGTTATGTAGTCACCATGGCTTAAGATATCCTGAAGTCACAGAAGTTCCTGTGTATTCAATATCTTGCATATATTCCTTCTTTCAGTCCCTTTTCCTCACAGTTTTCAAGAGATAGGTCATATTTTAGATATACTGTAAAATTTAGCTCTACACATCTATGTGTGTCTTTTTAACCCCATTCTCCCCTAGCTAGCATTCATTTTTATCTCCAAATTAAAAGACATTCCTTCTTTCCCACCCTACACTCTGGATAAATATTATCTGAGGTACATAGGGAAAGTCTTTCTTTAAATATAGAAATAAATACTTTTTTATAATAGTATATGAAAGTATATAAATTATATACCTATAATATAGTACATATTTATTACATATAAATATGAAATATTAAACAGCTCTTTAAAGAAGAGACAGGTAAAGAGATAATACAAATTATAAAATATATATATATATATCTCTAAAGTATATATATGTATATATATACACATATATATTTAAACCAGATACAACTCATATCCGATTTAAAAGTTGTCTTCCTCATTCTTTTGGGTAGAGAGAGGCCTGTCATTTAAAAGTATAATACCAGTATTTAACATAGATATATTAAAGAACTGAAAAAATAGAGTCAAAAGCTCAGCGATCCCACTTCTAAAAAATTCATGAATATGTTTACCTGAACATATATACTCGAATGTTCACAGTAGCACTATTTATAGTTATCAAAATTGGAAACTGTTCATATACCCATCAACAGTAGAATAAATATATGAATCATGTTTTATGCACACAGTGAATACTCTAGAGCAATGAGAATGAACAAAAGACAATTCCGTATTTACAGATTGGTGTTAGATGTTTTGCTTGGATCAGCACTGGAGGAAAGTAAAAGGAGGAAGCAGGATTGGACAGAAGGAGAAGTCAAGCTTTGAGCCAGTCCCCCCAGAATTGTTTGACCAACACTGCAAAGAGTTTTAAAGAAAGAATGGTCCATCAGAGATTTCTGGAATTAGGACAAGAGGGCTGACCTTATGTACCCCTATATGGATCAGTGATTGGATATTGGTCACCCTGGAGAGTGGCTAAGTAGGTAAGATTCCTTTCTTCACTTAAATCAATTTTTTTTTTTTTTAAAGATTTATTTATTTATTTTAGAGAAAGAGTGAGCATGAGCCGGGGCAGGGGCAGAGAGAGAAGGAGAGGGAGAGAGCAGACTCCCCTCTGAGCAGGGAGCCCAAAAGGGGTGATCTCACTACCCTGAGACCAGGACCTGAGCTGGAATCAAGAGTCGGACGCTTAACTAACTGAGCTACCCAGGCACCCCAGTTAAATCAATTTTATTTTATTTTATTTTCCTTTGAGAGAGAGAGAGAGCAGGAAGAGGGGCAATGGGAGAGGGAGAAGCAGACTCCTCGCTGAGCAGGGAGCCTGACATGGGGCTCGATTCTACGACCCTGGAATCATGACCCTAGCTGAAGGCAGACGCTCAACCCACTGAGCCACCCAGGCACCCCAGTTAAATCAGTTTTAAAAGGGAACTGACAGCTGAGGGCTGTCTGCTGGCATTATTAAAGAAAATCCTAAATGAAAGACCCTGGGTGCAAATTAGTAATACTATATGATACCATTTATATGAAATACATAAATAGGTAAATTGAATACTGTTAGAACTGTGTATGGTGGTAAATGCTGAAGTTTAATGTTCCCTTTCTTGGTATGGGTGCTAGGTAGATAGGTGTATCCACTCAGTATCTAAGCATCATTTGAGCTGTATATTTAGGATTAGTGAATCTTTCCATATATATCTAACAAGATGAGGTTGTGGATACTTTCTATAAGGAGGCAGGGGAGGAGGAGAGTCTGCCTTTTTAAAAAATCTATTTATTGATCTATCATATATCTACAATGTGTGCATACATGTATTGGGGGAGTATAATATTTCTACTCTTTATTGATATATTTTTAAAAACCACTGTTTGCAATGCACTTTTCATTCCTAGATGCAGCCAAACCAGGCTTTTCTGTCCTGCACACTGTTTTAGCCTAACATAAGGCAATATCACAACTGAGAAAAATTATGGAGGATTTAAATAAGTTGCAGTTCAAATTGAAAAGACCATCTCCAAAACTCTGAAGCACATTCAACACTAAAGTTCCATCTAGGAGTAAATATGTAATAGAGAGACTTTTTATGTTAGAGGAATATAAGTAATATTCCATATTCACTTACATGGATTCAGGAAATCATAATATACATGCCTAAGTTTACACACACACTCACACACACACACTCACACACACACTCACAAACACACATATATAGTCTGTATATAAACAGACAAAGACATATTTGGTTTATAGTTTCTGCTCTTGAATAGCTCTTACTCCAAAGAAGAGACAAATAGGTAAAGAGATAATTATCAAATCACTGAGAATCTTGATCTGAAGTTTTCTGACCCTTAAGTAGAAAAGGAGACTGTAGCTGACATCTGTGTTTATATCAAAATATTATATTAGCTTTCTAAGAGGTCATGCCATACTGCTAGCACATCATCTATCTAGGGCATCCTTTGCCTTGTCTTCTAACCCTCTTAGCTGGAATGAACACACATGCACACACACACACACGTCACACACATCACATAATGACAAAATAGATTTGGGGAAAATCGGTTCAAATAGCAGAATATTGCTGTACATAAATCACAGTTGGCCCAAAAGGTAACTCAGACTATTGGAATGTTTTATATGTAGCTGGCCTACTTCTAAAATGCTTGCCCGAGCTGCTCTTCATACATCTCAGGTATCTAAATCCTTTTTATATTTCATTAATTCAGTCAACTCTTGAAACACAAAGCCTGTTTATTGGCGAGCTTCTTAACAGTACCCTGGTGAATATTGCTAATGATCAAGAAACTCTTGATTAGTATTAATATACTTTCAAAATCCCCTTCAATTCAATACTCTAGCCAGGTACAACCAACTGATCTGTGTTGGCCCGTAATGTGCCACCTTTTGGCCATTGCTTCCAATTCTGGGTTTAGGGAAAGCAAATCTCACCTTCAGGAATTGAGTATGGAGTTGAGAAGAAATTATAATTGAATTATCATGTAAGCATATTCTTTCAATTCTATAAATAAAATATTTTTTGAGCTCAGGATGTTTGAGGACATTTTCATCTTGGAGTAATATAGTTTGTAAGCACTAAGTGTCCTTTGCCATTTCCCAAACCTGTACTCTGTGTCAGCCCCTGAAGAGAGGAAGTGAATAATAGCATGCCCATGATCTTGAAGACCTTGCAATTTCACAAGTGAGGCAAATAAACTCAGTAATCATGAGACAGTGATGTAGGTACTAGGATATTGGTAGGTATGTGTTGGTAAGCACTGATGATAAGGCACTTAATCCTGTCAAGGGGATGAAGATTTTTTTGGAACCATTATGGCAGACTTTACAGAAGTAAACCCTAAACTGTCTTTTTTTTTTTTAATTATGTTATGTTAATCACCATACATTACATCATTAGTTTTTGATGTAGTGTTCCATGATTCATTGTTTACGTATAACACCCAGTTCTCCATGCAGAACGTGCCCTCTGTAATACTCATCACCAGGCTAACCCATCCCCCCGCCCCCCTCCTCTCTAGAACCCTCAGTTTGTTTTTCAGAGTCCATAGTCTCTCATGGTTTGTCTCCCCCTCCGATTTCCCCCCCTTCATTCTTCCCCTCCTGCTATCATCTTCTTCTTCTTCCTTTTTTAACATATAATGTATTATTTGTTTCAGAGGTACAGGTCTGTGATTCAACAGTCTTACACAATTTACAGAGCTCACCATAGCACGTACCCTCCCCAATGTCTATCACCCAGCCACCCCATCCCTCCCACCCCCCACCACTCCAGGAACCCTCAGTTTGTTTCTTGAGATTAAGAATTCCTCATATCAGACATTTGGGCGTTAGGTAAGACGAAAAAAGAAAAGGGAGTTTAAGCTGGTCCTGGAGGCAAAAGAGGAGGAGGACCAGTCAAATATTCAGAAAGACCTGAATGAGGAATACTTGTCTGATGCCACAGATTTATATTCAGCATAAAACTTGGAAAAAGTCTCTCTGTTTAAAGCTCTGAGCCCATGTCAAAATTGTATTCCAACTCCCTTCTCCTAGAAAGTTGTCTTTTCTCCAGTTGCTGAAAAATTACATGCTACAGCTTTCTTTCTCCAGTATTGACAAATGGTTAAATGGAAAGAGAGGCCAAAAAAGAAAATCAATGTGATTTTACACAGTCCTCATTATTAGGTCAAACATGTCTTCTCCGTGCATACTCAGGCTGGTTTCCTTGCTCTGAGTAAGGCTTTTAAAAGGTTGCTTGCTGGCTGAACTGTCAGCTCAGGGAGAGAAAAAATTGGTTTTCAAAATCTATCTACATAAAAAAAAGTAAAGTAAAACCTCATATACCACATTATGATTCTATCTTTCATTAACATCATTAATGCAGAACCAAGGAGGAAACACTAAATGGTCATTTCCATTTAAAATAAAGAACCATAAAGATTTCATGATGGAAGGGTCTTTAGGGATCATCCAGGTCAAACACCATTTTTCCCTTTATTCTATAAAAATGGAAATTGGTGCACAGAGAAGTCAAGTGGCTTGCCCAAGGTGACGAATTGAGCTAGTGGCTGAACCTGAGTTTGGTCCCAGTAGAATGTGTAAAGAAGCCCAGGCATTTGAATCTGCAGTGTGAGGAAGAATAGTTTATTTCAAATTACATTTTGTTATTCCTTTAAAAAGAAAGCTTTTTATTGAAATAAAAGCATTTATGTGACTGTTCCATGGTATCTATTTCTGGCTATCTGTGTCTATGTTGGGGTGGGGAGCATATACTCTTCATTCCTTAGAATCCGCATCTTCCACCAGTGGTTCTCAACACTGTCTGCACATTAAAAACACTTGAAGGGCCTTAAAAAAAATCAATGCCCAGGCTCTACTCCCTGGAGATTCTAATTTAAATGGTCTGGGATGGTATCCTAACAACTATATATTTAAAGTTCCCTATGGGATTCTAATACAAAGTCAGTACAGAGCACAGCTTCCCTGACCCAGCATCAAAATGAATATTCAGTTGTTCATAAAACTTCCCAGATTCATGTGCTATATGTACTGTTAATTATTTAATATTTTCCTCACATTGACTAATATTTAACTTAAGTAATTTTACAAAAATACATTTTATAGTGCTATGACAAATGATAAACAATTAACCGCCTTTTAAAAATAAAATATGGGGCACCTGGGTGGCTCAGTTCGTTGAGTGACTTGATTTCGGCTCAGGTCATGATCTCAGGGTTGTGAGATTGAGCCCTGTGGGGCTCACATGCTGGGTGTGGAGCCTGCTTAAGATTCTCTCTCTCCCGCTCCCTTTGCCCTTCCCCACCTCTAAAAATAAATGAGTAAATAAAAATAAAATAAAATAAAAATGAAATAAACATGATGTAACCAATATTATTAAATATTAGGTAGATGCCCTTGCTTTCCTGAGCTTTTGAGCCTAGAGCTTGTTATTTCTTTACTAAACTTCTAGATGGCACATAAAAGGGAGTTGTTTAAGACAGTCATGTGACCACCAAGATCTCTTTTCTGATGTATGTGGATAGACTGACAGAGAAGTATAAAGGGCACACTTAAAAAAAAAAAAATGCCTGGCCTCTTAAAATATAAAATCATCTTTCTTAATACCAGGGGTAAATGTCCCACACCTCAAGAATCTGTGAATTAACATGCAGGAAGAATCACAGGATTTAGTCTTCCTTTCTTGCATCTGCAAACATACCAAGTTCATGTCTTGGTCTTTCTGCTGCTTTCAGTTGGGCTATGACCACACTGCACTATTAAAGGTTGGTGACTTCTACTTTTAACTTCTACATTTAACTCCCTGGTTAGGTGGATACATCTTTCATGAGGAGCCTGTAACAAAATGAGATATTGTATATCTACTCCACTGACTACCTTATGCTTCCAGAGTTCCCAAAAGTAGCCCACTAGATGAGTCAGCTATATGCAAATTGCTTCACAGTTGCGTTTGAGAAATTCCAGGGAATATTCGAACACAGGAAATGAGAAGTCATGTTTCTAGCTAAGTCGGCTACTTTCTGCAGGCTCAACTGAAGGCATTTAATGAAGTAGGCCCACATGAGAAGGAGGGTCTCCAGCAGATGTCCTTATGAGAAAAGGGACTCCAATAAATCAGTGACCAAATCCTGGAAGAAAATGGTGGCATAAGTAACACAAAGGTCTTCAGGGAAGGGCAGTGTCAGACACCACACAGAAAGGCATGTGTCACATACTCATCACACTTATATTCCCAAAGCTTTTTGGAGAATGCATAAATAATGATAGTTTTCTACTTGGAGAGCCCTAGCCAGCTTTCTCAAACTGCTTCTGGCTGCAGCCAATCAGTTTACAGTATTGACCATTTCCACACTGTCTGTGGGTTCTCTTTACTTTGTGTGGGTTTTATCTCCCCTCCCCCCTTCTCCCCTTTCTCTTCTCTGTTTTTGCCTTTGCGACTTGTCCAGACTCCAAGGCTATCTCCCCCTTATATAAATAAACAATTAACAATTGAAATATCTCTTGTTAATTTCAAAAAGACAGGTGTACATCCTCACTTTCCCCCCAACCACTCCCCAAGGAAAGATCAGACTCCCTAAATCCTTCCCCCTTTACTCCCCTGGAAGCCAGTCTGCACTGTAAGTGGTGCTCAGATAGTTTGCAGGCTTTGGCGGGAGGTGCAGGACTGATGTTGTCTCAGATTGCAGGGAGCAAGGTGGACAGGAACAGTGGGGGCCTCATCCCACTTACGATGGTAGATGTGTCAGCTCATATCTCTATTTCCTTTCAAACTTCCCACCAAACTGAACTGTAGGCTTGCCAGTTACTCTAATTATTGAATTTATTCAAGTAAACATTCCTCCTGAGGACATGCAGGCTGGGCTCATTTTAAGGAAGGGGACAATCTCACATTTAGCAAGGTACTTGCCTCTCCTTTGGAGCACACATGCTTGACCTTACTTGCATTTTGGTATGCATTTAAATGCATAACAGGTTTTATACCTACTGTGCTTTTGGATTAGTGTGTCTCCATTATTATTTATTATGGGTCTATTTATTTATTTATTTGGTTTCTTAAATTTTCCATGTTGTCACTTGAGGACAATGTATGAAGCTGTATTTTAGTGTTCTTCTAGATTCCCAAGGAAGGGCTCCAGAAACTATGTAATATATATATACAGATACAACAGTGTCCTCTCTTATTTTCAAAACTCAATGATCTTTTGAGATCTGCTCCTCCAATCTCAATTTATATTATTTCTTCTTGCCTTCTTAGGCTCCAAATACTATTATTTCATTTTGTGGGGGAAAAAAAGCTGCATATAGTTTTAAAGACTTTGTTCATGCTGTCCCAGAGGCTTGAGCCATTATAGCATTCTATCTTCTTTTTTTTTTTTTTAAAGATTTTATTTATTTATTTATTTGAGAGAGAGTGAATGAGAGAGAGAGTGCACACATGAGAGGGGGGAGGGTCAGAGGGAGAAGCAGACTCCCTGCTGAGCAGGGAGCCCGATGCGGGACTCGATCCCGGGACTCCAGGATCATGACCTGAGCCGAAGGCAGTCGCTTAACCAACTGAGCCACCCAGGCATCCCTATAGCATTCAGTCTTCTCCAAACACACACACACAGAAGGCAGGAAGCAGGAAGAGAAGAACAGAAAGAAGGAAAGGAAAAGGAAGGAAGGAAGGAAGGGAGGGAGGGAGGGAGGGAGGGAGGGAGGAGGGAAGGAAGGAAGGAAGAAAGAAGGCAAGCATAGGAATGGAATAAAGTTCCCTACCTCAAAACAAGAAATCCAAAATATCTTTATAAAACACAAAAGCAACAAAATAATGCTTTATTTTGGGAAGGCAATAGTGTAGCTATATAAATCTCCACACTTTGGGACATTTCAATAATGCAGAATTTTGTTTATATCCATTATGAACTTCAAATAGTTCTGAATTTTTTACATTGATTTGATCCTTTATTTATGATGATCACTTCACCATAACAATCATTTTCTCTTTTCATTCATTTATCTATTCTATAAAAAAATATTTTAGACTTTATCATGTGCTACTCATGTTTAACAGCTATTTTGGTAACTTTAGCTAATAACAAAACAATCTGTGAGCAAATTTGGGGAGAATAAGGACAGAGACCAGTTTGGATTCCTTTCAGGCTAAATGAGGATGGCTGACACACAGCAAGGTATTTATTGAAAATGTGATATATCATAGGGCTCAAATAAAAGAAAAGAATTTTGATGTCAATAGTTATCCATATGTTGGCCAAATAGTCATCACCACTTACCTGTTACTATAGATGAATAAACATATTTATTGGTTTGCAGTAAAGTAATGACTACAGTGTATACAATTTTAAAATAAAATTGAAACATTTTGCCAGCAAAGTAGAAAACAAAACACAAATAAAAATACCACTTTCAACTATTTATACATGGGAAGAGAGAGTGATGGGAATTGCCCTGTAAGGACAAGGCTTTGCTAAGAGATGTGTAGCTATTAAATATAGCGCTGCAATTATGTGAAAATATTTTCACTTTGAGAAAAAGATGAGCAGGTTTGTGGCATATAGAGAAACAGCTCTTTTTTGTTTCTTATAAAGAAATTGTACCACTAATGCTCTTTCCCCTTGCTGTCTGCCTCTGAAATCCCCTTATCCTCTTCTGATAGACAGACACAAATTGAATTACCAAACAAGCTTTTTTTTTTTTTTTTTTAAGTCTAGGCACCAATAACCTGTATCATCAAAACACTGTCTGGCCACTGCCATCTTGTGGGCAGGATGCTATCATGCATTTCCTCTTCTGGCCAAATCAAGGACACAAAGTATCTTCCCAGGAATGAGGAAAACTGCAAGCCAATAGACAGTCAAAAGGAATTATGGAGGCCCCTTATGCTGACCTACTGAGTGAAATCAACAGTTTGAGTATATATATACTTATAGAGTGAGCATTTTGAGTGTATATATGTATGTATTTACATATATATATATATATATATATATATATATATGCTCATACACATATATATATTGCTTCTTAATTATCAGGTATTTATCATAGATTTAAAAAATAGCATAAAGAGCACAGTCCCTTGTTTACTAAATTCATCATAAACCCTATAATATGAGAATATAACATAGTATCATGTTATTTTTACAGTTTTGGGAAGCTAAACACCCAGATATTGCTTATGGTTTGATAAGGGTAATAAGATTGTTGATGACTGCTGTTTTTCATACTTAAAACTGCCTCACCACCTCTCACTTTAGCTGTATCCCCACTATTTTATTTTCTCTCTCCATTCTACCCCTGCTTCAACCTATGTATAAATTCGGGAGTTTAGACTTAACTGTCAATATCTTGCCTACAGGAAAAATTTCCTGGTTCCCTTTGCCAACTGACAGACATTTTGGAATTTAAAATATTTCATATAGCCTTGACCACATTCTTGCGGCTGCATACGCATCACACATATGATACTCTAGGGCAAGGTGTCTTAATGGTGACATTGGTGACATTTTGGGTGAGGTAAGTTTTTGTAGTAGTGGTGGTAGTGGTGGTAATAACAGGCTGCCCTGTGCTCTGTGGGATGTTTGGCAGCTCCCCAATGTTCTCCCCACTGGATGCCAATAATATGTCCATCCTCGTCTCCAGCATGACAGTCAAAAATGTCATTGGGTTCTGCCATATGCCTTGGGGGAGAGGGAAGCTCAACCATCCACAGTTGAGAACTCCTTTTGAGAACTGAACTTCTGGCTGTTTTCTTACCATATCCTGTAATTTCCCTTTATCTTTACAACCTCTCCATGCCTTTTTGCTTCCATCTTTTCTCTCACCTTCAATGTAGAAACACTTGAAATTCTTGTAGACCCATAAATGCCCGTAGTTCTTTTTATAACACTTAATCTTTGATGATATATTCTTGGAATATTTTTCATCTCTCTTATTAAACAATAGCTTTCTTATGAGCTGAAAGGAACTTTCTCTTTCTTGTTTTCCTCTAAAATAACATTTCCCAAACTGTGTTCCATGGAGCACTGGCACTAGCCATTTGATATTCACAAATTTGTTGTGTGTACATGTTACATGCTTGCACTCATGTGTGTATAAAAATTTTTATAGTCAAAAATGGAAAAGTGATAAACCATATCCTTAACAGGGATGTTCACAATTTGCATTAACATACTAAGGGCTGTAGAAATCTTTTAATTAATATAACTGTTTAACACAGTGTTTTCTCCCTCAAATATATGTGATATGTCCATGAAAAAATAAATTGGTTAGAGGGCTTTGTCTTGTCAAAGAGCATTTCAATTCAATCTTGTTCCTCTTTGCCTCTGAAAAGTCACCAGTGATTTTTCATTTAGGCTCATACTAATTTATGTCGGGTGACAGAGCAATGTGTCCCTGAACAAAGAGGCAGTTCCACTAATATTGGTCACTTATAATGTAAGACTAGTTTTGAACTGTGGTTGCAGGGAACAGAGAAGATTATGGAATCAGAGATGAAGTGGGAAAGAGAAGAGCTAGGATATGAAATGACTGAAGAACTTTGTTCACAATGTGAAAAAGAAGAAATTTCTAGGTCCTAATGTGGTGGAAAAAGGACTGGGGTTGGTGCCTAGATAACTTGTTTATAATTAAGACTCTGGCTAAATATGGGTTACTATTACAAAAACACTACTTTTATCGGAGAGTTACACCATTTATGACATGAAGAGGCTGAGTGGTTAACTCTTACTTTTTTTTAAATTGTTTGACAGCGAAGTTGACACTGGGATGGTTGAGATGGGGGTATAGTTTGCCCAAGTGATTCTGTACTTTATCTTGATTGGGTTTTCAGTCTTCATGAAACACTGCATGAGTATATATTGCACATGCAGAGGCTATTTAAAATAAATAAGGTCTATTTTGGGAAGATATTTGAGAGGGGCTGTGGATGGAGGGAGTCATTAAGGATGTGGTACTTGCAGGTCCTGGGTCATTAAGAACCAGACAGAGGATACCAAGCAAACTTGGGAAGCAGCTACTTTTGTCTTCTGTGATCCTGTCTCTCCATTCATTTGTGCAACCTTTATTTCTTATCAAAATTTGTTCTGCAAAAGGTGTGTTTAGCTAATAACATTAAAGTAGAAGTCAGGGGCACTTCTTAAGTCAGATTAAGACTAAAAGTTTTAAGCTGTAGAGGAAAAAAGATCACATCTGGTGGATTCTCAAAGGAAATACCTTTGAGGTAAGAAAATTTTCTACCTGCCCAGACTAATAGTTATAGCACAGGAAGGAAATGTCTATATATTCTGTGTTTGTTTTAGATGCAACCCTTGTCTCTATTTCCATCCAGGGATTTAGAAAATAGGACACAATACATCTATGGTCACATGCAATTAGTACCCTGGTGAATTGCTAATGAGGCGATTCCAGCTCCAAAGAGGCATTCTAAATAAACCCACAAATACATCACATCTTCACAAATTACTCTTATGAATTAATAAATACATACACATGCACACAAAAATGAAAATGAATTTTGAAAACAAGCCCTGAACAGCTACCATGTGCAAACCAGGTTAGGTGTTAAGGATGAGGCAAGCAGGAAATCTCATGGTCCTAGTAATCATGGAGTTCATTAGCACAGGGTCAGATATAGGACACTCCACTGTAATATTGAAATAAAGAGAAAATGAGCCTTGTTTTAGAAAGACAGACTCGAAATTGGGGATAGGACAGGTAGGATCAGAAGGGTGAGTGTTCAGTTCTCCAAGATGGGTCAAGCTGGTATTTGAAGTAGTACTAAAATAAATAAATAAAAGGGGAAGATATTTCAGATAAACCAAATAGTTGGAACAAAGCAGGCAGGTAGAAAAGAAGTTTGAGGAAAAAAGAGATCTCTTCTGTGAGGCCACAAAATGCTAAAGGTTATTACATAAAAGGTAGTGCTAGAGAGAAAGTTTTGGCCTTAAAATAATTTTAAAGAAAATTTTACACTTTAGTTAAAGGGTGGTCCATAGACTTGTGTAACTGATTATAAATGTAGGTTCCAAAGTGAGCCAGTTACAATATAAGAAAAAGGGGAAATCACATAAGATTGCATTTTTAAGTTTCAATATTGAGAATCCCTTTGGTTCACATCTCATTTCAGAGCTTCATCAAATTAGATGGACAAGTAAAACTTAGAACAGTGCTGTCCAATAAAAATATGTGAGACAATAATGTGGATCATATATGTAATTTTAATTACTATAGTAGCCTCATTAAACAAGTAAAAAAAAGATGAAATTTAACAGTGAATTTCATCAATAAAATATATCAAAATATGATTTTTCTACCTTAGAGATAAGATCATTAATGAAATATTTTACATTACTTTTTCTAAGTAAGATATTGAGATCCACTGTATATTTTACACTAATAGCACAACTCGGTTTGAGCTGGCCCTATTTTTTTTTTTTTAATTTTTTAAATTTATTTTAGAGAGCATGCACAAGCAGGGGTGGGGGGGTGGGCAGAGGGCAAGAGAGAGAATCTTAAGCAGGCTTCATGCCTGGTCTGGAACCTGACGTGGGGCTCGATCTCACTACCCTGAGATCATGACCTGAGATGAAATCAAGAGTTGGACACTTAACCAACTGAGTCACCCAGGAGCCCCAAGCTGGTCACATTTTATTTTTTTATTTTTTTCTAAAGATTTTATTTATTTATTTGAGAGAGAGAGAGAGCAAGCACATGAGCAGGGAGTGGGGAGAGGCTGGGGAGAAGCAGACTCCACACTGAGTATGGAGCCCGATACGGAGCTTAATCCCAGGTCCCCGAGATCATGACCCCAGCCCAAGACAGACACTTAACCGACTGAGCCACCCAGGTGCCTAGAGCTGGCCACATTTTAAATAATCAATAGCCGTATATGGTTATTGATTGCCCTATTGGATGGCACTTTCTCCTGCTAGTAAAAGAAAAGTGATCAAAAGTCACTGTTAACTATGATGTTGGTCACACTCATAGTTTCCCTTTATACATTTAAATGAAGTTTCTCTCTCTTCTAGTCCATTACATTCTATTCCTTGAGTGTGGAAAGTTTTGCCATGACTGTTGAATTTTTTCAAATGCTTTTTCTATACCTGTTGACTGGAAAGTCCTTCATTCTTTTTCTCCCTTAAATGTTTGGTGAAATTCAGCAGTGAGTTATCAAAATATGAGTAATAAATTTTACCACCTTTCTCTATATTAGAAAAATGTTTGGGTAAGAATAGTACTATTTGTTCCATAAATATTTGGCATGGATAGCATATAAATCTAATCTGGGACTGGAGTTTTCTTTGTGAAGATTATAAGTAGAAATTCAAGTTGTTTAGTACTAATATTATCCCTTTCATCTTATATTAGTTTTGGTAAATAATGTTTTCAGAGAATGCATTCATTTTTAGTCTCTGGCAGTGATAACCATGGCTTGTTCTTTGTACCGGGCACCAGATGCTTCCTGTTTACTTCCCATAGCCAATTCCCTTCTTTTGAGATCCTCTATCCATCAATATCCTCAGACTCAATCACCTTGGACCAAGCCCATCAAAGGCTCTGTTGGCAATGTCATTGGGCCCATTTGCAACCTAATTAATCTATCTTTGTGGTGCCTCAAAACAGCATACACACCGCCTTAATTGCTACAACCTCACACCCACTGGGGACCACAAACAGAGAATAAGCAGACTCTGATGCACCCTGCAACTCCTATATTAGCATCATTTACTGCAAGATTAATGAGAGAAGCTGAGAAAGCCAGAACTGTGGAATAAAACCATAGGTTAGGGTTTTAGAAAACTTCCCATGCCACTTAACAATTACTTAACTCTTAATATCATAGTCTTTTGGATAATAACTAGGGCTTTTATTTTTTCAGTACACACTTTAGACACATTACTTAGTCTCAATGAATTTTACAGATATGAAGCCTGAAAATGATGTTGTTTTAAAAGACACCTCAAAATCGAAACTAATGTTTCTTTAAATGTTTAAAATGAAATTTTATATGGAATAATCAATTTCACAAAACCTTTTTTGGAAACAAATTCCTTTGCTGAAGATAATAGTTATTACATTTAATATGTCTGAAATACTGATTCTGAAAGAAAGAATGTTTAGGGCCTAAACATTCTTAAAATAACCATAGTAACAAATGCATGGCAAAGAAGAAAATTATTAACTACCTAGTAAATTCAACCAAAAAACACATACAAACAAATCAACAACAACAAAAACCCCACCAAAGTCAACAATAAAATCACTGAGTGCTTGACTTTGAATCCAGGTTCCTTGAATGTGAAGCATTGTCATTTCAACATTTCAATCTTGTTAAATATATGGCTTACTTATATATAATAAGTATGGTATATATATAATATTATATCTGTTATACATATTGTCATATACTATATAAAACAATTAGATGTATGTTTCAATTATTCCAATTATCAAGAAACAGATATTTGTATTACACAACAATGTACAAACACATTCTTTGAAATAAAATAATCCCTTATTATAGCATGATTCAGTTTTACTTGTGAAAATTTCACTGACTTTTAAAATAGCATATGGGGTGCCTGGGTGGCTCTTCCGTTAAGTGTCTGCCTTCAGCTCAGGTCATGATCCCAGGGTCCTGGGATTGAGCCCCACTTCGGGCTCCCTGCTCGGTGCGAAGCCTGCTTCTCCCTCTCCCACTCCACCTGCTTGTGTTCCCTCTCTCGCTGTGTCTCTCTCTCAAATAAATAAATAAAATCTTTAAAAAAAATAAAATAGCATATATATGAAATAAAGTCAAATTCACATATAGACTGTGGTTTCCTCATGCAGTTTGAAGAACACGGATCTGATGTTTGGAGCCATGGGTTGAACCTATAACAGGGTCAGATCCCTGATGTTGAGTAGGGCAGAGGTAAAGGACTCTTGGCCTAATTCAATCCCTACATCTTTATAAGGATCATATGGAGAATGGATTCCAAGGTAATTTGAAACCATTGGGTCATTCAAAGTAGCCATTTGTTTTTAAACCCACTTGATTCCTCAGATGTACACAGAAATATATTACACCTCATTTATTATCAAAAGCACAAGATAACAGGATTTAAATGATCCTAATCTGTACATAAGATAACATGGTTCCAGTGGTAACTTTCAAGATGTTCACCACCTTTCCATTATATAATCATGATTATATGATATATAATCTCTCTGAGAGATAAACTAATTAGTAGATTTTCAGTTCTTAAATTATGTGAGCAAGAGAGCAAATAATCAGATGTGATAAACCTTGTGGAGGTTTGAAGGTTTGTGGTGACAAAGCAAAGCACATCAGAAGCCCATGTGAGGAAATAAGCAGCTAGTGTAAAAGAGTTTATATTATTTGAAATGCGTGTGTGTGCATACGCACATAAGCACACAAAGAATTACTAGTGAGCCAAATATGTATGATGCTGAGCTTCATGGAGGTTGCATAGTAGGGAGAGAGAACAGAAAAACAAACAAATGGTTATAATTTTAGGTGCTTTAACAATATTAAGACAGAAAGGATAAAATTTTCTAAATTTTATTGACCTAAAAAGAGAGGTACCATGTGAACAGAAGAGCATATTTGAGTGGACAAGGTTGTACTAAAGATGTATTTTGAAAAAAAAAATAATAATGATATGTTTTAGAATAGGCAAGGAATTTCTTGTGACAGGAATCTAGAGGAAGGATTAAGACTTGGCAAGTAGCTTAATGTAACCATATAATAGGTCTTATGGGATACTGTATAAGGTGAGTATTCATACTGTGGTCAGAGTAAACCACTAAATGACCTCCTGCAGTGGAGTGCTGGACCACTTCCTGCTATTATTTTAATTTTTTTCTTCTCATTGAAAAAAATTAATTGAAGTATAATTGTCATACAATGTTACATTAGTTTCAGGTGTACAACATAACAATTCGACTATTATATACATTATGAAATGCTCACCGTGATAAATATGGTTACCATCCAACACCACACAAAATTATCACAATATTATTGACTATATTCACTATGCTGTACTTTTCATCCTCATGACTTACTAATTTTAAAACTGGAAGTTTGTACTCTTAATTTCCTCCATCTATGTTGTCTATCCTCCCATTCCCTCCCCTCTGGCAACCACCAGTTTGTTCCCGGTATTTATGAGTCTGTTTTTTTTTTATTTTTTTAGATTCCACATATAAGTGAAATAATATGGTATTTGCCTTTCTTTGACTTATTTCACTTAGCATACCCTGTGGGAAAGGGATTTGAGGGAATAAAATGAGAGAGATTAAACCATTAGGTTGATTATTTCAGTGGTTTAGATAAGAAATTATGTTTCTAAAACTGATCTCATATATAGTAGAACAGAGGGTAGTAAATGTATATAAATTAGAATGATTCAGGTCACCTGAATAATTGGATAAAAGGTGAAAGATAGATTATTAAAGTTAGCAAACACTTCTACCTCTCTGCTAAAAGAGAGTTCTAGGATGTTGCATGTGACTACAGGTGATGCTCCAACATAAAAATCTTCTGCTAAACAAACACATTCTCTTTACATTACACCAAAAATTTCACAACAGCACTGTAAAAAAATGTATTCTGGTGTCAGATTAGGAAGGAGATTTTCTCTCTCAGAACTATAGAATGTACAGAATTCAAGGCATTTTTTTCATCGAAGTTACTGACCTTTGCCATAAAATGGTTCAGGAAATAATCAGTACTCTAAAAAGAGAGAGTGTTTTCTTAATGCAACATCTTCTAAGCACCGGCACAAAAATTATATGTCCCATATAATGTGGGTGTTCTGACAGTGCAGTCGAGTTAGATTAATTGTAATAAACAAAAATTGTCACTAAAGCTCTCAGCTTATGTCATCTAATATTGTGTGAATACATTTTATTTCCTAACATTATGAAACAGCCAAGAGTATAATAAATTACTTACCTAAGCCCTTTGAGGATTTTTGCATAATTTACCAAAACAAATTGATTTTAACGGAAAAGCTGCTAATTTACATGGGTAGGAAGTGTTTTCCTTGGTGTGATGAATTTAATTTCAATTTTCCTGTTTGCATGAATTCACTCCAGTAATTCATCACTGTTAGATTAAACTACAACTGTGTTTTACTTGAGTAGGTCCCTAGCATTCAATATATATGAATGAAAGTAAATTGCCTTTATAGTATGGTTATATAGTATATATAATACATGATTGTTAAGGTATCTTTTTAATAGAATAAATAATTGTTTTCCATGGTTAAACAATGACATGCATAGTTTTAGAATATGAGCAAAGTAGTTTTTTAGTCTTATTAAATTATAATTCAGATTTGTTTCATTTTGGTTTTTGGTTTTTTTAAAGAAGAAGGAGACACACACTTATAGGGTGCTGAAAATACATCGACTTATGCCCTGGGTATTTTACATTCATCACATTATTTTCTTTTCTAACATCTCTATGAGGTAGGATATACTGGTCTCCTCTGGAATTAAAGTTAGGAAAAGAAAAACTCTTAACATCTCTTTGTAACATAGCTGGAGACTCACAGAGTCATGTCATCTCTCTGACTCAAGTTACATGGCCTCCCTTTTCTCATATAATATACTGAAGTATTTGTCGCTTAAGTTCCATGGACTACTGTTATGCATATACATGCATATATATGAATACACACTTATGTAGATGTATGAGTGTACTTATATATACACCCATACCTCTTTTTCAGAGCAGAGTATTACTTAGATTTCACAGAACACACCTGGGGTATTACAGGCCTTGAACACATTCTTGTGACATATTATTTAAGACTGATGTTTTAAACTTTTATTCTAGTAAACACTAGCCATGTATTGCTAAAACAAACAAACAAACGAAACCAAAACAAAACCCTAAGAAGTTGCTTAAAATGAAAGGGGGGAAATCAGAGGGGGAGATGAACTATGAGAGACTATGGACTCTGAAAAACAAACTGAGGGTTCTAGAGGGGAGGGCGGTGGGGGGATGGGTTAGCCTGGTGATGGGTATTAAAGAGGGCACGTTCTGCATGGAGCACTAGGTGTTATACTCAAACAATGAATCATGGAACACTACATCAAAAACTAATGATATAATGTATGGTGATTAACATAACATAATAAAAAAAAATTCTATGAGGAAAAAAAAAAAAGAAGTTGCTTAAAACAACCAACATCTGTTATCTTACATGGGGGCTTATGAGGGTCAGAGTGTAGGAGTGGGTTAGCTGAGTGGTTCGGGTCTAGAGTCTCTCAGGAAGTTTCAGGTAAGCAGTTGGCTGGAAGGCAGAGAATCTCAGGGCTTAACAGAGGCTGAAGAAACAACTGCCGAGCTCATTCATGTGGCTACTGTCAAGTCTCAGTTCTTCGCTGGCTTTTGGACAGAGAGCTCTGTTTCCTGCCATGTGGGCCTCTCCTGAGAAAACCTAAGTGTTCTCATGACATGGCAACTTGCTTTGCCCAGAATGAGGGATCTAAGAGAGCTGGCTAGCAGAGAAAGTCCAAGACGGAAACTGCAGTCATTTATAATCTAGTCGCACACATGATATACACATGCTGTTGGTCACACAGTCCAATTCTGGTACCACGTGGGAGAAAACTATATGAAGATGTGCACCCTGAGAAACAGACATGAGGGGGGCCATCCTGAAGGCTGGCTAGCACAAGGACCAGGCACATACATATCCACAGCGAAATTTAAATGTCATAGCTAACATAAAATAGTCCACAGGAAGAAGGTCTGTCTCAAGCTGCCAAGGTCTTCAGTGGTTTAGAAATAAAGTTGCTCTCTCAATATGCACGATCTGGACAATTAACATAATGTCATAAGCAAAATGGGCAGTAATACATAATGTTAACTGTGGGACAGAGTCTTGTGACCCAGAAAGATCTAAGTTTTCCAGAGGCTATGTTTGAAACACTTCATAAAATCTGGTCTGTCTCTTTGATCACTTTGATAAGCAGAGAACATTTTACATAATGTTGGCGGTAATAAGACTTAGCTGTCAGAACAATTCCACCAGTATATCAGTGAAGAATGCTTTAGATTTCAGCAAACGTGAAACTTGGTTACAGTGGTTTAAACATCTCATGCGAGGTAGGTGGCTGTTGGTTTGGGTTCAAATTTGGCTTCTCTCCAAATCTCTTGATCTTTTCCCAAATCTCTATATCTTCATAATGTCTATCCCATCTATTCCAGCTGCAAATATCATTTCCAGATTCCGTACTGATATTAGATTCACATGAGGTAGTGTAACACCAGCTACAACTTTTGATTTTATTAGGAAAGTAAAAAAGCTTTCTTAATGTCACAGCAGATTTCCAATTCTACCTCCTTTGCCAAGGTTAACAACAATGATGAAAGTAATAAGGATAGCCATTACTATATGCTAGGCACTATTCTAAGCTTGCTTTATGTAATAATTCATTCAAATATCTACGTTGCTATAACTATATGAGGTAGATACTCTGGTTCTCCATTCAACAGAAAGAAAAAGGAACTGAGGTCATTTCTTGCCCTAAGTTGTATAGCTAGTGAGTGGGAGAGATAGGACTTAAACTGAAGACTTTGCTTTCAGAATACACACTATTAATCATAATACTAGAGAAATGTGTCACCACTCTCTGGCTGCAGAGAGGTGGGGCTGTGCATATTTAGCTTTTCCAGCCTTTTAAGTGAAGGTATCAAGTAATAACAGGATTAGGGAATGGGAGTTAGGTCCCCACACCTATATTGTCTGCTTCCAGTCATGAGTCTGTTAAGATTGTTTAAGGTTAGATTTCTTCATGGATAAAATGGTGGCAAATGCATCCTTTACTTATTTTCGGTCATACGACATTAATTATTTTTAGGGCAACTAAGAGCTGCAAAGTCTCTTTGTTAATATCAGATATAAATTATTCCAAGGTGCTATTCTGAAAAGAAAATAGAGTATAAGTGGTAAGCAAGAGATAATTATAATTCCTGAATTCTCAATAAATTAAAATACATGTACTTAAAATTGCATCAGCTTTTGCATTTTAAGTTCTATAACAATTGCTTTTTGGGTGTCCGGTATTTCTCTCTGTATTGCCTTTTATCTCCGGTGTCAAGCATTTGGTGTCCACCTGGAAGTAACTGGACTAGTGAACCACAAAGCCTGATTTCCCTACAGAAGTCTTTCATCATACATGCCAACAGGAGTCAACCACTTGCTTGCTGGGTTCTCATTCACCATTAGAATGGACGTCCCCCTCACTTCCAAAACAAGCGTAGTGTCACCGTTACCCATTAAGAACTTATTGAGAGGCATCTTCAATATGTTCAAATATTGACTGAATAGTTCTTGATCTTATTATCAATTGTTGGGGCAAGAGAGAAATTATGCATTGACAGCATGAATCAAATTATTGGAAGCTACACTTACATACATGCTCACTGATCTATATTGTTCATCTTAATGTCTATGCCCTGACATTGAACAGAAGGCCTTACTTTCCTGGAGGTGAATCATAGGGGCTGAGGTGTGATTCAATACTCAATGGGAGAGACCTAGAACCCACGAACAGTGACACTCCAGTTATTACATTCATTCATATGTAATGCAGTATGCAGACAAATTCTTAGTGGCCTTCAACTAAATAAAGAACATTTAGTAAACTCAGGTTTTATGCAGAATATTGCATTGCAGAAAGATATGAAATGTATTTCTAACTCTTTCTGGACGTCTGAGAATTGAGGCATTTGCCAAATATTTCCTGGTCGATGGAATGAGAATGAGATAAAACAAACACTGAATGGGTACCCATCCAGTCAAAGATTTACTAAGCACCCCCTTCCCCAAGCCCTAGGTGCTTGGGATGCGATAAAAGATGACGCTTCTGTTCCAGAGTAGATTTCAGAGCCTAACAGAGGAGGCAAACACAATTAATACTGTCTGAAATGTCTTATGTGAGAGGAATTCCTGAACCAGACTCAACTCCAGCAGGAAAGACATCATGGGTTCTATCACCCACCACTGTACCCTCAGTTCCAAGCATAAAGGCAGTTCTCAGTAAATATTTGTTGAGTGGGAAGATTAATAAATGAATGAAAACGAGGAGTGGAGAGCATATTATTGGGGTATAGATTAAGGACAATTTTTTAAAGTTTTTATTTATTTATTTGACAGAGAGAGACACAGCGAGAGAGGGAACACAAGCAGGGGGAGTGGGAGAGGGAGAAGCAGGCTTCCCACGGAGCAGGGAGCCTGATGTGGGGCTCAATCTCAGGACCCTGGGATCATGACCTGAGCCGAAGGCAGACGCTTAACGACCGAGCCACCCAGGCGCCCCAGATTAGGGACATTTTTTAAAAGTATTTGGGGGCAGTCCAAGAAGGCTAGTAAAAGAAGAGTGATGGTTACTATGCCTTGATAGACAAGATGGAGCTACACAGGTGAAGAAGTAGGGGAAAAGCAAGTGAGGCTGAGGGAATGCATATGCCAAGGCACACTGATGAGAGAGCTCTTTCTGGGTTCAAGAAATTGGTTCCATTCTGGAAATCAGAACTTCCTTCGCAGCATGAAAGTAATGGAATGGGTATTCCTATTATATAAAAGCATGAAAAATAAATAATTAAAAAATAATTACTTAACATTAATTACTAAGAGAGGGGTTTATCTTTGTAAGAGGTTATGAACAGACCCCTTTCATCAGATTCACATAGGACATAGCATTTCAGGATGTTCTATGTTGAGGAAAAGTTGGGTAAGTATGGAGAGAATGGTTCGGAATGTTTTAAATTGTCATCAATGATTTAAAAAATTCAAGGTCAAAGCATATTTATTTAGCCCTTGGCATGCATAGAAAATCACTTTAATTCTGTTGAATATATTGCCCAATGAATATTTGAATAGTTTTCCAAAACAATACCTATTATAATCTTTATCAATAATATGTCTCAGACACTTAGCAGTAAAGGTGCCACACAAAGGAACTTTAAATTGCTGATATTTATTAAATGCCTATTAAATTTCCATGGGACAGGGGGATTGGACCATAAAAAGATGAATAACAATAGGTTCAGAGGTGTAAAAAAAAAAATCACAGTTTTGCAGTGGATGTGGAGGGGTTGAAGATAGCATTACAAAGCAAATTAATGGCAAAGTATTATAATAACTGTTACACCACCCATAAGTGGATAGGGCTAAAGAGGTCATAAAGAAGGAGGCACAAATTATCTCTGAGGGAAACAGAGATGATTGTAGAAGTCAAGATATTTAAACTAGATGGAAAAGAATAAAATGTCAAGAGGAAGAGAAGGGACAGGACATTCTCAGTTAAAGACTACTGCACATACACAGGGTAAAGGCAGAGGAATACAAATACTGAAGAAGAGTTAGTAGCATGGTTTGGGTGAACTACAGGGAAGTGGAGAGGGAGCAGTAGAAGACAGATACTAGAGTTTGCAACATGCATCTGACTGATGGTTTAGACACAGTAATTCTTAGAAATAGTTTAACAAGTTTCATCCTAGTCCTCAGTCTTTCAGTATCGCGTGTGTCTTCTTGTTCTTAGTGTCTAGAAAGACATGATACATTCACTTTTGCAAGTTTAAATCAATCATGTTTAGATTGGTACTCAGGGAGAGATGGCAAAGCAGCCTGATCTATTCCTCATAGTCACCTTCCATAGAAGCCAGTTCACAAAGATGGAATATGCCGGCCACTGGAATCACTCATGTTAATTCACTCCAAGAAGAGTATTGTGTGATAATACTGAAAAGAAAATTGCAAAATAGCTAGTTTTTCTCATTCAGATCCCTAAGCATGAAAAGGTTGGGAATAACTTTTTAGGTAAAAAGAACCACCTATAATAACTTAATCTGCACAAGATTTCTGCATAGACATATAACGAGATGGGTGCTTGCAGTATGCTGTGTTTATTTAGCTTTGGCCTTATAAAGCAACAATCATTTGCATATTTCTCTCAATTAAGTATTATACTGACATACTTAATTAAAACTATAAAGGGCACTGACAATATTTCATTCTTTTAATGAAAGAGGAGACATATTATACAGTTCAGACTGTTTCTGTATTTAATTTTCCTGACTTTTTTACTGCTCAAACTGTGTTCCTTCTATGAATGTTGTCAATTAGGATGAAAAGAAGGAAAATTAAAGTCGCTCTTGAAAATGCACTTGTGTTTGTTTGTGGAATCTGTGTACATTCAGAAAGTTGTGATTTGCATATTTCATGTATAATTAGGCCCAGGAAAAGTGAGCACTGGAAAAGCTAGGGCAGTTTCACACTCTACCAGTATCTTCTTTGTCATTTTGAGGGATTTATGTCTGAAGACATGGCCTCTTCTTCAAAAATGTTAGATTTACCTTTTTTTTCTCTGAAAAATACCATAAGGATTCTTTTAAATTTCTATCATATACATTTAAATATATTTAAGGACATATATTATGTGATGGTGCTGGGACAATGCTTGTTGGGATAACCATGGTATAAAAAAATGTACACTGGACTTGGTTCTGGAAATGAGTTGAATTCTTAGTCCTTCCGTTATATTTATGAAAGCTTTCTATAAGTCATGGTTATGTCATCAATAAAATGGAAATAATGTCACATATTCCATTGACTTTATTTATCAAATGAAGAATGTCAACCACTTAATGTACATGTAAGCACTTTGTAAACTGTTACACATCAAATAAATATAATAATATTTTTTGAGGTTCTACTCTCCATAAATCAAGAAGACAAAATAAATTAATGACTTCTGGCCAAAAGAGACAAGTCTAGTGGGAAAGACAAATATATGAGCCACCATAATTCAAGTAGAATGGAATGGGTAATATATTAGAGAAATAAAGCAAGTGCATAAATAGCAAACTTGCTTACAATTCATTTTGCTTTTGTGGTTGGACCTCCTTGGAATAAGACCACTGGAGACAGATTAGGACTAGAGGAAGTAAAATTTCATTCCAAAAGAAGAAATAAGGAAATTTTCACTTGAACCCAAGATTAATGGAACAATAAGATTTTAATATTTCCAGAAAAGTAAATCTCTATCTGTATTACCTGACTACATTAGCAGCAA
Source organism: Phoca vitulina (assembly GCF_004348235.1). Lineage (NCBI taxonomy): Eukaryota > Metazoa > Chordata > Mammalia > Carnivora > Phocidae > Phoca > Phoca vitulina. The sequence goes on along the minus strand of NW_022589733.1, from coordinate 14,598,376 downwards.
GTTTCTACATGGCTGCTTCTGGTTTTTTGTCAGCTCCTTTTTGAATTGCTGTGAATAGTCAACTGTAAACATTTTCAATGAGCTAAGAAAGAGGGATATTCTTAGATTCTGTGTGTGTGTGTGTGTGTGTGTGTGTGTTTCTCCCCCACCTCTAACCTTCTCTATTTCTTTCTCTACTTCCCTCTTGCATCACACATACATACACGAATAATTTTTAAGGTCCAAATTATCTATTTTAGAAGAGTGAGATGAGATAATTATTGACTTATTGGTGACTTTAAAGCAACTTCTCAGTGTAACATATTCTGAGTGTCACATCTTTCAACTAATCAATACCTGCAAGGGATTTATTTTAATTGATTAACATCCATTCCCTTTTCCCTTTACTGGGCATATGTGGATGCACTTGGCAGGCTTTGTTGAGTGAATTGAACTTTGGACTGTTGACCCATGTTGTTGCTTCCAAATGAGATTATATGAGTCTATCCATCAACTTTAGCCCATAATGGTGCATTTAATGATATCATGGCATATTGGCATATCCCTCAAATAAACAGTCCCGATGGGGACTAGGGATGGTCTTTGACTGAGGTACAAGACAAAAAAAAAAAAATGGTGCCCTCGTCTATAATCTGAGGTCTAACACTGATTTAAGACACCCCGTGCACAAAGAGAAGGAACAACATACAGAAGTGCAAGGGTGAGTGGTAATCTAATACATGGGATCAAGAACACAACCAGTTGCTGAAACACATGTATAAATACTGAGGTAAACAATTGGGACAAACCTAATACACAAGTATCATGAAGATGTTGAATTATCTGTAGCTTTCAACTGCAGTTTGAGGCTAATTGGACCATGTGCATTTGGAGTTGTACCTTGTCTGCTCTGAGTAACTGATGAACCATAAGTGAAACAGCATGGGTTTTCAAGCAACCACACATGGCTTTCAACAACACTGTGTCCAAGTTGCTCCAGATGTGGTGGTCAACCTGTCTAAATTCCCTAGAATTTGCTCTTATCCTCTTACCCAGAATAGTTTTTAAAGATTTTATTTATTTATTTGACAGAGAGAGAGAGCACAAGCATGGGGAGCAGCAGGCAGAGGGAGAAGCAGGTTCCCCAAGGAGCAGGGATCCCGATGCAGGGGCTCCATCCCAGGACCCTGGGATCATGACCTGAGCCAAAGGCAGATGCTTAACTGGCTGAGCCACCCAGGCGCCCCTTACCCAGAATATTTCTGCTTCATTCTCAGAAACAGAGTGAAGGTGAGAGTATCACAAATTCAAGGGAGAGAGTGTAACAAGTGGTGGTATTAGTGGTTGGAGGGGAAATGGGCTTCTTGGATCATCAGGATACCAGCAACAGTTACTGCGCCATTACTCTGAGCCAGGTCCTAGGCAAAGTGCTTTAAAGAAATAGCTCATTTAGGGGCGCCTGGGTGGCTCAGTCGTTAAGCATCTGCCTTCGGCTCAGGTCATGATCCCAGGGTCCTGGGTTCGAGCCCCGCATCGGGCTCCCCGCTCGGCGGGAAGCCTGATTCTCCCTCTCCCACTCCCCCTGCTTGTGTTCTCTCTCTCTCGCTGTGTCTCTCTCTGTCAAATAAATAAATAAAATCTTAAAAAAAAAAAAGAAATAGCTCATTTAATACTCCCAGAAAATTCATGAAGGAGAGTCTCCTACTAATCTCATTTTATACATGAGCAAACTCAGGCTTTGAAACATCTTTCTCTAGTTAAGCAAGTAAGATTTTGTTGAAAGAGAGTCAGAATCCAGAGGTATAGTCTACAAGGAATCTATATTCTAGAATGCTATACATTTGGCTATTTGTTTACTTGATAATTCTAAGGGTTTTGATCATAAAAAGTAGAAATAATTCTGGTGGGACATAGGCTTGTTGAGCTGCCTCACATTCCATTATCCAACCCCTGATTTCATAACGTGCTACCTGTGTTCTTTGCCTTTGCTGGCACCCAGGGTTTCCAAACCATGTGCCAAGGTGCCCTGGAGCACTACAGAACTGCATAGAGGTTCTGCAGGACATGTTACACTTTTAAGCAGTTCTTGACATTTGTTAGATATCCTCTAATCTATAACTCTGGGGTAGTTCACAATTTAAACTCTGGATTATTTTATCTTCCTTTTTTAAAAAATTTGCTGTGCAGGATCAGGAAAGTCCCCAGGGGGAGAGTCAGGAAAATGGGTCCTGGAGGAGTGGGTGGGAATGTTTCCCAGTGAAGGAGAGGATATGGGATATATATATGTATATATATATATATATATATATATATTTATACACACACACACACACACACACCTTTGATGACATCGTATCCTTGCAAAAATACCATCAAAAATCAATGTGGAATAGGTAATAAGAATGGTGGTATACAGTGTAATTCCAAGGCTTGAAAAAATGTGCAGAACACCTCCTATTAGTAGCAAATTGTGGTTCGTTAAGGATGAAATTATAATGTTATATTTTCATTTAATTTATATGCATTTTTAAAAATGGTCACTGAAGGGCACCTGGGTGGCTCAGTTGGCTAAGCGACTGCGTTCGGATCAAGTCATGATCCTGGAGTCCTGGAATTGAGCCCCACATTGGGCTCCTTGCTCAGTGGGAAGCCTGCTTCTCCCTATGACCCTCCCCCCTCTCGTGCTCTCTCTCTCTTTCTCTCACTCTCTCTCTCAAATAAGTAACTAAAATCTTTTAAAAAAAATGATCACTGAGTTCTTAGGACATAAATACTTATTATACTGTTTGGCTGTAACTATGCAATAATGTGCATTATTAGCTATTTCTTTTTGCATAGGGGCACCATGCAAAGATTTCTGAGACAAGGGTGCTGAAACTGAAAAAGTGTGTCAACTTGTAAATGACCGCTCTCCTGAGTTTCCTGAGGTAGATAAGCACACATTGAAACTCTGGGCCTCCTTTATCAAGTTCTATTCATGCAGAATAGCCTTTGTTACTTTTAGGCTTAATTATAAATCCACAGGTCTTCATGAGTGGCCATCAAAGGGCACCTGAAACAATTCATAAGTGCAGCGGAGTGCATTCCCTGTTGGATACACTTTGGCTGGTGGTAAGTGGCAGATGGGATATGTCCATACAAGTAAATTCCTATTCCTTTCTCTCTTTCACAGACCCCTTTGAGGGGCAGTTTTTCTTGTAGCTCTTCCCAACTTGCACAAGCCACATGAACACACCTACTAAGTGACCTGCTGGGTCTCCCAGAAGCTGTCAGTGAGGAAGTGGTCAGAATATAAAGCATGGCACTATGGAGCTTTATATCTTACTTTGATTAAGTTTCCTTTCTCATCACCACTACTGTTATATTTTATCCAGTTTTGCTTTCTAGACGATCAACTCTAAGATAGCATCATTGCCCCCTCAACTAACCAAAGGGACAATTTTCATGTGAATTAACTGACAGTCTTTATTTTTTTTTTTTTTTTAAAGATTTTATTTATTTATTTGAGAGAGAGAGAATGAGAGACAGAGAGCATGAGAGGGAGGAGGGTCAGAGGGAGAAGCAGACTCCCTGCCGAGCAGGGAGCCTGATGCGGGACTCGATCCCGGGACTCCAGTATCATGACCTGAGCCGAAAGCAGTCGCTTAACCAACTGAGCCACCCAGGCGTCCCTAACTGACAGTCTTTAGATTATAGGTTCTCAAAACATTCAGGTCAAAAAAAAGAGTTTGACTGTTTCCCCAACATTTCTTTGAAGAAAGATTACCAAATACGATCTTTTATTAGTCTTTGGAATCTTTCCTAAAACACCCACTCTCTCATGGACTCATTGACAAATTTCAGTGACATCAAACTGAATACATTCTAAGATCTCTCCCTTTTAGTTTTTTGAAAATCTTTACAATACAGTCACTATATGGTTATTTGTCTTACAGTTAGTGCTTTAGAAAAATAATCTAATAGTTCGCATTTCAAGTTACTTTATCCCTCTGATTTTGAAGGAATCATTATATTTAATTTTGCCAATATTAGAGAAATTTGAATCCAAAAGGGAAGAATATAGCATTTGTTAAGCACAGTATTATAAATAAAGTAGTAGTTGCGGGGCGCCTGGGTGGCTCAGTCGTTAAGCGTCTGCCTTCGGCTCGGGTCATGATCCCGGGGTCCTGGGATCAAGTCCCACATCGGGCTCCCTGCTCGGCGGGAAGCCTGCTTCTCCCTCTCCCACTCCCCCTGCTTGTGTTCCCTCTCTCGCTGTGTCTCTCTCTGTCAGATAAATAAAATCTTTAAAATATATATATATATATATAAATAAAGTAGTAGTTGGGAAAAATATAGCATTTGTTGAACTTTGTTCTCACACTGGTTACAAAGGGAGGCACGATAAGTATGCTAATACATTGATACTCAAAACTTTTTTTTTTTTAAGATTTTATTTATTTGACAGAGAGAGACACAGCGAGAGAGGGAACATAAGCAGGGAGAGTGGGAGAGGGAGAAGCAGGCCTCCTGCCGAGCAGGGAGCCCGATGTGGGGCTCGATCCCAAGACCCTGGGATCATGACCTGAGCCGAAGGCAGACGCTCAACGACTGAGCCACCCAGTGCCCTGATACTCACAAGTATTTTATGAAGTAGGTATTGAAGTCAGAGCTGATAAGTTGCACACTGCTTCAAAATTAGAAAATGAGAAATCTGGTTTTATACCCTGGTTTACCTGAGTATTTCTAGACAAGGTGATAAAATGAGCACTTTTTGGAGTTGAAAAGTTACAAACTTTTAAATTGTTAATAATCTGCTTATACAATGCTTTCTAATAATGAACTCCAAATGATGAATTAGCTCATTCATTATATGGGAGTTCAGTCTGCCACGCAAGGCAAAAAAAAGATCCAGATGCACTCTCCTTATTCATTACTCCTATTGAGTTTCTCCACACTGAGCGTTCCCACTGACTTCTGAGGCACTGAACACAGAGAGCATTAAAGGCCACATCTGATCTTGCTTTGCCCCCTGTTGTGCTAATCTGAACTCCCCTGAAGCTCCTGTGAATTCAATATGAGCTAAGTTGAGTTCAACTTCTCCAGGAGAAGGAATGCAGTGAGAATTTGGACCCCAGTCAATGGTGCATCTATTTAAAAGTTTGAAGTCAATATTTCTGAGCCTGAACTCTTCAATCTCCAGTCAATCTCTCTCTCTTTCTTTTTCTTCTTCATTCTAAACACCCTTCTAAACTTATGTGCAATTGCAACCGCATTTATCCCCAATTCTTTCAGAAATCAGTTTGGTTAATGATCCTGATTTAAAAATCATTACTGCTAACAACCACTGATATTTTTTTCTTCACATTTCAGCTTTCACAAGAGTTTAAATGAAACATTTTGATCACCCAAATGACAATAAAAGTTCCCATTACAGGCATCAATTGGATTCTCAGAATTTTGCATACTGATCTGTTGTGGACTCTATCACCAAAGTCATTAACACAGTGTTCAATAGTTCACCCTCTTTTGGTTGTCAAACTTGGTAGAAATGGAATTTTTATAGATAGCATTCAATAAAATGATCCACATTCTTTTTAGCCATCAGGTACATCCCACTAACCACCCTCAATGATGGGTATAAGCTCTCTAACATGATTCCTCTCTCGCATTATTTTTTTTCCTAACTATGAATCTTGTTTCTTTTTTTGGATTCTGGATATGGTGATATTAAGACAAAACAGATTAATTTATTCCATGGTTAGTACATTGTTGTTTAGTAGCTATCATAAGCATGAAGTAACAACTCTATATACATGCATGTGTCATAATTATTATCATGCCTGCTGTTGTTCCTTTCATTCACTCATTCTGTCCCTCAAGCAGAGGCAGACATTGTGCAGGGCCTAACCAGCAGGGAGATGAAATGTTTTTATAACACAACTGCCTGAGAGGAAAAAAAAAAAAAAAGACTGAATTTAAAACAAAATGAAACAAATAATAACCTACCCCCTGTCTTTACCTTGCAGAATTTCATTGAAAAAAATGACCTACAGAATTTACAAGAACAGTGATGTTATTGAAATTAACGCTATATGTGTTGGGCTCTTCCAAACATAGATTTGCTCAGAAATGATCAACCTGGTTGTCAGACTATTGTGGAAGTAATGTATTATGGATTGAATGTTTATGTTTCCCTGAAATCCATATGTTGAAACCTTAACCCTCCATGTGATGGTATTTGGAGGCAGGGCCCCCATGATGGGGTTATTGTCCTTAAAAGAGGAAGAGACGAGATTTCTCTCCACCATGTTAGGACCCAGTGAGAAGACAACTGTCTATAAACCAGGGAAAGTTCCATCATCAGATTCTGTCAGACTGGTACCCTGATCTCAGTCTTGTAGGCTTCAGAACTGAGATAAATAAATTTTTGTTATTCAAGACACCCAGTTTATGGCATTTTGTTACAGCAACCTAAGTCATAAAGGAATGAGGGGAAGAAAGCACAGAGTGGGCTCCTGGAGTCCTAAGACATTAATCATGGTCCCCTGCTATTCTGAGGACTCCATGAAGCTTCCAGTGACCTCAGGGGCAAGTGCATATTGCTCCCAAAACAGCAACATTAAGATATGGGTTCTAGACTGGAGCACCAGATTTGAGTCCAATCCTACGATTGTCTAGATCTATAAAATGGAGCAAGTTATTTGTTTCTGACCTCAGTTTCCTCATCCATATAATGATGACCATAATAATTCCATAGGGTTATTTGAGTATGAAATGAGATGCTACCATTAAAATCATTAGTCTATTGAATGCAACATAGTTTGCATTCAGTAAATGTTAACTTTTATTATTATTGTTTTTGTGAATCAGTTTATATTTATATCAAATTTTCTCTATATTTTTGGTCTCCTTTTCTCTTGCTCTAGTTTCCTTCTTTCCTGTGAGTCCAACATACAGAATTGTTCAGGGAAAAATCCTTTTTGTTAAGTTTACCATGTCCCATATTGAGTATTCCTATTAGGCAGATTTTGTGTATACAAGTTACCCCATAGGCTATCAACCTATATGCCCAACCTATAAATCACTGCCTTAGTTATATTATAAAATATGACCCACTGAATTAAATCCATGATGGCAGAGCCACATAGCACACACACACACACACACAAAAATACTGTGTTCTATATACAAGGTATTGCCTGATGACTTCTCTTAGGAGATGGAACCAGAAGTTAGAACATCACAGATACCTCTCTAGTGCAATCATCAATCTCGTTTGTGACAAATATAACCATAGCTGATTTTCAACACACTGATTATAGTAATGAGAAGTTACACTATCTTTTCCCAGTATTTTTTGTCAGACCTAACTTAAAGAAATCTGTCTTAAGAAACAAGAACTCTAGGGCAGAGCCTTGATGTTCTCTGAAAAGGGAACCATGGAGAGCATTAATGGTTTAGGAGGAGGAAATAGTAACAAAGATGAAGGTTAGTTACTCTTTACAAATAAAACCAACCAAACAAAAAAACCTAACAGTTAAGACTGGAGCACAGACCCAGCTGGCCTTCTGTTAAATACCAGAGACCATCTGTCAATCAATGGCTGTCCTGAGACCAGATCAGTACCAAGAAAAATGCTTGTTTGTGGGAAAGACAAAGACTGTGCGTTGGTGTTTTTATGTAAGTGTGTTGCAGGAGTGCCGAGAACACTAACTCCGTCTTTGACTCTCCGTCGTGCTCCCGCCTCAGCAAGGGCCGCCCTCAGCGCCCTGTACTCGAGGCCCCTTGGAGGTTAACGTGCGCCCCGCCGGAAGTGCGGGAGGGCTTGTTTGGCTCCTCCCTGAAGCGGGGCACAGAAGTCTCCACTTCCGGTAACTAGTAGAGACGGCCAGCGCATAGAAGGCCCCGCTTTAAATGACTGGTAGAGGGCCCCCGGTTCACAGATGGTGCCACTTTAGAGAACTACTCGGTGACCTCATCACCAAGCGCCTCGTTCTGTAAACGCTGGGGGAGGGGGGCGACGGTGCGGGCTTGTCAGAGGGCGTAGACCGGAAATAGCCTTGCGAGCCGCGTGTCGCCAGTCCGCTTGGTTTCCCGACGGTGAGTTATCATGAGGAAGACTCTGGGTGAATGGTGTGGAGAGCCTTGTGTCGTTTCTCAGTCTCAAAGTGACTTCGCAGTGTGGAGGATACTTTACTGAGCCTCCTCCACCTTCTAACGTGTGTTTAAAAAAGACACAAAGGGGTAAAGAGGGACATTTTGCCTCTGGTGCTATCCTTAGGAAACTACCAGAGAGCTCAGTTGCTTTAGTCCTGTATTTGTTTTGGTACCTGTGAAATCATTTTTTAAAAGATGGGAAAGCTAGTATCTAGGGGCTAAGCTGAAAATGACCATCTTTATACAATCAATAAGCCATGTACTTTATACATAAAGTACAGCATGGTGACTATACTTAATACTGTGTTGTATATTTGAAAATTAGTAAGAGTAGATCTTAAAACGTTCTCATGACAAGAAAAAAAAAATGTGTAACTACGTTTAGTGGTGGATATTAACCACACTTATTGCAATGATCGTTTTGCAGTATATACAAAGGTTGGATCATATTGTATACCTGAAACCAATATATTACATGTCAATTTTACCTCAAGTAAACAAAAAACAAAGGCATGGGCTAAAATCTAATACCTCTATTAAATAATATTAATTTCGCTTAAATGCTGAAGAAAATGAGTGTCAATATATTACATACATATTTATTTTTCATATTGTCTGATTGATTTATTTTCTTTTATGTCTACATCAAGTATTTTGTGTTTACAAATATCAAATAACCATGGAGATAGAAAGAAGAGTAAGGCATTATTTTGTAATTCAAGTCACCAATGATCTTATGAGGAAGGTAGACTTGCAATGATTTAAGATAATTTGATGAATAGATGGGATAGTTTGGGGTCATGGAGCAAAGATAGCCTCTCCTGTTTGAGATCTTAAGTATCAGTGACTCGGTTGCATAGATTCCCCCCCCCCCCCCAAAACAATGGTGTTAGTGTGTTTGTTTCCTGTACTACACTTGGTTCTGGTTTAATCACGAGTTTGGTTGGCCAAAATGAACAGTCCTAGTAATCACTTCAAGAATGAGTAAATAACCAAAATAGATTTTATTACTTTAGCACTTTGAACACATAGATATGAGAGGTGGGAGATATGTTTTTCCTGCCTTGGAATGTTAAGTAGATAGGTATTGAAATTGGGGCTGACAGTGGCCATCTCAGTGAAACACATAAGGATTTTGTTTGAGGGTGTGCAAATTAGAGCTCCCTAGAAGTATGTAAAGGAGAGAGAGGCAGAAAGAGGCAGCTGGGGAGAAAGAAGTTTCTCCCATACCAAATCTGATTAGATACAAACTCATAGTGGCTCCATTTTCCTAGGAAACTGAGCTGAGCCTTTAGGATTGAATTACTAGAGTTCTGGCTAATACAACATTTGCTATATTATCATTAAATTATAGACTATTTGAATTTCATTAGTTTTCCAGTAGTATCATTTTCTATCCCAGGATCCAATCCAGAACACCATATTGCATTTATTGAGCTTTTTAAAGAACACTATAGACTATGTCAAAATCCTTCAGGGGCAAGATATCATAGTTAAATTATTATTCTTAATCCCGCTTTTCTTCAAGATCTTGGGTTCCTTTTTTGTTCTTTAATGTTTATTTTTTAAAGATTTTATTTATTTATTTGACAGAGAGAGACACAGCGAGAGAGGGAACACAAGCAGGGGGAGTGGGAGAGGGAGAAGCAGGCTTCCCGCAGAGCAGGGAGCCCGATGCGGGGCTCGATCCCAGGACCCTGGGTTCATGACCTGAGCTGAAGACAGATGCTTAATGACTGAGCCGCCCAGGCACCCCCAAGATCTTGGGTTCCTTTTAATCACAGCAACATGAGAATTCACTGACAAATTCTTTGATGCTGTTTATCAAAGTTATAAGCAAATATGTTAAATTTCAAAATAAAACCAAGCAATTATTTCAAATCTGTTTATTCGCTAACAATCTGTTAGTATAATTAAAATCTGTTCCTTGTTAGAAATACTTCTTTGAACAGTTAACATCACATTATCAGGCATGAAATAGTGGGAGAAACCACTTCTTCAAACTTTACTTCTCATAGAACTCCGTAACTCAGATCTTAACATAGGATTAGATTTAAATTTGTAGCCATTAAGGCATGTCTCCCCTTTATATTAGGGTTTTAATTTAATATTTGTCACTAAGGAAACTGATTTGCATTTTAATGAGAAAAATCACTATGCAAACTTTTGAAACATTTCACCTAGAGGTTGACAGCAAAGTCAAAGGAAGTGAGTTCTTAAAAAAAAAAAATGAGTTAAATCACATAAACTGGAATTATTTTATTTTTCAAATCAGATATTCTGTTGGCAATTAAGCCTATGTTTTCAGTTTTCTAAATATTGTAGAAGACTGACTTTTCCACTGAAATAAAGGTGATTAAAAAAAAAGGTGGATAGCTTATTCATATTTAAAATATGCATTGTATAGATTTTCTCTATTAGAACTATAAACTACTAAGAATCTGTCCTTTTTAAAAAAAAATCTTTGTTCTACGTAATTGTTCATGTCCTGGTTTTCTTATTTATATGTATTTCATTAAAAATCCAGGAGGATTCCTGATGGGTAAGTATGCATTTACATGAAACAATTCCTTTTTTTCTCTGTTTAGTAACATATATTTAAGCAAAAACAAAACAAAAAACCCAAACAACAACAACAAAAAACACATAATAAAGATAGTTACAAGTGAACCAAATACAAAGCTGTTCCACAGTTTATTAAAAGAGATCTATACCACCTGAAAACATTGGGTTTTAAGATTTTACTATTTGCAGAAAAGCACTCATCAGTTTAAATGTAGAAACCCAAAATTCTTTTAAATAGCTAAAGCAACTTATTTTTAAAAGGATCTTGGCTACTTAGAAAAGTTATTTCTCTTTTCTCAGGATCAATTTCCCCTTAATATCTGTTTCTTAACTCAGTCATAAAGATTATGTACAATAATAGGGTTAAAGCGTCTAGCATGGTTCCCAGCAAGCATTTAATTAACAGGAGTCACGTTCTCATTTTTTTGGACATTGTTTGAGTATTGCCTATTAGGTCAACTGAACATACTACATTAGGTTCAGATGATGTAAAAGACTTAATAGTTCATTCTCAATCTTGGTGCAATAATTTCATACTTTCTACTTGTTAGATAATAACTGTTCCAATATTACTTTAATACAGCAGTTTCCTCTTCAATATAAGATGTAATTGTATGCTTTGCATACAGTTGTCTTGTGTTTTTGGACTTTATTTAATTTGGAATTGTCTCTCAGCAATACTTCGTCTTTCAGGTAATGGGCATTTGAAAAAAATAGACCTGTTATCACATATGTTATCACATAGCTTGTTTCTTATTTTGGAGTTGTTTAGTGCTTCTAGGAATTAGAGGCAAGTTGTGTATCCATGGCTAGATTATGGCACAGATAAGGCAGAAACATTTTTTCATGTATCGCATATGCCAGGAGGTACATGGTATCTGATTGTCCCTCTGGGTAGTGTTTATTATTATCTTCTGGTCTGGGTGTTGTCCAGTGTCTCCACTGCACACTACTATGTTTCCCCTTTCACACGATAAGCAATTTGTGTGGAGACTTGTTGAGATGATGCAGTACTGCTATCAACCCTCACTTCCCATGGTGTTTGCCAGGAACAATTTAACTGAGAATTGCAAACTAGTGATGTTCCAACCCACCAATCACTTCACCTTCAGGTACTATAAGGATGTTGTCTTTCCCCCTGCTTTTTTCATGTGCATATTTATTTATCTTCTATCGATTTACTGTCAAAGTGAAATCACACATTCTGATTTTACGTCAAGGGCTAGAATCCATCACTGTCTTTACCCATTGAGATGATGAAATTGTCCAGATTTGGCTGTGAGTTCTCCAGAATTGATTCCTTTTGGGAGTGAGCGATACTGTGAAGCCAAGATCTGTACGCCAGACGTTCTCATTACTTCTAGAATTATTTCTTCTAGATTGTTTCAGTAAGTAAGTAGAACTAGAAGAAATAAATACATGCACACATGCATGCATAATATAAACACATACAAACATGCACATACACATAATCACAATCCCATACGTTTGTGTCTACTTCCTTTCTCAGGAAGAGCCCTAGCTTCCAACAACAGTAACACATAACTGTTTGCTAAATTGTACACTACATGTGAAGGAGTTTCAGAGTTTCTGTGTCCATAGCACTATAAAAATGTAGCACACTAAAAAAAAGTCTTATTTTCAATTTTTTATTTCCTGTAGACTGAGTTGTTGTCCTTCATCCTTTTTTGACTAACTTTTCTTCCATTCTTTCATAAACAAAAGGCAGCATGCAATATATATGTGTGTACTTTTAGTAACATACTTTGGAATTCACTTCACATTCATAGACATCCTTATTTTCTTTTTTTTTTTAAGATTTTATTTATTTATTTGAGAGAGAGAGAATGAGAGACAGAGAGCACGAGAGGGAAGAGGGTCAGAGGGAGAAGTAGACTCCCCGCTGAGCAGGGAGCCCGATGTGGGACTCGATCCCGGGACTCCAGGATCACGACCTGAGCCGAAGGCAGTCGCTCAACCAACTGAGCCACCCAGGCGCCCAGACATCCTTATTTTCAAAACAGCACTGTACTCATGGTATATATGCAAAATAGTTTGTTCAACAAAATCTCTAATGTTTGGACATTTAGGTCATTCTTCAAAATATTGCATTTTCATATAATGCAATTTTCATATACAAGGGAATAACTTTGTATAATTTTATTTTTTATTACTGGGGATGCATCATCAGGATAAATTCCTAGAAAGTTAGCTTATTTGTTCAAAGGATAAATGCACACACAGTTTTGCTAGATGTTGGCAAACTCGATCCATAAGTTGTTGTTTTTACGGTTTTGCACGCAAACCCCATTGCAGAGCAGTGTAAGTTTCTTCACAGCCTAGGCAAGATAGGGCTTTATCAAATTTTTGGAGTCAGGCCAATTTGATGGGTGAGATATAAAAATGAATGTTGTTTTTATTTCCATTTCTCTTATATGAAGTCTTACCTGTTTGTATACCTAATGCCCATTTTAATATTTTTCTTTGATATTTGTGTCGTTTTTCTGTATGACTTGTGGGCTGTTAGTTCTTTAGTATGTCAATACATTAGGGTTAATCTTTATTTTTTCCCAGGTTAATAAGGAATCATAATTTTTCTAGTACTTAAAGAAGTTCTTTTTTCTTGCTTTCCCTCCTCCCCTCTCCCCTGTTTTATTTAGAATTCATTCTTGTGTGTGATGTGATAAATAGATGAAATAGAATCACATTCCTAGTTTCATACAGTTTCTCCGGCTATTTTAAAAAGGCTAACTTTGTATCAGTGTTTGGAAATATTTAACTTATATTTGATTTCATATGTAGTTATGGATTCTTATGGACTCTATTCTATTTCAATGTTTTGTTTACTTATGTAGCCATACTACATTGTTTTCTTGGGTTATTTTTTCTTTGAGGAAGAAGCTATGAAGAATGTTTACTATGTCATAGGATATGCCCCCGCCCTTTGCACTTATTATTTTTATTATTTCTACACAGGGTTTTCTTAGAAATTTTTACATTTTTTTTCTAAGTTGTGTTTAGTATCATAGTCCTAAGGATATACATCTTGTTCATATTTGTATAGTCCTAAGGATATAAATCTTGCATAGTCCTTGGATATAAATCTTGTTCATATTTGTATCGAAATCAAAATAATAGGTTAAATTAATGAGAACTAAAATTGTGATGTGTTGATCCTAACATCCTAACTAACTCTTCAATTCCATTTGCTCAGGCTTACTTTTGTGTCTTTGGGAGTGGTTTATGCTGCACACATACACACACAAAAACACACACGCACACCCCATGGAGATGGGATATGTGAACAAAGCTCTTCCTCTCTCTCTCATACACATCATACAGACATTTCATTACATGTGCCTTTTATTGTAATGAATAGCACATTGGACTAAGTCTCAGAAGGGCCTTGAAAGCATTTGATACAGATAAAATATCTACAACATACCACAAACTTTACCACATCCTTTGATTTATTCTAGTCATGGTTCTCCCTTTTTGCAAATTGGACAAGTAATTTCTAAAATTAGGATATTCCACCACATGATCTGAGAGAGTGGCTAGTTTTAAGGTTCTAAATGTGAATTTTCAACACCAAGATTGTAGATAACATTTCCTTTAGGTCTTCTTTTGCTTAATTTCTCAAAGACTCTGGACTAAGAGGCACATAGTATTAGGAAGAGACTTCCATAAGTGTTAAACTATTGCCTGTTTTTTCTATTGAAATTAGTGTTTAGTTTTCAAATATGTTTTTCTTTAATTTACTAAGAAAAATGGATGGCCTTTTTCTCAAATTCATAAAGGTGGCCTGCAGGGAAATAGCTAATTATCCTAAATATATTTTGAAACTCCCAAAAGGAGATAGAGGAAAACCTACTTCAAATGGGTCTGTTAAAATAGCTTAACAGTCCTTTGATAAACTCATGGATCATCCCATGACCACCATTACGGGATTTATTAGGACCCTTTCAGTCTGTGCTGCAGGAAGAAAGAGTAGTATTTTCCTAAACAGAAACCTGTAGCTGCAAGGGGGGAATAGACCATTTAAATGCAAATCTTCTAATCTAAGAGATTCATCCTCTAAATAGAAGTGGGTCTTCTGGGTGACTCATGAAGTTAGCAATATGTGGCCATTCTTTTGGGAATACTTATTTTAGGAAATCTAATAACCTGCTTTATTATGTGAGGATACAATGTCCTACTACATATCCTCGAGACTTTCCATAGTTACTGTTGTTCATAATGTGTAGGCTTCCTGGTTGTTAAAAGTTTTAGTGGCTCCTTAAGTTATAAATCAGGTGCCAAAAAAGTTCCAGTTCTAGCTAGAGTATTAAATCGTCTATAACAATTACATAGTATATATTCTCCAGTCACAATTATTGGAAAAATGTTGAAGAGAAGTATGTTAAAAAGACAGAATGGTACATATATTTGAGGAGCAGTAATATTTCATAAGAATGGTTCCACTGCAAGATACACACCTCTGAGCTGTCTTTCCACAAATCACACTGAATATTCATTTAAAAAATTTCTTATATATTATGGCATAGTAAACTATTTGTAAGCTATACTTACGATGCTGAAAAATACAAAGGTGGACTTAAACTAATCAGTTCTGACATCCCAACCTGATTTCTGGAATTTTTGTCTATAAAAAGTAACCATTCTCTGTATCCTCATTTTTTTTCCAGTATTCACTTGTAATTAATTATTCAAACAGTGGTTTTGGTGGTTTTGGAGGAGTGGGTACAGTGGTAAGCTTTAAATGAAATCCATTGTGTAATGCAAACTTTGTTTTTGATCACATAATCAGGATTGAAAGAGATGGATCAACTTCTAATTCCTCTGCTGAAACCAACAGCATGCTTCAAATCTGAGAAGCAGAGTATGGGTAAGGGTTCATGAATGCATTTGCATTTTGAGGGAAAAAAGGCCTCCTCCTGAATAGGTAGGCGGTAGGGAGTTTTAGGGATGCAGAGGAGAAAGGCATTTGAGTTCAGAAGCATGCCATATACAGATCGTGGAAGGTCTAAAAATCAGAATGATTAAAACAAATGACCTGTAGGGTGAGCTGAGCAGCACAGAATGGGACAGAGAAAGAGGATCCTGGAAACAGGTGCTAGAGTCAAATTATGTGAGAAATTGTGTTTCCAACTTGAAGGAGTCTAAAATTTTTATGATGGGCTATTTTGAAGGAAGTTTGTTTTGTTTTTTCTGTACTCACTAGTTTTGGAAAGCAGAGGATAACATGAGGTGTGTTAAAGGAAGATAACTTTGCTCTGGAAACACCAAGTAGAATAAACTGGAGAGGGGAGAAGTAGAATATTTAGGATACCAATACCGTTGCCAAATCATAGATTATGAAGTCTCACCATAGCTGCTGAGATGGAGAAAAATGACTTTAAAAATACAGTTGACCCTTGAACAACACAGGTTTGAACTATGTGGGTCTACTTATACACAGATTCACAAAGTTTTTTAAAAAGATACAGTATAGTACTATAAATTTATAATTTTCTTTTTTTTTTTTAAGATTTTATTTATTTGACAGAGAGAGACAGCGAGTGAGGGAACACAAGCAGGGGGAGTGTGAGAGGGAGAAGCAGTCTTCCCACCAAGCAGGGAGCCCGATGTGGGGCTTGATCCCAGGACCCCGGGATCATGACCTGAGCTGAAGGCAGACGCTTAATGACTGAGCCACTCAGGCACCCCAATTTTATAATTTTCTTGATAGCATTTTCTTTAGCTTACTTCATTATAAGAATTCAGTATATAATAGGTATAACATGCAAAATAAGTGTTAATCAACTGTTAACCTTCTGGTCACCTGTAGGCTATCAATAGTTTTGGGGGAGTTGAAGTTACAGGGAAATTTTCAACTGAGAGGTGGGGGGTCAATGCCTCTAACACCCACATTGTTCGAAGATCAACTGTATAGACAATGGAATTGACAGACTTGTGGAGTAATTCAGTGTTAACAGGGAAAAGTCTGAGTTATTTCTTTCTATCTTTAAAGACTAGATAGATAGCGTTATATGCTACAGTGAATGTTCATTTATGAAAACTTTATACTAAGGACTATGTTAAAGGTTTGTAGAAGGAGGGGTGAAATTTGAGTGCAAAAGCTCAGAAGCCCACCTGAGTAGAGAAAGCCAGCAGGTAAGAGGCTACCAGAGCTTGTAGGGCTGCCGAAATGTCTGTGCCCATGTTCAGACTGGATTATCATGAGCTTGTATATCAAATTTCAACACTAGCTATAAATTGGAATTACCTGGAAGTTTAAAAAGAATAGCAATGGGGGCGCCTGGGTGGCTCAGTCGTTAAGCGTCTGCCTTCGGCTCAGGTCATGATCCCAGGGTCCTGGGATCGAGTCCCACATCGGGCTCCCTGCTCGGCGGGAAGCCTGCTTCTCCCTCTCCCAGTCCCCCTGCTTGTGTTCCTGCTCTCGCTATCTCTCTCTCTGTCAAATAAATAAATAAAATCTTTAAAAAAAATAAAATAAATAAATAAATAAATAAAAAGAATAGCAATGGCCTGGATGCATTTCCAGTGATTCTAACTTTGGTATTTTTCTTATAAGTTCCCCACAGATTCCTACATGGAATAGGGATGAGGATTGCTGCTATAAATGATAACTGAGGAGAGTGGGTACATTTTTTGTTCTTTCTCTTTTGTGACCTTCACCTGCATAAATACGGAATATTTGTCTCCCTCACTGTGGTATGTGATAACAGGGGCTAGATCTGCTTCATTCATCTTCATTTCTCAGAAGTCATGACTGTGACACAGACTCTGCACAGTCATGTAAACTGTTGACTTTCTAACTTGCCAGTATCTATCTACTGAGCAAAGCTCTCTGAGAACTGCCAGGAATGGAAAGCAAAATCCTACCCCATCCCTCACTTCATAGAGTTTATAGTATGTCAAGAAAGAAGAAAAGTTGTGAAGAAGGAAAGAAGAAAGAAAAGAAGGGACTTAGAGTCCATACCTTCTCTGCCAAGTTTATATCTAGTTTTATGTCTCACCACTAAGTATGGATCCATGGGATTTCAAGCATCATTAAATAAATGAAAGAAGAATTTGGTTGGGAAAAGAAAGGTGTGTGAACGCAGATGCTCTATTAGAAAATCTAACCATTTGCTCTCCATCTTTTTTTCCCTCTACGTCTGACTCAACAGAAGTACTAGGGAGATGATGGTGATAATGCATATGTTCTTTTTTAATAGAAAAATAACTTCTACTCAGCACATTGATGATGCATGTTGCTCACTGTCCCCTAGAAGAAACTGATTATGGTGAAACAGGACTCCTTTCCTTCAGAAAACCTAAGTAATTATACTTCAATTACCAGTTTTTTTAAAGATGTAGACCCCCACAGATTATTTCAGAAAGGGATTACTGCCAAAATCTTAAGAATTTGATCAACTTAGAGGTTTTGGAAAGACTGAGTGGGGTCAATATTTGTATCTCTAGTTCTTTCATTCAGAGGAAGTTTACATGGCCAGAGTAAACTGTGTGGTACATACAGAGATGGCTACAGTAAGCATTTTTAGAGCTAAATAGGATAAAAAGTGCCATGCAAAGGGTTGGCACATTGTTCAGAACACTGCAATAAACATCTTTTTGGGAGCCAGATCATTACAAAAAGGATATCTCCACTTAATGTAGAATTTAAACAAAAAATTAAATAGAAAAAAAAAAATTAAGAAAATTATACTTGGAATTATAGAATCAGAGGGTTTTAAGACCTGGGAAAGGCTTTTGAGAATTTATCCAACTTGGTCAAATTTTCCTTCTTTTTTTTTTTTTTTTTTTTTTTTTTTTTGGTAAAAGCTTTATTGAGCTTCAATTTACATATTATAAAATCCATCCTTTTTAGTTGTCTAATTCAGTAATTTTGGTAAATTTAACGAGCTGTGCAGTCATCACCATAATTCAGTTTTAAAACCTTTCAATCATCCTAAAAGCTCCTCATATTTTTTTTTTTTTTTTTTTTTTAAGATTTTATTTATTTATTTGAGACAGAGAGAATGAGAGAGAGAGAGAGAGAGCACATGAGATGGGGGAGGGTCAGAGGGAGAAGCAGACTCCCCGCTGAGCAGGGAGCCCGATGCGGGACTCGATCCAGGGACTCCAGGATCATGACCTGAGCCGAAGGCAGTCGCTTAACCAACTGAGCCACCCAGGCACCCAAAGCTCCTCATATTTGCAGGAAGTTTTTGTTCCCATTCTCAGCCTATATAACTATTCTACTTTCTGTCTCTATAGATTTCCCTATTCTGAACATTTTATATAAGTAGAATCATACAACATGTTGTCTTTTATGTCTTTTCTGTTACTTGACATAGTACCTTTGAGGTTCATCCACATTGTACCATATGTAAATAATAGGTTTCCTTTTTACTGCTAAAAAATATTCAATTATATCAACCCTTTAAATTTAAATATGAGGAAACTGAGATCAAGTAAGACAGCATAACTATCTCAAATTTCTGTAGCACATCTGTGGCTCTTGAATTTGTCCTTTCTGGATATGAAATGGGACTCTGACGGTGGATGATAAATGTTCTGACCTCATCCTAGCTGGTCTTGCTCACTAGATGTAGAGAGAGAACAAGTTCAAAGTGTGAGCAGTTTTGTGTGGGGGACTTCCCACATTACATTCAGGGCAGTTGTCACTTAGCTAAACCAGAAAACAGTCTTGATCCTTACTGTTTCCCAGGCCTTTGTGGTAAAAATTCATTAACATGCGGCCACATTCACCAACATCAGTTTCTTTGGGAAAGTATGGACATTTATTATGGTGACTATTTCAGAATTACTTAACTATTTTTTTATCTTTCTTCCCCAACTAGCCTATGAGCACTTTGAAGTCAGGGAGCTTTCATAGGATGAGGACCATGACCAACACAGAACTCTTTGGCTACAAACATATTTTCATCCAAATGCTGTGCTTTGTAAACAGAGAAAATTGCTTAATTTAACTCTTCTGAGGTCCCACAGGTAGTGAGTAACAGAGATATGTAAAGAATTTGGATTTTGTTTACTACTACATTTGGAACATTTTAGTGACTAAAGATGAACTCCAAATTTTGTCTTTTCTTGGATATCCAGGAAAGTGAAACATAGTATTTTGCAATCTCCAAGGAATCTAATGAAGGCTATCACTCTCTCTAATTAGTCCGACTTAATTTCCATTTTATTAAAAACAACGTGGTGACGCATGCTTGCACTCTCACCTGATTTTAATTAGGTCTCATGAAACACAATTTGGTGAATCTGGCCATTTGCCTCATTATAAAGAGAGACAGATTATCCCAAACTAGGGTTCTACTGAAAATAAAACCTTGTTTTCCAGTCAAAAGGCATTATCTACTCTTAGATATTAAATATTTGCAAAATAGACATAAGCCATCAGTTTCCAAGGACAGGTTAATTAAATACTTTTAATTTCAGGTTTTTTACAATAAAAAAATTTACTTATATATGTATATGTTGATACAATAAATAACATTTTCAATCCATTAAAGTGTATAAGCAGAAGAGGAATTAAGATTATGGGGTAGTAAAGCACACGGAATCTGTCACACTCCCTGGGTTCAAATCTGCCCATGTCCTCTTACCATATTTGTAACCATGGACATGTTCCATTAGCATTTAAACTTCATTTACAAAATGAGAATAATACTGTCAATTGCATTGAGTTGTGGTGTAAATTAAACAATACAATGCAAGGAAAGCATGTACAACAGTTATTGAAACAGTATATATATATATATATATATATATATATATATATATATCATTATAGCTATTAATGAGTTCAGATAATTCTTTGGGTTTTATTTTCTATTTTTATATATTTTTATAGAGCTTGGAATTTCTGTGAACCATAGAACCATAGAACCATATTCTATCCTAGGCCTATCAATATAAAATGTTCCAAAATTTTGATCCCAGACTACTATTGCTTTCTAAAGAAACAAATACATCCATGTGACCACACTTTCAGATCAGACAGTGTGGTATATAAGTAAAGTATCTAATCTTACAATGCAGTGTGAGCCTTAAAAACTCTTACATTATGGGGCTCCTGGGTGGCTCAGTCGTTAAGCATCTGCCTTCGGCTCAGGTCATGATCCCAGGGTCCTGGGATCGAGCCCCGCATCGAGCTCTCTGCTCGGCAGGAAGCCTGCTTCTCCCTCTCCCGCTCCCCCTGCTTGTGTTCTCTATTTCGCTGTCTCTCTCTGTCAAATAAATTAAAACAAACAAACAAACAAACAAAAAACTCCTACATTATATCCTAGCTTGTTTCCATTGTTGCAAATAAAATTTCAGTAGTGCTATACTATTTCCTAAATACAATTGTGAAATATTTTCATTCACATCATTAGATGTCCTTATATAAAGTTTAACTTCATGAGAAAGTGGAAAATTGATAGAGAATTCAGCACAGGAAACACTGGGAAGAAGAGCCTGAGAGGCAGAGAGAGAGAGAGAGAGAGAAGATTTGTATGTCTGTGGTTAAAGGTAGAAGTATTATAGGGAATATTTGTATTCACTCTAGTGTTAAACCATTAAAAACATTGATACTAGATTTTGATTACTTTTAGCAACATATAAAACCTTGAGATAAAAGTTATGATAATTTATAAAATACAAAATACTATAAAAATCTAAGGCAACCTATGAATGGGAAAAATATTTGCAAACCATATATCTGATAAAAGGTTAATATCCAGAATATATCAACAACAAAAATAACCTGATTAAAAAAATGGGCAAAGAACTTTAATAGACATTTCTCCAAAAAAGTTAAGACAAGTGGCCAATAAACATGAGCCCTTGTGTACCATCAGTGAGAATATGAACTGGTGCAGCTCTATGGAAAACAGTATGGGCTTCCTCAAAAAAAATTAGAAATAGAATTACCATATGATCTAGCAATCCCAATTCTGGATACATATATCCAAAAGAATCAAAATCATGATCTCGAAGGGATATATGCATACCTTTTATCACTGCCATTATTCACAGTAACCAAGTGGTAGAAGCAACATACCCATCACAGATGAATGGGTAAATAAATGTGGTATATACATATAGTGGGATATTTTTCAGCCTGAAGAAGGAAGAAAATCTTGTCATATGCTACAACATTGATGAAACTGTACTTTGTTAAGTGAAATAAGGCAGCCACAAAAAGATAAATACTGCATGATCCCACTTAAATACCTAAAATAGTCCAACTCTTTGAAACAAAAAGTAAAATGGTGGTTTTTATGGGCTGGGGAAGGGAGAAATGGATAGTCAGTGTTCAGTGGGTATAGAGTTTCAGTTTTGCAAGATGAGAGAATGCTAGGAGACCTGTTGCACAAGCAATGTGCTATAGTTAAAAATATTGTACACGTAAACATGGCTAAGGTAATAAATTTTATATTATGTATTTTTTACTATTAAAAATAGGAAACCTGAATTTTGGCCAAGGACTATGCAACCATACTAAAACAAGCATATTGTTACATGTACCAAAGATTGGAAATGTGATTCATTAACTGACCCAAGTTATTTTGAAATACAGATCCTGCAACAAATATTCGTAAAGGAACTGTATTTTTTAATTCCATGTTTGTATAACCTGTATCTTATTTCCTGAACGATGATGTAGATAGTGGGTACCAAAGAGAATACATAAGCATATTTTCTGATGTACTCACCAGAAAATTTAAAAATCAGAATTTTTTCCATCTATGTTACTCGCTTCATTGTGGATCTTCAGAAGATTCAAATGATTGTATTCTCCCTAAATGGCAAATTAAATGTTGAGGAAGAATATTTTCTGTGGCCAAAGAACTCTTGCTATGCCCTCATAAAAGTTCTGGGATTCTAGTTTGCTTATGAAAATCATTCAAACCAGAGATGTGTGTAAACATATATAATGTGAACATGTTCTCTCATCTGTAGCTCATTTAGATGTACTTACAGCAAGCTGAGAAGTGTCACATTCCAAAACACCATTAGGAAGCTACAGAATTTTGGGCTTGAATCCAAGTCTGGATGTAAAGCCTAAGTCTTTACAAGCCTATCATTATTTACTCTTTCTGAATTCACCATGCCTCCTGTTTGATAAGCCCATTCATCTAGCTGGAATACAACTTTCAGACTGACTTGAGCATACAGTGATTGACTTGAGGAATGTGGCTCACAGTGCACAGTTGAGAGCTAGATTTCAACTCAGTGCAGAAAGAACTTCATAATAACAAGCGCTTTTCAGCCATGAATGAAAAGTTACTGCAGAGGATACTGTAAAAAATGTTCTTTCAGCAGTCCAAGTAAGATGCAAAGAAATCTCTTAGGAATGGTGAAATGTTTGGAGAAACGTTTCTCTCATCTTGCAAACTGTATTTCACAACTGGGTAGTTTTCCTTTGGTTAGAACAAGTTTCTCACAGGAGGTTGATGACCTCTTTTAAAGAAAATCACAAAAAAACAGATAATAACAATACAGAAAAGGGTACACACACAAAACACAATTTTGTTTTTTTTTTCTACATGTATGCACACACCAAAAGTTATAATTGACATTTCAATCACTATATAATTAGACACATTTTAAGTACGTCCAACAAAACTTAATCTCGTCTTTTTATTTACTCTTTTATCACCTGTTCATTCTTTATCATCATGATCACTATCTTACGAGTTTCTGTGCAGCTGAATGAAATTTCAACTTGCTAAACAGATTTGCTTTTGTACTTATTTACTAAGTATTAAGTTATATATCTCATTTAGATTAAGTTAATGGTTTTAAAACATATTTTCAATATTAAATGCCAGAAATCGCAAACATTGAGAAACTCACCAATCTGCCCCAGCTGTAGAAAATACAGTCCTACACATCCAGTCATTATAAACTGGTGTCCTGTCATTCAACACAGATACCCAGAGGCTGTTTCATATTTAATAAAGTAATATAATGATTTCTTAATCCTGTGAAGAAAAGAATCCTAATTCCGTGCTGTCTGTATCTCCAAGAACACAAAGTCCTCTAATTTTCTACATGGATTTTCCTGCAGTTATACCATGTTTTGGCTATAAAGATGTACATACACACCTCATCAGAATACAGATCTGAATAAGTGTTACTTTTATTGTCCTGCTTACAAACAAGTTGGACTCTTCAGCAGGTTCTTTTCTTCCTCTTGTCAAGCTTTCTCTAAGCATCTGTCATTATTTCAACATCTGGAGGAGCAGATAAGCCGCTCCAATTGGAACATTGCAGTCAGCAACTTTCTCCAGGAAACTAAATTTGTCACTTCTGCAAAGCATCTGTCTTCTGCCAGCTTTTGACTTCCTATCCCCAGGCCAAACTCGAAAATCAGGCCTCCCAGTTTGTAAGGCTGATTTGCTATAGGCTAATTCAGTTGTGGAAAAAAAGGATGACAAAGGGTGGAAATATCATGATTAACTCAAATTAATTTCTAGAACAGCAGGAAACCCATCTAAATATGATATAAAGATTTAATCTTAACCTGATGTCTTTCCAGCCATTATACATGACTTCCTTTTTACAGAAATATTGAATGCTACGCTGCTTTTTTCCCTGACAATTGCTTGTACAGTATTGTCCCTCTTTGATTTGAGGGAGAGGTCAGATTTTCACATTAACCAGAAAGCTAGAAATTGCTAATTTGAAGTGTGAAATGATATAAATTCACAAATCACTCCTTATACTAATCATTCAATTAAAGTGACAACAGGGCTGCACAAACATAACAATTTTTTTTTTTGAGGCAAATGTGATCAGATTCTCTCTCTGATTAGAACTGTTCACTGATTTTCTTTCCCCAGAGATGATGATTTCCTGAGCTTGTCCAGGTGAGTTGTTTTCTGACTCCTGCCTGCTTCTCCAGTCTTGTCTCCTCTTGTTGTTCTACCCTCTGATGACTTCAGGTTCTCTCTGCCATGCCTTCTTGCCAATGTGCATGTTATTCCTATTTCTGGGATGCCTCAAAATCAATGTGCATTCAGATTAGCAAGGAATCTTGTTAAAATGCAGGTTTGGATTCAATAATTCTGAACTGGGGCCCGAGGCTATGTATTTGTAACAAGTTTCCAGGTGACACTTATGCTATTGATATTGGTGGTGAACCTTGAATAGTGTGGTCTCAGAGCATTGGTTCTCAATCGGGGGGTGATGGTGCTCCTCGGGCCATTTTTGAAATATCTGGAGGCATTTTATTTGTCATGGTTGGGGGGCACTACTGACGTCTAGTAGTTAGAGGCCAAGGACGTTTTTAAACATTCTGAAATGCCCAGAACATCCGGCCATGGAAGAGGCTTATTCAGGCCAAAATGTCAGTAGTGTGAAGTGAAAAAAACCTTAAAAACCTTGATCTTGAGGCCATCTAGGCTTCAGGAACCAGCTCTGCCATCCTCTCTTCTCTGAACCAGTTCTTAATCTCACCCAAACAGCCCTGATTATTTCTGGCTTGTTCCACCCATCCAATCTCAACCCTGACTCCCTCACCCACCAAATTGACTATACCTCTGGTGTATCTGCTGTGTTATCAATTATTTCTTTATGTGCTTAATTTCCCTTTAATTTGTGAGCATCTTGAGTGCAATTATATCTGTGTCACAGTACACAGCATCTATTTTGTTATTGATTTAGAGCACTTTTCTATGTGATTAAGATGTTGAATGAAAATGAGATATTTAAAATTTGTAAGATTAAATTTAGCAAGCACAAATAAAAGGTAAAACCAGAAGGTTCCATTTTAACCTACCAATATGACAGAAGAATCTACTGTTCTTACAAGAGTTGAGGGAAAAGGATATTGTAACTGCTCATAGGAATGTGACTGGTTCATGTTGCTCAGAGATAAATTGCTCATAGTCTTTAAAACATACACACTTTTGACTCCTCTCTAACAGGTCACTTTTTTTTTTTTTTTAAAGATTTTATTTATTTGACAGAGAGAGACACAGCAAGAGAGGGAACACAAGCAGGGGGAGTGGGAGAGGGAGAAGCAGGCTTCCCGTGGAACAGGGAGCCCGATGCGGGGCTCGATCCCAGGATCCTGGGATCATGACCTGAGCCGAAGGCAGACGCCCGACGACTGAGCCACCCAGGCGCCCCTAACAGGTCACATTTTACTGGTTAACCTAAAATCTAGTCAGTCCATTGGCCAAGAGAAGGAATTTTTATCTATGTGTTTATAGCAGAAATCAGGGGCTCCATGAATTCAGAAAGGAAAAACAAAACAAAACACCTAATTTAGCATTTTATGTTTAATGTAGGAAACAAACTGCAGAATCATTAATACACTTTATTTGTGGCTATCACAAATATTTTTATAGTGTTTCAAATATCTTGAAGTATTAATAAATGGTATTTAAAACTTAAACTAATTAAGAGATGGTATTTAATGTGTTAATGAGGAAACACTTATATTTGCGTCATGATTAAAACTGATAATTTTATTTCAATATAATTAACTTTCCTTGTAATCCTCTTTCTTTGTTTAAATATTCTTTTTTTTTTTTTAAGACCCAGTTTATTTGAGAGAGGGAGGGAGAGGCAGACTCCCCACTGAGCAGGGAACCCAATGCAGGGCTCAATCCCAGGATCCTGAGATCATGACTCGATTGGAAGGCAGATGCCCAACCGACTGAGCCACTCAGGCGCCCCATGTTTCTTTGTTTAAAATATTATTTTAATAGTTGATCCATCAGCTGCATAGAACACCAAAATAAAGGGGAGGGAGGAGGGAGAGCGGGAGAGAAGAAGGAAGGAAGGGAGGGAGGGAGGAAGGAAGGAAGGAAGGAAACCCTAGCCCAATCCTCAACACTCCACTTTAGCCCTATCAGTTTGACTAATTCATTTTTACAGAGACAATATTTCATGCCTGCACTTTTACTGTAGAACTTTATTAAAATTCTTCATCATAGGATATTCAGAAAACACTGTAAGGTCCACCCTGCAAAAGATAAATGAAATACATAACATACTATATTGGTTTTCTATTGCTGCATAAGAAATTACCCCAACTTCACTGGCTTAAAACAACACACAGATTTAATATGTTACATATAGTTCTGTAAATCTGAAGTCTGAAGTCACCAAGCTGAAATCAAGGCATTAGCAGGCTATGGTCTATTCTGAAGACTCTAGGGGGAGAATCTCTTTCCTGAACATTGAGTTGTTGACATAATTCAGCTCCTTGGGGTTGTAGGAACCAGATCTCTGCTTTTCTGGCTGCTTATAAAAGAAGGGCTGTTCATCACTTTCCTTGGCTGATGACCCCTTCCTCTATCTTCAAAGCCACCAACAATGAGTCTAGTCTTTCTCATATCTCTCTTCTTATATCATTTTTCAATTTCAAGGACTCGTATGATTAGGATAAAACTCCCCATTTTAAGATCTGTAACCTTAATCTCATCTGAAAAGTCTCTTTTGCTATATAAGGCAAATAAACCATATTTATATACTGGTGATTAGGTTATGGCCATCCTTGGGAGACCATTATTCTATCTATAATATATCCTCTGACAGGAATAGCCTCTCTCAAATCAGCTTACTGTGCTTTATGCATCTGATAATAGGCTTATGAGAACATAATAGTCTTGATGCCAAAGTCCAGGTGCCTAGAAATATCTCACAATGACTAGAGCCACTCTTTATCTTTGAAGTTCAGTAATACCTCATGATTATTAAGTGAGGGTGCCTGAAACATAGGCAAACCAATGAACATTAATTTATTATTAATAAATAATATATTTATTATTATTAATTTTATTATTGATGTAATATATGTAGCTATATTATAATCAGTTCTGATATATTGTTAAAGGAGTGGGGATGAAAATCTTTGTTAATATGCTTCTTTTAAACCCTCTTTTCTAAGTTCTCTTAAAACATTCTGTATTCTCCATGTCTGGCATTGTTAATACAGTAATGCAATGCTAGTTGTTTTTTCCAAAAATCTCAGAATGTGGAATATTTGCTTTACTTAGTAGAGCTGTTTAGGCTGCCAGCCACCCACCCCCCCCAACACACACTTTTTATTTTTTATTGAGAGTTATCTCTCTGGGTAGGAAGGTCAAGAGAAAGTATATCAAATAGATAGGATTATTTTTTCTATGATGAATTACTGAGTCACAGATTGACTTGCATATCTATATTTTGCCTATTTTACAAATTGAAAAAAAATAAGCCTTAGGTGCTTGTTGGTTTCTCTTTTCCTTCATATTTGAAGTAGTACTGGGACTTTTCATACTGCTTATTTCTATTTACTCATTCACTTATAAGACTGTAGTGAAATTTTTTTAAAAAAACTGTATTTCTATAGAATCAGACACTTCTGCATAAAACTTAACTCCTCCAATTACAGCTTATGTGTAATTAATTAACTTGGGGATAATATATATTTGTAGGGTTTGGCAATTGGAGAATGTATTTGATAACACGTGTAAATTATGAGGCAGAAGTCAGTGCTGACCTACTGTCAGTACTCCCATATTGTTAACTCACAATGCAATATTCTACAATTTATGTCCTTCATTGGATTAGTTCTGCTAATTGCAAATTATAGAGAGTAACTTTACTAATTCCTTTTTTATCCAGTTTATTGATATATAATTGGCATATAATACTGTTGAGTTTAAGGTATAAATTGTGTTAATTTGCTATACTTATATATGGCAAAATGATTACCACCATAGCATTTGCTAATACCTCCATCATGTCTCATAAAAACCATTTCATTTTTGTGGTGAGAACATTTAAAGTCTATGCTTTTAGAAATTTTCAAGTAAATAATACAGTTTTATTAGCTGTATATTAGATCCTCAGAATTTACTTACCTTATAACTCGAACTTTGTACCCTTTGACATCTCCCCTTTTTCCACTGGGGGTTGAAGGGGATATATATGTATGTATATATGTATATTTATACTCTTTTTTTTTTTTTTTTTTTTTTTTTTGAGGGTGACAAAAAAGTTTATTATTTACTTCTTGCACCATCAGATAGGGGATAAACCTGGAGAGAGAATCTGGTTTGGAGGTATAAGGACTTCTGTTGGCTTCCTGCCTATGAGGAGGAGGGTATTAAGATGGGTCTCATGCTGTTGCCCTGGGAGAACTGCTGGGGGCTTGTGGACCTTACAGTGGAAGCTTTCAGCTGAGTTTAGGAAGGGCCTCAGGTAGGTAGGGATTCTCCTGAGGGGTGAGGTAGGATGCTAGGATATTTCCTTCAGCCAGCCTGGGAAGATAAGAAGGACACATTAAATCTGTAGATTCCGCTGTCATCTACATTTTAACAATATTGATTTTTCCAATCTATTATCAGGAATATCTTCCCATTTGTTTGTGTCATCTTCAATTTCTCTCATTGATGTTCTATATTTGGAGTATAGATATTTCACCTCTTTGGTTAAGTTTATTCCTAGGTATTTTATTATTTTTGATGGAATCGTAAATGAGGTTTTTTAAAAAATTCTCTTTCAGCTATTCATTATTACTGTAAAGAAATGCAACAGATGTCTGTATATTAATTTTGTATCCTGTGACTTTACTGAATTTATCAGTTCTTGTAGTTGGTGGATTCTTTAGGGTTTTCTATTTATAGTATCATATCATCTGTAAATAGTGAAAATTTTACTGCTTCCTTGCCAATTTAGATTCCTTTCCTTTCTTGTCTGATTGCTGTGGCTAGGACTTCCAGTACTATGTTGAATTGGAAGTGGTGAGAGTGGACATTGTTGTCTTATTCCTGGTCTTAGAGGAAGAGTTCTTAGTTTTTCATCACTGAGGGTGATGTTAGCTGTGGGTTTTCATTTATGGCCTTTATTATGTTGAGATATGTTCCCTCTAAACCTACTTTGTTGAGAGTTTTTATCATGAATGGTTATTTTACTTTGTCAAATGCTTTTTTTGCATCTATGGAGATGATCATATGGTTTTTATCCTTGCTCTTGCTAATGGATGTATCATGATTGATTTGCAAATATTAAACCATCCCTGAAATAAATCCCACTTGATCATGGTGAATGATTTTTTTAATGTATTGTTGGATTCAGTTTGCTAATATTTTGTTGAGTATTTTTACATCTGTGTTCATCAGGGATATTGGCCTTTATTTCTCTTTTATTGCAGTACCTTTATCTGGTTTTGGTATCAGGGTGATGCTAGCCTTGTAGAATGAATTTGGAAATTTTCCTTCCTTTTTCTATTTTTTGTAATAGTTTGAGAAGAGTAAGTTTTAACTCTTCTTTAAATGCTTTAAATTCACCTCTGGAGCCATCTGGTCCTGGACTTCTGTTTGTTGACTGTTTTTTGATTAGTGATTCAATTTCATTGTTAGTGATTGGTCTTTTCAAGTTTTGTTTTTTTCTAATTCAGTTTTGGAAGGTTATATGTTTATAGGAATTTATCCATTTCTTTCAAGTCATTCAATTTGTTGGCATATATTTTTTCATAATATTCCCTTATGATCTTTTGTATTTCTGTGGTGTTGTTTCTCCTCCATTTCAGATTTTAGAGTCTTCTTTCTTTCTTGTTGATGAGTCTGGCTAAAGGTCTGTCAGTTTTATTGATCTTTTCAAAGAACCAGCTCCTGGTTTAATTGTTCTATTATATTCCTTTTTAGTATCTATTTCATTTATTTCTTCTCTAACTTTTATTATTTCCTTCCATCTACTGGCTTTGGGCTTTATTCTTCTCTTTCTAGCTCCTTTAGGTGTAAGGTTAGGCTGTTTATTTGTGATTTTTTTTGCTCCTTGATGTAGGTCTTTATTTCTATAAACTTCCCTTTTAGAGGGGCGCCTGGGTGGCTCAGTCAGTTAAGCATCTGACTCTTGATTTTGGCTCAAGTCAGGATCTTAGGGTTGTGAGACTGAGCCCTGCCTTGGGCTCTGCTCTGGGCCTGGAGCCTGCTTAGGATTCTATCTCCCTCTCTCCCTTCCTCCCCCGCCCCAAAAAAAAGAAGAAAAGAGAAAAAGAACTTCCCTCTTAGAACAGCTTTTATCGCATCCCAAAGATTTTGGGCCAGTGTGTTTTCATTTTCATTTGTCCTCATGTATTTTAGACATACTTTTTTTTTTTTTTTTAAATCAGGCTATTTTGAAGATACAAAAAAAAAAACAAAACACAAAAATATGGCTTATTTGAATAGAATGTTGTAAAAGATCTTTTGTGTTTTAAACAATTTTGTAATCAAAAAGTTTGGTATTTTATCTGAATTCTCACCCACCATAAGCATTTAGAGCTGTTATAATTCTGCAGCCCTGGGACAAACTACTAGAGTCATTCTACCTAAAATCAGGATTCGTAAGGAAATGGACTTTAGTAAACGTACGAGTTATGTACCATAATTGAAATAATAGATTCCAGATAAAAACAGATACATAAGAACCAGAAAAATCGAACGAGTTTTGATGGATCATGAAATAAAGAATAAGCATAGTCAATGTCTTAAGAGAGGATGTGTGAACATTGATAATAAGTAGTATCTACATTAATAATAACCATCATAACCACCAACAATATATTAAGGCTTACTATGTGTCAATCACAGAGATAAAACTATGATTTTTCTATCAGTTCTTACCACTATACTATGAAATAGACAATGCCATAATTTTTATTTTATAGATATAGACAAAGATAATGAAAGAGTAGTAAGTACATTGCCCATAGGCTTCACTAGTTTTGAAATAAGGAATCAGAATGGTCAGAATTATCACCCTTAATCACTATCTTTTATGGAATAACAAACAAAACCATATAGTGAATTTGTGCAGTGTTTATCCACATTATTCAGTGGCAAGAAACTGAATCTGGGGAATACAACCACACTCACTAGACTCACATACAGAGTGGTCCAATAGACCTTACATACTTTCAATAAAATTTTGCTAATAAGTGCTTGAATACTGAATAATAATGAGTATCCAGAAGTCCGTATTTTTTGAGAAAGTACCACTCTGTGAAGCTGACATAGCCTGCATAGAGATAATATGATGATAAGTAGTTCTTGAACTTTAATCCATGGAATTGTATAGCTCTCAGTATCTTTTACATATTGTGCATGTTATCTTTTTAAAATAGCTTCGTAAAAAATAAAAATAACATTGCGTTTAAATATAATGTTATCACATGATATTTTCAGAAGTAAAATTCTAGAGGGGTGCCTGGGTGGTAAAGTGTCTGCCTTCCGCTCAGGTCATGATCCCGAATTCCTGGGATTGGGCCCCACATCGGGCTCCCTGCTTAGCGGGGAGCATGCCTCTCCCTCTCTCCCCATCTCTCTGCTCGTGCTCTCTTTTGCTTTCTCTCTCTCTCTCTCTCAAATAAATAAATTCTTTCTAGAAATTACTTGATGAAAGGAATTTTATTTTCCAATTTTGGATTGTATAGGAAGAATCCTATAAAAGTGATCAAAGAAAATTTAGTTAAGCAATTACTTATCCTTTTCAAAAATTATCTGTTTATGGGGTAAAGATTGTCCATGAAAATTAGGGACACATACCTACTGAACATACATGCTATTAGCAAAACCTTAATTTTTACATACTTGAATACTGCCTTATCTAATATGACAAAGTAGATTATTCAGAAAGTTATGTCTTCAGTGTATTTGAGTCTGTGTGCATTATTGGCCACGGCTTAAGAGGAAAAAAAAAATCTGTCAAGGCACAGAGATTCAATTTGTAGAAGAGTTCCTTCCTGAGGAACCACAGGTAAAAGTAGAAAATGAAATAAAATACTAGTTACAAAAAGGGAATGCCAAAAGCAGTTCATGACTTGCTGCAGAAAACAACCCTTTAGCCACTGCTCAAACCATTTTCTTTCTCTTTACTGCTTTTTAAACCAGCAAAGAGGATCGGTAAAAGATCTTTGGAACTGAGAGCAAGTTTCACTAATGAGTCTCCTGATGCTGTCCCAGTGATGGGCACGGCAGAATTGCATCAATAAAACATTAAGATAAAGCACCCACAGCCCTTAAGGTAGCAGCCAAGTCTCATTCCAGGGACTTGCATTTTGTGTCAATTAAGGACTAGACTTCAAGAGATGAAATTCACTTTGCTCAGGCTTGTAGGACACCTCCGGCAAACATTAGCACAACAATCACCATCATATTTTTTTGCACCTCTCAGGTCCATGTGCAATGACCATCTCTCTCATTTCTGTTGTTCTAATTTACTCACCAAGACTTGCATTTAAGTCCCAGTTGAACTTGTTGGGCACTGAAGTGGAGTAGCAGCCGTGAGCCTTTTTCAAACCTGTGTTTTCTATATAAGGAAACCTCTCAACTCTTTTTTTTTTTTTTTTTTTGGCTTCCATCAGGAGAGTTTCAAGACAACTCTGTGAGGTGAGATAAGGATTTTTTTATTTATTAAACTAATTGTTCTATAAATGAATGCAAGTTCTGGATGCCTTCTGGGGCATCTTTTTTTCCTCTGTTTGTTTCTTGAATTCCAGGAAAAGCAACAGTGAAAGAAGTGGTATTAATACTGACTCACTCTGTTTCTTTATTTGTTATAGCAGCAGATTATTCCATGATGTAAATATTAGGATGGAATTTACAGTGAACATTGGCATATTTTTGTGTTTCTTATCACACCTAAATTAACTAAAGGGTTTTTGTTTGAAGGATCTCTTCCCTTGATTAAAATGTAGTTAGAATCATAAAATCCCGTGGTTTCACATTTGGGAATCTCATTCACTTAATTTGCATAAACTGCCATTTTAATATCTTTAAAGAATAAACAAATTTACATTTTCTCATAAAACTTGCCTCATCAGAAAAAAAAGCTTTGAATATTCAAGGACATATAATTTGTCTTTGCTGTCATATTAGTTTAGGGTATGATTTACCTGCCTTTTCTAAGATACCAAAGTACACCTGATTAAATAAACATCAAACTGACAGACCAACCAATCAAATATTTGAATCTCAAAGAGAGCAAGCAGGTGTGTAGAAGTTAGAAAGCAGCCCCACTCCCACCTTCCCTGGGATGTACCAGATTCAAATAGTATCCATGATCACATTCAACCTCAGTCCTTTTCCCCAGAGCCCTGACACTGCCAGGAGCAACCTCTCACTAGCAATAGGTCCTTTACCTCTGACACTTCCCAAGGCCCTGTCACAATCAGCAAGAACTCACCACGTGTTCCTGTTCCCTCCTGCCCAATTGCTCTGGTTACAAAACAATTTTAAACTTGGGGAATTTAAAACAAAACAAAAAAACAGTGTCTCTGTTTTCACTTCTCATCATTTTACCTATGACTAGAGCACATTTTACATAAGCACTGAAGATGTCCAGTGATTAACCTGTTATCAATTATCATTTGGAAATAGAAGCAAGCTCAGGAAACACATTTCTGAATTTTCAGTTTAGGATGTGTTCTAATTACTATTAATACATTTTGAAATTTAGAAGAACGAACAGATTTGATTATATTATTGTTAGTGAATTAGAGACACAAACGGTGTAAATGGGCAATAATGAAGGAAGATGATCCATTTCAGAACAAAACAGTTCTTCAGCAATCAGAAAATAATACTTCTTCAGCTTCTGTATGAAAGAACATGAGGACTTATTCTGTTCAACATTGTCTTCAGTTAGGAAAACAACAACAATAAAATAGGTTCAGACTTCTCAGGTCAGGCTTTCAAAAATTGTTTTTATTGATTAACCTGCTTTGGGCCTTGCATATAACATAACCACCCAGTACTTCAGGAGTCACAGGTATCCAAGTATCTTTTCTGTGTTTTGCTGGGAACCCAGCTCTGAACAAAGCAGAAATAATTCTGTGTTTGCAGTATCTTTAGTTTAATGGGAAGAGAGAGAAATTAAAGATATGTTTATGAGTAAATATCTAATTATAAAGTATAATTGTGGTATTTTGGAAGGAAATGATTACAAGTTGAAATGGGACATAAAGGGGGTGGCTGGAGCAGACCCTCCCAAAAAGGAAAAAGAAATTCCATTTTGAGGAATTAGAATTTAAATAAAACCTAAAAGGTAAATAGAAATTGACCAGATGTAAAAAAAAAAAAAACAGAGGCGATAGAGAGTGGTCTAAATAGAGAAGCCAGTGTAAAAGACTGTGGTTAGGAGGATAGAGTAACTGAAGAATTTTAAGGAGGCCAAGATAGCTTGAGAGTTTTGAGGAAAGGGAATGGTATTAGAATATATTTGAGAACTATTGTAAAACCACTCTATGTTAAGACCTAACTTCAGAAAGTGGTCCTCGATCGCTTCTCAGCCTTTTGGCTAAGATCAAGCGCAGAAAGTGGTCCTCGAATTTCTATTCTGTAGCTCTGGTTTGTTAATTCATAAAATCATTTCCCATTCTGATGCATCATGACGTAGAAAAAAATTGGAACTCAGAGGCACTTCACATTGCCATGCACTCCACACATAAATTTGATGTTCTTCATGAAAACTTCCATTTTGATTGTGTAATCAAAACCATTGGCAGATACTGCCAGCTAAGTAGAGTTAAGCAAATTAAACCACATTACACCAAAACATGATGCTCTCAGCCAGCACGCAATCCCCCATCATCAAACAGTTTGCAGTGAGCATGTATTTTGCAAGTTTCACTATCTCAATCTGTATTTGCCCTCAAACCTTCCTCAGGCTCTGTCTACACTGTCAAATGAGGAGTTGAGCCATCACCACAGGAGGGGTATTGATGGAGACAGTTCAGGTCAAATGAGTCCCCTTTTCCCAGATTCTGCTCTATAATAGCCTCCTGTCTCCTCTTCAATTTGCTTGCATAAACAGAGCCTTAGGGCAACTGTGAGACTAGTAGATATCCAAACGTGCCTCAAATAATATTACAGATTTTAAGGTCTTGTCTACAAAGCATATTTGACCCACAACACTGCAGTGCTGAAAGAGATGGTTGAGAGATTCTGCTCTAACTTATTTTTGTTGTATTTAAGGAAACTGAGGCTCAAAGATATTCATGCTACTGCACAGTGCCACAGAGACACTTCTTGGTGGAAAAGAAAGTAAAATACACATATTTGGACTTTCAGTTCAGACTTTCCCTTGGGCATCCATACATTGTGATTGGGATCCATTCATCCCAACAACCATTTAGCAAGCACTCAATATTTATCAGTCCATGTAGGAATGTTGCCAGACAAATAACCATAGCTAACTACAGCTTACTCTGTGCTATGGACTGTGCATAGAGATTTACAGCATATTCTTTTAATTGCCACACTATGGCTAGGAGAGAGTCATGATTATTACCTCCATTCTATGTAAGAGAAGACTGAAAATTTAAAGTTTAAATAACTTCTCCCAAAAGCACATGGCTGTTAGTGGTTAATAGCATTTCACCCCCAACCTGAAATCTTAAACATTATGCTATTCTGCCTCATATGTAATGATCTGCATATGGTTTTTATGAGGAAAATATTAACTTTGACATATTCAATTCAATAAATGAGTATGAATTTCTACTATGGGTCTGGAATTGTGTTTCTTCCTATGATGCTCTGGGGCACACAATACATTTATGTCTTAGAGCTAACTGTCCAATAGGTGAAAGGGATATTAAGTGAAGGATGACACAAATTTATTTAAGTCCTGAGAGTACTTTTAATAGTACTTTAAGCACTATTAAGTACTAAGAATTAATGGGAGGCACTGTAGAACCATATAACAATAGCCTGTTCAGTGGTGTCAGAGAATTTGTTGTCAAGATGAGGCTTACAAGAAGAGAGAGTGGCACCTGGGTGGTTCAGTCAGTTAAGTGGCCAACTCTTGATTTCGGCTGAGGTCCATCTCAGGGTCCTGAGATGGAGTCCTATGTCAGGCTCCATGCTCAGCGGGAGGTCTGCTTGTGGATTCTCTCTCTCCCTCTACATCTGTCCCTCCCGCTGCTCGTGCTCTCGCTGCTTCTCTCTAAAATAAATAAATAAATCTTAAAAAAAAAAAAAAAAAAAAAGAGATGATTTACAACATGCAAACAGAAAAGAAATGAGATAGAGGGAACAGTGGGTGCAAATGTGCTGGGTTGGAAAAGAGGCCTGAAGGACATGAGGCACAGAGATGACCATTGAAATTATAATGTAACAATGGGACCAGTCCTGAAAAATGGGGCTTACGAAAAAGGTACAGGTGGGTCAGGAGCATGCAGGTCCTTTCAGGCTGGTGAGAGATTTTGATCCTTTTGCTAAAATGTGTTATGTGGCTACTTGGAGTTTTCGTAGGAGGGTTTCATGACAAGATTTGTCCTCTAAAAAGAACAACTCAATTTATGTGTGCCAAAGGAACAAGAATGGAACTTTCCAAGTGCTGACATTACATTTACTTACTAGCATATTGGCAACCTGGAATACAAGTAGAAAAGGGCAAAAGTAATGTTTGGCAAGGCTCCAGAAATCACTGCCATTTGAATATTGTAGAAATAACTAGGCATGTTTACTTTCAAGAAAGAGAAGAAGGAGAGTGGGCTTTTATAGGAGAGAAGAGATAGAAACAGATGAATTTCTGGAGGAGGCATGTTTCAGCCCGACAGAGTCATTGTTCTACTCAAAGATAGTCAAAGGAAAAATTAGCAGCTGTATGACGTTGGCAGTTTTCTGGCCCTGAAGATATTCAAGGAGACCTTCCATGTTTCTACTTCTCAGGATGATATAGAACTAGCTCCATAAGTGGAGCAGAATTTTGGAAAGCTGACCTTGTCCAAAATTGTTTCAAGTGTTAAGATTCTCAATTTGCTTTATAAATCTGAATGTCAAACAGAACTTGTTGCTGTTTCTTCATGTGTGTCATGGCAATGGATTGTTAAATCTTAGGTTTAGAGTGAAGGCTATTTTGCCTTAGGAAACTCTGATGGATTTTTTTAACACAAAAGTCGTGGCTACCTTGATTCAGGCATGGCCCTTCTAGAACTGGAACTTAGGATAAACTGGGAAGATAGAGCTTCCATTTAAGATTAATATCTTATTCTCTTTCTGCATATGTTGTACCAGTGATGATGCAAATAGGATAATTAATAATCTGTTTTATTAACTTTAAAAAACATTAGAAATTTAAATCCAAAGTAAAATTTTTCTCCCTCCACTTTTATTCAGTCCTCATCATCTCTCCCTTAACCTATTTCATTCTTGCCCTGTCACCTCCCTCCTTTCCTTCCTTCCTTCCTTCCTTCCACTGGACTTCATATTGCTGGAAGGGCCATCTTTCTTGTGCATGCATCTCTGTGTCATCCCCATCTGTAAGACACACACAGAAAATATTCAATGCTTACAATATAAAGTCCATTTAGTTTTATCTTGATATAAATTGCCCTTTAAAATTTTGATCTGATATACCTGATCATTTTCACATACATCCTCTTTTCTTCTTATTACAATGCATTTAAGCTACCATGAACTACTTTTCATTTATCTTTCAAATAAGAAAAAAGGAACAGCTGTAAGTAGACGTCATTCAAGTAGAAGTAGTGATTATTATAGTAGTATTTTGGTATTAAAGTAGTTTTAGTTGTAGTAAAAGTAGTGGCTGCCATTTGAGGATCTTATATCAACCAAGCCTTTTATTAGGTAATTTAAATACCTGATTTTCATTTATTTTTTTCATTTATTTATGCAACATATGTTTATTAAAGGCCACTCTGAGGCGTTGATCCAGGAAGTTGAGATAGCACAGTGAACAAAACAGGTAATATCTCTGTTTCATGGGCCTTATATTCCAGTGAATCATA
Source organism: Phoca vitulina (assembly GCF_004348235.1). NCBI lineage: Eukaryota > Metazoa > Chordata > Mammalia > Carnivora > Phocidae > Phoca > Phoca vitulina. Next base: position 14,559,954 of record NW_022589733.1, on the reverse strand, counting down.
ATACTACATTTTACAGAGACAGATATTAGTAAATATTAATTCCATTCCTTTTCCAACTTCTTCCTTATCCTGAGGTCTACACAAATATAATTTCCCTTAGAACGAAGTATAAATGTACAGACCTCCATATGTGCCCCCAAATGAAAATCTGATGGTTTAAATAAGAGGCATACATTAACATGCCTGTAAAGAGCAGTTCCAGCTCCCAGAATAGAAGTGTGGGTTTTTAACCTTGTTTTGATTCAGTACCCTACATTGTCAAGTAGGTATGCCAATTGGACTCTATCTTTGAAGCCTCACCTCCACCATCTGTATTCATTTTAATGTCATGCCATTGATGTGTCTCTTCAAGTAGAGATCATTTCATTCTTAATATAGTCGGGTAGCATAGAGTGCTTTTCACCCTGGGAAATGCAAGAAGCACAGAATGGGGAACTTTCTGGGTTGAGGAACAAAGTCCAAGGGAAACCCCTGGTGAGATTGTCAAAGGCAGCCGGTGAGGAGGTGTGAGAAGGTGCCACATGTTATCCAAAAGGAGGAAGAGTGATTGGCAAGGTCAGGCTATTTGCAGAGATAGCATTTGAGCCCAGTTCGATTGAAACTTAAAAGCTTAGATAAGTCAAAGGGCTGAGAGAGAGAAAAAAAAAAAAAAAGTCAAGCTTTTCCTTATGGGAAACTTGGTAAGAAAAAGAATCATCTGTATTGGAGGAATTCTATAAATGGAAAGAAAATTGTAAAAGGAATCTAGTGTATAGTGTTTAGAAAACATTTTTAAAATGCACCTAATTTTATTAGGTTGACAAAAAGATTAATTGTGGGTATGTGCACAGAGAGACATATTTTCAAAATATACAAAGGGCATATAACAGGCTAATATTAGCAATTGCATTTAAAACAAATCTCATCAGGCGGTATCTTCCCAGCAGGATCCATGAATCAGAATAACCTGGTCAATTTGTAACAACAACAACAAAAAGGCAACTTCCCTCAGAGGTGGGCTTTTTTAGCTTTCCAAAGTGGGAGGTATGCCTTCCTTAGTTTAGTGCAGAATCTCTGGCTCTTCCTGGTCTGGCCTGTGCCTGCAGTCCCCCTCAGCCGCATATCCTGCCTCTGGGTGCTCTCCTGTTGTGGACTCCACACTAAAGCCACAGAGACATGAAGGCTGACACCAGAACTCTCTCGATCTTCCATCCTCCACAAAGTTATATTTTTCTTCTCTGCCTGCAATATCTTCCACACATCTCTTCTCTTTCTTTCAAAATTCAACTTAAAGTCACTTTCTCTGGAAAAAACGTGATGAGTCTGATGGGTATACCAGGTGCCTTTCCATGAGCTTCTGTAGCTCCTGTTGCAATATAGTCGATATTAAGCCTCAGTATCACCATTCTAGGTTGTACTAATCCATTGACATGCATTTCTTTTATCTATTTGGTAAATTCTTATGGAGGGTCGGCTTGCTTCCAGGCAATACGCTAACTAGAGACTACATGTAGTGTCTAGTGAGGGGGATGACAAATGAACAATTACAATAAAGTGTACTAGTTGCTATGCAGAGATGCCATAGGAGCATGCCACAGGAGCCCCAACTTCCTGGACTGCTCTGTTAAACAGAGAGGATTTATCTGACTTCTATTCTCCAGGGGCCATCACTTGATTGCTTTTCTTCATGCTTCTACTTACAGCCTTACCTGAGCATTCTTTGACAGTAACAATAAAATCTGCTACCATTTCTGAAGTAGTCTGACTCTTCTCCAGTTAAAGAAATTTACTTACTACTGTCTGTATGCTATAAGAGTGGAAAACAGTACAAAACAATAACCACAATACCCTTAACCTAATTATATTCATTAAACTTACTATGATAACATTTGATGAAATACATTGATTATTTTAATGTATGTCAGCTCTTAATGTGGATTCTATCACCTCATCTTCATATCATCCTTATACCGTAGGTGCTAGTATCATTGCCATGTCACCAAGGAAGAGACTGAAGTTTCAGCAAACAGTCCCACCTGTTCATGGTCACACAGTAAGTAACCCAGGACTTCAAACCTTCATATCCATTAAGCTATTTTCCTTGCAGTTTTATTTCACCTTGATGTTCCATTGTGTCTTAGATTGAAGTTTATTCTAATACTGTCATGTCTGGAGAGTACCACAGCAGAAGTTTTAGGATCAAAACACTTGGTTTGAATCTGGTGCCATTACTTATTAGCTAGGCAGCCTTGAGTACTTGATTCAAGCTTTCCGTGCTTTAGATGAGTCATTGGCACGATGGGAATAATGCTAGTACATAACTTTGTTGTTGTTTTGAATGAGTCAATACATATTACACACCTGGAGCAGAGGTGAACAAATAGTAACTTATCTCTGGTTATCATCACTACTATTGCTTTCACTGTTACTACTATAATTATCACTACTCTGAATAGAGCATTATCACCACCATGGCTGGTTTGTAAGCCCTAGTAAAGCAAATAGAATCAGTGTTCCCATTGATAAAGTGGGAATTTAAGTCCTCCTTGCTTTCCTTATAAGATTTCTATGAGGATCAAAATGTCAGATTAATAAAATATTATTTCAAGTTCTCTGAATCTATACTGACAAAGTACTTGTAACTGTATCACTCCATTTTCAGGTTTTATTGATGTGCATCCCTTTTTTTTGTGAGATTCTGGGTGTATACAGTAAAATAAAGGGACAAGAATAATGTCTAAAGTCCCTCAAGAATCAGAATCTGCAATATGGTGGAGCTTCTCCTATTTCACACCTGTTCTCTACCTGCTAATGGAAAATACACACTGGACCCTAAATATACACTGGGCCCAATGGGCAAGGGGATATAAATTTCATTGATTGATGCAAGATCTCCTTTATGCTAAGAACTTTTACTTGGATTCATTTTTTTAAATTTAATTTTTTTTAAAAGATTTATTTATTTATTTTAAACGGAGTGGGTGGAGAGACAGGACATGAGTGGGGGAAGGGGCAGAGGGAGATGAGAGAGAGAATCCCAAGCAGACTCCCTGCTGAGCAGCAGAGCCCCCCATGGGGTTCCATCCCAGGACCCTGAGATCATGACCTGACCCAAAATCAAGAGTTGGCCACTTAACTGACTGAGCTACCCAGGTGCCCCCACTTTTGTAAACTTTTTTTAACCTGTGTTCTTTATAACACTAGGAGGTATGATGCATTACCCCCATTTTTACTTGACAAACTTCCAGCTCAGTGAGATGAAACAAATTGTGTCAAGACAATAAATGTCAAAGATATTTTAATTCTGGTGCCTGATTCCAGAGTTTGGACACTTTCCAATAGATTATGGCATATCCTGCATGTGCCCAAAGAACAATTAACAAGCACATTCATTCATCCATCAAAGAAAAAAAAAATGTTTTAAGAAATGGCCTGGTCAGTGGCTAATGAAGGGTCCAGAAAGGCAGGTATGGGGAGGATGGTTGGAGATCACCTCAATTGTTTCAGGATTATTAGTGTTTAGGTAAATAGAGTTAAATAGGAGCATTCATGAACACATTCAACACATTCAACTGGTTACTGAGATTAAAATTAGGGACTATACGGTTAATTGTATTCTCTGCCTTTGATGAACTCAATGAATGAACTTTGATGAATTCTAATGATAGTTGCAGGTAAGAATCATAAATCCTGTGGTTTTTAAGACTTTTAGGGTTAAGCCCCACATCTCATTTCTTCATGTATGCTATGCTGTTATGATGATAGAATGCATAGGTTTCTGAAAAATCTAAGAGAAGGGCCATCTAACACAGCATGAAGAGTTGAGAACACTGTTCCATAGGGCACGTAATGGCTGAACTAAATTACCCTGGTGATTACCACAAATCACAGTTTAGTAGGATAAAATGTGTGGTGTAAAACCACAGAAATGTCAAGGAGTTGTTAGAATTGGGGACTTCAGGGGTGCCAGGGTGGTTCAGTTGGTTAAGCAGCCAACTCTTGGTTTCAGCTCAGGTCATGATCTCAGGGTCATGAGATGGATCCCCATGTTAGGCTCTGTGCTCAATGTGGAGTCTGCTTGTCCCTCTCCCTTTGCTCATCCCATCCCACCCCGCCTTCACATAAATAAATAAATAAATAAAATCTTAAAAAAAAAAAAAAAAAGAATTGGGATCTTCAGCATGCCTGGAATTGAAGATCCATGAACTAGGCATGAAACCAAATCAAAAATGAATGCTACCATTTTGGAGTCTGTTTCTTAAATCAGTGCAGCACCTTGACAGATTTTACACAAGTGACGGGATCATATCGACAGTGTAGAAAGATCACCCTGATGGAGATATGGTAGTTAAATATGGGGATTTGAAGGATTGAGAATGTCATCCTTACTAGGCTAGTTTATTGTTCCACTGAGATATAATGGGGATCTTCTCCATAACAGTGCAAGGAGGAACAGAGAAGAGGAGATACATGAAAGATATTTATTATCAAAGATTTCTTACAAGTTTCTTTTGAAAAGCTCAGTTCTTTAAATCCCAAAGATTTACAGTTGGACATCTTTCAAAACAGGGGCTGCTGAAATGAAAAACAGTGAAAGCTAAATTGCCTTCTACTTAGAAGATTTTTTTTTTTCAGCTCTAATTTGCCTATGTTTGGTGTGGAATTAGGTATTGAAATCCACTCAAGTTTTGGGACGCCTGGGTGGCTCAGTCGGTTAAACGGCTGCCTTCAGCTCAGGTCATGATCCCGGGGTCCTGGGATCGAGTCCCACGTCGGGCTCTCTGCTCGGTAGGGAGCCTGCTTCTCCCTCTTCCTCTTCCCCTGCCTGTACTCACTCTCTCTCTCTCTCTCTCTCTCTCTCTGACAAATAAAATCTTTAAAAAAAAGAAAAAAAAAAAGAAATCCACTCAAGTTTCTAATTTTCAGCTCCTCTGCACCCACACAGACTCAAAAGCTGTGAGTTTGCTAATATAATGGGTTCCCAATTTAATCCAACAAGGGGCTTACTGTGCAAATATTATTATACAATATGTTTTTATGTAAATAAAACCTAGATCTAAACGTAAGGGTCTATATTTTAACAGGATGATTCTTAAAATCATTCTAATTAAGTATGTAGCCATGACCCAGTTGTGACAATTAGAGCTATAATGTAAAGGAAGGGATCATTAAGTAAAACCTTGGCACTCACTACTGGACTATAGTATGGGTGTGGTTCTTAGATATTCTCTAGTCTAAACAATAGATAGAGGCAGTTAAAGAAATGAGAAAAAGATAAGGAAAGATATCTCTGATTCATGGTGCTGGCATTAGCTTCCCTGCAAATAAAAATTAGAGCGTTCTCCTTTGAAAGCCTGGTTCATTTCTCACTTCCATCATGAAAGCCAGATAAACATATATAAATGCAATGCATCATCCTGAGCCACACCACGTGTTTGTATTATTAGAATGTCTGGGGCTTGGAGTTTAGGATTCTGTATTATAATAAAAAGTCTACCAGGTAATTCTCATGGACACCAAAGTTTGATAATGACTACTCGGAGACTGTAGGACCCCCTGTCACTCTAAATTTATTTGAATCTATGATTTCACATAAAACAATCTGAAGGTTTTACACAGAACATGTATTTTTGAAATATAATGACTGCTTTAAAATATTTCTACTCTCACTTCCCAGAAACCATTTAAAAGGATAAGACGGAAGAAGATTTATCCTTGTGGTTAGGTGTAGGTATGCAGGCTAAGGGTATAGAGGGCCAGTCAGTAATATATCCTTGTCTGTGTCCCCTAGTGCCTAGCACAAAGCCTGAGGCATGGCAGGTATCCAGTAAAATATGTGGAATGAATTAACTAATTTGAAAGTCAGAGACTTTCCTCTCAGTAGGGAAGTTGTGGAGGGAAGTTTTAGCTTCTGAAGTGAAGCCTTGAATGTTCCCAGTAATGAACTCTGCAGTCATCTTTTGATGGGAATGGGAAGCAATTCCTTTGCAGGCCTTCTGTAAGGGGCTAATATATAAATATATATATAAATGAAGCAGTGGTTTTGCCATTGCTCACATTAAATAGATGGGCTCCATTCCGTTTCTTTCATGTGCAGGATTGCTCTGTGCCTCTAGATGGTGCTGCTGGCTCATAACCAAGCGGCTGCAAAATCCAAATCTGAGAGTGAAGAGTTCTGACCTCTGAGGAACCATCTCTACATTTGTGTCTCTGCCTTTTGCCAGTTTGCAGGAAGCCCTATTTTTAAAATTCTTCCACTTGGCCAATTCTAATCACCTTTTCTTCCTACTCTCCCCTCATTATCTTTGTTTTTTAACTAAGGAATGTGTTTTAAGATATTCTTAATAGAATTTCTGTTTATGCTCTTTTTATTTGTGGGATATAGAATGGAAGAATAGAGATAACTAATCCATGTTAAGAAAAAAAACAACCTATGTCTACCTTGCAATATTCCACGCTGAACTCCATACATATGGAACTGCGTATTTACATACTGCATACACAACCTCGTCCAAGATGTATGATCTCTTGAGATCCAGTTGAAATCATTTTTAATTTCTTTAAAAATATTTTATTTATTTGAGAGGGGAAAGTGAGACGGAGAGAGAGAGAAGCCAAGCGGGCAGAGAGAGAGGGAGAAGCAGACTCCCTGCTAAGCAGAGAGCCCGATGTGGGACTCGATCCGAGAGCCCTGGGATCATGACCTGAGCCGAAGGCAGACACTTAACTGACTGAGCCACCCAAGTGCCCCTGTAATCATTTTTTAGAAGAAACAGCTTAACACTTGAAATACAGCATTAGTGAAATAGAAACACTCAGGACTGAAAAATATGTGGCATATGCATGGCTGTTCTGCCCTCTTATTCCCAGGACAGACACCAATGTTTTTTCATGGCACTCTTCCCTAATTAGCTATCTAGGGCCAGAATCCATCCCCATCACAGAGGAAAGATGGGTAAGTGTCTGCATATACTGTAAATGATTAACTAACCTTGATCTATTATTTTGTAGTAGTTATTTGGGACATCCAGAAGCTAGGTGTCCTCCTCATATTTCCATGAAAAAAGTAGCAGAACTAAAAATAGAACCCAGGTAGACTGACTCTAGGTTAAGTGTTTATATACCATGCTGATTATGTTCTATCTCTAAAATTCCAAGCCAGCATCCCAGACTGTTAGAGCATGTCCTGGCAAATGGGAGCAATTTATTCATTGATCAGTAAGGATTTATTTGGCAGTTACTGTGATAAAAACAATGCTAAATAAACTGTGCTAAACAGATAAATGACTTCTGCTTCCAGAAGCTATGATTATGACAAAAGAGAATGACCATAGAAAGCATTGCTATGGGCAGTAGTCGAGTCTCACATACTGCTATGTGCAATGTGTGACATGAAAGAAATGTGTTACCAGGTACAGTGGGGGGACATGTGATATGATAGGGATAAACAATGCTGCCTTGGTGGGGGACAAAGGCAAGGCTTAGAATCAGTTCAATGAAACTGACAGGCACAGTATAAATAATTTTTGTTTCCCAAGAATGAGTAGAACAATAATGATAGCAGCACATGTACCTTTGGTATTCCCACGTGATAAGTATCTCATTTGATTCCAAAACAAATACCACTGTGCTACTTCCCATTTTACAGATCTCGACTTTGAGACTCAGAGATAAAAATAGGTTTACTCAAGGTCACACAACCAATTTCAGAGATAGTTTCAAAGCTCATGCCTTCAGCCTCCACATTAGATAGTCTTTCTGATTGCCTTTAATTAGAACCAAAGAGGAAGGTAACAATGCCTATACCAGTCCATAATTAATTTTGTGTTTCAGTTTCATAAACAGGATTTGAGATGTGTCCCTGAGTCAGAGGACAGGCAACGCTTTTGCTTCAGGGAGGAAAAAGAAGCCACAGAGCCCAGAGGAACATTGAGCTTTTTGGCAGAGCAGGGCTAACCATATGCCCAGCTTCTGCAAGTTTGGTGGCTAAAGAAAATCAGGGGATACCTGGTCACTGATGCAAACCTATACAATTAGAAATTAGAACTCAGGTTCCAGAAAAAAACAATGAGAATGGCAGGAGTCTCCGTGTTTCAGGACCTAGATGCGAAAGGTTGAAGATTCTACAATGAACAACAAAAAATGGCTGTATAATCCTGGGAAACTTGCTTTACCTTTTAGGGGCACAGTTGCTTCAATCTGCAAGTGTCAATAGACAGAACATCAGATCACAGTCTTCATTTTAGCTCGTTCTGTGTTTTTATATTCAAGAGCCACATAATTTCAGCGCCATGTCAGAGAGGAAGGTGGAAATTAAAAGGGAAAAAGATGTGATCCATCTAAGGATTATATGCAGAAGTAACGTGGGTTACCCTTATGGTGTACTGAAGCCAGGCTAACGTCTCTTATCAATACACTTTAAGTTCCTCATCCCCTCCCATGTCTGTAGCACTTAGAACTGTGCCTGCAACAAGAGAGTACTCACCTGGTAACTGTTGAATGTATGACATAGTAAATTTGCGTTCATTCATCCATTCAATAAATATATAGTGAGCATCTACAATAGGGAAAACACTGTTGTAGTCCCTGGGTCTTAAAGAGTATTGCTTATGAGGCTTCAATATACATGGATCTTTTCATAGAAAGAAAAAGTTAAGTCAATAAATGTGAAGCAGAAACAAAAAATGGTCTTGGGTATGGGGATAGCAGAAGACTTGATTTCCTGAATCTAGAAAGATTTTAAAGTTCAGCAAGAGACTAAGACTAAAGTCTTTTGGAGAAGACTGAACATATACCAATCAAGGCAGGTGAAAGTAGGTTCAGAGGAGGACTCATTCACGTTAGATCGTTTTCTCAGCTGGTTTACCTGGGGTAACTTGGAGCAATCCCTTTCCTGAGCAATACTATTCCCAGAGTTCTTAACCCCAAACAGCATCATAATCAAGTGTTTCGATCCAAATTTTGTATATGAGTTATCTTGTTTCTCTCCCTCCCCTTTCCATTCTCTGGATTAAAGAATAAAATAGATAGTGTATTTATATAGTAGTTAACACTTTAAGTGCCTTTTTGTAGTAAAGCATCTAAATGGTCAAGAAACAGCCTAGCGTTAGCATTCTCAGACCACAGGAACACCACTGCAATCAGTCCTTTGAGATCTAGCCACTCCATCTGTGTCTTGCCCTGTGGGTTTCGGTCACATCACTGATTATTCATTCACAGACCTGCTCATCCCCTCGCCACTATACACTGGGCACAATTGCTCATTGTTCTCCACTGATTAGAATGCTGTGATTTATAAATGGATGATGTAAAAGAAAAATAGACCAAGGCCATTACTTGCAGGTGGATTTTTCTAGTCTTGACTCCTGGGTAATCAATCTTCTGTGGAGTATCTCCTGTCCACTTATGGTTGGGATTTTTAAAGTAACTTTATACACTGCTAACTGTACCAAGTTTCATGTATGTCCAATTCTAAAAGGCAGATGAAATACAACTGTTTTCATGATAGTGTAAAGATCTAATTTACTCTAAACTGTCCTTTATGTGAACATTATAATATTTGATTCAAAGACTCTCAGTTGACATACTAAAAGGGCTAAGTAAAAATTGTGGATATTAATATATCAAGTTTGTCACCACTAAAATACTCAAGCTGGCTAATATCCTTTAATTGCCAATAGGCAAAAATGGAAATGCTGTTAAATTCTATTGTAATATCAGGACTAGTTATCAGAGTTAAAACTGTCTCTAACACTGCCTTATAGAAGAACCTCCTCTTGACAGGCAAAGAAGATAAGAAATGAGAAGTTGCATACCGTGAGAGAGGAAGAAGTGTGCTTTCTTAATTTGCATCCTGAGTTTGACCCAAATAATTCTCACATGCTCTTAGGGGTGGGAACCTTTTTATGGGCCCCTTGTGTCTCATGTAGCACAGAACACAGGCCCCTGCACCAAGCAGGTGCTCATATATAATAATTACAACAATTATAGCGCTTATATAACCCTGAAGGATTAGGGAGGTGGGGATTAATTAAAATCTAAGAAGAAGTGGGAATCTGAGAGAGCAAAAGTTGAGTTGATGGGTATAGGTTCATAATGCCTACTTATTTGAGTTGGTGTGAGCCTATCAGCCCAACATCTGACAAAACTATCTGAGATTTAGCAGATGAAATCTCTGGCCTATGTAAACAAATATATCTTTTTTTTTTTTCCTTTCAGTGATGGAAAAGATAAGCTTTAATTTTTTTTTTTTTTTTTTTTTTTTTTTTTTTTTACAGATAATTTAAAAGTTCAGGCACAGAAACCATTATGTTCCATAAGTCTATTTTACAACACTCATTAAAATTATTTTTCTGTATTTTTAAAACTAAAACTTGGCGCATTTATTTTGTACTTAGCAGGTATCTAAAAAGATAAATATGTGAATACAACTATATATTTACTTCTGCATGTAGCTGAAAATGCCAACTTATTTTGAAAAATATTTTATATAAATAAGCTTTGCCCTTCCTTCTCCTGTATTTTCTAGAAAAATTGAAGTGGAGAGTTAGATACATACCTTCCCATAGGTCCTCATTTTTCATCATCACAAGCGTTCTCTGATTGGCAGAAACCCCAAGTTGGAGTAAAGTGTTAGATTTTAGGTCCAGTGAACTTTTTTAGAAGCCTGACCACAACTACCGCCTGAGGCAGGGATAGTCTTGGAAGAAAAAACTAATTATTTGGGAAAAGATTGTAAAAGGGTATCTGAAGGAGCAAAGAGCTAAAGGAACTGAACAGATTCCTATAGGTCAGTGTTACAAATGGTAACTATAAATTCTATGAAGTTGAATTAAAAAGCAACACAAGTTCAAATTCCCATAACATGGCCCGTTGTGAACTTTCTTTGGTTAAAAAAAAAAAAAAAAAAACGAAAAACCTCTATTTTTTAAAATTTATATTTAGGAGAAAAGGGTAAACTGGTGAGAAGAGTAGTTGTGGGGAAACTAATCCTCCTCTTAAATATTAAAAGACAGAGAAAAAAATTCCAAACACTAACCCATCTTTCAGCTCACTTTCCTATATGCTAATCACTGAGGTTCATAATGATTGCAGGCCTGGCAAAAGCCGTAAGGATCACAGAAAGATTAAATTGTAGTCATTAGATGGTAGCTAACAAGGCAGGAGAATGTCCTGATACATGTAACAATCATTTCCAATAACTTGCTCTGTGACCTTGGAAAATTCACTTAACTGCTCTGAACCTCAGTTTTACTATTTGTCAAAATAAGTGATTGAAGGGGTAATCGAAGTCCCTCAGATAACTGAAAGTCAGTGATTTTTAAGATGTTAAAAAAAAAAAAAAAAGCAACTTTAGTTCAAAATGTCCTTCCAGCCAGAAAATTAAACTACTGAGGGCTATTGTGTGGCTCCCAGAAGCCAATACAGATGATTCTGAAGTATAGGCAGATTTGGGAATCATTGGTAATACCCAAAATATCATTAGGAAAACATTGACTAGGAGTGAGACCAGGCAGAGAAAGGTCAAACTCTCAAAAATTTTTTCAGCTAGTGCCCTGTGCTAGCCAGAACACTCCAACTGCAGGGTTCTCTGTTGAGAGAAACGTTTAACTTTGAAGATATGAAAAATGTGCTAGAAATTACATATTTAATCAGGGGAATATAGGGGTGCAAGGAGGGGTAACGGGAGGGGGAGAATTGCACGGACTGTTATGAATAAGTAAGTAACCTTGTTTGTTAATGTATTCTGTATGATAAAGGTTCTTATAGAGGTGGCTGCTGGTTTTTTTGTTTGTCTTTATTTCGAGAAAAGAACAAGTACCTGTTTTTGAAGATGAATATAGAATATGAACTAAAATTTAACTAACCATCCTTAATCTTTTGGATGCTATAGCCCTGACCTATATGACTGACCATGCTGTAGGTAACCATACTTTAGTGTCAAACATAAAATACTTCTGTTCATGAACATGTATAGAAACATTAACATACACAATATAGTACACACACAAGATCATACACTCAATCTCATCAGGTGATTTGCTCTTAGTTAATACATCTTTGAGACCCGTATTCACTCTGGTATAAAAATTTTTATATTGTGGTGTATACAAATCTACTTCACTTGTAATGCTTACATAAAATTCCATTGTATGAAGGTCCATGAATTAAATGTTTCTCTAAAAATTTCTTTAATAGTTTGAAGTCTTTGCTATTTTTATAACCCACATTCCTATTAATATCCATAGTTTATAAATAGTTTCTGATACTCTTTAGAACTAGAATAGTGTGTGACTTTTGAACAAATAAAAGCATCCTCTCTCTGGTCATATTATACATTAAAAAAGAAAAGCACATTCTTAATCTTAGACTTAAGAAGGTGACCTAAGTCTGAGTCTTGTCTTTTCATTACTGGCTGTGCAAGAGAGAATTAATTCTTCCCAGGGTCCATTCTCTCCTCTGCAAAATGGTTTGATGAGTTTTGTGATCCTGGAAAAAAAAATACGTGAATCTACTCTTCTAAAATAGCCAAAGTTTATTGGGGTGCCTGGGTCACTCTGTCAGTTAAACGTCCGCTCTTGATTTCAGCTCATGTCATCATCTCAGGGTCTTGGGATGGAGCCCTATATTGAGCTCCACACTCACCGAGAAGCCTGCTTGAGATTCTCTCCCTTTCCCTCTGCACCTCCCCTGTTTGCACAAATGCGTGCGTGCACTCTCTCTCTAAAATAAATAAATAAATAAATAAATAAATAAATAAATAAATAAAATCTTTAAAAAATAGCAAAAGTATAATGGAATATTTCAAATATTTCAAATACTGAAAAAATCAAATATATATAATATAATATATATATATATATATATATATATATATATATATATATTTTTTTTTTTTTTAGTAGAAGCAGTCAAATTCTGCTCATTGAGTCTTTTCAGTGAGGATTGTGGCAACTACCAAGGCAGCACTCTTGTTGGAATTCAGATAGTCACAGATATTGCAATGCTCTCATCCTGTCTGGTGGACAAAGCAAAAGACACGTTCCTATATTGCTCTAGAGTCAGGACATCCCAGTTCAGAGGAGTTCCAGGAGCCATCAACAGCACTGAATTGATATAACTGGTATGCTCTGCCAGCCACAGAATCCCAGAGGGTATTCCTTCAGAAACATTCTAAGAAGTGTTTACTTCTCCCTTTTCAAATTGGTAGGAGAATTTCCAGAGGAGATTTGGTAGAAGTATTTCCAAGATGCATAAAGAAACTGTCTCTAAACTTTGTTGAACTTGCCCAAATAAATTTGCATCAGAAATATAAATGCAGGGGTGCCTGGGTGGCTCAGACGGTTAAACGTCTGCCTTCTGCTCAGGTCATGATCCCAGCGTCCTGGGATCGAGCCCCGCATCAGGCTCCCTGCTCCACGGGAAACCTACTTCTCCCTCTCCTACTCCCCCTGCTTGTGTTCCCTCTCTCTCTGTCTCTCTCTATGTCAAATAAATAAAATTTAAAAATATATATATATAAATGCAGTGATATGATATTTTAAAAAGAAAGAACGAAAGACCTGATTCCATTCATTTGTACTCCAGAAAACAACAAAACAAAATAAAAATAATAGGTGAACAAAGCCCATGCTTATGGAAATTGCTTTCATTAGGTTGACCACGTTTATGGTTTTCAATCAGTAAGTTATTTATTTTTCTTATTATTTTTATTTTGATGATGGGTAGTTGCACTGGACAGAGAAATACAGCTTGACCATATATCGGAGATCTAAATTACCTCTTCCTGAAGTTGTTAAAATCTTATTCATAGGAATAAATTTTGTATTCAGACCTTTCAGGATAGATCTGACCGCTAACTTGAATCTTTTAACTGATCCAGCTTTCCCCTATATACATTATTTTCTGCTTCTCAAAGCAGCTTTGAAATTGCACAACCTACTTTAGCATCCTTGAGTCTTTAACAAGTAAGACTGGGAATTGAGGAATAATCAGTAATGGTTATCTGCCTTTTCCTATTTAAGAGCAATAATGGTGCTCACTCATCCCGAACACGGCCGTTAATTAATCATTGTAGCTATGCAGGTTGACCGCTGAAGCAGAGCGGCAACATAAACTCCTGCTTAAGTGCTTTTGTTCTGTGAAATAAATCTTTGCATTACAACCATTCCTAATCATTTATTAAAAGTATAACACTTTGCTGTTATCATACTTGATTGTGATGTTTTTAAGCCATTTATTTGTTTTGTCTACTTGCTAGCACAAATTTAATTTGCTAGAATTTTTAAGCATATAGTGGATTTGGTGGGAGGGCGCAGGAAAGCTCTCTAGAAGAATGCACTTTTAAACAAAAGTAAAAACAAACAAACAGACAAAAATAAATAGGATAGAAAATTAATCTGGATGCCCAAACAGATTGGTTGTGCAGTGGACATTAGGCATAAAACATGAGGGTTGGGATTATTAGGTTCAGCTATAGAACACAACCAAAAGAAATACCTGATAATATGTATTGAGTTAACCATGTTATCTCAAACAAATAGAACTTTCTATTGACTTGAAAAGAATGTTTGTCTCTAATTTGGAAGTTGAGGTAATAGCCTAATTTGCTTAAATGTTACTTAGTATCTGTGAATAATTCAAGTGAAATTACTACTTTATAGTCTCCTGGGACCCACATTCCCCAGGAAAGACAACTTTTTAAGAGACTATCTAACCATATACAAATGGTTTCTTTTTTATTCATACCAAAAAAAGAAAAGACAAGACTTAACAGGACTTTCCTTATCAGGAAAGACCCCGGATTACTGAATACTTAAGGAGTACACTGAATACTGAATACTCATGTGCCACTCCCATACCCCAAAGCAACAATGGGACAGTATACGGTCTCCTGAAGCTCTTCTTTAAGCACACGTTGATTAAATGCTTGAATGGGGTGTAATACAGGTTATGGGGAAACATAATGTCACTAACTGTTAAACAAATAGACCAGAACTTATACAGCTAAATGAATGTTGACTTTTTGAAACAGGTACCAAGGGAGGATGCAGACTCACTCCAATCTAGTACCTGATCTCAAAACTCAAGAGCTCCCCGCTTAATGTCATTTTGGTGGCTCAACCAATCAAATCATTATGTTTTCATTCAAGAGATTGGAACCTTTTTCCCAGTCAGAGGTAGTTTGGGATGGATTCACTACCACATTGTGAAATTGGACTAAGGTTTTAATCAAAGGTGGGTTCAGTCACCAATTCTATCATTTACTGCCTGTAAGACTGCAAGCAGTTACTATGAAAGACTGAGTGAATGAACATATAAATAAATTAATATGTGGTAATTTCACTCCTTAATTTACAGAAAGTCTCTCCTTGTCAAAGTTGACCCCAAATTTTGATGTAGTACTGAAGAAAGAATTGGCTTATATATGAAAATACTTGAGTCAGGAAACCTTATTCTTCCCCTCCCTCATTTAAACATGCATTGGGTTCCTACTATGTACCATGCATTGTACTAGGCAGATGAAATACTAAGATAGACATTTCATGACCTCCCAAACCTTATGGCTTAACTGAGAAGACAAACAAGTACCCACATAACATGAGTACTGTCTGATTGGAGCTAAAAGAGGGAGGCAAAGGATGCATAAGACTGAAAAGAGAGAGGGAAGAGAAGGGAGAGTTTAGGGAATGGTTCCTAGAGAAGAATTTGTGGATCTGAAAAGAAAAAAAAAAAAAAAAAAACCACATAGAAGTAATCACGCCAACTGCAAGGGACTGAATGTTTGTGTTCTCACACAATTCAAATGTTGAAATCCTATTTCCCAAAGTGATGGGATTAGGAGGTAGGGCCTTTGGGAGATAATTAGGTTCTGAGTGTGGAGCCCTCATGAATGGGATTAGTGTCCTTATAAAAGAAACTGCAGAAAGCTCTCTTGCCCTCTTTTTGCGGTGAGGATAGAATGGGAAGTCAACAGTCTATAAGCCAAAAAAAGGTCTTACCAGAACCAAATTGTGCTGGCACTCTGATCTTGGACTTCTAGCCTCCAGATCTGTGAGGAGTACTTTTCTGTTGTTTATAAGCTACCTAAGTCTATTGTATTTTTTTATAGTAGCCCAAACTAAGACACCACCCTTCCCTTTGTTTGGTGAGGACATGAAGGTCCAAACAGAAGAATTAAGTCATTCAGGATTGAATGACCTCTTGTAGATTTTAACTGTGAGTTACTAACACAGATCTCTAGATCTGGGGTCCAGTGCTCTGTCACTAGTCTATGTGAAGAAAGTCTATACATTCTAGAAGTTTACCTAGGAAAGATCCAGTTTGGGGGTATTATCCTGAAATGATTGTGACAACCCTCTCCTTTCACTCTCAAAAGTGAACCAGCTTAGAAAATAAGTGACCTAGTTTATCTCTTAATGTATTACATAATGCATGGTCTCTGAGACGCATGGCCAGGATTCATTTATGGAAGTACAGCATTACAAATGTTGGCTCCAAGGGCAGTAGTTGTGGGATTGAAAATTGTCTCTCATGTTTGTTGGTTGTGGACAAATTATGAAACCTCTGAGCATCATCTATATGGGTAATGGATTGTGGTAAGTTGGGTTGGTATTTACCTCACAGGTGTGTTTTGAAGATTGAATATGTTAGTGTTCATAAAATCTTTAGTACAGTGCCTAGCATATGCACCATCTAGATATATGTTAGCTCCTATTATATATCATTAGCTATTTGTCCTACACTCCGATTCACTGAGAGCAGCAGGGCATGATTTAAAGACATGCTCTGGAACCAGACTGTGTAACTTTGAAATCTAGTTCTGCAAGGACCGCATTTAAAGTCTGTGAAACCTTGGGCAAATTACTAATCCTCTTTGGTTCTCAATTTCCTCTTAAGTCAAATGGAGATATTAATAATAGTGTCTACCTCATAGGGTTCTGGATAGTATTGAATGTTATAGAGAGGATATGTGGAATGGTGAGACGTTCTATCAGCATCATCACCAGCGCTCTCATCACCATCATCATTATCATCACCATTAATTATCATCATCTTTCCTTTTAGGCCTATTGTACATTAATCCTTGAGGACATTGAAAGGCCTCTGGCCCTAAAGAGCCTACATATTTGTACCAGGCAATGGTAATGATATTTTTTTGCCAATTCTCCCCCTTGGTATGAATACCCAATGAGTTTTTGCCTTTCATTACCCTGGACCTTTGCTAAATATTTCTAGGACTTGGCTTCTTTGTAAAAACTTGATTTTTTATTTTATTTTTTTATTAGATTTTATTTATTTATTTGATAGACAGCGAGAGAGGGAGTGCAAGCAGGGGGAGTGGCAGAGGGAGAGGGAGAAGCAGGCTCCCTGGGGAGCAGGGAGCCCGATGCGGTGCTCGATCCCAGGACTCTGGGATCATGACCTGAGCAGAAGGCAGACGCTTAACAACTGAGCCATCCAGGTGCCCCAAAAACTTGATTTTTTAAATACCCACCCTTTCATATTTCACTCCAGTGCTCTTAGGAATTATTAACAATTAAGATGACTGTTGAATAATAAAGTACCAAGAAGCACCCACTCGATTTGTTAATGGTGTTTGACTTACAGCAAATGCTCAGAAGTACTGAGAGAAGCAGAAGCTATCTGTTTTTTACTCTTAGTTTTCAATTCATTAATCAAAGCCGCACATAATAACTCCAGTACTCCCCATCATAATATCACAGCACAAACATTCTACTGCTATGAAAATTTAACCAAGTAACCCATGAGTGGAAACAAAATAACATTAACAAAAATAAAATTCCAAAGACACACTGTTCTGAACCTGAAAAATATTAAACACCAACACAGCTTGCCTATTTGCAAAATAATTTCATTGTATCACTTTGAACACAGAAAAATAATGAAATTTCACCATATTTTCTAATGAAGACCTTTACAGTTGTAGTTCTAAATAATTCTAGTATCATATTCTCTAGCGGATTCCTTCACAAGGCTTAGAACACACCAATATGGTTATTATTTTTCCCTTTTTATTGTATTTTCAACCCAATATTTCAGCACTGTGCAAATGCCTCTATCTCCCTTCCTATAAGGCTCTTCTCCTGCATCACTTTCTTATCAAACTTGACTCATTTCGCCTGGTGATATGGACAGTTTTCCTGTGAAACTTCCTCTGGCATCCTTTTTTCTAGCCTCCACGCCCAGTCAGAATTATTTCACAGTCCTTAGCAGCTAGTTGGACTTAACAGTTACTTATCCCAATTTTTATCATAGCTGCAGGCAAGTTGGGTTTCCCGATTCAGTCATAAATTCTTTAGGAGTAGAGACTACCTCTTGTTTTACACTTCTGGGTACTTCTTGATTAACTGTCACCCCACTCTTTGGCAAGGAATTGTAAGATTTAAATATTAAGAAATATTTGTTAAATGTATGGGTAGGACATGATAGTAAATCTTGATTGTAGACTCCAGCTCCTCATTATGTACCCAGAAAATGTACTGATGCATCTCTATGTGCTTGGACAATATTATTATGGTTTAATTACAAGCTTGATTTTGCAAACACAATAGCATTTGTCCTAAAAGTTGAAGTTGTTTTCTTTTACACACACACACACACACACTCTCACAGAAACTGGCCAATAACATCCCTATGATATTGCCTTTGAAAGAAAGACACTCCCCCACCCCCACCCCTTAAATTGCTTTTGAAAGAAAGGCACAAAGTGAGTTAGGTATGCGGAACAGGTGAATATCAAAGGCAGACTCCCCCCTGCTGCCATTAACTACATGAAAGCTTTTGGGAGTTACTCCTTTGCTCATTTTAGTGGTTTGTATAATAAGATCAGAAGACAGAAACTCTGGCAAGTCTTGGATCTATTTGTAGCTGCTAGACACAGAGACGCACTCTGCAGAGGAATGATGATTCTATTTGAAAACACCAAACATCCAGATGCCTGAAGTGGCCAGTAATCACCCATATTGTCTAGGTATCACCCAGTGCCCTCCTTGCCTTTTGCAGGGGGCTTCACTCTTTACTTTTTTTTTTTTTCTTTTAAGACTCATGACCATGAGAAAACATGTTGTACATGCTCATTTGGCTCATTGTGAAATATAGTCTTGGGAGCAGAAAAAGAGGAACACACTTACGCATACTAAAATTATTGTAGGAAACCAAAGTAATTATACACACACATACATCTACATATGATGTAAACAATATCCAATAGGATGAAAATCTGGCCAACTCATTGTATACATCTTAAACATTCTGAAGTTTCCACTGAATGCTGAGTTGATTTTGCACTGTTACGCTTGCATTTGCGTGCTTTCTTTGCTTTTATTTTGGTGTTCCAAATAAAGAATACCTGACTTAGAACCCAATACCAGTATTGACTTCATTCCTGGTGTTTTTCATAAAACTCTGTGTTAGCCTCAACTGCATCTTCTCCTATCAATATAGATAATGAATACAATACTAGACCTGATGTCAATTATCACATATCCCCCTTGAGTGAGACTAAATCATGAATGCTGAAAGAACGTAACTAGACTGTTGATATTTCAGTTGGAAGGAGTGCACAGTAAGAAAAAAACAGTTGCCAGAGGCAGCATGGGCTCTGATGGGGAGAGGGCCTTTACTTTCTCATTCCAAGTGCCAATGAGGAGACTGAGAAAGTGAAGGCCCTCTCCCCATTAGAGCCCTTCCACTCTCAACAACCTTAAAGATTTAAGGGTCAAAATTTTTCAAGGGGAAATGATGAGGGAGCAGAAGGCTGGCTGGAGACAAAGCATAAGCTGACACCCTGCAACCTACCCCCACCCCCCACTCCTGGGTGGGACGTGTGTGACGTTCTTCCGGAAATCTCCCAACTATCTTAATGCTAATGTCTTGCTAGAGGGGAGAAACAACCTTAACTTGACAATGGCAAGGCCTCTGGTATCTTGTATGTCCTCCTTAGCATATGAAAGTTCTTTGGAAACCTCCCTTTTTCCTTACCTCCCCCAACCCCATAGTACGTTATCAGCCACCCCTCACAACCCCTGTGCAGCAGCTCTTTCTGCCCACGGGTCCTGTCCCAGTGCTTTAAATAAACCATCTTGCACCAAAAAAATAAAAAAAAAAAATAAAAAAAACAATAGTTACATGAGTCCCCACCTCTGGGTCAAATCAGGGTCTTATAACTTTGCCAAGCTCTAGTGGTTTCCAAACACCTCAGCTCAGGAGAGTAAACTTCCAGAGATCTTGCATATAGCAAGGTTTCCTTGGGATTAGTCAACAGCTGTGTATCATTCATCCTTTTGATGCCTGCAACACTATCACTTTTAGGGTGTCTGCATTTCCCCATGATCAATAAAGTCTAGATTTATGTCTCCTTTGTTGTCATAATTATCATTAAGATCCCAGTTTACACTTAAAATTTTCCCCATTTTGACAATACATTTTATGGTCACTCTAATCACCTCCACATACTAGATCCACTAAAACTATGCTTTTCAAAGTGTAGACCCAGATTAAACACAACGGAACCTAAGGATGTTGTTTAAAAAGCAAATTTCTAAGTAGCAGTCTCAGAGATGTTGATTTGATTTGGTCCACTTGGTGCCCATGAATTTGTACTCATTCAATTGATACTTATTGAACATACCACCAGATGTTCTTTTCAGTGGTGAAAATCAGCAGTCAACAGGACAAATCCGTATCCATCCTCATTGGCTCTGATAATTAAAAGTGAATTTTTAAGAAAATCTAAGTGAAAGAGAGAAAGAGATAGGGGGAGACAGGAAGGAAGGAAGGGAGGGAGGAAGGGAGGGAGGGAGGAAAGGAAGGAAGGAAGGAAGGAAGGAAGGAAGGAAGGAAGGAAGGAAGGAAGGAAGGAAGGAAGGAAGGAAGGAAACAAGCAACTAACCAATCATAGTATGTAACGGGTGAAAATTCCATTAGGATTTGTCAACCCAGTTCTCTCATATTTCAGATAAAGAAAGTAGATTTGGAATATAATAACAACAACACCACTACTATGAAATGATCATGTTCCATGTACTGTTCTAAGGTTTTTATAACCATTATTGCCTTCTACCATTACAAAAAACCAGTAAGGAGCATAGTATCACTGTCCTCATTTTGTAGATGAGGAAACTGAGCTCAGAGATATTAAGGAATTTACTCAAGGTCACAGAAATAATAAGAGTGAAATAGCATATTATGCACATAGTCCGATTTCAGAGTGTATGCTTTTAACCAATATGCACAATTCTCCTATTCTTCTGCCCTCATCACTCAGTGAGTTATGTTAGAATAAGAACCCAGGGCTCTTGACTCCCAGGACTGTTTTCTTTCTGGTCTATTATGTTTCCTCAAGTGCAACACCATCGAAGTTATTGTCACATTTTATGCCCCTGAACTTCTCACTTCTTCGAGTCAAAAAATAAATTCTAACACCTCTGGCAGCAACAGTTAACTAATTCATTTAAATCCATCTCTTAATTCATTGATATCACAAGGTAACTGCTGTTTGACTGTTATGGTAGATTCAAAATATATAAATGTAGAGAGAAAGAGAGAGAAAGAGACTGAGAGAGAGAAGACATGGAGCCAGCAAATGCTGGTGAAGGTTTTAAATGCTGTATGTCTCCCTCAGGACAACAGAAATCTGTCCAAAATCCATACAAAAGTAGCAGCTGAATGACTCCTATTAGAGCAGAGGTGATTTTTAGTTTAAAGTTTATTATGTCTTTAGATTTGCTACCTCCATGTTGGCAGTGTTTCTGCATTAGGAGATAATTAATCTCACCAAGAATATATGCAGGATTTAAATGAGGTGATTGGGAAGTACCTGAGTTAGATGTGTGGGACATGAAAGGCCAGCCATTTTCAGAGAGCACTTGCTGTGTATGTGTATGTCAGACCCTATGTTTTGTTTTGTTTTGTTTTGTTTTTGTTTTAAGCAGTTAATTAATTCCTCACACAAATATTTTATTAGCAATTACTGCTAGTTGTCACTATGAAAAAACAGAAGGTCACTTTCCAAAGACACAAAGATAATAAATGATGTTTTCAAGATTTGAACTCTGGTTTCAGTAATTCCATAGAGCACACTCAATTATCTATTGTTTACCCTTTACTAAACTTCTAACTGGAGATCGATGCATCCATTTTATCTGCTTATTTTTTTTAAGAATTGTCACGTTGAAAGTAGAAAACAGCACAAGAACAATATACAGGTTGAGGGGTTAGATTATCTCTGAAAATATAGGTCTGATATCTCATGATGTGATATCATTTTAGAATGCTGACAAAATGGCTTAACATTAGTGCCTATCTACTTTAGAATTTCCTTTTGTTATCTTTTTACTGTCCAAATGACACTAAAGGAGTGTTAATACATCTTGTTTTTCCCCCCCGTGTTTAAGGAAAGTCTTTTTTTTTTTCTGAATTTGAATCTAAGTTTTATTACCTTATATCTATATAACTATGCACATAATACTTAATTCTGATCTTAGTTTTCTCATTTTTAAAAATGGGAATAGTAATCATTCAATTTCACAGAGAGCTGTGAAAATGAAGTGAAATATAACAGCAGTATCAGGCACATAAGAAGTGTTCAATAAAATTAGCTAGAATTTTCCAAAGCACTATCTCCATATATTCACAAACACACACAGGTATAGGTAGAGAAATAATTCCATATTGCTAGTGAGTACATTTAAATTATGCATTAAGAATTAGAAAAAAAAAATAGTTGTCTGTTGGCTTCCAGGATGAGTTTACATTATAGGCTTGAAATTAGTTTTAGGTACACTTATTCCTTGTGTGTGTTAGTATTAACAATATGTGTAAGTCATTCAGTGGCATTATTAGATGGTAGGTCCTAAGGAGTGTAACTAAGTATTAAAGGATATCTTCTCTATTTAGTAGACATATGGGAGGCATGAAGGCACACTGCCCATAAAGCAAGAGAATTTTAATGAGCAGCACTGGGGCACCCAATGGGATCACAAACTAACCATCTGTTCAAGAGAGAAAGAGTAAGAGATAAAAGAAAAAAGAAGCTGTCTACCAGTTCAACAGTATTTTCTGCAACTACTTGAATTAACTGATGAATTAAGCATATAAAACATACCCTAAATTTGTATGTATGTATTCACAAAAACAAGTGTTTAAGGTACCACTTCAATGTAAGTGAACATCACTAAAATTAATAAAAAATATGAGTTTTATATCAAATTTGTCTTACCCTATGTCAGATTCTGGGATACTCTTTTAACACTGCCATCAGGTAGATGTTAAATTTTGATAATAAAATAAGGAAATAAGTTAGGCTGCTTAACTTAAGTAGTATTCCGTGTATCCACTCACTCACTAATTGGGTGATTTATTCCAGCTTCATATCCACTACTTGGGGCAAACAGATAAATAAATCCTAGTTCTTTAGTAACTGGCAGTCTAGGGGTGCCTGAGTGGCTCAGTCAGTTGAGTATCCCACTCTTGGTTTGAGTTTAGGTCATAATCTCAGGGTCATGAGATTGAGCCCTGCTCTGGGCTTCCTGCTCAGTGGAGAGTTGGCTTGAGATTATTGCTCTCCCTCTCCCTTTGCCCCTCCTCTAGCACTCTCTCTTTCTCTCTCTAAAATAAATAAATAAATCTTTATTTTTTATTTATTTATTTATTTATTTTTAAAGATTTTATTTATTTATTTGACAGAGAGAGAGATAGCGAGAGCAGGAACACAAGCAGGGGGAGTGGGAGAGCGAGAAGCAGGCTTCCTGCCGAGCAGGGAGCCCGATGTGGGACTCGATCCCAGGCCTCTGGGATCATGACCTGAGCCGAAGGCAGACGCTTAACGACTGAGCCACCCAGGCGCCCAATAAATAAATCTTTAAAAATAAAAGAAAGAAAGTGGCAGTCTATGCTATCTAACATAACTAGAATAATAGATAATTTACATCAGGTTGTACATGGCCTGTACATGTATCATTTCATCCTGATTGCTCTGATATGGAAGTAATGTTTTATTGTTATCCTATTTTATAAAAGAAAAAAGGGAGAGCACATTTTAATCAAGTGGCTATGTTTTTAATGTCTTCAATTCTGCATTGACATTAGATTACATGTCAAGAGGATGGATCTTAAATTCATACAAACTTGGGTTTAATTATTTTCTACCATTCTGTTCTCTCTACATCAGAGTTTTTCAGCATCAACACTAATGAAATTCTGGGCCAGGTAATTCTTTGTTCTGGAGGGTAGCTTTATCATTGTAGGATGTTTAGCAGCCTCCATGGCCTTAACCCACAAGATGCCATTAGCCCCAGCATCCACCTCCAGCTGTGACAACCAAAAATGTCTCCAGATGTTGCTAAATGTTCCCTAGGGGACAAAATCACTTCCAGTTGAGAACCACGGTGTATATTACTGAGACATTATAATTACCATTCATAATCAAGAGAATTTTGATAAAAGCAATTGTATCCCATTAGATCGGTTTATTAGGACTGTACATAATTATTAATTGTCATTATTAGTATATTTCAAATATGATCAAGGCAAAGACTGTCTTCTTTTCATTTGTTTCTGGAGGGCCCAAGATAATCTAGCTTCTATAAATGAAGAACACACAAGTAACTCTCAATGAGGGGCTAAAAAGGAATCAGGAAACATGTTCAAATTTCAGCTTTCTTCTTCTGATTAATTTTTTGACCATTGTATTAGTTAGCTCAGGCTGCTATAACAAAATACCATAGACTAGGTCACTTAAACAACAGATACTTATTTTATCATAGTTAGGGGTGCTGAAAATCCATGATTGAGGTGATAGAAGATTTGGTTTCTCCTAAGGCCTCTCTCCTTGGCTTGCAGATGGCTGCCTTCTGGCTGTGTCCTCACATGGCCTTTTCTCTGTGTGCTTATATCCCTGGTGTCTCTTCTGTGTGTACAAATTTCCACTTCTTGAAAGAACTCCAGTCAGATTGGATTAGGACCCACCGATTCCACCTTATTTAACCTTAATTGCCTCTTTAAAGATCCTGTCTCCAAATATAGTCATATTCGTAGGAATTTGTGGTCAGGGCTTCCATATATGAATTTGGAGAGGACACATTTCACTCCCTGACAACTTTGCTCAAGAATTCAGTCTTTCGGGGCACCTGGGTGGCTCAGTGGGTTAAGCGTCTGTCTTCGGCTCAGGTCATGATCCCAGGGTCCTGGGATTGAGCCCCACATCAGGCTCCCTACTCAGTGGGGAGCCTGCTTCTCCCTCTCCTCCCCACCTGTGTTCTGTCACTCTCACTGTCTCTCTCTCTCTTAAATAAATAATTTAAAAAAAAAAAGAAAAAAAAGAATTCAGTCTTTCAAGTGTAAAATTAGTGTGTCATACTAAGTCAGTTTTTTCCAAATATTAGTCATTGGCATATTGTCATGATTTTGACTATTTCTGTATACTATCTTTATTATTGTTCGTTGATATTTTTAAATTAAATAATTGTTTAAATTATAAATATATTTAAAAGGAATTTTTTATCATTACCATAATGGACAACAGTCATATTTACTTACCTTATATATAAGAAGATTACTAAAACTTTAAAAATGACAAAATATATACCTTCATCTTGCTCCAGCATAAGGCACTGAGCCTGAGGAGCACTCTATCTTGGTTATAATAGCAAGTGTTGAAGACATTAAGTGTTAAAGACGCATTAGCAATATACTGATTCATTCTTCTTGATGTGTCCAGCGGGAATGAAAGAAAGTTGAGATGAGAATAACTTTCTCACTACAAGATTCAAGGTTAATTATTGCCTTGCCAGCGTGTCATCTGAAACGATCTTGTGTTCCACTAAAAATCATTCTGATTTACACCCCAGTTTCACATCCCCCACTCTGGCAAACCCTGTGCTAGTTGACTTCTAATTCTATTTCAAAGATCCTACCAATCTTTTAGGACGTGTAAGTGTCAAATATTAAAAGAAGTAGAAAGTAAAGTTAATAGTGAAGTTGTGGGGTTAACTGTAAGTCAAATGGATTGAGTAGAGCCATTGAATAATGTCTTTATAATTGACATGAGAGTGCTGTACAGTTCAGCCCTAATGTGATTGTCTTAAAAAGTTCAAAGACAAGAGACTACTTTTCCCTTTTTGGTACACATATCAAACAGTGTTGTAATAATTCATGTGATGATGGACTGAGATTGTTCTATGATTGATAAACTCAAGGGATATAATGTATCATTTTTTGAAGTAGGTGTTACAGTGATTGGTTTAATAATGATATGAGGTGTCAGAGATTAAAAATATCAGAGGAAATGTCTATATAATATGCAAATGACTGTTAAGTGCAAGCATTTTTAACTAGATAAAGACAGAAAGCACATGCACCAAAAAGACTTGAACATCATTCGTCTGGATCCCTTCTGTCTTACCAGACGCTTGGAATACTTTCAAGTTCATTGCTGGAGTGAGTTTATAAATCTCACAAGCACCTCTATCAGAGTTCAGGGATGTGTATACACATCACAAAGTTGAAAGTAATGTGAAAAATTAGTAAGTGGAGGGATAGAATGTTTTTATTTAGCCAGACACGTTCTTAGATAAAGAAAAACAAACAAGAGAGAGATTGCCCAAATTGATTAACCCCATTTTATCCCATTCTCTATAGATCAAATGTGGGAGTAGTTAATTATAATGGTTAGTATCAGAGAGTTGGGATAGTTGGATACATCTAATGAGATATATTGCCTCATGCAGGGGATATCCACATTCATGAAAGACTTCTGTATTCATGAACCTCTAGAGCCCCACAGGCCTGATAGACGACATGTCAACTCTTACCTCCTGATGTCTCATCCACAATTTTGGCTTCTACTAATACATTCTTTATTTAGCCAGAACACAAAGACCTTATTATAAAAGCATTCATTTATAGGATATGTACATTAACATTGACTATCTGAATCTTCCTAATTTTATCTTCAAAAGATAAAAAACTTGAGTTTAAAAATGTAATTCCTGCAACAGTAGTTGTACCAAGTGTTGAAGTATGTCACCCTTGCTTGCCCACAGCTCACTTGCTTTGACAAGGAACCATTTGCAAGAGGCATCCCCACATACCATCCTATCTCAAGAATGGTCATGCTTTCTGCATCCAAACCTTCTAAGTAGAGTCTGCAGTCATCAAAGTCCTTCTACTGGAGAAAAGACCCAAGAATTCCTAAAGTAAACCCCACTACTCCTGGGAACAGGTGATCTACAAACTTGGGATTTTTCCTTTTCAAACAGGAAATATACATTTCAGGTCACTACCTTTGTTTGTGAATCTGCCTTCAATTAAGACATGGTGAAATTATTAGCTTTTTGCCTTCCATCAGTTCATTGAATTTCTGGCTCACAGAGAATAGTGAAGGCATTTGACTAAGTATTTAAAAGTAGTAACTGTACTCTTCACTCAAAAAAGCCATTAACTATATAGATACCCCTGTAATCATAATGCTCTGTAACATTAAGTTGTTAGCCATTAGCCCTACCCATTCTCATGTTGATAATAACCACCTTCACAAGCCTACTTCTGTTCACTCACCAGGGCTATTGAATGAAAGGCTGGCATATTCCCAGGGCCTTTAGGTGGAGCCTTAGGGGGACCAGTCACCAAGGAGTGAAATCTCGGCATGGATGCTCCAGATTCTGCATGCAGAATCAGACACAAGCCATCCAACTAGAATGATGACAGAGAAAATAGTGGGGCCAGCCTGAAGAGATGGCCCTGTGTTCATAATATACATTCCTGTTAAAAAAGTATGTGTCTGTCTTGCATTCCACTGCATTGCTGATATTTTAACTAGAGTGCCTAGCACATAGCAGGTCCAAAGGGACTACTGACTGAATGAATAAATAGAGGAATGAAGAAAAGAAAGAATAAATAACTGAAAAAGTTCACAAACTGAGCCTTACTTTACTACTCTGAGGTATCCATGGGAATCAGCAATGCAGGGTCCTGTAACATATCATAGTGTTTATCAACCCTGATAGCATAATGAAATAACCTCTAAAAATATATATCTTGGAATACTAGTCCCCTTCTTGATGGCTTTCAATTTAATAGGGCACTGGTATTTTTTAATATCAAGTAATTCTAACATGGCAACGAGGGTTAGAACCCCTGACGTGAGCACAAGTTTTCTCACAGGAATGAGCAGAGCCCACGGTTGTGTAGTGTTCCTCATAGAAAGTTAATATTAACTCCTAAGAAATTGGAGCAGGCTGATAACCTTTTAGCCCAGTTGTTCTCAAATTTGAGGGTACATCATAATTATTTGGAAAGATTATTAAAACACGGATTGCTAGTCTCCAACCACAGTTTCTAATGGAATAGGTCTGGGGTGGGACCCAAGAAGTTGCATTTCTAACAAGTTTCTAGGTGATGCTGTTACTGATGGTTCTGGGACCATACTTTGAAAATCATTGTTTGTAATCCATTCGTTTTTAATACTTTCTGTAATCCTAATGTTTAATATAGCACCTAGACATTCTGGAAAAGTTTGCTGCAGATAGGACAGAAAACAGATTAGTAATTCCCAGGGGACAGGGATGGTAGGGGCATGGATTCAGGAGATGATGAACCTGTTCTGTATCTGGATTGTTGTGAAGATTACGTGAACCTATACATGTGTTAAAACTCATATAACTGTTTATGAAAAAAGTCAGTTTTACTATGTAAGAAAAAAAATCCAGCTCATGTCACAGAGTAGGCTCTCAATTAAAAAAAAAAAAATGATTCCCATGCTAATTCAATGATTTGAATTTGAGTAGAATAAAAATATAACTTTTAACTCTTTTACTTTATATATGATTTCCTGAAGAAATCTCACCTGACTCTCTTCACCCTAGAGACACATTGCACTGAGTGGGCCCAATTTGCTCTATACATCTCTGATCCAATTTACTTTATCTTAAGGCCACACTTTGATTTCTTGAACAAAAATATCCTTGGAGTAAAACCTTTTCAAGTCCCATCCACATCGCATGTTAACTTGTTCCATTTGTCAGGGAGAAAGAGAATTTCAGATGCTTAGATTCTGAATTCTGGTAATTTGCCAACTGAGACTCTGAGAATTTTTAAGATTTCACTACTTATTAGATGTTTTGTGATGATAAACATGTAAAATTCATGTTGTTTACAAACTGATAAGGCCCAAAAATGGCTCCTTTCAGACCACAAAGGGGAACAAACTCTCCAACTGTTGAGTCTGCAAAAGTAAATAGAACTACAGTGGTTTACTAAAACAATAAATTAAGCAGACTCAGAATAAGTTACCAAAAATAGGACTGCCTCAACTAAGAAAAACTGGGTTATAAGTAAACTTATATCTCCAGCTTGCCATGTTGCCTTGGACTATTTGTATACCTTGTGACCTTTCAATTTCTCCCCTATAAAATAAGAATTAGGAATAGATTATTTCTAAGCTACATTGAATGATTAAATTCTATATTTCATCCAAGGGAGTTGGGGGAAGCTTAGCATAATCAGATTAGAATCAGGACAAAATGAATGATGGTAAATGTGTACTTCAACTTACATTATTCTTACATTGCACAGTACTATAAGAAAAGAAAAATATGTTAAGTACAAAGCTAGAAGGAGAGAACAAATATCAATATTTGTTGTTGGTATGATAGTCTTAGAAGATGCAACTGAAGCAACTGGAAACCAGTTATATTTAAAAATGAAGTTCAGAGAGGTTTTGGGAAAAAACACGCATGAGGATAAAGCCTGTTTCCAATACATCTACAAAAACCAGTTAGAAATCATAACAAAGGGGCACCTGTATGGCATGGTCAGTTGAACGTCAGACTCTGAGTTTCAGCTCCAGTCACAGTCTCTTGGTCATGGAATCAAGCCCTGCCTCTGGCTCAGCACAGAGTCCACTTGGTACTCTCTCCCCATCTCCCTCTGCCCCTTCCCCCCACACCCACGCTCACTCTCTCTCTCTCAAATAAATAAATAAATAAATAAATAAATAAATCTTTAAAAAAAAAATAAGAAATCATGGGGTGCCTGGGTGGCTCAGACAGTTAAGTGGCAGCCTTCGGCTCGGGTCATGATCCCAGGGTCCTGGGATCGAGCCCCACATCAGGCTCCCTGCTAAGTGGGGAGCCTGCTTTTCCCTCTCCCTCTCCCTCTGCCTGCCGCCCCCCCTGCTTGTGCTCTCTCTCTGTCACATAAAAAATAAAAAATCTTAAAAATAAATAAATAAAAATAAAAAATAAGAAATCATAACAAAGACTTCATCTGAAAAAGTAAAATGTAGATTAAAAATAACAGAATTATGTAGAGGATATGTAAAGTACATATAAAATTTGGGGACATTAAAATATTTTAATATATTGAGAGATATACTATATTCCTTGCTAGATTCAGGGGTAATTAATACCAATAAAAATTTGATTCTTCACAAATTGATATATAGATTTAATATAATTCCAATTAAAAGCACACTGTGGTTAATGAGATTTAGAAGCACTTTAATAAATAGTCTACATTTTATGTGCAGTAAGAAAATAGAAAACTCATTTTTTTAAAAATAGCATTATATTGGTGAAGTCAAGCTTGCCATGCCAGATATTAAAATATACCGTATTAATAGTTTATATTATTCACCATTCTGTGCATAGCTGATCCTCTTCTAAGAGGTCTATGTATGCTCACTCAGTTTTTTTTCTTTAGTACACATCCTAAAAGGTCTATTCAGTTTATAAATAAAGAAACTAAGGCAAAGAGAGAAATAAGTAATGGACCCTAGGATGCACAATAAAGAGGTGGCTAACCAAGAATTAGAACCTAGATCATCTGACATCAGAATTTGTGCCACTAACTACTGTGGTGTATTGAGAGCTTGAAACAGACTGAAATAGTGAGGTAGGCCCATGAACAAAGAAGACAACAAAAGGATAGGAGTTAAATCTGAGAAGAGAATACATTAAGAGTCATATATCCATCAGGGAGTGATGTCACTACAGTGAAACTTCAGATCTCTACATGGCCAGAAACTAGAAGCATTCATCATAATCCACTCCATCCTGCCCTTCATTTTTAGTGCTTTACCACACTGTCACTGTTTTCATCATAAGAACTGGCATAATCATTTTCATGCATTTTATTTCAAAAGTTTATGTGTAGGATTTTAAGTTTCTGGTTTCTGCATATTGGGGTTTATTTAGGTCATTTGATGCTGTTTACGTCGTGTGTACATACGCGTGCACACACATGTATGCTGCAAAGAGGCAAACTCCCTATTTGAAATGACTGATAGAATTCAGTGGAAATCTATAATTTTTGGGACACCTGGGTAGCCTAGTCAGTTAAGCGTCTGCCTTCAGCTCAGGTCGTGATCCCATGATATAAGTAACATCATTCACCCTACGTTATGTGCAAGGGAACTGGTCAGCAGACAGCTTATATCCCCATTTCACACTGGTTTTGATACAGAATTGAAAATAAGTTTTCAGAAATAGAATTTGAACATAGTTTTCTATAATTTTAAATATTTTATTTATTTATTTGAGAGAGACAGAGATAGTGAGAGAGAGCTCGAGCAGGAAGGAAGGGGAGAAGCAGGCTTCCTGCAGAGCAGGGAGCCCAATGCGGGGCTCGATCCCAGGACCCTGGGATCATGACCTGAGCCGAAGGCAGAGGCTTAACCATCTGAGCCACCCAGGCGCCCCCATAGTTTTCTATAATTTTATTTTATTTATTTATTTATTTTTTTAAAGATTTTATTTATTTATTTGAGAGAGAGAGAATGAGAGACAGAGAGCATGAGAGGGGGGAGGGTCAGAGGGAGAAGCAGACTCCCCGCCGAGCAGGGAGCCGATGTGGGACTCGATCCAGGGACTCCAGGATCATGACCTGAGCCGAAGGCAGTCGCTCAACCGAGCCACCCAGGCGCCCAGTTTTCTATAATTTTAAAACTCATGCTCTTAAGCACTATACTGCAGAGTCTTTGGAACTAAATGATATAAAAATGTAAGACAAAAATTCTATTAATATCCACAGGTGTATGGACATATTATATTTAAAAAAAAAAAATTCACAGATGTATGAATGTGGGAGAGAATGATTCTTGAAAATGTGCCGGTATATAATAGAAGCGTGATGGACATCTGGTGTTCAGGGTAGAACTTCTTACTAAAGTCAAATTTCCAGCTCAGGTGATAAATAAATGTGAATTTTACTTCATATTGTGACTCAGAAACATCTGCTGTTACCTTTTAAGAGTTTCACCACCTCATGTAGACTGAAGAAACAAATCAAGGCAAGACTAGTAAAACTAAACTTAACTAGTATATTGATTAGGAGTTGGCTGCTCATCTAAGGTAAGGACTTCGGCAGAAACTGTGCTCATGTGTAAATAAAAACCACTCACACATAAGATTAGTGTCTGCCTTCTGAAAATCACAGACCAAGGATACCACACATGTAATAACCAAAAATAAAAAAAAGAAAGATATCAGATTAAAATTATCTAAGACCAAACTACATTTCAAGAATGGTGACTTTTGTTTAAGGGAAAAGAAAGCCAAAAATAAATAAATAAATAAAGGAAATAGGAAAAAAAAGCAGTTTTTTTTCAATTATAGTGGAGTGTGGTAGTGTGTTCTGAGTTGCTTGGCATAAAAGAATTAAGAATTTCCCAACAGTGAGTGGTTTCCTCATTCACTGAACAAATGTTTACCGAGTGATTATTGTGAGTAAGAAACTATTTTAAGTACTTAGATCCATGAGTGAAAAATAAAGACAGAAATCAAATTTCTTTATTGGCTTATATTGTACTAGGAATGTGGGTATAGACAGAAAAACAATACAGATAATAAATAAGTGAATAAAGTGTGTGCTTGCTTAGATGTGATTCATGCTAGGGAAGGAAGTGGGAGAGGAACAGAGCAACTTAGGAAAGATATACAGGTGAGGGATGGATGAGGAAAAGCAGGGAAATGATTGAAGTGGGTAGAGAGATTAGAGGAGAAACAGAAATTAAGTAGACAAATCACTTGGTAATTGGTGCCATACATTTCCTACAGATTTCTAAAAACAGAAAGATGATTTAGTATGCTAATACTTAACTATTATTAGGAAAATATTTTATTCTAATTTTAATTGGGTGTTACTGGGTTTTGAGGATTTGATTTTGATATATCTTCTCTAAGAAAACTTTATAAACACTCGAGCAGTGCAAAAGTTATATTTGTGTTTGTTTTTGTTGTTAGTATTTCTCTTGTTGTCTTATTGTGGAAATCATGGAAAGGGAACGAGTTCTACCTTTATAGCAATACTAAGATGGGGATAAAAGAGAGCCTTAAAAAACAAAACAAAACAAAACAAACCCCACAAAGCCAAGTCAGTCGAGTTAGGAAATAAGAGACCTTCCTAACCAGGAGAACACAACACTGCTGGGAACACACGTCTTGGTGAGAGTATAAGAGGTACTGGGTTAGAATCTGGAAGCATTTTTTTTTTTTTTTTTTGACATTTTTTAGGGAAGTAGGATCTCTACCCACCTACCTCTGCGGGGGAATGACTAAGTTACAGAGAAAAAAGCGACTTCTCTGTCATAATATATTTAATAACTGCTGAACCAAAACTAAAACTTAGGTCTCCTGTATCCATTTGCTTTCCATTTCTCCATTGAGCTTTCATTGAACTCTTCCTGGTCATTCTGCCCATATGACCTGGTCTGGTCTCTGTCTTCAAGGTACATGTAGTCATGTGACATGATATAAAATTCACTGGCAAAGTATTCTGAGCAGGCAGGAGAAAATCACATACTAAATACTGGAACCAAAAACAAAGAGGATAAATGAATGGGCATCTTGACCAAAATATGCTTACCATTTTGCAACCCAAGTGTAATCTTCAGTGAGTAATTTATATTAGATATAATAAAAAGCATGCCAGAAAGTTTATGACCAAATGTAACACAAATCATAAATGAGTTCTGCAGCGAGTATGAATGAATTATGACTGCTGTCCATGTAATATAGGAGAAGGCAATAAGACACTTTTAGACCCGTGTAAGTTTCAAACTATGACTCTTAAAAAGTTCTTGCTAAAGTACATGTATTTTCCCAGTGGCTGCATATGTTTGCCTGACAAAACCCATGGTTGGGCAATGGGTCCCAAGGTGTTAGCATTAAATTCCCACTCACACGGTAAGTTCTTCAATTCATGCGTCTGAGCTGACAGCACTGTAGAATGCCTTTCCATAAAAAAATTCCACTCGAGAGCCTGTTTTCCCTTAGTTTCTGAAGAGAATTGTAATGGCAAGCTAAGAGTCTTAAACAGAACAAAGAAAAAGAGAAAAATCTTCAATTAAATGGAACCCTCAGACAGTAAGAAATTTTTCTTTATAATGTTCTGCTGCCTGTCCCTTCTTCTCCACTAATTGTCAAAAACTTTGCATAAATGTCCTTTCATTCCACGATAATTATAGCAGAAGGAAAATGCTCTTGTTTAATAGTTCTGCCTAGTCTTTAAAGTACAGAAGCTCTGGATTTAGGCAGGCCTGAGTTTAAATCTCAGATCAAGCAATGTAAAGTCGGGCACTTTAATGAAAATTGCTGTTGCACAGTTTAATCATCTATAACATAGTAGTCATGTTTTCATTTACTATATAGGGTGTTCATTTTGACTGCTATTTTTTCAGGTAATGTACTTACCACAGAGCTGGCATATAAAAACTCTCTTAAAACACTATTATAAATATCTCATCTTCCAGAACTAGTGGGTTCCTATTTAAAAAAATAAAAAATAACACTGATATCACAATGAACATAAAATGATTTGATATGTCTGATATCATCCATGTCAATGTTCATGTAGATGAAGAATTTAGCCTGGTGGTAAATGGTAGGATACTAAGAACACTAATAATGTTACATTATTATTAATATGATTACTTATAACTAAGCATCGGTGAGACTCTACTATATGCTAGATATGTAGATATTTTAATCAGAATATTATATTAAGCCATCAAATGTCTCAATTTATTATATAAAGAAAATTGAGATATAGATATGTACAATGCCTTTTCTCAAGTCACAGTTGATGAAAGAATTATACCTTGAACTCTAGTCTTCTGAATTAATATATTATTCTTTGATTATGATTATGTCATATTCATGAATTTAGGATTACGACAGTACTATTTAGGGAATACCATTAGGAGAGGTTGTGATCAGTATTGTTGAGAAGTTTATCAGACTGAGATAACTGGAAGGATTGAATAACAAAACAGGCAAAAGCAAAAAAACTTAATGAAAAAAGAGATATGTTGATAAAGAGGATTATTGAATATATTATAAAGTTGCCAATTCTCTTTCATATGCATTTATAAATATGAAGAAGTCTAATAAAACTTCAGTTGCACTTTTTAGAAAATTTATATAGGGAAAAAAGGCTCATGACAGTTAAAAGACAATCATGAAAGTTTTGAATGAACATAGGTTTGCGCTGATTTAAAATATTATCTAAAGGTAGATTGCTGAAATTGACAAAAAAATGAAATGGAACCCAGAATTCAGAACCTTCTATGTGTGAGAATTTACTTTATAATGGGAATGGGACATCAAAACGCACTTAGGAAAGAACTGATTAGTTTATGGATACATTGAGAGAGCTATTATTATATGGAAAATAATAA
Source organism: Phoca vitulina (assembly GCF_004348235.1). NCBI lineage: Eukaryota > Metazoa > Chordata > Mammalia > Carnivora > Phocidae > Phoca > Phoca vitulina. The sequence goes on along the minus strand of NW_022589733.1, from coordinate 14,524,277 downwards.
TGTAAATACTTCACAAAATACAAAAATAAACCTTAAAGGGCTTACATATTTAAATATGAAATTTATAGTTATAAAGATAAGAGAGGAAATGATAGAATACTATTTTTCATTGGGATAAAGAGGATTTGTTATATCAGTCCCTAGAAAGTACAAACTATATAAGGAAAAATTGCCAGGTTAAACATCAGATTTTTTTTTTTTTTTTTAAGATTTTATTTATTTTTTTGACAGAGAGAGACAGCAAGAGAGGGAACACAAGAAGGGGGAATGGGAGAGGGAGAAGCAGGCTTCCTGCTGAGCAGGGAGCCCTATGTGGGGCTCTATCCCAGGATCCTGGGATCATGACCTGAGCCAAAGGCAGACGCTTAATGACTGAGCCACCCAGGCGCCCCTAAACTCCATCAGATTTAAAAATTTCTTTTCAAAACATGAAAACATAGACAAATGTAACAGACATATGTCAAGTTGGGACAAGTTACTTGCAAGATGTAAAACTGAAAGTGAATAATAACTTGAATTTTACAAGGTTTTGCTGCAAAACAAGAAAGTTATGGGAAATCAAGAAAAATAGGTACATTATATGAACAGCAGAGTTACATAGGGAATACAAATGCATGCCAGATATATGACAAAAAGTACAATCCAGAACATAAAAATTTACAGAACAAAGGGAGATCACCTTGCATTATCATTTTGGTAGAATAAAAAGCTGAATAATGCTTGAGAAAGTGAGGGAATAAAAAGCCTCTGGATGCTGTTTGGATTGTAAACCAGTGTAGCCATTTCAAGAGCAATGGCCATTATTATGTATATTCCCTAGACTAACAAATCACAACCCTGGATGTATCATCCCTACAAGACATTAGGATGAATAATCCTAAGGATTCATATATGAGGATATTCCAAGAGAGTTGTTTCTATAAATAGTATGAGGTGGGATTTCAACTTAGACATTTCTCTGTACAATGAGATAGTTCTCTCATACTATGTATAAAAACTGATGTATTTGTAATGCCTTCTCTTTTATACACCATCTTCCCACATAGGCATGTTTTTGATAGGAGCTGGAAGCAAACGAGTTCTATCATTAGGAGAATTCATAAATAAACTGTAGCACGTGCATTTCATTAAATACTGAACAGTAGTATTTTGAAGCTTTATATTAAATTTACATATATTGCATTTGAATACACAGTTGATCCATTTTACTTGCATACAGCCACATATATTGACAATCCAGTTTTAAGTGAAAACTAACTATGAAAAATATATAATTTATAGAAAAATGTGTGTATATGTATATAAAATGAAACACTATTTTGCAAGTTTCACACATATCTAAATAGATTACAGAGAACATAAGTGCATGTTATTGCACATGCATACATGGCCCATCTCATTTGGCTGAGAAGGTCTAGAATCCATGACACCCCAGTAGCAATAGCACACCAAGTGCTTAGATACTGGTTTCTAAATACCATTCTTCAATAAGGGGAACCAAGGCTCCTGGTTTGGATTTCAGAACACAGAAAAGGGATATTAATGGAAAAACTGGTAAAATCTGTACAAAGTCTGTAGTTACCTTAACAGTATTGTCCCAAAGTTATTTATTTAGTTTTAATAGTTGTCATATGATTATTTAAGATTTTTCACAATAGGAGAAACTGAATGAGGGGTATATAGGAACTCTCTGTAGTATTTTTGTAATGTTTCTGTAAATTTTAAGATATTCCAAAATAAAATATTATAAATTTACAGAAAGTCCTTTTCTATTAGAGGCATGTAAGTGAAGGGTGATTGGATTTGAAGGAGAAAATAAATAAGAAGATGTGCCTTAATGATGGTGTGATGTTAATAGTTTAATATAGACTGAGAATATGATTAATCCAACCATGTGCAACTCAAATCCAATAAAATGAACTAAAATAAAATAACCAAGCTAGTACAGGTTTAAATATTTAAATGCCTGTGAGATCTAAACAAGTGTGGAGTACATACATGATGAATTATTGTGGCAAAAAACAAAGAAACACCAAAACAAACAAAACTTGAGTTTTGGCTATTTCTAACAGGGATAACAAAACAACTGACATTTACTAAGCGCTTACTATGAACAAGATGCTCTTTAAAGTACTTTACATGTAGCAGCAAATTTAATCTTTGGGTTACATGCTGCAATCAAATCCATTTTACAGAGAAGGAAGCTGAGATACAAAGGGTATACATAAATTGCCCAAAGTCACAATGGACAATGGCAAATTTGAACCCAAGCAAAGCATCTCAAGACACATCCTCTTTTATTTATTTATTTATTTATATTTTTAATTTTTTAAATTAACATATAATGTATTCTTTGTTTCAAAGGCACAGGTCTGTGATTCATCAGTCTTACACAATTCAGGGCACTCACCATAGCACACACCCTCCCCAATGGCCATCACCCAGCCACCCTATCCCTCCCACCCCTCCCACCCTCCTCCACTACAGCAACCCTCAGTTTGTTTCCTGAGATTAGGGGTCTCTTATGGTTTGTCTCCCTCTCTGGTTTCATCTTGTTTCATTTTTCCCTCCCTTCCCCTATGATCCTCTGTCTTGTTTCTCAAATTCCTCCTATCAGTGAGATCATATGATACTTGTCTTTCTCTGATTGACTTATTTTGCTTAGCATAATACCCTCTAGTTCCATCCATGTCATTGCAAATGGCAAGATTTCATTTTTTGATGGCTGCTTAATATTCCATTGTATATATATATACCGCATCTTCTTTATCCATTCATCTGTTGATGGACATCTTGGCTCTTTCCATAATTTGGCTATTGTGGACATTGTTGCTATAAACATTGGGGTGCATGTGCCCCTTTGGATCACCACATTTGTATTTTTGGGGTAAATACCCAGTAGTGCAATTGCTTGGTCTTAGGGTAGCTCTATTTTCAACTTTTTGAGGAACCTCCATACTGTTTTCCAGAGTGGCTGCACCAGCTTGCATTCCCACCAACAGTGTAGGAGGGTTCCCCTTTCTCCACATCCCCGCCAATATCTGTCATTTCCTGACTTGTTAATTTTAGCCATTCTGACTGGTGTGAGGTGGTATCTCATTGAGGTTTTGATTTGTATTTCCCTGATGCCGAGTGATGTCAAGACACATCCTCTTAACCGTCAAGCTCTGCCAGTGCTGAGCTCCTACTAGCTCTAATAATACTTCTTAAGGAAGAAAATCAAACTGTGTGCCCAGATATTAAGCTTTCTTTTAAAAAACCTTACATTTCAGTATTTATATTAAAATACCAATGTAAGGACATTGGAAAATAACAATTTTAAATTCAAAATATTCTAATAACAAAAAACAAATATTTTCCAAACAGCAGGTTCTCAAGAGAATCGTAGACTACCAGCAAACTAAATCACAAATTGAACTCAGGGTGTATCTTCATGACTTTAAAACTCCTAGAACATTTTGGGGTTCCTGGGTGGCTCAGTCGTTAAGTGTCTGCCTTCGGCTCAGGTCATGATCCCAGGGTCCTTGGATCGAGCCCTGCATCGGGCTCCCTGCTTGGTGGGAAACCTGCTTCTCCCTCTCCCACTTTCCCTGCTTGTGTTCCTGCTCTCCCTATCTCTCTCTCTGTTAAATAAATAAATAAAATCTTAAAAAAAAAAAACAAAAACAAAAACTCCTAGAACATTTCATAAAAATTCAGAAGCATTTTTTATTATTTTTATTTTATTTTTTTTAAAGATTTTATTTATTTATTTGACAGAGAGAGACACAGCGAGAGAGGGAACACAAGCAGGGGGAGTGGGAGAGGGAGAAGCAGGCTTCCCGCCGAGCAGGGAGCCCGATGCGGGGCTCGATCCCAGGCCCTGGGATCATGACCCGAGCCAAAGGCAGACTCTTAACAACTGAGCCACCCAGGCGCCCCCAGAAGCATTTTTTATCGTGACAGAGAAATACATACAATAAAGAACAACAAATGCCAAAAAAAAAAGAAAATAGAACTCTCATTTGAACAACTGATATAAGCTCTCATAGATGTTTGCCACAGATTCTAGGACTTTTGCCTTCTGAAACTTAGCAATACAGAAGCAGCAGGAGGGAAAAAATTAATCTGACCCTCACTACTCACTTATCATGAAACAAGACCATGATTCTGCATAGTACATTAAAACTTCTGAATCACTGACTTATGTCCGTCTCTCTGTTAACATGCTCATTCACTCAATTAATATTGAGTGTCTATAATATGCAAAACATAAATACAAATAGAAATATGAGATTAAAAAAGCAGTTTTTTTTCCATTTGAAAATACAAGTAAATGGGACAGAAAAAAAGTAGCTTAAACATGTTTTCTCAAGTATCTAGCAGGACCAATCACTTTCTTACTTATTGTGACATATTGAAAAGGGCATAGACTTTGAAATAATTTTGTAGAAAGTTTTTTTTCCCCACTTACTTCCTATGTGATATAATTTTTTTTTTTTTTTAAAGATTTTATTTATTTATTTGACAGAGAGAGACAGAGTGAGACAGAGAACACAAGCAGGGGGAGGGGGAGAGGGAGAAGCAGGCTTCCCGCGCATCAGGGAGCCCGATGCGGGGCTCGATCCCAGGACCCTGGGATCATGACCTGAGCCGAAGGCAGACGCTTAACGACGAGCCACCCAGCCACCCCGTGATATAATTTTTTAAAATTATTCCTCAAAAGCATATTTTTGCTACTCTGTAAACAGAGGACAATGATCCAAATGTATAAGAACTAGTAGAGTATTTTAGATGACCTAAGTAAGGAGACATAATACAGAGCCCTTGGCATATAGAAGGCTATCAATGGATGTTAGTTACTTTTTTTTTTTTTTTTTTTTTTTTAATTACTGACTCTGGAATGAGTCTGATTGAGCTGTGGTGCTTAACCAACTGAGCCACCCAGGCACCCCAGGGACTTAAAATTTTTGATTAAGATAACTCACATGAAACATTTAACATAACACCTGGATCATCATGTATCCTGATCAAAGTTTAGCTAATCTTTTTATTAGCTTTATTATTTATTTTATTATTTTATCTTGGGGTCAATATTTCTCATGCCAGACATAACTGAATTCATCCAAAAAATACGAGGTATGTCAAGTTCTATAACCCACGTTTTAGGGATGAAAAAAAATATCCGAAATACAAATACATTTGCATTAGAAATATTATTAAATCAATGGTCTGTTTCTGGCACAAGAAATTTTGGAGAATGGACAGTGAATCCCAATGCTGAAGTTAACCATGTGGTGTTCTGCTTTACTTCACTGGCCCAGAGACCTGACCTGAGATGTTTCTTGCCCCTTGAATATCTCCATATTCTTCCTAATACTACTTGGACGTCTCTCTCCTCTCTGCTTTATGACATTCTTCTGTCACCTTTATATAAGAGCAAAGAAAAACCATATCTGAAGTGATAAATTCCTACCACAGAGGACTCCAGTCTGTCCTGTGTCACCGCACACATCCCATCATCTTATATTAGAATCAGGCTTTGACTTTTAGAAGGTCCTCCCAATGTTGATGCATTTGTGGATTTACCTTTAACAAAAGCTGCTTGCAGCCAGGGATCCATGACCAGATAATGGGATCATTCATGCTGCCTGATTTATGCAGTGACTCTTGAACTGTGTCATCGTGAAGCTCTTTCATTCCTTCTGCCAAGAACTGCTCAAATAGAAATGGCTCAAGCCATCTGAAGGAACAAGTGGAAACTATCATTTAAGACAAGGAAAAAACACTTTATTCACTAGTTCTTAGTCAAGCCAACTCATAAATATATATAATTGAAAATTTCAAAGGAATTTTTTTATATGGGTTAACTCTTTTCCCTTGAATTTACTGTTCTTAAAATAACAGCAAGTGTTTTTATTACTGGGAGGCAATGTGATGTTTTGTAAAAGAACAAGATTCAAAGTTAGGCAAAACTATTCTTAAAACTCTATCATAATGAATAACTGCAGTTCCTTACAAATTTATTTATCCTATCATACACTTGTTTTCTTTGTCTAAAAATGGGGATGTGTGTGTGTGTGCATGTATATACATATACATACACAAATTCCCATATATATGTACGTACACCGTGTGTGTGTGTATATATATACACACATATAATGAACTTACTGGGGATATTAAATGGGAGCACATTTTAAAATGTTTTGCTTGGGGGCACCTGGGTGACTCAGATAGTTAAGCGTCTGCCTTTGGTTCAGGTCATGATCCCAGGGTTCTGGGATCAAGCCCCGCATTGGGCTCCCTGCTCAGTCGGGAGCCTGCTTCTCCCTCTCCCTCTGCCATTCCCTACACTTGTGTTCTCTGGCTCTATCTCTCTGTCAAATAAATAAATAAAATCTTAAAAAAAAAAATGTTTTGCTTGGCACTTGGAATATATTCCACAAATGGTGGTTGAGTTCCTTTTGGAAAATTTTTGTGTATGAGCCAAATAGCCCTCAAATCTCGCTGGTACTATGGAACAGAGAAAGGGTGTATTGTGGAAATCTAGAAATAAACATAGTCAGCCAATTGTTCCCCATCACCTACACCAGCATACATGTAAACCTGATCCTGCAATGGTTATAAAATGCAACATGGATTAAATATATTCATCATAGGTGGCAGACCAGGAGGACCAATAGAACAGTGGCTTTGTAATCTAAGAGCTTGGTTTGAATCTTGTTGCTTAAGAGAGGAGAACATCATTCTTGATTTTTCAATTCTCTCATTTTTCATATTCAATATTTCATCAATATCACATATAATTTTCCTTCTATACCCATTACTTTGGATCCCCACTGCCATTAGAGATATCTTGGACCCCATCATAATTAGCTTGAACTGTATTACACCCTAGTCTTGCTGCTTCAAGTTTGATAGCCAGCATTATCCTTCCAGCATAAAAATCTGATCAGGTTGCTTATCTTTTTCAACTCATCAAAGATTTTCCATTACTCTAAGTATAAAGTCTAAGCCCATTAAATAACTTCTAAGACTCTTAACTAAATGAACTTTGCCTGCATCACTGGACTCATCATTTGCCACATACTTTGTTCTATGGCTTCCCTCGCTAGGCTTACCATTTTTTCTCCCCAGTTCCTAAAACATTTGCTTCAGAATGCTTCTAAACATGTTTCTTGCAATGTCCATTCCTATTCCCCTAAATCTCACCTCACACATTCACCTTAGTAACTTTCTCCCTCTAGGCAGGTAGGTAGGTAGGTAGGTAGGTAAGTACGTAGGTAGGTAGGTAGGTAGATGATAGATGATAGATAGATAGATAGATGATAGATAATTACAACAGTTTTAAATTTACAGAGCTATTGGGATGATAGTACTGAGAATTCTCTATAAACCATACCCAGTTTCTCCTATTCCAACCCTTTTTTTCCTATTTTATAAACCGTACTTTATTATAATATATTTATCATAATTAAGGTGATATTGGTATTGTTGGTTAGTTTAAGTCTATACTTTATTTACATTTCTACAGTCATCCCTGATGTTCTATTTTTCAAAATCTCTTTCAGGGTCCCATATGACATTTAGTAGTCATATCTCTTTAGGTTCCTCTTGGTTTTGATAGTTTCTCATGTTTTTTTGTTTGTTTGTTTGTTTTTGAAGACCATCGCATTTTTGAAGATTACTGGGTAGGTATTTGTGGAATCTCTTTCAATTGGTTCTTTTGTCTGATGATTTTCTCATGATTAGACTGGGATACAGGTTTTGTAGGGGGCACAGATTTGTGGGAGAAGACCACAGTGGGGAGAAAGTGCCATTTACATTACCACATGGAAAGGGTACATACAATCATTATGACTTATCATTGTTCATGTTAATCTTGGTCACCTGAGTTGAAGTGTTTATCAAGAATTTCACTATAAAGTTATTGTTCTCCCTTTCTATATTATTTTCTTCAGGAAAAAGCCAGTAAACATAGCCACACTTAAGGAATGGGGAATTATATCCTATCTTTTATGAACACACTATCTACTTAAGTTATATTAGCCAAACCATTGAGTGAGTTGGGAAGTTGCTTTTGCGTTGTTTTTCAAAGAAATTGTAGAGAATTGGTACCATCTTATTTGAAAGTATGGTAGAATTCACTCGTGAAACAATCTGGGTGTAATGATTTTCCTTTGAAAAGGTTACTAGTTTTGGGGGCACCTGGGTGCCTCAGTCGGTAAGCATCTGATTCTTGATTTCAGCTCAGGTCATGATCTCAGGGTCATGACATCGAGCCCTATGTTGGGCTCCATGCTGGGCATGGAGCCTGCTTAAGATTCTCTCTCCTGGGTGCCTGGGTGGCTCAGTCGTTAAGCATTTGCCTTCGGCTCAGGTCATGATCTCAGGGTTCTGGTATCGAGCCCCACATCGGGCTCTCTGCTCAGAAAAGCCTGCTTCTCCCTCTCCCACTCCCCCTGCTTGTGTTCCCTCTCTCGCTGTGTCAATTTATAGTTTAATTCAATTGCAGTCCAAGCAGATACGTTGTATGATTTCTGTTATTTTAAATTAGATAAATTAAATTTTATGGCCCAGAGTATGTACTATCTTGGTTGAATGTTCCATGTACACTTGAGAAAAAATTTTATTCTGCTATTGTTTGATGGATTCTTCTACAAATGTCAGTTGGATAAAGTTGATTGGTAGTACTATTCAGTTTCAACTCTATCCTTGCTGATTTTCTGTCTGCTTGATCTGAAATAGTGTTTATTTCTCTGTAACATTTGAAGGACAATTTCACTGGATATAAAATTGTAGGTTATTTTTTTTTTTTTCCTGTTAATATTTCTAATATTTCACTCAGCTCTCTTCTTGCTTACATGCTTTTTAATGGGAAGTCTGTATAATTCTTTTCCTTGCTTCTTTAGAGGTAGGAGGTCTTCCCACTCCTGTTCTAGCTTCATTCAAGATTTTCTCAGTGTCTTTGTTTTTCTGCATTTTCAGTATGATACACTCTATGATAGGTTTTGGTTGTTTGTTATTTATTCAGATTTCTAATCTCTGGGCTTCCTGGAGGTATAGTTTGGTGACTGTGACTAATTTGGGGAAAACTCTCAGTCATTATTACATCAAATACTTAGTTGATCTTTTCTCTCTTTGTTCTTCTTTGGATATTCTAATTATGTATTTGTTACATTTTCTTGTACAAGTAACATACTCTTTTACTTCTTTGTCTGGGTAACATACCACTTTCTTCTTGTCCCAGGACTGCATTACTGATTCTGAGTATGGGACTCCTTTGGTGTCCAAGTAAATACAACTCAGAAGTATAAGGGAGTTAGTGCCACATGGATTTAACTTTTGAGTAATGAGAGATGAAACCAGCTCAAATATTTTCTCTTTCCTAAATTTGGAGCAACTGTTCTAAAATATAGTGCTTAAATGCAGCCTCTCAAAGGCCCTCCCTTGATATCTTGGCTCTCCCACCTTTTTTTTTATTATTTATATGCTTTATTATTTTCCTTTATTTCTATCTCCCTGAATTGTAGTACCTTTCTTCCAGTTCTAGTTTTTAGTCACTAAAGCTAAAATAGTAGTAACTATAATTGTGATTCTACAGAAAACAATTATACAGTAGTTACCAGGTACTAGGAATTGTTTAAAGTGCTTTATGTATATCTACATATGTATACCTATTTTATCTTCCCCACCGTAAACCTATGGGATTCTGTGTATTATGCCAATTTTTTAAGTTAGAAAACTAAGTCTCAGGGAGGCCATATAATATGTTTGAGCCCACGTATCTCATAACTGATAGGTCTAAGATTCAAATTTAGGCATCAAGGCCAGAATCCATGCTCTCAAATGCTACATCATGATGGCTTAGGCTAGGAGAACTATTCAACTGTATTAAGGAGAGATAAGAGAGACAAAACAAAGGAAACCAAAAGGAAGAACCAGGTTTACTGCTATTTTAGGTGGATGGGCAGTCTAGAAATTCTTTGTTTATTAGATTCTAGAAATGATTTGCAAACTAATATTTAACATGAAAGAAATGTCTCAGCATGGTGGGCAGGATGTATGTGCCATGGTAGTTTTAGGCATCATTAAGGTCATAGACATGAGGACTTAAAATTGCATTTAGTCCATCCTCATTTAATGTGCTGGAAAACTGAAATATAGATAGTGAAAGACTTGGCCAGTTCACTCTTCATGTTATAAATGATGACTTAGTTATAAATTTGTTACAATTAATGCGATGATTTCTTTTGGATTTATCATAAAATATGAGTCTATATGATTTTCTGCATCTTCCATGAGTTTGAATAATTTAAGGTCTGTAGAAGATCATTTGATGATTAAATATTTATGGAATGTTAGTTGTCCACACAGATAGAAAGATAAAAGCTTTTAAAGTTGATTCTTAGAGAGTTTTTAAATTATTAACAAACTCAAGAAAAATAAGAGATAAGAAAAGCAAAAAGACTGTGTCCATTATGAATTACATAAGTATTTACCATTAGCTAACTTTGTTTTTGTCCATTATCATGAAAGAAACAGGTTATTGAAGGACTGGGGCTCATATCTGGCATTTGAACAAATATATTTTATTTAGTTAAGATATAATTAACTGTTAAAGACCATGAGATATAAATTGAATATTGGACAAATATGTGAGAAATACAAGATGTAAAATGAATCCCTTTCATCCAAGAGGATCTAATAGTTAGTGACACACACAGAAATGTATATACAACAGTTACTATGGTGATATGTGATAAATTTTGGAAGAGATAACTAAAGGATTCAGAAACACTGATAAAAGAGCACACAATAACCTGAGGTACATGTGGGGAAAGATATTCTGAGAGAAAATAGTAGACAGTATAAGTATCCATGTAAAATCAGTGATTTTTTTGTTATGTTGATTAATCTTTAGATATTTAATTTATTCCAACAAGAAATAAAGATAATGACTTCATTGGCATAGCCAAAAAATAAGAGAAATAGGGGCGCCTGGGTGGCTCAGTCATTAAGCATCTGCCTTAGGCTCAGGTCATGATCTCAGGGTCCTGGGATTGAGCCCTGCATCGGACTCCCTGCTTGGCGGGGGGCCTGCTTCTCTCTCTCCCTGTCTGCCTGCTTGTGTTCCCTCTCTCACTATGTCTTTATCTGTCAGGTAAATAAATAAAATCTTTAAAAAAAATAAAAATAAAAAAAATAAAGAGAAATGGTCTTATTCAAAATATTTTCATCACAAACTTTTTCATTTGTCAACTTGTCAAGGCCCTTGAGTATATCACTTCTGTTTTCGATAGGGTCTATTAAGTGATATTTATTTTTGTGATGGTGGTATTTATTTTTTCATAAATTGTTATGAATTTATATATTTTAGTTCATGATAGTAATACTTATCTTTTCCTTACATAGCCTTCCATTAATACACCATTGTATTATCTGTACCCTGTAGGTGTTTAATATTTATTAAAACAATGAATCAATGTCTCAACATTAATTTAATAAAACTGGATTTCTATATTAGTCAGAATTCTTTTGATTACAAGTGACAAAACTAAAAAAAAACTAGCTCAGGATAAGAAGATATTTATTGCAAATTGAATCACATTATTGGGAAGTCCAATGATAGATTTGATTATGTCTGAATAGATTTGCAGTTGAACCATTGGCAATTCCTTCTTTCCTTTTCTCCTCCTCTCTTCTCTAGTCCTTTTCTCTTTCCTCTCTTTCTCTCTCAGCTCTTCTCTATTTTTATTGTCTTTATTTTCTGTTGGGCAGGCCCCTAGGGCAAAAGAGAGGGCCTCCAGAAACTTGATATCAAACTGGTCTTTAGAGCTGAGGAATTCCTCAGTACCAACATAGTATAGTGTATCTTGTTAAATTCATCTTCTAACTCGTTGGAAAGAGTCTGGACAAGAGTCATCAGGTGGTAAGTGGGCAAGGTAGAATAATATATAGTCTTATCAGAACATGGAATAGCGAGAAGCAGTTCCCTAATGGAAAGATGAATGCTGGTTGGATTGTCTTTAATCACTTATTTATTATATTTTTTTACAAGATTCACTACCTGAGAGATGCAGTGAGGTCTGAATATATAAATTTGTCATCACAGGAAATTAATTACCCAGCCCACCAACATGGGAACAGAAAAAGAAACTACTGACTCTGAGGAACAGCTAACTCATGATCATCTGCACTCCTATCACCTGAGGCTGGGTTCCTCCTGATTGCAGCAAACACTAGAGATTATTTTTATTTTTTTCTCTAGCACGTAAAATTATCCACAGAACGAGCCCCTAATTCTTCCCTAATGGTCTCTCATTGTGGAATATTAAATAAATTTAATATCTCAGGTGCAATACATCTTCTGAAGTGGAACTGTAAATTTTATGCAGTCTCAGACAACACAGATATCGTCAGGATTTTTGCAAAATCTTGCAGTCTGAATGAGTGTGAGTATGCAGCTGAAAATGCCTCCAGAATATGTGCATTCTTGTGTACCAGTTATTAATTTAGTCAGGCACACTGTTAGCCAGACAGACCATTAGCCAACCAGCCTCTGAGCCCATGCATCATGCACCCAGGCAACTGGTCATCCAATCAGACACTTAGCTAGTCAGCTGGCCTTCATGCAGATAGTCAACCAGTCAGCCTGCAAGTTAACTAGTCAGTCTGCCAGGCAGCTAGTCCACCAGCCAATGAACCTCTGAGCCAGGGAATGATTGACCAAGTCAGTAAGCCTTTTCTTTCAGCTTGGCAGCCAGGCATCCAAATCTTTTGCCAATATATCAGCTGTCAGCCAGTCATTCCTCAAATCTAGCTATAGAGGGGTGTCGTCCAGTTTTTTAGCTTTGTTCGGCTTTTAGGATTGCTCTGGTTACTGCTTACTCTCTCAATAATTTTATGCATCATGAGCAAACTGAATTATTTCATTATGGATTTTCTAACTAGACAGGATACTTAAGACTGCACAATGCTGATAATCAGAAGAGACTATACTATAAAATGTTAATAGAGTCAGCAGGTTTGCAGAAGCCATGCCAACGTATTTAGAAGAATATTCACATTTTAGGAAGATATATTATTGAGAAAATAAAGGAGTAATAGTTATAGAATTGTCATGTTTTAAATTTTGTAATTAACAAGTCTCTCAGGTGTTCCATTTATGTAGTATTTTGTAAATAACTTTAATATTTTAAAAATAAAACAGATTTACTTTTCAGGTATTATAAAGTTAAGGATTTCAGGTAGTCCAAATATATCTTCCTCAGTTATTTCAAATGAGTCTGTTTCCCTCTGTTGAAAAAGAAAAGTAAATTCAATGTTTATTCTTAAATTTACTCATTCTACAAATTCATTTGTATACTGCATAACAGATGGTGTTCCAAAGTTCAAAGTTTAAAGACAAAAAAACCCCACAACAACCCTGCTTTGAAGGAATCCATAGGCTTTGACATCGGTGAAAACAAACACTTAACTCAATAAGGGTCTAATCCTAACAAGTACAAAGTTTTATGTGATCAGGCATGGGTGTTTCCAGAGAATGGGATGATGCTGAGGTGAGTTTTGAGGAGAAGCAGAAGCAAGTTAGGTCCTATCACGCACATCTTATTCTTGGATGAACTTCATCCTGAAAGTAACAGAGGAACCCTGGAAGGATTGTGCCTGAGAGCAGGATTCTGTGCCCATCAAGCACTGACATTCTGCATGACTGCTCTTATATTCTTGGACAGCACTCTTCAAACTTTTTTGTTCATGAATTTCCAAAAGGATTATGAAAACCTCAACTCTCTCAAATATTTACATAGGCATATAACATTTAACCTTAAGTGTGGATAGTTGTAAATGTTTTAATTCCTGGCACATATTAAATGGTGAAAATTTTAAAATAAGACACATAGGTCATTCTTATAAATATATTCCAAGGAAATGGAAGTTGATAACCACTCTTTTGGAGTCATGGACCCAATTTCAATGTGTGGAGGAGGGTTTCCCACATCCCCAGCAAGCAATTCTCAGACATCAGCTGGGTATCCTAAAATTCAACTCAATTTTTATAGTATCTACCTGGACCTAGCATCAGATCCCATAAGTAAATGGCTCAGTCCCACAGAACCGCCCAAGCATGACTCTGTCCATGTCCCACCCCACTTTATTTTTATTTTTTTTTAAGATTTTATTTATTTATTTGACAGAGACACAGCAAGAGAGGGAACACAAGCAGGGGGAGTGGGAGAGGGAGAAGCAGGCTTCCCATGGAGCAGGGAGCCCGATGCGGGGCTCGATCCCAGAACCCTGGGATCATGACCTGAGCCAAAGGCAGATGCTTAACGACTGAGCCACCCAGGCGCCCCTCCCACCCCACTTTAGATGCCAGTCACAAACCCAGGTGTCACCTGTGCTTCTGACCTACTGGCTATAGATCAGAGGTTCCCATGACCCCTCTCCTCAGGTTCCATTAATTTGCTACAGCAGCTCACAGAATTCAGAGAAACATTTTTCCTACTAGATTACTGGTTTATTCTAAAAGGATATAATTCAGGAATGCCAGATGGAAGAGATGCACAAGACAAGGTATGAGGAAAGGGTGTGATGCTTTCATGCCCTCTCCAGGGCCACCCCTCTTCCCACATCCACGTGTTCACCAACCTGTAACTTTCCAGTCTGTCCTTTTAGAATTTTATGAAGACTTCTTTACATAGGCATGGTTCATAAAATAATTGACCATGAAGATGGAGGGTGGGACCGGATATTCCAACCCTTTAATCATAGGGTTGTTTCCCCTGTGCACCATCACTCATCCTTAAGGGAGGTCTAAAATTTACCTCATAACATAACAAGAGGCTTTATTAGTCTCCACACTTAGTAAATTCCAAGTGCCTTAGGAATTCTATGCCAGAAATGGGGACAAAGACCAAATATATACAGTTGTCCCTCTTATCCGTGGTTTCGCTTTCACAGTTTCAGCTCCCGCGGTCACCACTATCTGGAAGCGGAAGATTCTTCTGACGAATCATCAGAAGGTCAATAGCAACCTAAATCTACATCACCACGCCTACGTCACAAAGCTGCGTCATTTACCTCGCTGCATTCGTCAGGCGGGCAACTCACCTCGCAGCCCGGGAAGTAGAGGGTGAGTACAGTGCAGTAAGGTATTTTTAGAGAGTGAGACCACATTCACATAAACTTTAAATATAGTATGGAGTTATAATTGTATGTTATTATTAGTTACTGTTGTTAATTTTTTACCATCTCTAATTTCTAAATTAGACTTTATCGTAGGTATGGATATATAGGAAAAAACATAGTACATACAGGATACTGTAAATCCAGTAGTGTCCACAGTTTCACTGGGGTCTTGGAACATATACCCCTTAGATAAGGGGCGACTACTGTATTTCTTATTATAAATCACAATATTATAACATTATCATTTTATAAATTTGCAAGATTTTTTTTCTGTAACAGATTTTATAGCCCTTTTCTTTTTTTCTTTTTTTTTTTAAGATTTTATTTATTTGACGGGGAGAGAGACACAGTGAGAGAGGGAACACAGCAGGGGGAGTGGGAGAGGGAGAAGCAGGCTTCCCGTGGAGCAGGGAGCCCGATGCGGGGCTCGATCGCAGGACCCTGGGATCATGACCTGAGCCGAAGGCAGACGCTTAACGACTGAGCCACCCAGGTGCCCCTAGCCCTTTCTTTCTACTTGAACTCTTATTTCACTATCTTCCAAAAGTTTATCCTAATGTAATTGTTTATCCCTGAAAGTGTTTTATTTTTTTTTACCATATCACACAACTTTATAATGCGTTTTTATTTTTTTAATTTTTAAATTTTTTTTAAAGATTTTTATTTATTTAACAGAGATAGAGAGCACAAGTAGGCAGAGCGGCAGACAGAGGGAGAGGGAGAAGCAGGCTTCCCGCGGAGCAGGGAGCCCCATGCGGGGCTCGATCCCAGGAACCTGGGATCATGACCTGAGCCGAAGGCAGACACTTAACAACTGAGCCACCCAGGCGCCCCTATAATGTGTTTTTAAAATATTTATAAATTATGCATTAAAATACATTTTATATTATAGCATCTGGTAGCTGATAGTCTAAATATTTAAAATTAATTGGATTAGTATTATATTATAATTAATATTAGTATAATTTACAACTTATTAATTGTATATATATATATTTTTTCTAAATTAAATTCTTAATGTGAAAGAGACTTTTTATCAATTAGAGCATTTATTCACAGAATAATATTTCTTATTGGTAGAGTGAGAAAGAGAAACCAACACCAGTTACATCTTTTTTTTTTTTTTTTTTTAAACAAAGATAGCTTCTGAGTACTCCATATACACAGATAAGTAGAAGGGAATAAAAAGTTTTGCCATGTAAAAATCACTCAGTGCTGTAAACCCCTTCCAAACCCCCTCCAAGCCATGTAAAAATCACTCAGTGCTGTAAACCCCTTCCAAGCAATTCAAAAAAATTCATAATTCTCCATCACCAAGATGTTTTCAGTGATCTGTCAGTAGACACCTCCATTATGTCACCTATAATTTTGTCGAAGAGAAGTACTGAAAACCATCTGACTTGCAAACAAATTTATTTCCTAGCCAGTGGAGTCATTAATTTCCTTAATTTCTAGGAATTGCATAAAAAAAGCTTTACTAAGCCTTATAAGGTTATTAACTCTGTTTTTCATCAACTTAGAGGCACCTTGTTTATCCTTATATAACCTGAGAGAATTGAAAGGCACGTACCATTAACTTAAAGCATCTTTGCCAATATTACATGAATATCAATACACATATACCGTTACTTTTGTACAGAAGCATAACTTACATGCATTGAAGTGTACTAACATTTAGTTCTTGGCTTAATGAAGTTTTAAATTATTTAGATAAAGTTATATATTTATGTACCCTTCACTTCTGACCTCTTATTCCATTCTCTAAAAATAACACTGAAGTTCAGTGAGGAAGGCCTTTTCAATAAATGGTGCTGGGTCAATGGAAAATTATATGAGAGGGGCGCCTGGGTGGCTCAGTTGGTTAAGCAACTGCCTTCGGCTCAGGTCATGATCCTGGAGTCCTGGGATCGAGTCCCACATCAGGCTCCCTGCTCAGCGGGGAGTCTGCTCCTCCCTCTGAACCTCCCCCCCTCATGCTCTCTCTCTTTCTCATTCTCTCTCTGTCAAATAAATAAATAAAATCTTAAAAAAAAAAGAAAAGAAAAGAAAATTATATGAGCAAGAAAAAAATCTCTGTTGGAGCACGTCTTTGAGAGGACATAACCACTAGTTGACCTGAGTGCAGGACTCGGGCAATAAGAGGCTCCTTGTCCTCTCCCCTGTCTTTGGAGTATATATTCCACCAGCCATTTCCATAGCAAGAGCTGGTTCAAGGACATAGCCTTGAGGTCATCTGGACTGAATACATAACCCAAACCTTCTTAGGCCTCTGTACAAACTCTTTAAGATTCCAGCCAGCAGAAGGGGACATCTACTTGTCTTGTGGCCACTCAAAACAAGCCTCCTATGTAAATTCCTTTGCTTATTAAACCCTCCACGTGCCAATTGGGGAGGTCTGCCTCTTTTTTCAGTCTCTCCTTGCCCTCCATGTGGGGGTAGGGGAGCAGTTTGAGAACCCTCAGCCACACATTATAAACAAATAGCAATTCCATATCTATTGTAGAACTAAATATGAAAGGGATAACCATAAGAGAATATCATTATTTCTTCAAAGCAGGCAATTAAAAAAAAAAAAAAAAAAGGACCATAACAGTGCTAAATATTAAAGAAGTAAATGTGTGTAATAGATTATATTAAAATTGAGAACTTCAGTTATCCAAAGGATCCCTTAAGAGAGTGACAAAACAACCCAATAGAATGACAGAAGGTATTCATATTATGAATCTTATATTCAGAATACATAAAAGAACACTTACTAATCAATCAGGAAAAAACCAGATGATCCAGTTGTAAAGTAGGAATAACACTCTAGGCAGGCATTTCACATACATGGAGATTCAAAGGGCTAAGGAGTCTAGCTAGGAAAGGTCATCAACCTCATCAGTCATCAGGGAAATGCATATCAAAACCACAATGTGATAGCACCTTCCACCTACCAGAAAAGCTGTGTGATGAACTAGGCAGACAGTACTAAATATTGGTAATAATGAGGGGCATTAACCATTCTGATACAGTGACTTTGTACAACTCTTTGGCAGTTACTTACAAAGCTAAGCATATCCGATGACCCAGAAATTCCACACTTAGTTATAGACTCAATTGTATTACAGTATTATTTATTTGAAATACTTTCCTTTGCACTTTGGATTAGTTTGATGATTTTGTTGTAAATCAAGCAACTGTATTTGTATGTGTTCCTAAACCAGTGTGATACTTATTTTGAGGGGGTGGAGTGGGGGAGGGCATTGGGAAGGGGACCAGCGCAGGTGCGCCTTGGAAAGGGGTGGGCTCCAGGCAGGCAGGCAGCAGGGGCGGTTTTGGGACAGGGAGCACCCCTGGGCTAAATTACTCCCGGGAGGCAAAAGCAGCCGTGGAGGGAAAAGCAGGCTGGTGCACAGTGCTCTTGTCACTACCACCACCCATATTTTCTTAATTATTGTACCTCTGCACAAGATCTTAAAATCAGGTAATGTATGGTGATTAACATAATAAAAAAAAAATCGGGTACTGTAAGCCCTTGAATTATTTCCTCTTCAAGATTGTCCTGGCTGTTTTCAGAGTGTTTGCATTTCCATATGAAGTTGAGAATAATCTTTTCAGCTTCTACAAACAAATCAACGAAAGCCTTCTATTATTTTAATTGGAACTATCTTGAATCTACAGATAAATTTGGGGAGAATTGAAATCTTAGCAGCTTGGGTCTTCCGATGGAATAGGTCCATTTTGAGGTTTCTGATGTTTTTAAAATGATACAGTTCTGGATACTGTTTATTACAACTTTGTTAATAACCCTGAATCATAGATTATGAATTCTTCCCAGCTGCCTGTGAAGATTATGGGTATAAAATTAACTAATGACCTTAGAAAACTGAAACTTAGGGCGCCTGGGTGGCTCAGTTGGTTAAGCGACTGCCTTCGGCTCAGGTCATGATCCTGGAGACCCAGGATCGAGTCCGGCATCCGGCTCCCTGCTCAGCAGGGAGTCTGCTTCTCCCTCTGACCCTCCCCCTCTCATGCTCTCTCTCTATCTCATTCTCTCTCTCAAATAAATAAAATCTTAAAAAAAAAAAAAAAAGAAAACTGAAACTTAGTCTTTCCATTTTTTCATTCTGGATGTTTATGTTTGTTTGCTTTTTTGTTTGTTTTATTTTGCATTGTTTTTCTTTTTCTTTTATCATCCATTCCCATTCAATTTGCCCATCTAAATTCATTAATTGTTCTGGTACTGATTTCATGCAAAGTAATAGTGGCCCAGGACTAGCCATTAGCATTCTTTCCAGCACTAGGAAACAACCCCTATTTGTGTTTACAGTACAGAGTTATAAATTACATTGAAATATCATTCAGTTAGAGTCATTCTCCAAGACTGTAAAGAGATGGATGGTCTCCAGGGGAGGGTTGTCATAAAAAGGAAAATCAAACCAGCTGAATAATACGATAAGTCTCTGTATAAAGCTAGCTCAGCCAAGCAGGGATATGAAAGGTGGCAGCCTTGGAGGAGATGGCTGACAGATTTCATTTGTTGAGGATCAGATCTTGCCCTGGTGTCACATGTCATATTTTCCCACCACCCTTCTGGTGTTCTACAGGCACCCTCTCCAGGTGCTGTCAGGGGAGCATGCAGTGGCTGCCAGTTAAAGGGCAGGCATGTTTAAGTCAAGTATATGAAAAACAGCCATTTTCTCCTCTCCTGCTGTAAGGTTCATACGGAATCTCTAGTTGATTTACTAATCATATAGAAAGAAAGTGAGGCTGGCATAAGTAAGTTTGACTCTTTCTTCCTTCCCTCCCTCCCTTTCTCCCTCCTTCCCTCCCTCCCTTCCCTCCCTTCCTCCCAGCTTCTCTCCCTCTTTCTTCCTCTCCCTCTCCCCCTTTCTTCCTCTCCCTCTCCGCCTTTCTTTTTGTTTTCTTTTCCATTTTTTCTTACCTAATTATTTTTTAGCCCCTCTTTTATTTTTTTATGTAACTTGCCCTCCCTACCCTAACCTACTTACCTGCTTTCTACTATTCCCTTCTTCCTTATAATTACGGAGTTGTAGAATTCTTCTGTAGTTAATATTTTCTGACCGTGATGTGTTTTCATTGTCAGAGGAATCCATCCAAAGGTTGTTAAAGACTCATGCTTGCTTCATCAATTATCTTAGAGTCTCCGTGACCTCTTCTTTCACTCTTCTCTTACTCTCTCCTTTCTCTTTTTATGTACATTGTGAGTATGTGTGCGTGTGTGTCTTCTTCTTGTCAAGGCATGGTGTTATCTAGGCACCAAGAACTGAAATATGAGCAAATATTTATCTCTGGCCTAGAGAGTTCACCAACTTATTCCTTCAGTTGTCTCTTAGCCTTGACTACTGACAATTTCAATTACTGCGTCAAGAAGGAATCCAAGGCCGTCACAATAAGGACCATACAGAGTTTATTAATAAACTTGAGAGAAGGTATTCAGGGCTTTACAGGCTATGTACGAACATATGCATAGGCACTCTATTATTTTTATTTTTATTTTTTTAAGATTTTATTTATTTATTTGACGGAGAGAGACACAGTGAGAGAGGGAACACAAGCAGGGGGAGTGGGAGAGGGAGAAGCAGGCTTCCCGCGGAGCAGGGAGCCCGATGCGGGGCTCGATCCCAGGAACCTGGGATCATGACCTGAGCCGAAGGCAGACGCTTAACGACTGAGTCACACACGCGCCCCGGCACTCTATTTTTTTTTAAGATTTTATTTATTTATTTGTCAGAAAGAGAGAAAGCACAAGCAGGGGGAGCAGCAGGGAGAGAAAGAAGCAGGCTCCCTGCCGAGCAAGGAGCCCAACGTGGGGCTCTATGCCAGAACCCTAGGCTTAGGACCTGAGCCAAAGCCAGCCGCTTAACCAACTGAGCCACCAGGCGACCCTGCATAGGCACTTTAAATAAGTTTTATGATTTTTTTTTCCCAGGGAAACAAAAGAATTTGAGGTTTGATTTAGTCTAAAATTGATACCTAGATATCTATATGAGCTCATGATTCTCAACCAATTTCATTCCTGACCCTACCCTGTTCTACTTTCTATCCTCAACTCAAATACTGACAACATAATTAAAATTCTCAAAATTATTTCAATAAACATGCTTGAGTCTAACAACCAAAAAATAACATGGTAACACTATAAAATGATTTCAGGTATTCTAACCATTTATCCTCATCATACCTAATATGTACTATGCACTGTGTGCACTTGCTTATACTCTCTTTCTCTTTCATACACAAACTTATGTACATAGACAAATGCAGAATATATACTGTATAAAGTTGTATGCTTATACATTTAGTTTGGAGCAATACAGATGAATGACTGAATAAATAAGTCATCTTGAAATAATGTAGTTTTTAGTTTGCTATATTTTTTAATGATATTTTGTACATTAGAATGGACAGTTCCAAATCGTAAGTATTGGACCCAGGTTTTAAACAGTACACTGATTTGAGAGAATTGTAGAAACCTTCTGAATAGTAACTTTTCATTCATATTTGTAATAATAATATACTCTATGTGCCTTATAGTTTGATGATCAAAAACATACTTTTAAAAAGTGGTTTGTAAATGACAAAACTGTTATCATTTATATCATTAACATTGATGTTATTTCATAAGTATGTGGGAAAATGTCTTTAGCATAAAATTTTAAAATTTCACCATGATGAAATTTAATAAGAAATGAATAATAAAGCTGACTTACGTATTTATGTGTGTATATGTGCATGTGTGAGAATGTATAATTAGAAGTAGTAAGTCTGGAATATTTATGCAAAATATGAAGCTTAAAGCATTTTTCTCAGGACTGAGATTTGATTATTCCCTGCTTACAATCTAATAAATTAAGCCTGATTCTTTTTCATAGATGTTGACAGAAGACATGAAACTCCTTGGTCAGAAACAAAGGATTCTGTCATTCATGGCACAGTAAGTAAGATGATTATCATCATGTTTGTATCATTTCTTCTTGCCCCCCAAATCCCATGTGGAAAGCCTTGACAGATGCCCCCATTCACAGAGGGCTGTATTCTAAAAGAGAAACAGTGAGCTTAAGAAACCTACTGTTTTCTAGCAAGCAGGAAATATGTAAACCTTCGTTCTTCAGGGAGATGTTGCCCCTCAATTGCTTGTTATAAGCACAACCCTGAGAAATGGCTGGGGTAATGAGTTGCCAGGGCATTGAGTTGTGGTACTTAGAAGCACATGTAGGAATATTAAAGACACATAGAGAAATGTCTCCCAACATTTTTTTTTCTCATTTCCTTTTGTATTTTCTTGTTAAGAAAAGTAATGTTGGGCTCTAAATAATATGGTCTTTACCATAATTCTGGACTTTGCTTTAGTATTTTAAACCTAGACTTAATATAAAAATGACTTCATTTCAGCCAAACTAGGTTGTGTCCACTAACTTTTACTTAATGCCTACTATGTGTCTGTCAGGGGGTTGGATGCTTTGTTACATAAGATATCATTCAGTTCCTAAGAAAGCATTCCAATAAAAAGGCTTTCAAAAATAGTATTTCAAACAGCACTGTCTGAAAAGAGCAAGGTGAAAAGGAAGCTATTGTCTAGCAGTGATCAATTTCAGACAGTTTGAAAATGCCTCTGGTGATATCATTCTCACTATCTCATAATGTTTTGCGAGTTGTTAGGAAGAGGACATTAAATCACTTGATCAGTAGAGCTATTATCTTCCCTATAACTCATGTAAATCCACTATGTATAGGAAATAATTGTTTAATCACTCTGATGTCATTCTTATAGATAAAGCTCAGCTGCTTTCTTTACAGTTATATTACAAATATTTCAGAATCTGTTTATTTGCACCAAGCAAAAATGTCAAAAATGTACAACTTCTAAGGGAAGGTTTATGCATGTGCATGGAAACACACACACACACACACACACATACAGATTGACTTATTCCCTTCTCTGTCATCCTTGTAACCATCATCCTCCTAGCACAAGCTACCAACTGCAATAATCAACAAATTATTCTACAGTTTTCACTCTGGTTTACTCCAGTCTGTTATCCATTATCAAAATCTTAGGCAGAGTTGATCTTTAAAATGTAAAATGGCTAAAACCATCCAGTTTCCTTAGCAATATCTACCAATCCATAGATTTTCTAGATTAGGAGTCTGAGAACTATGACCCATGAGCTACATAAATTTACAATGTTATTTATAAATAAAATTTTATTGGAATATAGCCTTAATGCTCATTTATATATTGTCTATGGCTGATACTGCACTACAATGACAGAGTTGAATAGTTGCAACAGGACTTTATGACCTGCAAAATGCAAACAAATAAGAATTTTGTCTTGCCTGAATTTGTTTTTTATTACAGCATAACTAACTACTATAACATTATCAGCTTAAAACAACAAAAATGTATTACCTGCTACTCCTACTCCCCATACCAATGTACACCTGTGAACATGTAGGACAGTGTTCGGTGAAACGTGAAATGTGAAACTTCAACAGCAAGTTCAATTAAATATTTGAAGCCACATGTTTGAAAGTCAAGGAAGGTGATATTGCCCATATCTCTTTCTGATTTTGTTTAGCTATTTTATTCCATTACGACAGTGAAAACGGTGTGATTTAAATTTTTGATTCCTAGAAGAAAGACCATGTAGTAATAATGGGTAAAGATTCAAATACATACATAGCCAAAGAATGTATACAAAAGCAAACATGAACAAATATGAACAAAAAGATGGTCAAGATTAATAGTAGTTAGGAAATTGCAAATTAAAACCATAGTGAGCTACTTACCACTCCATATCTACTACTATAGCAAAACCCAAAGACCAGAGGTATCAGGAATATTATTACAGAGCAGTAGTTGCCTGGAGTGAAGAGTCAGTGGTGAAACTTGGGTACAAAGAAACAGCAAGGAACTTTTTGGAATAATGAAAATGTTCTAAGTCTTGATTATGGTGCTTATTTCAGGACTACACTCATTTGTCAAAATCCATCCAACTGTACATTTAAATTGTACATGTAAATTAGGGAATTTTATTGTATGGAATTTATAATTAAAGAAAGATGTTTAAAAATGTGTATGGCTCATACTGTCCTCGATTTTACTATAGAATTGTTATTTGAAAAAAATATTTTCTTTTCCAAGGAACCCGTCAAGTACATAGTGCTTGCACACACACATACACACAGATACACACACACACATGCTTACAGACATAGGTAGCTGTGAGAAGCTAGGCTGATACAACTGGTAGATTATGGACTTGTATATATCAGGGGAATCCAAATCCACATGCAAGGTAAGATATAAGAGATAAACAAACTAAAATAGACAAGAAATAGCACCTGTAGAGAGGAGAATTGAGGAGGCAACCAACCAGTAAAAAGAGAATTCTGTGTGTGTGTATGTGTGTGTGTGTGAAAGAGAGTGGGAGAGAAGGATGCCACAGTATGTGATTTTGTACTTTTGACACTTCACTCAAACATTCCCTATTTGTACAAACTCATGTATTTTTTCCTTACAAATAAATAGACTTGATTAAAATGTACTGAAATGAAGGAGAATTGGAATACTGGATTTTAAAATGGTGAGAAAAATCACATGTATGAATATGCATAGGTGCATAAGAGTGTGATATCTTGGGAAAATGGACAGAATTTGGTATGGCTAAGTGTTCATTAAGCCATAACCATCTTTGTAGTCCTAGCATGAACCAGTGCTGTTCTGAGTGTATTTTTATATTCTCATACAGTTAATCTTCACAGAAATATTTAGATGAAGATGGTAGTGCTTCCTGTGGGTTGTACGAAACTCTCCTCTTTCCATCTTATATTTAGAGGTAGTATTGGAATAAGGCACAGGAGAACTGGAGATGGATATAAAAATATCACTTTAGCAAACCATAAATTAATTGCAGAATGCGCAGAAGTTTTTATTAACTATATATAAAACTCACCCCCCTCTCAAGTTTATACTTTGAGAAGCCCACTGGAGAGAAATTTGGGGTTTATCAAGCAAATCGTTGTCCCAAGAAATCTGTCTTGCACTGCAGAAAAACAAGAGAAAGGTGTTTATAATTCCAGCTATGCCATTTCGCTACTTTGTTTCTCATTGTATTTTATTTGGAGATTGTATTCTCAAAAGATAGGGCCTGATTATAAATATCTAGAATGCCATACAGTTAAGTTTGCATACTGAAACTAATGGGAAGCAAGAAATATTTTTTTGTAAGACAAATAACACATTTATTTTCTAGATGGAAAAAATCATACTTAGTAATGCTATATTTTCAAATCCAAACTGCTTTTGTTTCTTTTATTTATTTTTATATTTATTATTGATGTATAATTGATATATAGTACTTTCAGTTTATTTTCAGTGTCTTTCTCTTTCTGTGGTTATTATACATTCTTTCTACTTTTTGTGGGTGTGTTTTCATTTTCTTGTAGTATTTTTACCTTCCCTTGCTTCTCAAGCATATTTGGAAAATAGGTGAATAATTGTGTAAATAGGAAAAGTGAATATTTTAAAGTTCTTCACCAGTTCTTCTCAATATCTTGTGAGATGTTTAGCCACACTATGTGTAAGTGGGTCAGAGATAAAGAAGTTAATCTCTGACCTCTGAATTGATAAATAAGGCATGTAATGTTCTAGGAACTTGAGTGGTAGAGATAAGAGGCTATATGTATGCATGTATATATATGTGTGCATATATGTATTTGTGTGTGTGTATATATAAATATATATATATATATACACATACATACATATTTATTTCTCCCCTTGGCCCCATAATACTGAATCTTTTTTCAGTTCTGAATCTTAGCCAAGTTCCTCAACTCCGCTACATATCTTTCACTGAAGAATAAATGTCATGCTGAATTCTCTAATATTCTGTTTCTCTAAGGGGATTAATTTACTGTTAAATACATCTTGTTTGAGTGTATTTCCAATACCAAAAAAAATGAGCACCATCTAGAAAAGCTTAGCAATTAGCTAGGCCAAGTACTTTATTATTCAGATGATGAAACAGAGCCCTCTTTCTTACTAGACCCCAACCTTGGGTCCTGTCCTTGGCTCACTTACTCCAGTTTCACAAAAAAAACCCACCCTTTGTCTGACCTGCTCTCAGCAAAAACTCTGTTAGAGCAGTTTCACCAAGAATTACCCTACCTCAGTAATTTTCCATCTTCCTGCCCGCCCCCCCCGCAGCTTGACTGTAAATGCCCATTTTTCCTTATTGTATCCAGAACTGAACTCATCTTCCCTACACCTAACCCCATTGTACTAGCTCCCTCTTCATTAAAGTCTTCCTTACTGTCTTTAACAAATGTCATGAATAAATTTTTAATAGAAGGCATGAAGTCCAATCTCTTATGTCCCATTTAGGCCTTTTAAAAAATTCTTATATGTTGACAATAATTTTATATTATTTTATTGACTTTTTTTATGATCAGATGTTTTTCTCTCTCTTTTTTTTTTTTTTTTTTGAATTCTGGAATTTTATACAGAAATTTTACAGAATTTGACCCAGAAAAATCCAAGTCTTCTTCTCTAGAGAACAGGCCTGTGCATAAGTGATAGTTGGTAAAGAAGAAGGAATACAAGGCTTGTGGCCAGATAGTTCATGTTGCAATCCCAGCTTTGCCTCTACCTAGCTTGGAGCTCTGAGGCAAATTATATAATAGCTCTAAATCTCATTTTACTGGTTTATGGTAGTAAAAATAATGTGAACCCCAAAGAACTCTTGTGACCAGTATATAAGGTGACAGGTATATGCTAAGATAGGAAACACTAGTTATTTAATAACAATCAGTTCAAATATCTTCCTTTTTAGGATCGCTTCATCTCTTCTATTTTTATTTTTTATTTTTTGGTAAATAGTTGCAATTTTTCTTTGTATTGATGTACCAGCAGGCTAATATGTCATGAGTGATGTTCATAATACTGGGGGGGTTGGGGGAGGAGGAAACTTGGAAAAATTATTTTATACCCCTCCAAAATAACTCACTAATTGAAGTTTGAAAATGATTAGCTTAAAAGTATTTAACTTGTGTAATTTTGTCTAGATCATCCAGTGCTGAGTGTTTTGTTATTGTTTTTGCTTGCTTTCTTGAATAATTCCAATATTTCTCAGAATATGGGTCTGGTAGAGCACGTTAAAATTTATATCCCAGAGTCTCTCTTCTTATCTACTGAATCTTAACTTATAGAGATTGTCCCCCTTCTTATGTATTTTTAACAAGAAAAAAATTTGAGATGTGTTTTAAAGAGAGAAAATAAAAGTGTATTACCAGTTTAGTGAGGATTTTCTTTCCGCTTGAATCCACTTAAAAAGTAGCCTAATCAGGAAACAGGAAGGGAAAAGAAAGCAGGAGGATATAAATAGAAAATGTGTCCAATGTGTTTGACATTGATGTATGTGAACTCTGGGAAGCATTGAAAAACCATATACATTGAAGCATCAGAAGCATTAAGATGGAGAAACCTCCTTTGGTTGGCAGCTGATATCAAAGTCAATCAAAGTTTCCCTTCAGGAATTTCCACTACTTGCTAAAGAATATACAGTGTCCTTGTCAAGAGTAGTGGCAGATTAATATGTTCATACCAAGGGATAACATTGCAAATATTTTTACATGTTTTTAAAAGATACAGTATAGATCATAGAAAGTGGGATTTATTTAATGACGCAATTCATGCAAATATGGAAAATACTTAGCAATTAATAGAAATAGACTATTGGTACACATAATAACTTGGATGGATTCCAGGATATTATGCTATGTGAAAATAACCAGTCTCAAAATTAATTAATATGATTAAATTAATATGATTATACTTATATAACATCCTCAAAATGACAACATTATAGAGATGGTGTGATGGTTAAGTTTGTGTGTCAACTTGACGAGGACAAGGGGGCCGAGATTATATATTTTTTCTTTTAAGATTTTATTTATTTATTTGAGAGAGAGAATGAGATAGAGAGATCATGAGGGTCAGAGGGAGAAGCAGACTCCCTGCTGAGCAGGGAGCCCGATGCGGGACTCGATCCCGGGACTCCAGGATCATGACCTGAGCCAAAGGCAGTCGCTTAATCAACTGAGCCACCCAGGCGCCCCAAGGGGGCCACGATTAAACATGACTTCTGGGTGTGTCTGTGACAGTGTTTCCAAATGAAATTAGCATTCAAATCAATGGACTCAGTAAAGTAGATTGCCCTCCCTAATGTGAGGGGGCATTATCCAATCTGTTGAGGGCCTGAAAAGAACAAAAAGGTGAAGGAGAGATTTTCCCCTTTTGTTTCCTTCCTGTATGTTTGAGCTGAGTCATCGATCTTATGGCCTTGGACTGGGATTTACACCATCAGCTACCCTTTTGTTAGCCTGGAATTATATCACCAGCTTTTCTGGGTCTCTGGCTTGCAAATGGCATGTTATGGGACTTGTTCTTTATGATCAGGTGATCCAGTGCCTCATAATATTATTTATATATATATATACACATGTATGTATACATGTATATATACATATATTATCCATATTTATGTATACATATATATCATATTGGTTATAATACATATATCCTATAATATATATTTATCTATTACATATAATTATGTAACATATATACATATATATGTATACTTTATTGGTTCTGTTTCTCTGGAGAACCTTAATACAAATGGCAGCAGATCAGATGTTATCAGGGAAGAGAGGGTATGATTATAAAGTAGTAGGAGGGTACCTCAAGATGAAAGAATAATTCTATATCTTGATTGTGGTGGTGGTTATTAAAATCTGTAAATGTGATTACATATCATAGAACTATACAGGAATGCATGCAAAAAGTCATTCATTCCTTAACTGGTGAAACCTCAGTAAGATCAATAGTCTAGTTAATTGTTTAGTGTCCACAGTGTCAATTTTCTGTTATGATAATGTCCTATAGTTATGTAAGATATTAGCATTAGGGAAAGCTGAGTTACAGGTACACAGAATGGCTTTTGTAGCGCTCTTCTCAACTCTTTTGAGTCTATAATTATTTCAAAATATAAAGTTAAATATATGGGTTAGGTACTGTTGTAACTGCTGGAGATTTAAGCGGTGGAATGGATTCCTTGTCTTTAAGGAGCTTACTTTTTAGCAGAGTTAAACAGTAAATAAGAAAACAAATAAATATGTAAAATTATGTTGAGCAATGATTGATCAATGAAACAAAACCTATGAGATGAGAGAGAGTTTAATGGAATGGCTCAGGGAGGACAGCTGTGCAAGAGTGACATGAGAGACTTAAAATATTTGGATTCTTGGAAGAAGAAAAAATGTTATATTGTTGATATAGAAAAAAAGAAGAAAAAATTTCAGTTGTGTAAGTTTTAAAGATCTCATTGGCCTTATGCAACGATTCATGATTTGAGCAGCATCTAATCTAGCAGATAGAAAGGAGCTCCAAGGAGCTGTACAAAATGAAAGACTTTTATAGGCAGAAGGGAATGGGAACAAGGAAGTCATGCAGCCAAAAAAGCCAGTTACTTATTGCAAGGTTAATTTCCTTTAAGTGATGGCAGGGGTCTATCAGGCAGATTACCTAACTACTGATGATCAATTGATTCCTGATTGACTGGTTTAAGATTCCATTTCTGGAAGAGCTGACACTGTAATTAAGTCTTGGTTAGGTGACCTGGGGCTTAGTATAAGCAGCTCTATAACCTGTTGTCTTGTTTTTAACACCAGTAAAATAAAGAAATTACTGGAATAAACGTCATCCCTCCCACCTACTGCCTCCATGTTAGAATTTGCAAATTGATCCTGATAACCTTTTCTGCTAAATCTCATCAACAATTTTAGATACCTTCTCACACATAGTTCCTGGAAATCTCTATTTATGGATTAGAGTTGCCACAGGGATCAATCTTATTTACCATCCCATGAATAGATTAACCCTAATATTCAGCACTCTGTGATTCTTAATGATGTAAAGTGAATTAGGATTTCCTTTACATAAGTTGTCATCCTATCTTTCCTCTGGCCAGTGTGTAGCTCTGTTGTAGGTATGCACTAAAGCAGAAATCATAACACGTGAGACTTTGTCCTTTCTGTGCCCCTATGGAGCATTAGAATTTAATATGAAGGCCTTTAGTTAATTCTACAGAAAAGAAAATTAAAAAGAACTCATTTTGGAAGATAATTTGACATAGCAGAGAAAAGCATAAGCCATGCAATGAGACCAAAGTGGATTTTTTTATATGTTCTGCATGACCTTGGCCAAATAATTTAACTACACTAAGACTCAATTTCCTCATATGAAAGACTGTTAGAATAATACTACCATATTGCATTTTTGCAGAGGTTAAATGATATAGCACACATAAAGCTCCAAGCACAGTGTTTGTATATAGAATGCACTAAATAAACATTTGTTCTCTTCCACTTTCATTTTATATGTTGAAATGACTGAAAGAGAGCATGTGATTTTCCCAGGACATGCAGCAATATTAGAATTTTAGAATCAGAGAACATTAAGGTAGGAACTGTCTTTTGATTATGCTATACTATCTTCCCCTTGATGGCTGGGACCAGGAATTATCAGTCTCTTTGTAGTCTGTAATGCCTGCATTAAAGTAATGGTTTATCTACTTGAACAGTTGAATATCTATTCAAATCCTTACTACTTAGAGGAAAAGAAAAAAGGCACAGTATATCAAACACAAAATAAATAATTTGATTTCTAGGGTGTCATGACCTAGATTATGTTGACTTCAAGAGTGCTACATTTGTTCCTCTTTACAAAGTGTCCTTTTTAATAAAACACTTACTTGAAGTAAGGTTCTGAATTTTCTTAAGGATCAGATAGGCAAATTTCAAAAGAAACTACATTTGTTCTTAAGGGTTTGAATTACCATTTGGATGAGGAAACTCTTACCTATTTTATACTGTAGATCATTATCTAAATTAATTCTGAATAAAATGGAATTCAAAATCATAGGGAAAGAACAGTACTTTCAGTGCCCTAAAATTCTGTTTTACTTTTTAATGTGGCATTGGTTGGTAGTAACTGTGTTGAAACTTAAAAAAAAAAAAAAAAAAAAATTGAAGGCACTTGAGTGATTTGTGTCAAGGCCGCTTGCTGCCAATGCAGCCTGGAAGAACAGTTCCCGTATCTGCCAGTTTAGCAAACCACCTGGGAAGTATGTGTGGTGAGTGGGTTAGAATCCAGCATCCAGGGGTTTAGCCCTAGCAAATCAGATTCATGGGTCCTTCAAACCTGGGTTATAACACAACATCTTGAATGATTCTGTTGTATAGGTAGCATTGCTTTTCTATAGTCAGTAATGATGATGATGATGATGATGATGATGTAATGAAAAGATAGGCTTAGATTAGGAAGGGAAAACAGTCCTGTGTTTACAGTGTTTCCTCTCAGCCCCTGGAGCTGTGCTGCTTAACATCATTACCAAAATTTGGTACAGAGCAAGAAGCCGTATGTTTCCAGGTAGCGGGACCTATTTTGCAGGCTCCTTCAAAGCAGTCTGTGTTCTCTACTCTTCTAAAACAGAACTTGGAACAGGGATCTCTGTTGCAGCATTTCATGCTGACTCTTTATGAACCAGGTCTCCCAGGAATAGAAACCATTAATTTGTGAGGGGTAGCTGGAGTGAGTCTGCCATCCTGTTTACATGGGTAATGCAGTGGTTTCTCAAGGTTTCCTGGTTTTGCTCTCTCATCTTCTCATTCATGTATCACCAGAGAACCAGAATGATTTTCAAAATATGTAAAACATATCAAAGCAATCTTGGGTTAAATTGAAAGCGCGACAATTAAGAATTTTCTGGAGTTTCTCCAGGTCTTCCTTCCTTCCTTCCTTCCTTCCTTCCTTCCCTCCCTCCCTCCCTCCCTCCCTCCCTCCTTTTTAGCACCTGCTTATCTTCTCTTTGCTAATTATGTTTTTTCCTTTATTTTGTTACTGGATTGTTCTGAGACTTTCCTGACTTTGGAGGTTGATGTCTACAGTCCCCTTTCCTTCTTCAGCACTTCTTAATATGGTTCCATAATCTAATTTCTCAGGTCAAAAGTCAGCTTTTCTAGAGAAGACTTTCTTGACCATCCAGTTGATATTCTCTATTATCAACCTATGTTTTCCATCTAGGCACCTTTGATAAGATGATGTTCTTTTTAGGTTTATGCTTTATCTTTCTTAGCTGCCCTTTCTTTTAAAATGTGAGATGGGACGCCTGGGTGGCTCAGTCGGTTAAGCGTCTGCCTTCGGCTCAGGTCGTGATCCCAGAGTCCTGGGATCGAGTCCCGCATCGGGCTCCCTGCTCCGCTGGGAGCCTGCTTCTCCCTCTGCCTCTGTCTCTCTCTCTCTCTGTCTCTCATGAATAAATAAATAAAATCTTTAAAAAAATAAAAAAATAAAAAAATAAAATGTGAGAAAAACTGGCATATTTGATGAACACTGTTACTCTCAGTGCTTAGCACATCTTGCATATAGTAAGTGCTCAATAAATTTATTGCCTTCGGGGAAGCTGGGTGGCTCAGTCGTTAAGCGTCTGTCTTCGGCTCAGGTCATGATTCCAGGTCCTGGGATCAAGCCCCGCATCGGGCTCCCTGCTCAGCGGGAAGCCTGCTTCTCCCTCTCCCACTCCCCCTGCTTGTATTCCCTCTCTCGCTGTGTCTCTCTCTGTCAAATAAATAAATAAAATCTTTAAAAAAATATATTTAAAAAAAAAAAATTTACTGCCTTCGTAGACAAAGGAGAAATTAACAGAATCAGTAAAGGGCATACAGAATTAAGAATTGAAAAAAAAAATTCTATTGTTATTTTATATGTAAGATTGTTTAGGTAAATACAATATACATTAATTATCTACAATTTAAAAAATGAAGATAAGTAAAAAAATAAAACCATTTGTTACCTTATATCCTAAACACATATTGGACACCATTGTTAACAGTTACATGTCTTTCATGGGTTTTTCAGTTCCTCTGTGTGGGAGTTGTCACATGCCATTAGAAAGTATGTTGTTATCCATATGTTGTGTGTGTGTGTGCATGTGTGTTTGTACAAACATGTGTGTGTCACTCTACACTATATTTAATCATTTGGATTGTTTCTCATATCTTCTATTGAAAAAGGCACTGCAATGAACATCTTTGTATATGATTCTTGATGTCCTTCCCTGATTATTTTTGTGCCACTTTCTGAGTGATTTCCTTGACATTATCACCCAACACATGTATAATTTTTATTTTTTAATTTCCCAGAACTCTTTCTTATTTTCTATTTCTTATATATAGCATCTTCTTCATATTTCTTATTTGAAATACGTATTTTGACTTCTGCTAAAAATGTTATGTGTTGCTAGTGATGTGAGGTTTTGATTTTTTTCTCAAAACTTTATTTCCTCATACTTCTTTCCTTTGTCTTCTTTGTTTTGAGCTCCAGCTTATAGAAGATTCCCTCCTCTAAGTATCTGCTGATATTTGGATTATTTTTCATATTGAGAAATCAGTAAGTGCTTTCTAGTTAGCTATGGTTCAGTGGTGGTTGGTATTTGTCAACCAGTGCAACTCATTAGAGTATGAAGGGAGAGAACTAAAATCTTTTTCCTTGGAAGTATTCCATTTTGCAAAAACAAACAAACAAAACTCCTCCACATCTCCAACTTGGGCTCAATAAATCTGGCTGCCAGAAACTTGAGAGCTAAATAGCAGAGGGAGATTCTGGGTGACATGAATCTCACATTTCAGCAAGTAGAAATGCATTTCTGTTAATGATTAAGCCTCTCCCAGTCTCTCTCTGTGGCTTGTGTCTCTGCGTCAAGACCAACATTGGGAAGATAGTGCAGTCAAAAGACTAACTGTTGCTCATTTATCCTCCAACCATCACATATCCCTGCCTCTAATTCCTGAGACTCCATGGGCTAATTCTGGGTTAATCCACATTTTTTTCTTAAAACTACATTTTTTTATTTCTGATTTTCTACCCTCCATTAAGAAAATTAACACTGATGCAGCTGCTAAAAATCTTCTAAATATGTATTGACTGTTCTCATGTGCAAATATCTTCTTTCTCGTTCTTTTAGTAGTCAGGTGTTTTAATTAAAAAGAAAAAAAAAGAAATGAGTTATCTACTATTGTTTTAGTAGATGTTTGGGTGATGGATGCATAAATTGAATAAAATATGTTAAGCCTCATTTTTTTTAATTCTCTGATGATAAAATTCAATTGTACATGCATTAATGCACGGTAGGCTTACATTCTAAGTTAAATAAGAATGTTTTATTTGAGATAAACTTCATGTTGCATCCATAATTTTCAAATATTGAATTGCAGTCAAATAAAGGGTCATTTCTATTCAGAGATTTATAGTTTAGCAGATGCCCCAACTATTATCTCTCTCTGGTTTCCACTCTGTATTAATTAAAAGTCTCATTTCTTCTGTCCTTGGCCATAGACCACTGATCTGAACAATTACTCCAGGCAGAATCTGTTGCTAGCTCCAGCTCAGGTGAATAATAAAATAGAAATATATTGCATTTAATTTTGAAGCCTGCCAATGCTTTCATATGAGAAATATATAATATTTTTTGTATTTTCATTGTTGATTGCAGAAAATAAACACTTTTCCCAAATAATTTTATGCTATACAGTATGCTAAGATATTTATACATTTCTAATGGGGCTATCACAACACTTCAAGGAAATCAGCATTACATCTAATTTATTATGGGAGCCATTTGATAGATGAAGTAATTGAGGCTTAGAAAAGTTAATAACTTGATTGAATATACATGAATAACGTTAATAATAACAGTTAAAATATTCTAAATGTTTAACCTAAGCCAGTTATAATAATAATTGCTTTTCATTTACTAGCACATTTAATCTCCATAAAATTCCATAATAATAGATAGTATTATACCCATTTAAGCAAATGAGAAAACTATAATTAGAAAAGTTTTGAAAAGCAAAACAAAACGTAGCCAACATCATGAAACTTAGTGGTAGAAGTGGGGTTCAAGATGAGAAGAGTCTGATTCTAGAACATAAGCTTCTCCCACAACCATCATATAGCTTCTTATCTGTAGATTCCTGTTCACTATATGGATATTATTGAAAATGTGAATTAATATAATTTTGAATTTAAAGCAGTGATTGAAATCCTATATATTGTCTGAGACCTAGCATCTTGGATCTCTTCTCTCATTTGGTGATAAATCCAGTATCAAATTTAAATCAAAGACACAGACTTTTGAAAAGGCAAGTTTACTATCTAAGATTTCATCTGGTAGAAGACACTTCAAGAAAGGAGTCTTTTTTTTTTCCCCCAACTGTGCTTCACACCTTTAATATCGTTCAAGAACATTCATTCAGTGTTGACACCATTCACAATTGTGCAAATGACATTATCAGATTGTCAGGCAAATTGAAGCAATTATCTCATGAGTCTTAAGCAATGCGCACATTGACATATATTTGCCTTTTGATAACAAGGAGTGATCTGTCAGCTGAAAAGCAGGCCTATCATTGAAATGCTTCTTAGATATTTATTTCATTTCCAGGCGAATGACAACTTTGGCAATAAACAGTGATATTCTTTCACTTAAGGTGAGTTTTAGGATTAGAGAACTGAGTTGTACTGGCAGCTTGGCATATATTAGCATATGAAAACACTCAGCATTTTGTCTCTTGGTAAGAGCAGTAATTAATCATTGACAAACAAATTGTAATTCTTATTATGCATAATAGGGAAGAAATAATGCCTCAGCTTCACACAGACTGGGTTTCAGTGTGGGGTGCAGAGCTAAGAACTGCACAGTGAGAAATCCTGTAAGAGTATCTGAACATAAAGATCACTCATGGTATGATGCATTTCTCAGAAGGAGAGAACAGAGCAGAGCAAACCATGGTGGGAGAGAATGAGAGAGAGAGAGAGAGAGATAGCACAAGTGAGAGAGGCAGAGGGAGAGACAACCTCAACAGACTCCACACTGATCACAGAGCCTGATGCGGAGCTTTATCTCAGGACTCTGAAATCAAGACCTGAGCTGAAATCAACAGTCAGATGTTTAACCAACTGCACTACCCAGATGCATTGATTGCAAATTGTACCCGAGGTTTCCCACTGCAATTTTTAATACTGTGTTTATAGAAGTATAACAGATTAAGATTTGTTTGGACATCTTCAGTATTATCAAAGGATTCTACAAACTTTCTTATTTGGCAATAGGAAATCTTTTTTAATTTTTTTAAAAACTACTTTAGAGAGACACGGTGGGGGGAGGGGTAGAGGGAGAGAATCTTCAAGCAGACTCCATGCTGAGCATGGAGCCCAACACAGGGCTTAATCCTATGACCCACGAGATCATGACCTGAGCCAAAACCAAGAGTCCGATGCTCAACTGAATGAGCCACCAACGTGCCACTTAATTTTTTTTTTATTAGCAACAGAGTATATTTGATTTTCAGTAATGGATATTTCTGGCCAGAAACTAGGATATAAGTTAGAATTCATATTTGGATTTTGATGTTTCTTTATAAAGTAATTTATATACTCTACTAAATTTTACTTGAATGATCTTCACATATTTGTACATATAACAACTCCAACTCTTTTTTAGTTAGCATTTCAAATATGATCTCCCTTCTTTGGGATGTTCAATCTTACACTCTTCTAAAAAAAAAAAAAAAAAAAGTCAGTAGGGGTGTGTTCTACTCATTTGGAATGGTATGATTTTTAATAAATGTATCAATAAATTAATGACCCCTTTTTGTCGGTTTTTAAAAATTCTATTTAGTTAACATATAGTTTATTATTAGTGTCAGGGGTTGGATTCAGTGATTCATCAGTTTCATATAACACCTAGTGCTGATAACATCAAGGGCCTTCCTTAATTCCCATCAGCAATTACCCCATCTCTCCACCCACCTCCCTTCCAGCAACCCTCAGATTGTTCCCTTTAGTTTAGGTTCTCTTATGGGTTGACCCTGTTTTTATCTTATTTTACTTCTCCTTCCCTTTCCCTCCTATGTTCATTTGTTTCTTAAATTCCACATATGAGTGAAATCATATAGTGTTTATCTTTTTCTGACTTACTTATTTTGTTTAGCATAATACCCTCTAGTTCCATCCACCTCATTGCAAATGGCTGACTAATATTCTTTTTGATGGCTGACTAATATCCCTTTGTGTGTGTGTGTGTGTGTGTGTGTGTGTGTGTGTGTGTGTATTGATATATATATCATGTCTTCTTTATCTCTTCATCTGTTGAAGGACATCTGGGCTCTTTCCATATTTTGGCTATTATAGACATTGCTTCTATAAACATTAGGGTGCATGTGCCCCTTAAAATCACTGTTTTTGTGTCCTCTGGATAAATGCCTACAAGTGCAATCACTAGGTCATAGGGTAGTTCTATTTTTAGCTTTTTGAGGAACCTCCGTACTCTCTTCCACAGTGGCTGCACCAGTTTGCATTCCCACCAACAGTATAAGAGGGTTCCCCTTTCTCTGCATCCTCACCAACATCTGTTGTTTCCTGAGTTGTTCATTTTAGCCATTCTGACTGGTGTGAGATGGTATCTCCTTGTGGTTTGGATTTGTATTTCCCTGATGCTGAGTGATGTTGAGCATCTTTTCATGTGTGTGTTAGCCATTTGTATGTCTTCTTTGAAAAAATGGCTGTTCATGTCTTCTGCCCATTTCTTGACTGGATTTTTGAGGTTCTTTTTGGGTGTTGAGTTTGTAAGTTCTGTATAGATTTTGGATACCAGCCCTTTATCTGATGTCATTTGCGAATACCTTCTCCCATTCCATAGGTTGCCTTTTAGATTTGTTGACTGTTTCCTTTGCTGTGCAAAAGCTTTTTATCTTGATGAAGTCTCAATAGTTCATTTTTGCCCTTGCTTCCCTT
Source organism: Phoca vitulina (assembly GCF_004348235.1). Taxonomy (NCBI): domain Eukaryota; kingdom Metazoa; phylum Chordata; class Mammalia; order Carnivora; family Phocidae; genus Phoca; species Phoca vitulina. The sequence goes on along the minus strand of NW_022589733.1, from coordinate 14,486,179 downwards.
GCCTTTGGCGATGTTGCTAGGAAGAAGTTGTTCCGGCTGAGGTGGAAGAGGTTGCTGCATGTGTTCTCCTCAAGGATTATGATGGATTACTGTCTCACATTGAGGTCTTTCATCCATTTTGAATTTATTTTTGTGTATGGTGAAAGAAAATGGTCCAGTTTCACCCTTCCTCATGTGGCTGTCCAGTTTTCCCAACACCATTTGTTGAAAAGACTCTTTTTTTCCATTGGATATTCTTTCTTGATTTGTCAAAGATGAGTTGACCATAGAGTTGAGAGTCCATTTCTGGGTTTTCTATTCTGTTCCATTGATCCATGTATCTGTTTTTGTGCCAGTACTATACCATCTTGATGATGACAGCTTTGAAATAGAGCTTGAAGTCTGGATTCTGATGCTACCCGCTTTGGTTCTCTTTTTCCACATTTCTTTGGCTATTTGGGGTCTTTTCTGGTTCCATACAAATTTTAGAATTGTTTGTTCCAGCTCTGTGAAAAATGCTGGTGGTATTTTGATAGGGATCGAATTGAATGTGTAGATTGCTTTGGGTAGCATAGACATTTTAACAATATTTGTTCTTTCATAATGACTTGCTCTTGATAAAAAACTTAGTATCTGGTTGGCAGTAGTATATTGGCAAAAACTTTTCACACTGCTTTCTTCTGACCAAAATGATGGGCGATTGCACCATCAAATTATGGCAGTACCCCATGGTATTATATTCCTACTCATGCATAAACCACTGCATAATCATGTTTTAAAATGACATGATTCTTTACATGCTTTGAGAAATAAAGCTTAGCTTGTTATAGAAGGCAGTTGTAAGAAATAGCCCAGGCATTAGACTGTTCTAGAAAATGAAATACAGAAGCTTGCTTTGAAATTTTGCAAATATTCTATTCCATAGAGACTAGGCATTAATTAGGAAAGAGGAAGACTTACTTTTCTGTGTATTTAGAAAAGAAAGAAGACTCAGATAATATAGCTGTGTTAAGATATACATATTTTATCTCTTGTCTATTTCATTAGCTTCATGAAGATGTAATTGACATAAAATAAAATTCACCAAGTATAAATGTAGATTTGAATGAGTTTTAACAAATTAACCAATGTAGTCACAATCGTGATAATAAACATTTCCAGCACCCCAAAATTCCATCTTACCAATTTGCACCCATTCTCATACTCCAACATTCTGCCCTTGGAAAACACTAAATTGCTCTCTGTCATTTCTAGAATTTCATACAAATGGATGCATGTAGTATATAGTCTTTTGTGTCTGAATGATTTCAAATAGCATAACACATTTAAAATCCATTCAATTTTTTGTATGCATTAGTAGTTCATTATTTTATTACTGAGTGATATTCTACTATATGAATATATACTGTAATTTTTTTATGTATTCATCTATTGATGGGCATGTGAGTTTTATATGATTTAGGGCTATTATGAATAAAGCTTCTATGAACAATTATTTACATACATCACACAAAGTCTTTGTGTGACATATATTTATGTTTCTTGGATAAAGACCTAGGGCATGGCATTGCTGAATCATATGGAAGGTATATTTGAATTTTATCAGGAAACTGCCCCCCAAAATTTTTTTCCCCAAAGTGGCTGCATTGTTTTGACTTCATACTAGGAATGTGTGAGTGTTTTAGTTGTTTTCCATTCTTGGCAACATTAATTATTGTCAGAATTTTTAGGAACTATTTTAATTTTACCTTTTATATATCTTGTTGTGGTTTCAAAGTACAGTTGCTTGATGACAGTGATGTGCAACATTTTATGTGCTCACATGTCATTCAGCCATTTCCCTGATAAAGCTTCTGTTTTCCTCGATTATCTTTATTAGTTTTCTATTCTCTCTTTATTATTTCCTTTCTTCTCATTTAGGTTTAGTTTTTAGTTTCTTTTTAAGATTTTGTTTATTTATTTGGGAGGGAGAGAAAGAGAGAAAGATGGAGAGAGGGAGAGAGAGAGCAAGCATGAGCCGGGGTGGGGGGGGCAGAGGGAGAGGGAGAAGCGGACTCTCTGCTGAGCAAGGAGCCCACCACGGGCTCTATCCCAGTACCCTGGGATCATGACCTGAGCCAAAGACAGATACTTAACTGACTGAGCCACCCAGGCAACCCTAGTTTTTACTTTTTATCCATTTCTTAAGTTGGGACTTTAGATGATTGATTTGAGATCTTTCTTTTTTCTTAGTATCGACACTTTAACTGTGACTTTCACTCTAAACACTGCTCTAGTTACATCCCATGTTGTTTCATTTTTATTTATCTTTATTTTTATTTATTTTAAAATGTTTTTTAAATTATTATTTTTTCACCCATTGGTTAATTTGGAATATTTCTCCTAAAGAAATATACCAAATATGTGGTAATTAATTAATTAAATAATTTCTCCAAATTTTTTCCTCATATTGACTTTTAATTTCATTCTCTTATGGCCCAGAAACATACTGTGTAATAATAGTTGAATGTATTGAAGTTGGTTTTTCAGTTTTGCATATGGTCTATCCTTGAAAAAAGGTATAATCTGTTGTTTTGTGGAGTAGTCTACAGATGTTAGGTCCATTATATTCCAATTTATATATAGGTTTATATTATAGTCAAGTCTTGATAACTTGTTGATCTTCTCTCTAGTTGTTACATACGTTATTGAAAGTGTGGTGTTGAAGTCTTCAACTATTACTGTTGAATTGGCTCTTTATCCTTTTATTTCTGTCAGATTTGTCTCATGTATTATGGTGCACTTTTATTAGGTACATATTTATTTATAATTCTTAATATTACTGATGAGTTGATTCCTTTATCCTTATAAAATGTGTCTGTCATCTCTATTAATCAAAAAAAAAACATTAAAATCTGTTTGTTTGTTTTTGGTGGTGAAACAAGAAAGGAATTCATTTCAGTGAGGCCAGCACTGAGAAGACAGCAGACTGAAGTTTCAAAGACTGTCTCCAAAGTTCTGAAGATCCTTCCTTGTTTACATAAGGAAAATGTGGGACAAGGGTCAGTGAGTTTGTGCAAGTGGGCAGTGAAGGTCAGTTCGATCATTTTCTTAGGGTCTTGCTGGTTCAGGGCAGTCTTTATTGCTTGAGGGGGTAGTTTCAGTTTCCGTCAGGGGATGCTTAACTCTTTTGCCTGAGTTAAGAGATGAGCTGGGGAGAACTCTATCAGTTAGAAAGATGGGGTCAAATGGAGTTCATTTAAGTCCTCTCTCAAATCCCCACTGTCAAAAATTAGTTCATCCACTCCAGCTTTCTTGTGGTTGTTGTTTGCATGATGTATCTTTTTCCACACTTTTATTTCAATATTTATAACTTTGAATTTAAAGTTGATCTTCTGTAGACATCATACAGTTGGATTATGGTTTTTATCCAGTCTGACAGTCTCTGACTTTTGATTTGATTGCTTTATCTGTTTCATTTAATGCTAATATTGATATAGTTAGATTTGTATCTACTATTTTATTCTTGTTTTCTACATGTTTCATATATTTGTTGATCACCCTTTGCTCTTTTACTGTATTTTTTGGTATTAAATGAATATTTTCTAGGGTATTTTTTTTTTTTTTTTTTAATCAATGATGTTTCACTCTCTTTATTATTTTCTTATAGCTGCTTTAAGAGTAATCTTGATCATATACATGCTAATTTATGAGAACATACATCCTGAATTCCAGTGAGTTATAGAAACATTATTCCTATAGAGCTCTAGCCCTTTTTTTCCCTTTTGTTCGATTATTTTTATACAGATTACATGTATATATGTCAAAAACAAAATAATGCACTATTATAATTATTAGCTTCTATAATTTTATGTCTTTAAAAGAAGCTAAAAGAAGAAAGAGCAAATATATGTTTACAGTGTTTTTAATATTAACCTTCTCGTTCACCATTTAGCATTGTCTTCCTTTATTCTTTTTTTTTTTTTTTTTAAGATTTTGTTTATTTATTTGACAGAGAGAGATACACAGTGAGAGAGAGAACACAAGCAGGGGGAGTGGGAGAGGGAGAAGCAGGCTTCCCACAGAGCAGGGAGCCCGATGTGGGGCTCGATCCCAGGACCCTGGGATCATGACCTGAGCCAAAGGCAGATGCTTAACGACTGAGCCACCCAGGCGCCACGCATTGTCTTCCTTTATTCTTGCAGAATTGATTTACTTCTGATGTATTATAATTTGGGGACACTTACTTTCCAGCCTAAAAGATATTTTTAAGGCAGACTTGTTAGAAAAGAAATCACTTTTCATGTTTATTTGGGAAAACTTTTCTTTTGCGCTCAGGTTTGAAAGATAATTTTTCTGGGTATAAGATTCTTGGTTGACTACTGTCTTCTGGCCTCCATTCTTTTTATTGAGATGGCAGCTGTTAAGGTTATTGTGTCCCTTCATATTGATGAATCATTTTTCTTTTTCTCCTTTCAAATTTTTCTCTCTGTCTTTGGCTTTCAACATTTTTACTATGATCCTTTTATGTGTGAATCTCTTTGCATTTATCTGGTTTGGAGGTTTCTGACTTTCTGAGGTGTATAGATTAATGTTTTTCATCAACTTAAAAACTTTTAACTATTATTTCTTCAAATATTTCCTCCACTTCTTTCTCTTCCCTCCTTGTACTCCCATTATGGTATCATAATGGTATCATGGTATTCTTAATTGTATCTCACATTTCTCTTTAGCTCTTTAACTTCTTTTCATTCATTTCCCTCTATTTTTCAGATTCCATAAACTACATCAATCTATCTAAGATTTCCTATTCTTTTTTATTTTTATTTATTTTTTTGACACAGAGAGAGACAGCGAGAGAGGGAACACAAGCAGGGGGTTGGGAGAGGGAGAAGCAGGCTTCTTGTGGAGCAGGGAGCCTGATGCGGGGCTCGATCCCAGGACCCCAGCATCATGACCTGAGCCGACGGCAGACACTTAACGACTGAGCCACCCAGGCGCCCTTAGATTTCCTATTCTTAACCAGTTCAGATCTAATCTTGAGCTCCTCTAGTGGATTTTTCATTTCAGTTATTCTGCTTTTCAACTCCATAATTTCCATTTATGGAAATCTTAAACAAAACTTTGTTATTCTTTGCTGAAGATACATTGTTGTTTTGCCTTTCTTTAGTTCTTTAAGTAATGGTTTCCTTAAGTAATTTGAACATATTTATAATGGCTGCTTTAATGTTTTCATTAAATTCAACAACTGCATTTTCCCCCAGGATAATTTTTCTGTGTATAGGTCACATTTTCCTGTTGTTTTGCATGTCAACACTTCATGTTGAAAACTAAACATTTTAGATAATTTATCCAGCAAATTTGGATGGGGATTTGAATCCCTTCTCTGCTAAGGCTTGTTGTTGCTTTTGCTTTTTGTTTTATTTAGTGACTAGCTAGACCATTTTATATTTCCTTTGCAATTAGAAACTTTTGATGTTGCTCCTCAGATGGTGCTTTTTGGGGCATGTGCACAATCACTGGGATCATAGGGGTTTCAGCAAGCCTTTTTTTCACTAACTCTTTTCCTGATCCAACTTGCTGGCAGTCCCCACTAATTACTGCTCATTATTATTTAGTACTGAATAATACTCCATTTTCTGGATGGACCACCTTTTATTCTTTCACCTACTGAAGGACAGTTTGGTTGCTTCCAAGGTTAAGCAATTATGAATAAAGCTACTATAAACATCAGTGAGCGGGGGGAGGGGGGGCGGGGTTTGGTGGGGGGAGAGACTTTTTCAACACCTTTGGCTAAATACGAAGGAGCATGATTTCTAGATCATACAGTATGGGTATGTTTACTTTTGTAAGAAATCATGAAACTGTCTTGAAAGGTGCCTGTACCATTTTACATTCCCACTAGCGATGTATGAGAGTTCCTGTTGTTTCCCGTTGTGTCTAGCACTTTGTTCTGGATTTAGGCCATTTTAATAGATATGTAGAGGCAGTTCCTTGTTTTTTATTTTATTTGTATTTCCCTACTGGCATATGATGTGAAGTTCTTCTCATAAGCTTATTTGTCATCTGTGTATGTCCTCTGATGAGGTGTTAAAGTCTTTGGACCATTTTTTTAATTGTTTTTTTTTGTTTTCCTATTGTTGAGTTTTAAGAGTTATTTGCATATTTTACATAACATTTCTTTATCACATGTGTCTTTGCAGATATTTTTCCCACTTTATGGCATGTCTTCTAATTCTCTCTCTCTCTTTTTTAAAAGATTTTATTTACTTGAGAGAGAGCGAGTGAGAGAGAGCTGGGGCTGAGGGGCAGAGGGAGAAGCAGACTTTCTGCTGAGGAGGGACCCCATGTAGGGCTCAATCCCGGACCCCGGGATCATGACTCAAGTCATGACCAACTGAGCCACCTAGGTGCCCCTCTAATTCTCTTCACATTGTTTTTTTGCAGAGCAGAATTTTTCACTTTTTTTTTTTTTTTTAAGATTTTATTTATTTATTTGACAGAGACATAGCGAGAGAGGGAACACTCTGGGACCATGACCCGAGCCGAAGGCAGACGCTTAACGACTGAGCCACCCAGGCTCCCCCAGAATTTTTCACTTTTAATGAAGTCTACTTTAACTATTATTTTATGCATCATGTCTTTGATATTTTATCTAAAAAGACATTACCATTATGCAAGGTCATGTAGGTTTTCCCCTTTTTTCTTCTAGGAGTTTTAAAGCTTCGCATTTTGTTAGGTCTGTGATTCATTTTGAGCTATATTTTGTTAAGGGACTAAGGTCTTTTTCTCAGATCATTTTGTTTTGTTTTGTTTTGTTTTTTGCCTGTGGATATCATTTGTTCCAGCACCATCTGTTGAAGAGATGACCTTTGTTCCATTCTAGTGTCTTTGCTCCTTTATAAAAAATCAATTGACTGTATTTGTGAGGGTTTATTTCTGGGCTCTCTATTATGTTCTATTGATCTGTCTATTCTTTGGCCAATACCACACAGCCTCAGTTACTGTTGCTTTATAATGAGTTTTGAAGTCAGATAACATCAGACCTCCAAATTTGTTCTTCTCCTTCAGTATAATGTTGACTATTGTGGGTCTTTTTTCTCTACATATAAACTTTGGAATTTGTTTGTCAGTATCCATAAAATAAGTTGCTAGGATTTTGATTGGGATTTCATTCAATATTGGTCAGTGATAATGGTTTTTTTATTGATGTATTTTGGTAGGATGAAGAAGTACTGCTGTAGTTTCTGGTTTGCAGAGAAGTTTAATTATGAATGGGTGTTTTCATTGATCAGTATTCCTAGTATAACCATATCTTCCTCCTAATTTTTATGCCTGGTAATTTTTGTTTGATATCAGATGTTTTAAATTTTATGTTATTGGTTACAGGATTTTGTTGTATTCTTTTAATGATCATCGGCTTTTATTTGTGGGATATAATCAACTTTAGACCAATTTGAGGCTTTAAAATTTTGCTTTAGTCTCTGTTATTGCAGTGTCAGAGAGCCTTCATTTTGGCATTTCTTTAGTCCCACTATGAAGGTAATACCATTCTGTTGAATCTAACAAATGCCTCATTTTCTTTTCTTTTTTTAAGATTTATTTATTTTATTTGAGAGAGAGATCGGGGGAGGGGTAAGGGGAGAGAGGGAATCCCAAGCAAACTCCACACGGAGTGTAGAGCCTGACAGGGAGCTCAATCTCACACCCTGAGATCACAACCCTGAGGTCACAACCTGAGCCAAAACCAAGAGTTGGATGCTTAACTGACTGCACTATCCAGGCACCCCACAAATGCCTCATTTTCTAAGAGGCCTTACCACTTTGGCTTCTAGGATCACCAACTATTGCCAAACTTGTGTGAGTTCTGATGATGCATGGTCTATCGCTTGGCAGTGGTTTTTTCTTTGGCCCTGGGTAATTTTTTCTTATGCAACTATGGAGATCAGTGTCCAACCAGAATTTAAAATTTTAAGAGTGCCCTACCTATGCAATTCTTTTTTTTTTTTTTTTTGGAAGTGCCACCTGAGCATTCTAGTTGCTTCAGCCTCCCCAAATTCTAATCTCTGTATCCTCTACTCAGTAAGCTCATCAGACTCTGTTTGCACCCTCCCTTTCTCTGTGGCCTGAAAATTTCTTCCAGGCCATTAACTGAGGTAAACATTAGGCTTACCTAAATTTAATTCCTTTGTTTAGGCTTGCAGTATTTCTTTGACCTTTGTCTAGTGTCTAAATATTTGCCTTCAATATATTTTGTTGAGTTATCTAGTTGCTCATGGCAGGAATCAAACCTATAGCAAAATTTTTCTTGGATATGAGCAGATGTGTCTTTCCTGTCTAAATCTACATTAGTAAAGAAAAATTTCATACTCGAAAACTATATATCTGTAAGTAAAAATTATACAATGTGGCCAATTTACTTAATTTCTTTGGGTTCAGTTTGCATTCTCCTTTGCCAAAAACTGTCCTTTATTTAAATTTTCATCTGTGAATGGCTTAACAAATGCCTTGCAGTATATTCTTAATAAACATTGAGTGAATGAAAACTGAATGATGAATGATTATACCATCTTTCACAGAGAATGGGGAAATCAGTGGCATATGTTGCTTGTGATAATAGAAATATCAGAACACTCTCCTGATGGAGAGATTATTTTTTTTTAATTTCTCTGAAATATAAAATTTACTAGCTTCTTGGGATGGAGGTGAATACTAAATTGTGAACAAGTGAGACTCCTGCTTAGTGTACTTCCCTTCCTTAAAGAAATGCTCATTAAGGGGCACCTGGCTGGCTCAGTCAGAAGAGCATGCAACTCTTGATCTTGGGTTTGTGAGTTCTAGCCCCGTTTTGGGTGTAGAGATTACTTAAATAAATAAATTTTAAAAAATAGAGGAAATACCCATTAAGCACAGGGAAAATATTAGACCACACTCTCTTCCAGCTTGACCATTTCCCAGGTGCTAAGATCTCGGTTATAGTGGAGAAGTTCATCTGATGACTTGAATTATAATTTTAGTATCATCCTTAAATAACTAAACATATGATTTTGGAGAAGGCACTCCCAACTACTTGGGTCTAAGTGTACATCCATATAAAATGATGTAGTTGGACTAAATAAAGTACCTGCTCACTTTTGTCAAAACTATTTGTCACCATGTTTCCTTTCTCATTCATCCATTCGCTCATTCTCATTAGATACACTTGACAGAGAGGGTTGCCTGATACTGTTTTTTTCATAACCCACCTTAGTGAGAATATAAAAAAAGAAATGACTCAAAGAGAGGAAATAACACAAATATCAATAATATAAGATGCAATATAATTTTATTGCATTTGCTATGACTTTTCAGAGCTAAGTTAAAGCTAGCAGAAAATTCTTTATCTGGTCATTAGTTCAGTGTTCCATAGAATAAAGTACTTCTGGAACTACAAAAGTGGGCTGTATCATATGATTTGAGAGAACTGAATATAAATTTACTAACATGTTACTCAATACAAATTTTACATTTGTTTCTATAACTTGTATAATTAAGGATAGGAAAATTACATTTAACATTCTATTTGTCTCATTGAATATGTTACTTTTAAAGTTTATCCCTCAAATTGTTCCCAGGGCTGTCTTTGTATTTTGAGAAGAGTTAATATGTAGTAGCACCATAAGTAGGTTTGTAGTATGTAATAGCAATGAGATATGCCATATTCATATAATCTGTTTTATAATTAGCACTCTTTGATTTATATATTACATTTTATTGTAAGATAGGACAAAATTATGAAGGAACTATAATTCTAGATATTTGTGTTTCACAATTATAGAATAAAAGTATAATTTCTAACACTATTGGGTTATTGGTGGTGAAAGAATGTGCTGAGGTATCTTTTTTTCTTAACATTGTGTTTGCAAAGAGAAAATTTAGTTAAATATTGTGGTTTTGTTTAAAAATTATTCAAACAGGGGTGCCTGGCTGGCTCAGTTGGTGGAGCTTGGGACTCTTGATCTTGGGGTTATGGGTTTGAGACCCACGTTGGGTGTAGAGATTACTTAAAAATAAAATCTTTAGTGGTGCCTGGGTGGCTCAGTCAGTTAAGCGTCTGCCTTTGGCTCAGGTCATGATCTCAGGGTCCTAGGATCGAGCCCTGGGGAGTCTGCTTCTCCCTCTCCCTCTGTGCCCCCCACCTCCCGCTCTGTGTACTCTCTCTCTCTCTCAAATAAATAAAATCTTTAAAAAAATAAAATAAAAATTAAAACAAATAAATAAAAATTATTCAAATTAACCATTTATTTACTCATCCAAAAATAATAAGCATCAAGCACTGTCCAGGACCTGGACACATAATAGCAAATGAGCTAGACACAGTATCATCCCTTACAGAACTTGCCCTCTCCTTGGGAAGATAGTAGACAAATAACATATAAGTAAAAATACAAAATTGACAGCCATGTAAACTTCAAGAATTATCAGGGTAATACCAAAGGATGTATCTGGGCTGAAGGATGGAGCTAGTGTGTTAAGGGAATAGTGTTCTATAGATGATCCACAAATTTTTTAATGCTACATGTCTCCCAGCAGTATACCCTCTTCACACTTGTTCAGTATATGCTTCTGCCTACTATACATCTCCATCTGGGTATACTGCAGAAACTTTAAATGCATCATGTGTACAATCAAATCCAATTTTTTAAAAAAGATTTTATTTATTCATCAGAGACACAGAGATACAGAGAGAGAGAGAGAGAGAGCATGAGCAGGGAGAGAGGCAGAGGGAGAGGGAGAAGCAGGCTCCTCGCTGAGCCAGGAACCCAATGTGGGGCTCAATCCCATGACCTGAGCCGAAGGCAGACGCTTAACGACTGAGCCACCCAGGCGCCCCTCAGATCCAGTTTTTAATGCTTACATTTTCTAAGTTTAACCATTTTCCAACTTTCACGGCTTACTCCTACTGATTTACCACAAAAATCTCTTAAGCATATTCCCTTTCTCCAGCTCCTCTGTGGATACCCCAGTTATGCATTTACTTTGGGATACTTGGTGAATATCAGGTTTTATGCCATATGCTTACAAGTTATACATAAATAATCTTTACCCCAAGATAGTTGCTGTTAAATCATTGGCCTTTGGACTCTAGAGCTTGCTTTTTATTTTTATTTATTGTTTTTAAGATTTTATTTCTTTGAGAGAGTGAGAGAGCATGAGCAGGGCAGAAGGGCAGAAGGAGAGGGAGAAGCAGACTCCCCACTGAGCAGGGAGCCCCATGTGGGACTTGATCCCAGGACCCAGGGATCATGACCTGAACCAAAGGCAGACACTTAACCAACTGAGTCACGCAGGTGCCCTAGAGCTTGCTTTTTAAATCACTATTCCCTTACATTCTCTATTCTGAACTGATTGACATCCCTGAAATGTGGTTCAGTCAGGCCCAGCACTGCTAGATCACCAGTTCTCCCTCTAACACAAAATTCTTTGAGATTCTCTAGCATAGATATCAGCAGTGCAGAAACCTGGGTATTTGAAAAAAAAGTGTGTATGTATATGATACACTTACATTATAGTATAGCATATTACAATATATTATAGTATATTAAAATGTTTATAGAACTTGTATATATATATATATGTATGTGTATATATCATGTATATGTATAAATATGAATATATTTTAATTATATTTATATCATAAGTATATAAATATAATATATACTTAATTATATTATTTATATTATAATATATATAATTGGTGATCTAGTGTGTGTGTATGTGTATGAGTGAATTTGGCCTCACCCTGAATCTGCAGAATCATAAATTCTCAGAGTGAAAACTAGAAATCTGTATTTTTCAAAATGTTGCAGGCAATTCTGATGATCAGCCAGCATTGGTGAGCTATGGTTTCCAGATTCTCTGAGCTTCTTACTGTGTCATTTCTACCCAAAATGCTGCCACAAACTCCACACCTTACCTTTCAACAAATATTCCAATGTCATTGAAAAATATTCCTCAAACACACCATCTTCTCTTATGACTCCACAATACTTAAAAATCACACTTTTCTGAAACAACACCCATCTTTTCATTAAGTTGGCAAGTTCTTTTCCTAACTTTCAATCCAAATGTTTGTACACTCCAATGGGAAGATTTCTCTTTTTCTCTGTGTTTGGTTCCAAAGTTCCTTTCCTGTTCTGTCCTATGTGAAAGGATTTGCTTTAACAATTATTTTTTTTTTTTTTTTTTTTTTAAGATTTTTTATTTATTTATTTGAGAGAGAGAATGAGAGAGAGCAAGCACATGAGAGGGGGGAGGGTCAGAGGGAGAAGCAGACTCCCTGCCGAGCAGGGAGCCCGATGCGGGACTCGATCCAGGGACTCCAGGATCATGACCTGAGCCGAAGGCAGTCGCTTAACCAACTGAGCCACCCAGGCGCCCTGCTTTAACAATTATTGTAAGGCCTCTGTTCCCCGCTGAGGGACATATGAGAAGGAAAATGACATAGAACAGGGAATTATTGATTCTGGTGTGTACTCTAAGATTTGTCGTTCATATGTTTGTGATGATGGTGATGATGATGAGTAAACTGGAGCCAGTACTTTGTACATGTAGTTTAACAAATTAAACATGCTTACCACTAAAACAAGACTCAGATTGCAATAGAATTACAAATAAAATATAACCAGCTCCATCCAATCAAACATGACAAAGGAGGTCTCAGGAGAGGGCTTGTATGGTAAAACCAGGATTGATTTATCTGTTTATTTCCCTTTCTGCATATGAGAAATTGTACACGACCCAGACCAATACAAAGCTAACAGGATGTAGTGAGTCTGGGGGAATGTAAGTAGAAAGTACAGAAGACAAAAAAACAGATTGAAGGATAAAACAATGTAATAGCGTGAATTCGAATTCCTGATACACACAGGGTGATTTCTATTCTCATTAATATTAATCATCACAACTGTGTAAGAGAGCAACTGTGTTCTCATTTTCAAGACAAGAGAACTGAGACCCCAAGAGATTGGTTAATAAAAACATGGATTCATGTTTATATCATTACTTGCTGGCATAGCCAGGGTTCAAGTCTGTATTTAAATCACCATCATCTTTTTTGTTACATTCCATCATAATTTTCCTACTCAGAACACTCAGTTGAAAGCCAAATCTTCAGACATGAGTCAGACAAAAAACAATGAACAAAATATATGGGTAATTATTACAGAATGTTAGAATGTCATATAACACATATTAGGAGCATCACCATTTTGAAACTGCAAACTACTTTCTGTTTTTGAAGAAAAAACATCATGGCACAGATAGGAGAAAATAGGTTTGAAGGTGGAGAAACTTAGGATGGAATTCTGGCTCTGTGTGTGTGTGTGTGTGTGTGTGTGTGTGTGTGCATATGCGTGTGTGGATACATAAATATGATAGATAATAATATGTATTTCATAAATTAGTCATAAATCCTGGAGGCAATAGAGGGAAAATTCCCACAGTCATGATTATCTATAGATAAAGGACTTTAAAAAATGGTATTTTAATTTTTTTTTCTGCCTTCCATTCCATACAAGTGGTGGAAACTGGTCATCATAAATTAATATGAGCAAAAATGCAGTGTTTATTTAGCTTGTCTTTGGGGATTGATTGGATGGTGGGATTATTCTGTTTTTGTAAAGGTTGTTCACTCTGAGATCACTGTGGAGACAGGAAGAACATCTAAGGGTAAACAGAGTTCCCAGCCCAACCCACTCTGATTATCTAGGGCACTTTCTATTGAAGCAGATGTAGTTGCTTTCATTTTGGTGGGTAGGGAAGGAAGGTACCCTAGTTTGGCAGTCTTCATTTCTGCTTCCTACGTCCTCTTCTGCTGTCTTGTCAAGTACTACTCTTTCATAGCATGTCTTAGAGATTACTGCAAAGGAAGATGTAACAAGAGAAAAATATTCTTCCCATGAAAATTATTTTATCCACAATTTATTGGAATCCCATTTAATGTGTTCTTAAAAACAAAAACATAAAGACATAAAGACAGAAACAAAAAAAAGAAACAAAAGCATAAAGAAACAAACAGACCCATAAAGACAAAAAAAGTGGACTGTCCTCCAGTTGCAACCACTGTGTTGCATATCTGCATAGATTTTCTTTGGAACACTTATCACATTCCTTAGTTCTTTCCTAGTAATTAGGAATCAAGGAGGTATAAAGTCGCAACTTTCTTTCCTCTTAGAAGCTCAGCTTCTCCATTTTCAGAGAAATGTGATTTAAGAAGAAAAAAAATCAATAACTCAACTCCTTTCTGAGGGCTCTGTTTTGGCCCTTCAGTTCTTTGTCTCCATGGCATGCTGTGATATTATCTGTCTCGCTGCAAGATACCGAGTAAGAGAGCTGTCATTATGACATGTGCTGAAAAGGACTAGTTTATCCCTAAACCAGGGCTCCTCCTTGGTCTGTTCAAAAATATTTTACTTCCTCCAGTGACTTTCTGTTACTATTTCTTTTGTTTGTTAAGATAAATAGGAAAGGGACAGGAAAAAAGGGGGGCAGTAGGAGAAAACGACAGTTAAAACATAGGTAGAAGTTCATTGGATAAATAACAGACTGATTTCTTTCAATTGGAAAGCCTACATTTGTTAAGTCTCAATACTTGTACTTGAACCTGGGCCTTTGGGATTCAGAAACTGGTTTTATTTAGTTATTTTTTAATCTTGTTTATTTAAGTTCTGCTTGATATGATAAAACCCTTAATCAGACAAATGCAACTCTTATTCTAGAAGTAAGATAGCCATACTTTATTTTCTTAGGTGATTTACTCTCCTACTTCCAGTAACAACCTGAGATGTTGGAATGCAGGACCAGTGTCTGATCTCCTTTTGTATTCCTCATTGAACCCATTTCTTATTATACCCTAAATATTTGTAAGTCTGAATTGAACATGGATTTAAAAATAAGCATAAGAGAGTGACCTGGGTGGCTCAGTCGGTTAAGTATCTGCCTTCGGCTCAGGTCATTTCAGGGTCCTGGGATAGAGTTCTGCATGGGGCTCCCTGCTTAGCAAGGAGTCACCTTCTCCCTCTCCCTCTGCCCCTCTCCCCCGCTCTGTGCACTCTCTCTCTCTTAAATAAATAAATAAGATCTTTAAAAAAAAATAAGCACAGGCAAAGTCTTTAAAGAATGAAGGGGAACCTGGGTGGCTCAGTTGGTTAAGCGACTGCCTTTGGCTCACGTTGTGATCCTGGAGTCCCAGGATCAAGTCCTGCATCAGGCTCCCTGCTAACTTCTCCCTCTGACCCAACCACTCTCATGCACTCTCTCTCAAATAATAAATAAATCTTTTTTAAAAAAAGAATGAATCATTAAATTGGTGACAATAGATAGCAGATATCTCTCCTTTAATCGGAGCTAGCTTAGAAACAAAGGAATCTGACATAGAGCATTTTGAAAGCAGTGAAAAAATCTAGTAAATCTGACTTTGTCTCTTTTTTGAGTATCCAACAAAGTCTTTGTGCTACACAATGATTGTCTTACAAAGACAGTTTTGTTTCTAGATTAGGAATAACTGGCAGTCTTCATATTCTCCATATCAGAGCTTCTTAAAACTTGGTCCAAAGATCACTTGAAAGAGCATTGCCTGAGTAATTAATTAAATATACAGATTACTGGACTCTGAATAATAATCTTGGGGAGGCAGTGTCTGATTCTTGTAAACAAGCATGAGAAGCCTATTTTAACATCTATCTATCCTATAAAATCATAAGTAATGTTCAGTAAGCAATGGATTGGAAATTGGATTTTTAACTGTCCTGAAGTTAACTGATGAGTCTACTACTGAGAGCAAAGTGATGGTGGCCTGGTTGACTTGGTTTGCTCTGTGGGAATCCATGTGGGCTTCTGGTCTGAGACAAAGTCCAAATACCATGCAGACTTGCACCAAGAAGATTCATCTTCAAGGCTGGGTGGTAGGAAGGGTAGGCACATCAAAATTAGTTTTAATGTCCGGATTTGTCATAAATAGCTACACAAATTACTTTAACTCTGAGTCTCATTTTCTTTAACTATGTAGATATATTGAACTCCTCTCACATTATAAAGAGTACTTACTACAATGTCTGATACCATGGAGATGCACAAAAAGTAGTTTATTCTATCAGATGGATGCTTTAATACTAGGCTGCCAGAATTCTGAGAAACCTGCATTCTAAATAACTTGGCTCACACCTCCTATCCCCCGAAAGAACATATTGTGTGTCAATCAGGAGTCAATCACAAAGTGTGGGAGATCTTGGGACTAGAATGACATCCTTACCCAGAGTTGACATTGAAGAACACTTCTCCACAAAATGTTTAGCTATATCAGGGTGTGGGAACAACTCGGTTTTGGAGAATTGCCCATTTTATCCCTTTCTTGGAAATTGATAATGCCTACTTAGCTAGAAAAAAAGGTTTTGAGAAACATAAAGCAAGATAAGATTTTAATTTTGTTTAAGTGCACATTTTCCCAAATATAGTTGCTTATAGAGTCTTTTTGTTTTCAGATTAACAGTACTTCATTGGCTTAGTTTTCTGAAGAATACACTTTGGCAAATGCTAGTTTCTAAGTCCATGGAGAAAAATCTGCCTGCTTCACTTTCCCCAGCTACTCTCAGGCCTTTCCTTAAAAACAAATTAAAAGAGTCATTTGAGCCATTTCTGAAAGTCAAACAGTAAAGAGATCACTTCCTTTTTTCCCTCCAATGTCATGATCTTGGCACCCGTTTCTAGTGATAAAACCCCAAGAGGAAAACATCAGCCTTCAAATGAGCTCATCACATGTGATGATACCTGGTTATTGTTAAAATCTCAACAGATATATAGTTTTGTTTTTTCTGAACTCCTGCAAGAATGTGAAAGTATCATTTCTAAAACATAACCTACGCTCTTAAGTCTGTGTTAATTGTTCCTTCCTTGACACAAAAGGTCTGAAGCAGAGGCACCCAGGGAGGAAAGCATTATGAGAACAGTCAGATTAGATTTGTGAAGACAATTAAGCACAATTCTTTATGGCTTCTTATTCTTAGCTTTGAAATATTTCTTGCTGTTGAATCATTGGGATTCCTGTTAGCATTGCTGGGGAAAAAAAGGGATATTTATTAAACAAACAAACAAGAACAAAGTAATAAATCTAGTTCTGTTCATTCTAAGCGAAAATAAATCCAGGGACTATAAAAGTTTGTGTTGTGTTAGGATTTTTACAGAAAATATCTTTAGCATTTCCTTTCCTGTAAATGTGTCTTTGCAGAGTGCTGTCAAATTTTAATTGTCCCCAGAGGACAGGTTATAGGTGATTAAATCAACTCTCCAGCAAAGAATACTTCAGAACATTTTTGAAAGCCCTCTAGTTTTTACATGACCTTTGAGAAAAGCACTTTGCAGTTGACATAGTTTGTGTTTATGTTGGTTTGTCTTTGGCAAAGAGGAATTAGCATCTGTCTCCATGAAGTTTGAGTTCACATAAACTCAGATGCACTTATCCATTTGCATTGTCCTCATACTGAGTGCCTCTTCAGTTGGGAATTCCGTTTTATTATTTCTGAGTTTCATCACTGGAGCTATAGAATGAAAGTGCATAGTTTACTTCATAGTCCTCAAGAATGACTTACATTCAGCTTGGAAACCAGGTTTCTCAAAATGCAACAGCTTAGTTATAAAAAAAAATGGAATTAAAAAAAAAGAGAGAGAGGGATAACATTGATGTTATTCCAGAAACTTTGGCAGTTTCTACTATAGGAGGACCTGAAAAGGCTTGGGAAATAATGCAGATTGACTCTTTTCCCAGCATTCTTCCCAGTTCCCCTTCTTTATCCTTTCTGAAAGCACTGATTCTTTGGTCATCCCCAAAAATGAGAATTCCTGTAATGGGAAGTCTTGAAGTCTGGAGCACTATCCTGCCTGTAAATACTGTCAAATATAGGACTTTGCACATAGCAGATTCTCAGAAAATGCTTATTAATTGTTTCAGGGAACCGGGTAGAACATTGGATTTGATTTTGGAATAATCTATTCCATCTTTCCCACTATGTTTTTATAAAAATGAGTGAATCTTGAATCTGCCTAGATTTAAATTTTCTTTTCCACAAAAGAATTTTAATTAAAAGTTTGTTAAAATGCATTATAAATCTTTTGTCCCTTTAAACTAAAAATATTGAAATATGCGTTTTTCTTAAAAACTCATAAATATTTGTTTGACCATCACATACTTGTCAGACTTGTTTGATGGACCATAAAAGATAAATGAGACCATCCTTACTTTAAGAAGCTCACTGTGGGAATGCAATTCTATAATTGGACACTTTATTTTCTGAGCATTAGGCTTTACTTCAAAGTGTTTCACATATTTTAAAGGTTTCTTGTGGCTGTAATTTCTCATGATGCTGCCTGTAATATTTAAATTTGTGTATTGAAAAAAAGGTAGAGAAGTAGCATATGCTGAAATTAAGCACATGCACAACTGCATGAAAAAGAAACAATAGTACCCATGATCCCACTATTCAGAAAAAATGAACTGTTGAATTGTGAAAATTCCATACTGCCATTTGACTCTGTCTGTGCATGTACATATATGATGAATGTGTGTTTGTGTAAGCGTGAGTTAATTTACCACCATATTAGGGTCCTATTTACATATAAGTATGTGTTCTGATATTTTTATGTTTTTTTCCTATGATATTAGACATACTTTAATAGCAGAATGTTATTGGTTGCTGACTCTTTGACCATATCCTGAGCCACAATTTATTTAACTCCATATTTATATACTTCTTTAACTTATACAATATTTTATGCACTGAGTAAATTTATTTTTATCAAATGTTCATAAAATAATTTTATAGTAAATATAGACGTTTAGAACACAAATTCCAACATTCTTTGTTTTTTATAATATATATTCAAATATATGTAATATATAAATAATGCAATTTAATTAAAACATTGCCAATAGATAGGGCTTAGATTCCCCCTCTTCATCCCCATTACTATTTGTCATGATGCTATTAGAATATAGCCTAATCTCAAGCATTAGACTAGACAGGACCTTTTCTCATAGTATATCAGTATATTTCAAATGTCTCACAGTCATGATTGTGGAATGACTTTCTGAGGAAGTGGAAGCAAATATATTGCTGGATAATTTGGAAGTACTCTAAAATTTTTCCCTTGATAGGAGTACTGCAAAATAGAATAGAGTGAAATATAATCATGAGATAATATAGAATTTCTGGTGTCTTCTCTGACCTTGTCTTTCTCTGTTCTTCCTATAGTCATTTTGACATCATGAAATGCAATATGTAGCCATTTGTCTACTTTCATTCCCTTCTTTGTCATTGTATTGTAGTAAATTTTCACCTCTAATTGGTTATACCATGATGGATGAGAAGTATAGATGGAGGTGTGGTACTGGCCAGGGGTCATGAAATGCTTCAGACAGCTTCAGAAATCAGCTCACTCAAAACAGTGATAGGTACCTCCTTTTTTATTCCCTACCTTGTACCTAGTCAAAAATAGTACATAACTGAGAAAGTGTCAGGCATGAAGACAGGGATATATATATATATCCTCCAAAGTCCCATAGATTTAAATTATTTTCTCTTTTTCTGCATAATGAAATTTTCTAGCTCTGATGTCTTTCACAGTTAAGTTAGTGGGAATTCATCTTGAGAATCTCAAGGAACAGATGAATTATTAACCAGTATTCCTCTTGGGTACATGGGAGCAGACTCTTATGCCCTCAGTAATACAGAAGTGAGTGTCATGCTTCTGCAAACCCATTTCTTCTCCCCAACTCAACTTATAAATCTCTATCAAGCTAACATCTGGAATGACGTTTTTAACATGTCATTCATTGCCGTAGCCATCCATGAGGCTACTCATTTCTAACCCATACTATTCATTTTGGTGGGAGGGAAGGATACAGGGGGCTAAGGGGAGACACAGTGTCTTGGACACTTGTGCCATAGATCTAGTCCTGCACCAGATGAAAACATTCGATACCTTCTTAACCATCCCACTGATCACTACCCCTACCATGACCTGGTTACAGTGTAAATCTGTGATATGTCGCTATACCAGCTTGGATGTCAAACACATGCTTTTCATTGGATTAAACCAATTAGGATTCATCCTTCACACCTTTTAAGTTCTCACATGCATTACACAACAGAGTACCAACATTTATACAAATTTTATTTAGATAACAATACAGATAACAGAGTAATGGCAACAAAATCTATCACTATTTAATGATGAAGACTGTGTCAGGCATTCTAGTGAATACTTTAAATATCTTTTTATATGATCTCCACAGTAATACCTTATGATGGGGACTGTCTTACTCTTTTTTTCAAATGAGGAAACTAAGCTTAGAACAGCAGTGTATTGTCCAAACTCAGCAGCAGATTTGTCATTCAGATCCAAGTCTTTGGAATTATAAAGTCTGACTTTAGAATTAGTGATTGTGTTTGTGTGTGTGTGTATGTGTCTTCATAATTCTGTAACATCCTGTTGATTTCTTTCTATGCACCCCATGTAGGTAGACATAATACCAATATCAAATATATCTACATATTATTGATGGACATATATGTATAGCAACTTTGCATTTTCTCTAAAGAGAAAAAAAATCAAATATATGAAATACCATAGTCAATTTCTTTTTTTTCCAACTGAAAGAATGACTTGCATGTTTATCCTTGAAAAAATGGTTTTTATTATCAGGCTCCTGTAGCTCTAGCTAATGGTATTAATCATTTGTACAGTCCCTTTCAGTGCTTCATCCAAGGAGTCCAAAGTCATGGGGATTCTGAGATAATAAAACAATTTTGTGTCTTGAATGGCTCCTCATCCCCCCAACATATAGTGGAAATTGTCATATTGCTTCCTACTAAACTATTTTGTTGACAAAATCCTCCAGCACCAATAATTGACTTGAAATGCATACATTAGATTTAGTTCAAGTATTAAAGAAATATTTTTTTGTATGTCCTTTTATTAGATATTTGTCAAGAATAGGCTCATTCGTATGTAATTTTCTGTTCTCCATTTAGCCTTCATCTTGAAAACGGAGAAACAGAATCCTGATTCAGTGGTAAAAACTTACTTTCCTAGGCGCGCCTGGGTGGCTCAGTCATTAAGTGTCTGCCATCAGCTCAGGTCATGATCCCAGAGTCCTGGGATCAAGCCCCACATTGGGCTCCCTGCTCGGCGGGAGGCCTGCTTCTCCCTCTCCCACTCCCCCTGCTTGTATTCCCTCTCTCACTGTGTCTCTCTCTGTCAAGTAAATAAAACCTTTAAAAAAACAAAAAACAAAAAACAAAAACAAACTTACTTTCCTTAAAATCCGTATTAGATTTGAATGTGACTTAGTTTACTTGTAACATTGAATTCGAAAGAAATAATTGAGCAGCTGCATAATTTTTTTGGGTGAAATAATCCCGTGTGCTTTCATGGTTCAAATTTTAGTGATGTATCTGATTTTCCAAGATAAGAGATCAAAATCAGGGTTTTGTGCAGAAATGAAAGAAACTGTCATTAAAGATGTTGAAAGTAGAAAAGTCAGATAAAAGGTTAAAGACAAGTGTTATTTTTCTCATTTTTCTTTCTTTAAAAAAAAGTCCTCACATTTTTTGAACAATTTTTTTTCAAAAGGAAAAAATTCTCAAAATAATTCTATTTGGTCCCTTAGTTGTAGGAGCAACTGAAATGACTGAATTGACTAAAAACTGATTTGACAATAGTTCACCAGAAATAATTCAAATGGTTTAGAATGCTTCTCCTTTTTGGGAGAGATATATGTTCTATGCAGTATGAGCAAAATTAAAGAAGCTATAGGGGCGCCTGGGTGGCTCAGTCGTTAAGTGTCTGCCTTCGGCTCAGGTCATGATCCCAGGGCCCTGGGATCGAGCCCCGCATCGGGCTCCCTGCTCAGCGGGAAGCCTGCTTCTCCCTCTCCCACTCCCCCTGCTTGTGTTCCTGCTCTCACTGTGTCTCTCTCTGTCAAATAAATAAATAAAATCTTAAAAAAAAAAAAATAAAGAAGCTATTATAATCAATAACACTGCAATAAGACTCAGTTTCCAGTGTTCTCTGCCTCTCCCTAGCATCTTCAAATAAAGCATCCCCAGTGCCATCCAACATTGGCACCTCAAAGAAGCCAGGTTAGTGAGGGATTGTGTAGCCACCCTTACTTTGGGTTAACACTTCCCTACCCTTACAGCTGTTCTTATAACTCATTTTCTAGAATGGGACTTTCTATAATTATAAACTCCTTATTCTAGAGCTGGCAGCCAATTCCATGTTCAGAGATCTCATTCTAGAATTCCAACTGCCTACTGGACATCACCAATTTTATGGCACACAAATACCTTGAAATATCCATAAATCAAGTCATAATCTTCCCCTTCCTTGATCCCACAATTCTCTTTTTTCTACCCTTTGAGCTTTCTCATTGCTTACTCTTTCTTTTGGGAAGATGTTGACTCTTACGTCTTTCAACAACTGCTAATTTTACAAATTGGAAATGTTAAATTCACCATTAACTTCTCCCTGTCCATGACCACACCAGTGACATGTGTACAATAAAGAACAATGTCCTCTCCTTAGGATGGACAAAACTTTGTCCAACTTTCATAATGATGCAAACTGCATCTGATAATAGTTCTTCCACATCTGTACAAGTGTTTAGCCCTGCATCCGAGCTGTGTACACTCCTTTTAGTATTGACACTTTCAATTGGATTGATCTTCACACTCTTGTCAAAATGGTCAACCTGCAATGGAAAGAAAAACATCCTCCTGCTTTAATCGATTGAATGGCCTCTCCTTCCTTGGGCTCGGCTCTTTTTATTTTAGAATTCAGATACCAACATTTATCCCTGGTCAGCTGCTCTCTAACAGTCCAGAATATGGGATCCTGGCACATTTTGACTCTTAGAGGCATGCATGTTTAGTGAACATGACAGTGACTTTCTCTCTGACAAGACTGGCACCAAAATTGCTTTCCCTTGATTTATCTATGGAAATACTTTCTAACCTTCATCTCATATTACCCACCATCTTCTGAGTCAACATTTGCTTGAACAAGCCTCTGAAGCTGTTAATTATGATTTTAAATGTAGCCATACACTGAAAATTTTTTTCCACCAACTATTTAGTTTTTATACTGTGTTCTCTTCCTGGTCTTTCCTGGTGACTGATCTAAACCAATTTTTAAAATTTTTGCTTTGATATGATGGCAAGGAAAATAATACCTAGAAGAAAAAAAAATGATGCCAGAAATACCTTTGACTACCTCCTTGGACTTCATGTAGAATAATTCTAACTCCTCATACCTCTAAAAATAACAATTCCCTCTTTCTTTAAGTATCTTTTCTCCCTCTCTCCCTCCTTCCCTCCCTCCCTCTCTTTTCCTTACTCTCTCCCTTCCACCCTCCTACTCCTTGTCCCTCTCCCTCTGTCCCTTCCCGCCTTCCCTCTCTCCCTGCCTGTTCCCTCCCTTCCTCTTTCCATTTAGTATATACCATAACCTTCACTGTCAAGGAAGTTTTAAATGTCATCTCTAAGGAAATGACTTTGCATCTTTGTTCCAGCAATCAAACTCTAGAACTCTAATCAGGAACACAGAATATCATTTCCCAGAATGCTGAAAATAATGTTTTCTTCTCTCATCTCTCTTAAATGTATCTCTCATGTCATTCATAATGGTCCATTAGACTCTGAGGTTCATATGCATTGTTGATGCAAGGAGTTTTCAGTTTCAGTTAAGATAGAGTATGCATGCCCAGCTCATCTTGCTGACTGATTATTATTAAAAATCATGGAAAAAATAGAGTAGGCACCAGAGAACTCTGAGCAGTAAGAAGAGCAGGCAGGTAGAGTAGGGAAATCAAAACTCAAAAAATGGCCATATGGTGATAAATTCTGTTTGTGCTTTTACATTTTGTTGTTGTTGTTGTTTGTTTTGCTCTCTATTTTTGTTAGGTGTTTTTTGATCAGTTTTCTTTCTTTCTTTTTTTTCCCCTGTATCTCCTTAGACTCCTGTAGCTCCGAGAATTGCAAATGTATATAGACAAAAATGTTCTAAGAAAAAACACTTTCTGTTGACAGGAGAATGAGATGGTCCTGTGGAGAATAGCAGCATGACACTCTTTTGACTCTTTTAGCATGATGCTAGGAAAACCCCAGTAAAAATTTCAATCCTTATGGTGGTGGCTAAAATGGCAGGAAGGGTGGGAGATGGTGGTGGCAGCAGAGACAGCTCCACCTTCTTTTCTCTTGCTGTTTTACACCAACATTGACCCAGTCGTGGGCCATGTGGAATAAAATGGGGATACTAAATCCTCATGGTTTTTACCAAAGCAGTAGGAAAGGAGCCACTCAAACTCGGGAGTATAGAGAAGATTACAGAGAAGGGGGCAAAAGAATCTATATATAAGATTTGGGGCTGCTCTCTGAACTACCCATGTATGCAATTGATTAGAATCAACAAGATTGAGTAAATGTGTGGATCACTGCCAGGCACGCCAGAATTGCATAGTAAAACCTTTGAAAACTAAAAGTCATTGACACTGTTATTGAAGCCGCAATTCAAAAAAAGTGAGGACTTGTGGTCGGAATCAAATCAATTTGATTGATTGCTTTATAAAAGTTCTCTAAGAGATTTTTATAGTACCCAAAGTCTTATAACAGTGTCTATCATAATCATGCACCATAAAATAAACACAGTCCTCAAGTGGAAATGTAGATTTCTCAATGAAATAGAATTTTTAAGATTTTAGAAATGAAAAACACAGTAATATAAATTTTAAAACACCATCAAAAGGACACAGAAATAAAGTATAGAGATGGTATTGAAAGGGCCAGTGGAATTAAAGATAGATCAGTAGAAATCATAGCTAAACAACAGAGGGGAAAAAAATTAAACAAAATGAACAGAACTTCACGGACCTTTATAACAGGGTCACAAGATTTTGCATTAGTGTCATTGCAGACTCATTAGGAGGAAGAAAGAGGTAGATATGAATTAACAGTGGCCAAAAACTCCCCAAATTTGGTGAAGCCAGTAAATTTATAGATCTCGTAAAGTCAGCAAACTCCAGCCAGGATGAACTTAAAGTGTACCATGACCAAAGACGTTATAAAACCTCCTGAAAACCAAAGATAAAGAAAAACTATTAAAAGCAGAGATGGGCACCTGGGTGGCTCAGTCAGTGAAGTGTCTGCCTTCAGCTCAGGTCATGATCTCAGGGTCCTGGGATCGAGCCCCGCATCAGGCTCCCTGCTCGGTGGGGAGTTTGCTTCTCCCTTTCCCTCTGCCGCCCCGCCCCCCCTCCCCTGTGTACTTTCTCTCTCTCTCAAATAAATAAATAAATCTTAAAAAAGCAGAGAAAAACATCACATTGCACATAGAAGAAAATTATTCATATAGCTCCAGATTTCTAATCAGAATCAATGGAGGCCACAAGAGAGTAGAATTGCATTTCTCAAGGTGCTGAGAAGAAAAACAAATGTCAACCTAGAATTCTCTATTCAGCAAAACTATCTTTCAGTAATGAAAGTGAAATATATTCTCAGATGAAAGAAAATTAAGACAATTTGTCATCCATAGACATGCTTTAAAAGTAGACAAAAGGAGCTTATTCAGATGGAAGAAACGTTATAAAAGAGGGAAATCTGAATCCTTAAGGATGAATTAATAGCAACAAAAATGGCAAGTATCTGGGTAAATATAATACACTACATTTGCCTCTTACAATTTAAAAAATGTGTATGGCTATGGAAAAAATTATTACATTGTCTCGTTTTTTTTTTTTTTCGAAGTACATAGATATAATACATACAACAACTATAACATAACGTAGGGATCCCTATGGTTGTAAGGTTTCTATATTTTACTTAGAGTGACTTTTCAAAGAACCAGCTTTTAATTTTATTGCCTAGTTCAAAAACTATTCTTGGCTGTGAAGACTCAATATAGTTAAGATACCATTTCTTCCCAAATTGATCTTTAGATTTAATGGAATCTCCATCAAAACTCAGAAGGTATTTTGTAAATATAAACAACCTGATTCTAAAATTTATTTGGAAAAAGAAGTGAAATAGAAGAGCCAAAACAATATTGAGAAATAAAAACAAAGTTAAAAGACTCACACTTTTTGATTTTAAGATTTAGAAAAAAGCTTCCCTAATCAGGTGTGTGTGGTATTGGTGAAAAGATAAACACATAGAACATCAGAACAAATAGTGCAGAAATAGAAACAAGTATGGTCAATTTTTTTTTTTAAAGTAGCAAATGCAATTCAATAGAGAAAGCATAGTCTTTTCAACAGATATAGGTGGTGTAATTGAACATCCAAATGCAAAAAAAAAAAAAAAAAGAACCTTGATCTAAACTTTACAGTGTATATAAAAATTAACTATATGTAGACAGACTTAAATGTAAAACATAAATCTATTAAAAGAAACTTTGAAAACAGAAAATCTTGGTGAGCTTGAGTTAGGCAAAGTGTTCTTATTTATGACAATAAAATAATGCTTAATAAAAAATGATAAATTGAACTTCATCAAAATTAAAAGCTTTTGCTTTGTATAAGACAGTTACAGATATGGAAAGGTAAGTCAGGGACTTCCAAAAGTGTTTTAAATAATATACCGACAACAAAAAAATTGTGTTGCAAAAAGAACTTTCCAGCCTCAACAGTGACAAAACAAACCAAATAAATGGGCAGTGTCTGTGAATGGATACTTCATTCAAGAAGATATATTAATAGCAACTGTACACATGAAAAGATACTCAATATCAATTAGTCATTAAGGAAACAAATTAAATTTGGAGTGATATACTAATGTACACCTATTAGAATGGTTAAAATTAAATTAATTTATTTTTTAAAGATTTATTTATTTTAGAGAGTGTGCATGTGTGGAGGAGCGGGGTAGGGGCAGAGGGAAAGGAAGAGAATCAGACTCCCCTCTGAACACAGGGCCTAAGGCTGGACTGGATCTCATGACCCTCAGATCATGACCTGATCGGAAATCAAGAGTCAGAAGCTTAACTGACTGAGCCACCCAGTGCCCCTAAAGTGAAATTGAAAAATAGAACAGTGACAGCACCAAGTGCTGCCAAGGATATGGAACGATTGGAATTCTCATCTTTTGATGGTAAGAATACAAAATGTTGCAGGTAATTTGGAAGACAGCATGGCGGTTTCTAATTAAATAAGCTTCTACTGACCCCTAGCAACCTGCAACATCACTTCTAGGTATTTACCCTCTAGAAATGACTTTATATTTAGCCAAAAATCTGTACGAGAATAGTTACAGCAGCACTATCCATACTAACCCAAATCTGGAAATGACCTAAATGTTTTTCAGTATTTGAATAAACAAACAAATTGTGGTGTGATGAAATGTGATTCAACAGCAAAAAAAAAAAAAAAAGGAACGAACCATTGATAAACAGCATCATTGAATCTCAGATGCATTATGCTAAATGAAAGTCACCAGTTCAAAATCTTACAGGATATTTGATTCTACTAAATATATTACATTATGGAAAAGACAAAATTACAGGAATGGAGACTAGATACCTGATTGGTTTGGTTTAGGAGTTGTGGGCATGTTTGTCTACCATGGAGTAGCACAAGAGAAATTCTGGGAGTATGGAATTATTCTGTATCCTGTTTGCAGTGATGATTAAACAAATTTGTACATATGTTAAAATCCATACAATTATATGAAGAAATCGATTCTTACCATATGTAAATTTAAATATATATAATACTACTTTTCAAGAAAGACTATATGGAAATGAGCATGCAGTTTTAAACATCAGTAGTGCAACTCATTGACATAATTTACTCAATGATTCACTTATTTATTAATTCATGCCCCCATTCGACAAATGTTTCCAAACTTTGTCACAGATAGAATTACCTTAAACCTTCTAGTTTCTCCCTCCTCCTTGCTCTTCCTTAAGGATGAGAGGGGATTGAAACAGAAATTCTACCTATAAGTAAAGAGAAGTTTTGCTTAAAACTTAAGTCTACTATTTTCTACCAATGAGTTGAAGGGGAAAAAACAAAGGGACATTTGGTTATTTTATTTTTCATTCTCTCTCCCTTTAGCTCTGCCCCTGTCTCTCTGTCTCTGTTTCTCCTGCCTCTTCCCTTCCCCCCCACCCTTACTGGTCTGGTCCAAATGCTTCCTGACTTTGAGAAGATCTGTATATTGAACACAAGCATTATAGCCATAAGCACTTGAGACAAATACTCCTTTTTCTTTGTCTTTTATTATTTTTTTTTTTTTAAAGATTTTATTTATTTATTTGAGACAGAGAGAATGAGAGAGAGAGAGCACATGAGATGGGGGAGGGTCAGAGGGAGAAGCAGGCTCCCTGTCGAGCAGGGAGCCCGATGCGGGACTCGATCCAGGGACTCCAGGATCATGACCTGAGCCGAAGGCAGTCGCTCAACCAACTGAGCCACCCAGGCGCCCTTTCTTTGTCTTTTAAAAGTATGTTCTTCTAATTTGTGTCAGTCATTTGTAAAATCAGTATGGTAAGAGACTAAGGTTTCATTTGGAGGTGGGAGAGATCTTTTTTTTCTAAACTTGTTTACTGGACTACAGCACTAGATTCTGTAGCCAGTGTCATTTAAAATGAATAAGGATTACTCTGCTATTATTCCCTATACACATATTATCCTAGAGTATTCTTCAAGGTGGCAAGGTGGAATAATTGAGGTGCCAAAAAAAAAATGAAAAATTCTTAGGTCTTCTGAATGAATACCATTTAAACACATTTTCTTCTTATTTATGAATATTTATATTTTCCCAATATTGAATGTAGTTCCAGACACAGAACATTCTGAGATATAAATTGCCTTTATAATTAAGGATTTAATTTATTTATTAGTAGGAATGTCATGACATTAAAAATATCATAAATTTAATAAATAATTTATGCTATTCTCAAGTTACAGTACAGAAGCAGGTAGTCCAATGGCAGAATGGGGAAAGTGCTCCATGAATTTCTTCATGGAACCAGGATTTTTCCACCATGTCTGGATTCTATTTCCAGTATGAACTTGTAGTTTGAGATGGCTGATCCCAATCTAGACATCACGTTCACAGTCCAACCCAGAAGAAAGAAGGAAATAATAAGGGGAGATGGTAAGAAGTAACTGTATTTTAAACCAAAGTTACAAAAATCTGCAACTAAACATTTTTGTCTGAATCTCCATCGTTGGAAGTTACTTATGTAGTAACATCTAGCTGAAAATGAGTCAGTGAAAAGTCATGTCCATTTTGGGCAGCTCTACTTCTTGTAAAAACAGTTATATTATGATGGAAAGGGGAGACCAAATGTTGAGATGGATTGAGATTCTCTGCCATATTTGTCATATACTTTTTGTTGCCCATGGTTCGTCTTTCAAAATCACTCATTTATTTTAGAAGTAGTAGGATTACCCTTCTTGGGTAATTATCTGGATAATCATTATGTATTTTGATATTTTAGTTATAATTGTTTGAAATTGATGGTATTCAATGACCACCAATTATTTCGTGGGGAAAAGGGAATTTTCTAAAAATGGATTATGGAAATATTTAATCATGTGCTTTTATTTTCTCTTCTATTCACGAATAGAAGAGAAAAAATGATCACAAATCATGAATCTTTTTTATGGAAATTTATACCAATAATATAATATGATATAATAATAAAATATTCTTACAGATACAAAAGTGGTGGAATCAGATGGTATCTTTTCTAGTTCCAAGAATAAAAGGAATTTAATATTTTAAGAAAGTTTAGAAATATTCTTCTTCACTTGATATATTTGTCAAGAGGAAAGCCTTTTTTTTTTTTTTTTTTAAGATTTTATTTATTTATTTTGACAGAGAGACACAGGGAGAGGGAACACAAGCAGGGGAGTAGGGGAGGGAGAAGCAGGCTTCCCACTGACCAGAGAGCCCGATGTGGGGCTCGATCCCAGGATCCTGGGATCATGACCTGAGCTGAAGGCAGATGCTTAATGACTGAGCCACCAGGCACCCCAAGAGGAAAACCTTTCTTTTCAACCTAACTTCACAGCTCAGAAGATGAAAACATGCAAAATCAGTGATGCAACTCAACTAAGAAGACTGAAAAGATCAGATTCCCAAGAATGGTCATGTGTCAGAATTACCATTTAGACTGAGAAAGACCCAGATATTCATAGATATATATTCCCAAATTATAGTGGGTGTTCATTCAAGTGGCAGTAATAAATACTTTCCCGGGAAAAAATTATGTCAAAAATGACATTGTGCCTGGTATAATTGGATTAAAGTGAGAACTCTAAATATATTGGTTTCTCTTTCACTACTGAATTATAAACTGATTAGGTAAGGGGACTCTTTCTTCACTTCTCTAAACTTTGACTTTTCAAATGAAGATAATAAATATTCAGTCATTCGTAAATCCATTCTACAAATATTTATTGAGTACCACTTACGTGTTCAGAGGTGTGCTAGGCATTTTAAATGATTTTTCTTAAAGAGAATGGTGAGAAATCATGAATATTCTAATAAGAATGATAACACTCAGGTTTCAGTTTTGACTAGGTCATGTCTTAACTCTGTGATTGCAAAATACAGGCTTTACTTCTCTGTTTATCTTCCCTGCTACTGCAGTAGAAGGGCATCCAGGAGGACATATTAGGTTCATTTCAACGCTAAAATTTTATTGTTAGGGTAACATTTATTATATAATTAAATGACCATGTACTTCTTGGGCCAATACTTTAATTTCTTACTAAATTATGCAAATTTCATGAAAAATAGTGTTTCCTAGAGGTCATTATCCTTTCAGAAGCATACATTCATTTAACTCACACAATACATGTTTTTCACAAGAAATCAGAGCCACATGCATCTTCCCTCCATAATTTCAAGTTGATTCAGTATAAGAGACTAATACCTACCAAACCTTCTGCTACCCTGCCTTATGATAGCCAAATATTTGATACCAAAAAAGAAGAGTTTCCTCCTGAGGTTACATTATTTATGCTTTCACTCATTTATGTAGGAAGCAATAATCCTCACTGTGAATCTAAATCTCTTGTCATCACTAGGGGCTCTCCTGGTAATCACTTCAATGTACTTTAAAACTATGCAAAGTGATTTGCTAATAAATTACATGGACATCTATATTTTTCATTTTCTTTGGGCAGTTAATTTATGTTGACCATAATTGTAAATCTTTCACAGATGTAACTACTTTTAGTCCAAGGCTATATGGCATATTTACTGCCCTAGTAAAGCACTGTTTGTTTTCTCCTCTGCCGTGGGGGCTGAGCAGGCAGGGTAATAGCCACGCTGGCTAATCAGTATGTGGTTTGCATAAGATTGGTCAAGCAAGAAGTCCATTCCAGCATATTGGTGTTCTAGGAGAGAGGAGAATCATGTCTCTTCTTGCATGTCAACAGATTATGTCAAGGAAGACAAAAGTGTTTCTAAAGGTCACCTGGAGGAGAGTACTGTCAAAATGTGAAAGATTCTCTACTATCTTAAGGTCTGACTGTAGTATGAGACATGCTGTGGTTTGGAACATAAACTCCAGACATCAGACACTAGAGAAAGATAATACTGAAAGGAAAATGAATATGATACAAGTTGATCATGGTGGTGTATGGTATATCTTGATAAGTCAAAGCCATGATTATGAGCTTGCAAGCATCAGAACTCAGAAGTTGATTTTAGGAGGAAAATGAATACCAACAGTCAATTGAAGTGTCCTTTGGACACCCAGAACCCAAAGTAGGCATCAGTCATAGCTTTCAGAGATCTGCACAAATAAGGAAATTACAGAATAACCAGAAAGTAAGACAAATCAGTCACTAAACTCATGATGAGGAGGAGTTACCGTAAGAACTGTTTTTCCGTTATATTTTAAATGATTAAGGAGAGGATGCCTGACATAGCAAGGATTCAGAATACCTGATAATTTTTTGATTGCCTTCCCAGACCTTATTTTACTAAGTCTTTACCTCTGCCACCCTCCATTCATATAGTTCAGTCAGTGGGACACAGATTCCAGAATTCCAGTTCTGCATCCTCAGTGAATTGGACTAGAATTAGGAACATAATCCAAGCTGGCACAGTCAGAATTCTTTCATCAGTAATTTGGCATTTGGAACTCAGTGAGATTATTTTTCTCTGTTCAAGTGGCTGGATATTTAATATGGAAGCTAGGGGACTGTGTGTGGCCATAAATTCTGCAATATGAAATGAAGCAAATAATTTCAGTCTGAACAGGAAAGACTGAAACAGTCATGTAGGGAAGGAGGGAATGATAGTAGAGGGGTTCCTTATGACATTGGAATCCCTGATTCTGGTTTACTTTTTGACACAGAAGTCTGGAATCCCATGGAATATCCTGGGATATAATATGTTAACTAAGAAAAATCTGTTGGTTGCAGAAAATGAGTCTTATATGAGGAGAGAAAGAAAGAGAGAGGAAGAGGGAGAGAGAGAGATACTAAAAGACTAGGATTCATCTTTTTTTTTTTTTTTTTAAAGATTTTATTTATTTATATGAGAGAGAGAGAATGAGAGAGAGCACATGAGAGGGGTTAGGGTCAGAGGGAGAAGCAGACCCCCCGCCGAGCAGGGAGCCCGATGCGGGCCTCGATCCAGGGACTCCAGGATCATGACCTGAGCCGAAGGCAGTCGCTTAACCAACTGAGCCACCCAGGCACCCAGGATTCATCTTGATTCATCAGTTTTGTCAGTTGGAGTTAAAATTGGGTTTGCAATATAACCAAGAAGATAACAGGGTTTATCTAGAATCTACATCTTAATTGGTGAAGAATACTGGCTAAAGACGTATGTGTTCATGGACCACCTAATTCTGGATCAGGGACTTAATTTAAAAAAAACTTGAGTGTCTAAAGATTTTTCTATCTTCAGAACTAAGGTAGAAACTAAGACTCCTAGTAAGAGCACAGTTCAACAAAGCACTGAGGGATGCTTATAAAACCATCTATTAAAAAGAATTGTATGTAGTTTCTATACATATCTGTAATTTTTTGAATCATTCCATATATCAAGTTAGAGATAACTAACAATTGATGACTTTATATAATTTGTTGAGTTCATATAACTTACCAAAGATCTCATTCATTTAATAATGATGTTATCTGTTATCATCCTGCTTATCCATATGAAATCAAGGCTCAAGATAGGGAATCATCTTTCCGTGGTCAGAATATTTATGATTTGATATTCCTCTGTGACTACACATTCCATATATAACCTCTTCCCTATACTTTGCCATTTACTAGCTGCTGTTTATTGAATGTCTTCTCTATGTAGCAAATACTTTGTATTTATCTAATCTTTGTTAATCATCCTAAGGACAAGGAGGTATGTGTTGAATGCGATAGGCAGGTTTTAGATTCCAAAATAGCTCTGAAGTCTACCACATAGGTTACTTTGAGTTTTAAAAATTAAACACATTTACATATTTGGCTCTTCTCTAGTTACTAGAAGGTGAAAACATTTTCAAGAACCATAACATATATTCGGGAAGACTAGATAACTAGGGAACCTACTACAATATGATTACAATATTTAAAATCAGGAGGTATAGAGTTCACTTTTCTTGTTGACCTTAAAATGGAAGGGAAGATTTGGATATTTTAGGGATTTTTATTGGTAGTGTTCTTTTGCAGTTATTCAGGAGTGGAGGTTCTGGGCAGTTATTAATTTGCTAAGACTTCTTTAACAAAGAACAACAAAAATTTATTTTCTCACAATTCTGGAGGCTAGGCAAGATCCAAGTGTTGGCAGGGCTCCTTCGTTCTGAGGGCTTTTGCCTAAGTTCTGGTGATTTGCTCATATCTTTGGCCTAGAAGCATCACTCCTTTCTCTGCCTTAGTCTTGAGATATCACTTTTCCCTCTGTGTTTGTCTCTGTGCACATCTTTACACATTTTTTGTTTTGTTTTGTTTTGTTTTTTAAAGATTTTATTTGTTTATTTGACAGAGACATACCTAGAGAGGGAACACAAGCAGGGGGAGTGGGAGAGGGAGAAGCAGGCTTCCCGCAGAGCGGGGAGCCCGATGCGGGGCTCGATCCCAGGACCCTGGGATCATGACCTGAGCTGAAGGCAGACGCTTAAGGACTGAGCCACCCAGGCGACCCCATCTTTACACGTTTTATAAGGACACTGGACATTTATTTTTATTAGAGTCCATTCTTATGACCTCATCTTAGTGTAACTAGTTATGTCTGCAAGAACCCTATTTCCAAATAAGGTCACAGTCTCAGGTACTGGGAGTTAGATTTCTGGGGGAGACACCTTCAGTCCATAATAGGGTGTTTTTGTAGATGGATAGTCTCTAACCCCAACTTTTTACTTGCAACTTACTTCATATTTGAAGTTGCTGTGTGGGCTTACAGAGACTATGAAGAGGATAGATCACCATCTACATCCCTTTTCTTCTTTGTCCATTCCCCTTCTTCCATCTGTATTCTGTTTTATCTCTCTTTGCTAGCCTCCAAGGGTCTGCTGTCTCTTACCACGATACCTCTATAGTGAGTTAGCTTTTGCTGGTCTATTGATATTCAGGAGGTTTTGCTGACTACATCACTTCCATCTGTTCTGGATGATTAAATTTTTCTTATATTCTGACCAGGCCATAAATCCAGCATTATTTTCAAGCAATTGCAAAATTGTTCTGTTCACATCTTTTGTCAAAGAATAAACCAATCAGTAAATCAGTAAATTTTACTGGGAAGAGTCTGTCTCATAAATTTCTTTTACAAACATCATAAACAGTCGTGCTAGGAAAGAGCCAATTTTAATTCATTATTTTTATTCTATGTCATTCTTTTTGAAAAAGATACTTAAAGCTCTGTTCTGGCTGACTTCCACGTTTTATATAGAAATGTTTGGAATTGCTGACTCAACCCAGGGCCTATTAATGTGTTCATTGTTTCTTTCCTTTACAAATATCATTAATCATGAAATATTTAGATTTGTTTTTCCCAAAAGCTGGAAGGCCTAAACCACTGGCCATGTACATAAAACCAAACAGGTATTAGAAATTGATAATAAGAGGAAGATCTAGGAAATTCATTTCAGTTTAGGGACAAAGTAAAGCTCCCCTTTCTGTCACATTTCCCAATCTCCCCTTGTCTTTTCCAGCACCTGACTTCTCGATTTGCTTAACACTTTGGGTTCTGTGCAATTCTCTGTGATCTAGAGATCAATAGCATTTATTTATCTTTGAAATTTCGACCATGTCATTGACTAAAGTCATGTCCACTTTCCACTAGCACCTATAACTCTCCGATTAGCCCTCCCACACATCATACTTGTTTATTGATCAGCCAAGTGTTACATAGGTCTTGTAAAGAAGACAATTGAATACATTTAGAATTAAAAGGAAATTAAAAATGAAGGTTATTCAGAAATAATAGAAAATTCTCTTTCCAGCCATATGTGATAATTAAGAATACATTAGTTCAGTAGCTCTATTATTGCTTAAATGGAGCAAATATATTTCATTTTTATAACTCCATAGAAATTTTAATGGGCATTTTATCTCTTAAGTTTCAGTTAGTAGGAAGGAAATGCCCTTAATCTTCTCTACTATGTAACAAATGATATCTCAGTTTACTTTGGTCATCTGAGAAGTAAAAATAATTTACCTCAAACTCCATTTATAAGTTTCCAGTAAATGTTCAAAATTGAATCTATGAATATATTTCAAATCCCTTCATATTGTCATTGTGGATGTTCATTATTATTTGGGTCAGTATGTGGCAGGAGGATGGAAGAGAAGAAATACCCTATTTACGCCAAAATGGCCTCTGTAAGTTTTTGACTCTTTTAGAAATTTTTCTAGATAATCAGGTTTCCTCTTGCCCTATGTCTCTGGGTCAAAATTGAAATGCATTTTGAAACAAAGAGTTGAGGTTGCTAAGTGTCATGACCCATAGACTTTATATCATTGATATTATTGACAATATCTATGAATTTTAAAGTATGTATTATTAACAGTGCAAATTATTGAGGCAAATTTGGAAAAATGTTTGTTTTTTTAATACCAGAAATGTACTTTAAACTGAGAAAATCCTACATTATAAAATAATATCATTTGTTTTAGAAAAAAAAGAAGTAGTTGATAGGGATCAAAAGTCTTGGTTTTTACACACTTCTGTGTTATACAGATGAGAGAGTGTAAGTTCACAGAAACCAAAAAAAAGTCTTAAGACCATAAAGGAAGTTGATGACAGGAGAATTACCAAAAACCAAGGTTTCCGCACTCTAGTCAGTTTCTTATTCAATATGGCCGTAGATGTATTTGGTCACATTTCCAAAAAATAAATAAATAAACAAATAAAAAGTTCATTTAATGGGACAAAAATAAATAACTTGTTAGGTTAAAGCAGCCCCTCAAATTAAAGGGATTCCTATTATATTATGAGATTATAAATTCCAAGTCTTTGTTATGTAATGAGGAAGCTGAAGGCTATAGAGGCAATTCAGTCATGGTCACTGTAGGAAGATAATGACTCATCTAGAGATAAAAGTTCTTCAGCTTCTGATCTCTCATAAGAAACTGGATGGCCTCCCTTTTATGAACAAAGGTAAAAGATACTGATAAATCAGTTTTAATCCACAAAGTCCCTTGTGGTCTGGAAACTGGTCTCTGTTTCGTTTGTGTTTGTTTAATTTTTTATTTTTATTTTTGCCATTAGCTTAGCTTATGCTTATTTAAAATTTATATTATCCAATAAAACAAAGGAAAGGGGGTAAGATTAGTAAATTAATACTTAACTAAGTACCTTCAATATGATAGGAATTATACTGGGTATTTTTATCTATTGTTTCCATTGATTCCTCACAGAAACACTGAATTTAGTTGCATTAGTCCCAATTAAGAAGAACAGCTTTTTTTTTTTTTTTTTTAAGATTTATTTATTTATTTGAGAGAGAGAAAGAGAGCATGTTGGGGGAGGGGCAGATGGAGAAGGAGAGAGAGTCCCAAGCAGACTCCAGGCTGAGCACGGAGCCCCACGCAGGGCTTGATTCCACAACCCTGAGTTCAGGACCCAAGCTGAAACCAAGAGTCAGATGCCCAACTGGCAGCACCACCTAGGCACCCCAAGAAGAACAGCAACTGAAGCTATGACCTATATAGGCCAACTCCAGAGAAGTTGTAATTCCAAAAGAATACATAGTCTGATGATTTAAAAGTTATTTTAGAAAAATCAAGAATCTTTACCTACATTTTTAAGAATTTGGGAAATCTTCCTTTATGTATTTATCCTGTAGACACTTTGAGAAATCTATTTGTGATTCTATGGTTTGATTCTATTTAAACTTCAGAATAAGTTTTGAAGAATTCTTATATTGCTAAATTGTGACAGGCTATAAATAATAAAATAATCAGTTCGAAATACAGTTTCACAAACAACAAACTTAACTAAGAAAAAAATCTATAAATATTTAAACTTGAAAGATGTCTTTTCCCTGATAATGGAGCGTTATGTGAGGTTTTACCTACTCCATAGTTCAAGCTCATGTTGGCAGATGTTGTATAAAGCCTCTTAGGGAATAATCACCCTAATCATTTCATTTCTCAGTAAGCCTCCAAATGCTTGTCTGTAACTATAGTCATGTTCTCAAAAAATGTATCTTAATTCTTTTTTTTTTAAGATTTAATTATTTATTTGAGAGAGTGAGAGAGATAGCCTGAGAGGGCAGAGGGGCACAGGGAGAGGGAGAAGCAGACCCAACTGAACAGGGAGCCCAATGTTGGGCTTGATCCCAGGCTCCTGGGATCATGACCTGAACCGAAGGCAGATGCTTAACCGACTGAGCCACGCAGGTACCCCCAAATGTATTTTATTTCTGTAAAAATACAGACAGTAAGTTAAAGGGACTAATCTTTCATGCTATAGTAAGTATAGTGACTGTACATTTTGATCTCTCTTAATAAATGAATTGGGGATGATGAATTTATTCAGACTTTTTACAAGTTTCATGAGTGTGGTATGTGCCCTACCCTATGATAAACAATACTGATAAAAGGGTGAATGAAGCATAGATCCTTCCTTTAGAGAAGTTGCAAATTATTGAGATAGGGTACACTCTGAAGATGTGCTTTATGACACGTTGAGATAAGTGAAAACCATATAATATCAGAGGAGGACATAATATTTGTAATAGAGTGGTCATAGCAATACAATATATTGTAACATTTATTGAACTTATACTATATGTGGGTGTTTTAAATGCTTTACATGTCTTAATTCACTTAATCCAAATTAAATTCCTCTGTTGGGTACTTTACATAGATAATTGTTTTAATCCACATTTACCACACTGTATAATAATTAACCACTTATTACATATGAAGGCAACAAGAACTAGATGGGGTTTTGTTGTCTAAGTTCGAAGAGTATGTGTGCAGTGAAACTGGCTAATTTGAAGGGAGTTTAATAAAGGAGCTATCTATAAATTTAGAAAAACATCAAACGATATTGTACTACTGAGTTACCTAGAGTAGGGGATAGGGAATTTTTACCACCCACTTGTATAAAGGGGAATGGAAGGAATGAGTTAAACTGTACAGGTAGCTGAATAGAGAGAAGTACCTGCTAAGAGCTGTGGTCTTTGGTAGAGGATCACTGCTGAACCACAAAAGCCAGGAGGAAAGAAGCCAGGGGCATAAATATCCCAACATCTCTTTTCCCTTGCCTAACATGTGCTGGTGCCTCCACTGGCTAAAACCACAGGAAGCCAGAGGTCAAAGGATAAGTATGTAGTCCTAAGAAGGGCAGAGACTGGTTGGGAGTAAATGTGAGGCAGGGTATTTTGTATCTACCATCAGAGTGGAGAAGAGCACACATTCAGAGGAAGGTGAGGTATTTGGTCTGACTGAGGGTGCAGCTAAGCTGCAGAGATAGGGCTGATACAGAACTCTATCTTCCATCACACTTTCATACTCCTTTCTATCACCTTACTATTCATCTTATATCTTAGCAAATTTTTTTTTCCAAAGCAAGGTACATGAATGTTATATGGGACAAATATGATGAAATGTGAGTACAGAAAGTTGATTCGGGGGAAGATTGGAACATTTTTGTAAGATAAGCACACCACTTTCACTTATTTATCCACATACATTGAGTATCCATTGTGCTCTAGGCACTAACAGGAACAAAAGACAGTTTATTGCTTCAAAGAGCTCTGGGTTCAGATGTAAAGGACAAGTAAATAATGATTATAATACATATGAGAAATGTGTTTTAAAAGTATGAGAATCTGGGCGCCTGGGTGGCTCAGTCAGTTAAGTGACTGCCTTTGGCTCAGGTCATGATCCTGGAGTCCCGGGATCGAGTCCCGCATCGGGGTCTCTGCTCGGCAGGGAGTCTGCTTCTCCCTCTGACCCTCCCCCCTCTCATGCTCTATCTCATTCTCTCTCTCAAATAAATAAATAAATAAATCTTTTAAAAAAATAAATAAAAAAGTATGAGAATCTATAGGAAGAAGAGAAGGACTTAATATTTTATAAATATTCTACTTAATCCTCACCACTATCCTGAGAAAGTGCTATTTTTATTGACATTGACAAATGAGTTAAATGAAATACAGAGAAGTTAAGTAACTTACCCAAAATCTGACAGCAAGTTAGTGTCCCAATCTTATCTGACTCCAAAGTCTATGTTCAAATTTCCAGTATAAAAATATCTTCCTTTCTGTTAGGCAACAAAGGTAGGTAATCTCACAATACTCAGAAAGCTGATATAAACTATAGTTGTGAATAGAGACAACATCATGATTTTTAAACGTATCACAATGTTTTCCTCATGATGTAGGTATGTTCTAATCCTATGGTCACTTACTGACAATTTCTGGAAATGAAGGAAAAAAAGAGTATGATATTCAATCTAATTCAGGTTTTATTAAAGATATATGTGCAAATGTTCCATTCTACTCATATAGTTTCATAGCCCACTGCCTTTCTGCTATACTCAGTCTTCATATTAGGAGTTATTTATGTTCCTGGCGCATCATATATTATAAACTATGACCATATAAATGTGCATAATCCTCCCCTCTTGGCTCTGTAAACTTTGATCTTTCATCCACTATCCTTCACTTCTATTAAACAAAATAGAATTGTGAATGTAGTTCTTCTTAAGGGTAATTTTCCACCATGACATACAAGTAAGTATTCCATAGTTAGTATTATGGGAAATATTAAACCCGCATTACGAAATAGAATAAAAAGTGCTTAGAAATTTGTCAGTCCTTGGTCTATCTCTCCACTTAATCATGAGATCATATTCATGTCATTTAGTCTTTGAAACATTTAAAAATATAACAATAGGAAGCTGCTATCGTGTGATTAAGAAAGACTCTGATAGAACACATTTGTTTTCATGCTACTTGGATTCTGTTTTAATCTTAAAAAGTATAAGTAACTTCATTAGAAAACTATTAGACATTGGAATAATTAAAGAAATAAAGTAGACTGAGGAGAGGAAAATGGTAGCTGAGTAGGAGGACCCTAGGCTCATTTCATCTCACAAACACAAGTGGATAACTATCAGGTCATACCACATGTCCTAGAAATCTACCTGAAGACTGACAGAACAAACTCCACAACTAAGGGGAGAGAAGAGGCCACAATGAAGAAGGTAGGAAGTGTGGAGATGTGATTTAGGCGAGAAACAGATCATGGATGCTATGGAGGGGAGGAAGCCATGGTCACAGAGAAGGGAGAGAGGGAGAGAGACAGAAAGAGAGAGAGAGGAGAACACAAGGGAATGCATAAGGAGGACATTTCCCCAAAGCCATTGGTTTGGAAAAGGAGAGAGACTGAATTTTATGAGTTCTTGCAACCAGCTGTCTTTAAAGACTGGAGTTTTAAAGGTCAGCAGGCTTGGCTGGGATAGAGCTTGGATGTCACTGCCCTACTCCTGGAGAGAAGGCAGGCAAATAACTTGAGAACAGACAGCATGGAAACAGTGATCTGAAGAACACCTGGGGCACACAGTGGGGAGATTATTTGCTCCTCTCAGAGTGCTTCCCTGAGAGGTAGCATTAATGTCAAGGAACAAAGGAGCTGACTGGCACCATTTCCCCCCACCCTCAGCCCTCAACATAAACACAGAGCTACCTGAGGGAAGCAACTCAGGATGGACACTGGCTGCCTAGCCTGCTTACACCAAGCCCCAACCCCTGTGCTCTGGAGGGACTGCCCTCTCAGTCAAGCTTGTCTCAGTCCCAGCGCAGTGGTCCCCTCTCCCAGAAGACCAGCACAAGCCCCTGCCCGTACCACATCTCCTGATCAGAGAGTTTTGCTGTTCTGGGAATAGCAGGTCTCATTTCACAAACAGGATGGAGCACACTCCATTAAAACTTGCCACATTCAACTACCCACAGCAGGTAAGGAGAGCCTCTGCAGACAACAGGCCTGAAGGATAGAGGAGCCAAAACACAGCAGCAGAGTACATGCAGCACACACTGGAGAACCTCCCTGAAATGCCAGGCCCTGGACACTACATGACTTCTGCATAAGGCCGTGACTTGCAGGAGCAGTAGATATAACCAGCTTTTCTAACACAGAGAAGAAGGCAGAGACTTCTACAAAATGCCAAGATGGAGGAATTTATTCCAAATGAAAGAACAAAATAAGGTCACAGACAGAGATCTAAGTGAAATATATATAAGTAACATGCCTGATAGAGAATTTAGAGCACCAACCATAAGGGTGCTCAGTGGGCTTGAGAAAATAATAGAATACATCAGGGAGACCCTTACCACAGAGATAAAAGAGTAAAAAAAGAATCTATCAGAGATGAAGAATGCAATAAGTGAGATTGGAAACAGGTTTGATGCAATGAACAGCAGGCTGTAAGAAATAGAGGAATGAATTAGTGACTTAGAAGATAAAATAATGCAAAATAATGAAGCTGAACAAAAGACAGAAAGAATTATGCAACACAAGAATAGACTTAGGGAAACTCAGTGACTCTGTCAAATGTAATAACATTCATATTATAGGAATCCCAGAAAAAGAAGAGAGAGAAAGATGGGCAGAAAATTTATTTTAAGAAGTAATAGGAGAGGGGTGTCTGGGTGGCTCAGTCGTTAAGTGTCTGCCTTCGGCTCAGGTCATGATCCCAGGGTCCTGGGATCGAGCCCCACATCAGACTCCCTGCTTGGCGGGAAGCCTGCTTCTCCTCCCAGTCCCCCTGCTTGTGTTCCCTCTCCCACTATCTCTCTCTCTCTGTCAAATAAAGCAATAAAATCTTAAAAAAAAAAAGGAAAGAAAGAAAGAATAGGAGAAAACTTCCCTAATCTGAGGAAGAATACAGACATCCAGATCCAGGAGGCACAGAGCTCTCCCCTCCCCCCGCCCACCCAGTCAGAGTCAACAAAAGCAGGCCAACACCAAGACATATTGTAATTAAATTTGCAAAATATACTGGTAGAGAAAAAATCTTAAAAGCAACAAGATGAAAGAAGTCCTTAACTTGCAAAGGAAAACCCATAATTCCACCTGGATATTTCTCAACAGAAATTTGGCAAGCCAGAAGGGAGTGGCATGATAGGTTCAAAGTGCTGAATGGGAAAAATATGCAGCCAAGAATTCTCTACCCAGCAAGGCTATCATTCAGAATAGGAGAGATAAGGAGTTTCCCAAACAAAAACTAAAGGAGTTTGTGACCACTACATCAGACCTGCAAGAAATGTTAAAGAGGACTCTGAGTGCAAAGGAGAGACCAAAAGTTACAAAGACAAGAAAGGATCAGAGAAAATCTCTAGAAACAATGACATAACAAGTAGTAAAATGGGAATAAATATATATCTACAATAATTATTCTGAATGTAAATGGACTAATTGCTCTAATCAAAAAACACAGGGTGCCAGAATGGATTAAAAAAAAAAAAAAACTCTATGCTGCCTACAAGAGACTCATTTTAGACCTACAAACACGTACAGATTGAAAGTGAGGGAGTGGAGAAACATTATCAAGCAAATTGACGTCAAAAGAAAGCCAGAGTAGCAATAGCTATATCAGACAAACTAGACATTTCTGTTCTTATATTGTTTTTATCCTGCTTTGTTATCAGGGTAGTACTGGCCTCCTAAAATGATTTTGAATGTGTTCCCTCTATTCTGTTATTCGTAAGATTTTGATAAATATTGTCATTAATTATTTTTTTAAATGTTTGTTAGAATTCACCAATGAAACCATGCAGTCTTAGGCTTTTCTATGCTGGGAGATTTTTGATTCCTAATTCAACTTTCATTCTTGTTATTGGTCTAAGAAGATTTCCTATTTCTTCGATTCAAGATTCATGTTTCATTCTTGCTAACTTGAGCAATTTTAGGAATTATCTGTTTTTTTTCTAATTTATCAGATTTGTCAGTATATAATTGTTTAAAGTAGTCTGTTATCATACTGCATGTTTGTGTGGTTATCTGCTGTATTGTTTTCTTTTCCATTTCTCATTGTGGTTTTTGAGTCTTCTGTCTTCTTTTTCTTAGTTAATGTAGTTAAGGCATTGCCAGTGTTGTTTATTTATTTTTTTCGAAAAATTGGTCATCACTTTCAATGTTATGTTATTGTTTATTCTGGTCTCTATTTTATTTTTGATTTTTCTTTATTTCCTTCCTCTACTAAATTTCAGCTCAGTTTCTTCTTTTTCTCGTTCCCTGTTGTGTAAAGTTGTTTATTGGAACTTTTTTTCCCTAATACAAGCATTTATAATATAAATTTCACTCTAACATCTACTTTTGCTGCATCCCATTGGTTTTGGAATATTGTGTTCTCTTTTTCTTTTGTTTTGAGATGTATTTTGATTTGCCATTTGATTTCTTATTTGGCCCATTGCTTGTGCAGTAGTGTGTATTTAATAATATTTACATTGTACAAAAAAGAAATAAATTTTATTCAGTACCTACTATGTGCCAGAAGTACTGCCATAGCAGCATAAATTAGAAACGATTCAGATTAAAGAAATGGCCTTACTGTTTGTTGTTTTCTTCTGCATTTCCTAAATAATTAATCCAGTTCCTTTTCACCATGCCAAATAGATAATCCCTTAGAAAGATATAGTTGATTTTAAAGAGAATATAAAGTTTCTTTTCTTGGAATATGCATCTCCTTGTAGTTTAGAATTTATCATATCTCATAGCTTTGCTCTTATTAATACATTTGCTATTTCCCCAAAGCCATAGGATTCTGATTGCCTTCTTTTCTATACTAGATATTCTGTGTGAGGCTCCTTCACCAAATATTACTGATAGTTTTTAGAAATATTACCATTTTGATCTCAAGCCCAGCACTTTCACTGATTGGCATTTTTCTTTGGTTTGATATTTTATTAAATGGAATGTTTATTCTTTACTGGAATATGAGCTCTGAGCCTCTGATTTTACCCACCAGTGATGGGAATAAAAAGACTGAATAACTACAGTGTTGGTAACTATTCCCACCTGAGTTTTTTACTGTTAACTTCCATATAGGATATCTGTCACCTTAACTTGGTGATTTCATTACCATTGCCATTAATTAAAGTTCTGTTAAGAGTGATGAGTTACTTCTGAGGTCAGTTGTATAGTATAATACAGGTGGAAGTATGGATTAATAAAATCATAGAAAGCTTTGTAGAAAAACGTTACTGGAAAGAAGCCAAAACAAGAAGGAAAACATCATTCAGGAAATACTATTGCACAACTGCCATATGTGTATAGATACTGTAAAACTTGATCAAAGCTTAGAATTTAATTCAAATTCTAAGTGAGTGTATTAATGACTTTTCCAATCAATGGTTCCTTTTCTGTAACCACTTATGTTTTGGGAAGGGGATGGAAAATAGAAGAATTCCCTGGGAAAGAGTCAAGAATCTGAAGTAAGAA
Source organism: Phoca vitulina (assembly GCF_004348235.1). Lineage (NCBI taxonomy): Eukaryota > Metazoa > Chordata > Mammalia > Carnivora > Phocidae > Phoca > Phoca vitulina. Next base: position 14,441,268 of record NW_022589733.1, on the reverse strand, counting down.
ATTACATTATTTTAGTGTAGAAAAGAATCTAAAAGAAAGTAATATAAAATTAATTACAACAACAAAAAATAAAGACCTAAGACTATGTTACATGTACATATTTATCGAGAGGTCCCTATAATAGCTAGTTTTTATTCGCCACTTCACTGACCCCACTATTCTACTAGAGATCCAAAATAATTGTAACTCCTAGGTCATGCCCTCAAATAATTATTTTTTACTTGGAGGTCAAAGCTTAAACAAAAGCTGAGTGAATTAAAGATCTACAAGATAATATGATCACCATCAAATGTCATAGAGTTCAAAGTAGCAAAACTATTGTGAACTGACATGGTCATAGAGAAATCTCTAGGGGAATTGTTGCTCTAAGGATGTGTAGTTTATTAACAACTCTAACAATGACCACAGGTATTTAATGTGCATTGCTTTATATGCTAGACATGATTTATTACACCCATTTCATAGATGAGGACATTGAGACATGGAGAAGTACAAGTACCTGGCTCACAGAGAATAGGAATTATTCTTGGGGCATAAACAATGAAGAAAGTAGTGTGTAGGGGATGTTCTTAGTGTGCATCATGTTTGCATGGTTACTCTCCACCATCTAGAATATGTTGGGAGTAGTGGAACCTAAGATTAGCGGTGAAGAGATGAAGACTTTGAAAGATAGAAATTAAGATTTAATCTGGAATTAATAATTTAGAATAATTAATACAGCCACATGGGCTGGAAGAGTTTGAGTTTCCTTTAGAAGGTGGATCCTGTGAAGTATCTACTTTTCAATTGTGACATTGAGGACTGAGAGGAAAGCATAGTCATGACAGGAAGGCAACTTACAAGAAATGTACTAGTTGAAAATGCAAATAGAAGAATAAAAAGTATATGCAGGGTAATGACTTCGAGACAAGAATGAGGATGGAACATTGGCTGAACATCTATTATGAGCCAAGAATTGTAATTATTAATTAAATCATAACTTCTGTAATTTGCCCTTCTCACAAAGAGGCTCCATGAAAACTATTAATATTGCCAATCAGTACATCAAAATAATATGGCTCAGAGAATAACCTGCATGAGTTTGCACAGCTCAGATGTGGGAGCGTTGGATTTCATTGAGTCTAATTTTCTCTTCCTCAAAAGTTCTTTCCATTTCCACAGGAATTCCTCCTGAGGAAATGCAAGATATTGGATAATTAAAATCTTAGGAATATGCTCAAACTGTCATGAGTAAGGAAACAAAAAGGGTTTTTTGATGTACCCTCAGCTAAACAGAAAGTTTACTTTGTAAGAGAGTAGAATTTCCTCCACATTCTCTGCTACTTAAATTTCATCACATCAGCTTCAATTACAATGTAACATGTTATAATTGATTAATTTTCATTTTATATATTTTTTGCCCTTACTCCATCTTATTCTTATTTCTATAATGATATTTGAATAGTTTCCAGATTAGACCTGAAACCATTCTATGTCAGAAGTTATGGCTAGAACATCCGTCTTAACATTTCTTCTCCTTATGGAAATGCAGATTCTCTCTTATGCAGCAAACTAATTAAAGTCCCTTCCCAACACAATATACAAATGGCACATAAATATTTAACGGCCTGGTTTAGCATTTTTATTAGATTCTATGATACATCAAAGTAGACACTGTTTAAAAGCAGAATCTAAATGATATAGTGCTTTCTAAAACCCCATCATGCATGATGTATTTTACCAATAAAATTTAAAGAAAACATTTAGGCTGTACCGAGAATAAACTATTATTCTTTAGTAATTCTATGACTTGAGCTTGAGCATTCACCAGTAACTCATTATGCTTTTATTAGTAGTAAGTAGTACTGGATGAGCTATACAGGATGTAAAATTACCCAGGATTTTACTTTATAATGTGGCCAGCCCTGCCCCTTAAGGATTACTATAGGCAAGCTTAGAAAAGTGTTCAATATTTTTGACATTACCTCTTCAGAAGTTCCATCTTGTAATTTGAATTAGCTCTACCAATTGGCCTTCCCATTGCCCATTATTCCTTATTCTCCAATTGTGCCTACATCTAATTCTGTGCCTTTGAGGCTTCAGGTCTTTCAGGTTTGTTTTCAGGCTTTCCAAATACCTTTTGCTATTCCAATACCATAGACTGTGATGGACCAGTGATATCTCAACAGAGTCTCACTACCACTCTAAGCACCTAGTCTATGCCATCATGTTGGGTCCACCATACTACTGTCCCTGCTCTTTCAGACAAACCTTATTTGGGAATACCAGCTCTGTGAGCAGTCCTCAAACTGCCTGTGTGGTTGAAACCTTTGGCACATAGTTTATTATGTTATAATTTATGTAGAATGTTTAACAGTTGAACCAAAATAAGTCAATGGGGTACTTTTCCTGAGAGTTTCATCTTTAATCTTCTGGGAGCTCAATCTGGGGCCCTACCTCTAAACCCAACATAGCTGAGTCGATAACCAGTTATTAAAAGGGTAAGTGATTCTAGTAGTTTATGCTATTGAAGTTATCGGTATTCTCAAGATTATTTGCTTTTGAGAAATTTGACATTATACAACATCCTAATAACAGGTGGAGAAGAACTTAAAAGGTGCTAAAAGGGTAGTTATCCCTGGAGTACCTTTCCAAGAAGATGAAAAATAAATACCTAGTTCTAACAGTAATGCTCCAAATGTTACTGTTCTAATTACATCTGGGTTACTGATTGGAAAGACATCAGAGTAGAACCATGAGAATAGGTGTTTTCAGCTATCTTAAGTGTTGCACAAGGAAATCTTTGAGAATCTAAATGCCAAAATCAGTGGAAATCAGGGAAACTGATTTTGTGATGTTACAAGAATTGTTGGTTTTTGATTATGAAAAGGAGATTTTTGTTCCACTCACTCCAGCAAGACATTAAATGGGAGTGATGCAAAATATAAACATTATATTTATATAATTAAACCCTTCGGGCAGTTTTTTAATTTATGGCTTGTGTTCTAAAGCTAAGTACTTGCTTCTGTATCATAATCAACTATTAATGGGTTTCCCTCATAGAATTCCTTTGGAACTAGAAAAAAGATAAATTAAAAAAAAATTATAACTGCTAATCTTCACATCCTTTACAAACACCAAAAGCGTAAACACAGCCAAGTACAGTGTTACGAATATGTTAGTCATATTTGAGTCACTGTGATCTCCAAATATACCATTAGGATTAATTTTATGCAAAGCTCAGATTTCAAATGTGAACAGTTTAACATATGATCCAAACTAACTCCCTTAATATAATAATTAAAATATCTACATATTTGAATAGGAAAAAAAAATCTCTTTAAAGTGATATTTTCTTAAACTCACAATGAATAATTACTAAATAATGGCATATTATTTCTTACTAGGCAAAATTAAACCACTGACAAATGAGATTCATTATGAAAAAAAGGTACCTTAAAAGGTAGATTTGGTATCATTACAGAATGTCTAAGTGCTTTCAAAAGAATATAAAGCACACATGCTACCTCAGTGTTCACAATAATTAGAACATATCCCAAATATGTAAGCATCCTTAAAATCAATGTTATTTCACAGTTATGTTGCAATGGGAAAAGTTCTTACATCAGTGTTGCACCTTATGAGCGAAGATCAATTATTTCTGTTTCCTAACTCCAAAAACCCATATCATCAGGACTTTGCAATTATATTATTATATAAAAACCCACAAAACCTTTTTATAATGTGATTCTATTTATCCTAATTATTATTTAGCATAATATGCTTTAATGGCTTTGTAGTCAGATATCTTCTAGTACCTAGCACCATCTCCATCATTTCCTGGGGATATCTATTTGGCATGCTTCAGCTTTTTCATGGGCAAAATGAGATTAACTATACCTATTGCTTAAGGTTACTTTGACGATAGATTGCAATAGTGCATTTTATGAAATACTTAGGACTGATTATTCAGGTAAACATGACAATGTGAGGGTATTTTTACTTTTCTGTCCTTTATAATGCACCCCAACCAAGAACAATAACAGCCCTATCCTCAGGATATACAGAAAAAAAAAGCAAAAGAGAATAAAAATAATGCTCTATAATCAGTGAAATTAGGGAAGGATGAATACATAGCTACCAGCTATAAACAAAAATGGTCATTGAAAAACAGAAATTTGAATCACAAGAAGGATGGAGGGAGCTTGAGAGTTGATCTAGAATTCCTTGGCTCAGAAGCAAGATGTAGATTTCTCTGAAATATGTCAAGCAGTAGAGATAGAGGATTTCCCACATTAACATTAGATGGCAAACCAAAGATCCAGAAAGCTCCGAGAGCTTAACAATACATGAAGAAAAGCTGGCAGAGCTAAATGGTTCAATAGATAAATCCATAATCAGATGTGGTGATGTTAACATCGCTTTCTCAGTAGTTGATTGGACAACTATCCCCCATCAGTAAAAATGAACAATATCAACCATGTTTACCTAATTGACATTTCACCCATGTAATGCAGAATGTACATTCTTTTCAAATGCAGTGGAATGATAACCAAATAGTTTTGAAGGCAGGCCATATTGATATGTCTCAGTAAATTTCAAGATATTGTAAGCTTACAGAGTATGCTCTCTGACAAAAATTGAAATAAATTATAAATCTGTGATAAGTGAAAAACATCTTACTAAATAAATTATGATACAAAAAAATAAGACCAATTAGGAACTATTTTGAGGAGGAAAATAATGAAAATAGAATTTATTTACAACTTGTGGAATGAGGCTAAGTAGTGAGTGCTTAGAGGGAAATTTATAGCTTTAAGTGCTCACAGTAGAAAAGAAGAAATATTTAAAACCAATGATCTAAGTTTCTACTTTATGAAGCTATAAAAGTGAGCAAATTAAATATAAAGTAAGTAGAAGGAAGAAAATTAATGACAAGAACTGAAATTAATAGACAACAAATGATAGGGAAAATTAACAAAGCTAAAAGTTGGTTGATAAAATGGCAAAATTGATTAAACCAGTAGGAATAGTGATAATAAAGTAAAAATAAAAACCATACAGCCAGCATGTAAGGAACTTGGATGTTGTCACTCCATCCTAACATCAAGTAAAAAGATGAACTAACTGAAAAGAAATCAAAAACTCTTTTTAGATCTGTCAGAGAGGTGAGGCCACAGAGCACACTGTTGTACCCAAAATTGGAAAGATGGACAGGAGGATGCAGAGAATCACAATTTACCAGAGCAGAAACTTCCACAGGAATCAGTGCTAGGTCTGTCATACCTGGATTTCCACAAAAACAAAAACAAAAACCTATGAGACATTCTAAAAAACAAAGGAACAAAACAGTTTGTAGCATGAAGCATTTAACAAGCATCAAAGCCAGGGTTGGATATGGCAAGGATGTTGGGATTATCAAACCAAGATTTTTTTTTTTTTTTTTTAACTAGATTGATATGCTAAAGACTCCATTGGAAAAAGCAGACAACAGCAAGAATATATGGGTAATGTAAGCAGAGAGATGGAAATTATAAACAGATGGAATCAGAATAAAATACTAGAAAACAAAAAAACACTGTAACAGAAATGAAGAATGCCTTTGTTGGGCTTATTAGTAGATTAGACATGGCAGAGGAAAAGATCTCTGAGCTTGAAGATATATATGGCAGTAGAAATTCCTTAAACTAAAAAAAAGCAGAGACACGAAGCTGTCCAAGGACTGTGGGACTACTGCAAATGGTGTAACATATATAATGGGAATAACAGAAGGCTGTCCAAGGACTGTGGGACTACTGCAAATGGTATAACACGTATAATGGGAATAACAGAAGAAGAAGAGAGAAAGGAGTAGAAGCAATATTTCAAACCATAATGAAGAGAATTCCCCACATTAATATCAGACACCAAACCAAAGATCGGGATAAATGCCCATAAAACTACATGTAGGTATGCCACATCCAAACTTCAGAAAATCAAAGGTAAAGAAAATATCTTGAAGAAGGCAGGGGGAGGGGAAACAACTTATTTATACAGAAGCACAGATAAGAATTACCAAAGAAGATTTCTCTTCAGAAACCATTCAAGGAAGGAGAGAATAGAACTATTAAAAGTGTTGAAAGAAAACAAACAAACAGAACACCACACTAAAATTCTTTGTCCTGGCAAATTATCTTTCAAAAGTGAAGGAAACATGAAGACTTCCTCACACAAACAAAAATTAAGGGAATTTGTTGCCAGTAAACCTGCCTTGAGAACAATCCTACTATGCATTGCCAAGAAACTGAGTTTAAAATAAAGTGACATACAGATTAGAAGTAAATGGCCTGGGGCACCTGGCTGCCTCAGTCGGTTAAGCATCTGCCTTCGGCTCTGGTCATGATCCCAGGGTCCTGGGATCGAGCCCCGCATCGGGCTCCCTGCTCAGCAGGGAGCCTGCTTCTCCCTCTCCCTCTGTCTGATGCTCCGCCTGCTTGTGCTCTCTCTCTCTCTCTGTCAAATAAATAAAAAAAAAATTAAAAAAAAAAAAAAAAAAGTAAACGGCCAAAGAAAAATCTGCCACGCTAACAGAAATCAAAAGAAAGCCAGAGGCAGCTATATTTAATTTCAGACAGAGCAGACTTGACAGAATGTACTAATTTTCTTTACATTTCATGCAGTTTTTTATTTCCTATGTGATCATATATGTGCAAAGATGCTGTTTAATTTTCATGTTCTATTAAGTGATAAAACTTTATCTTGTACAACTTTTCTGAAAGATTCTGGTATTCATTACTTGTATGCATTCTTGTGATCCTAGATTTCGTTTTAATCCTCTGATCCATGTCTTCAGTAGCCATCCTATATTAGCAAACAGTCACTTTCATCATTCATATATTGAGAATACAAAGCATGCTGTGCACAAATACATACACACAAGTACACAGACACACACACAAAGAGGCAGCAACTGAGAGAGAAAACATGATCTCTCCAAAGGTCCTATGTAGCTCCATTTTAAATGGAGGAAGCTAGTTGCTAGTTACACATTAAAGAAGGAGAAAGAGGCTGTCATTTATTTGATTAACAACTTCTGTCACCTATTTTGTTATGTCTTCTGCCTCAGAAGAACATGTCTTCACTGTTTTGGGTCTTCAGGTCAGTGAATCTTGAAGCACTGGCCTAAAGTGGTGAAAAGATCTGGTGGTCTCTGCTCTCCTCCTTTTCTCATTTCAATTCACAATTTGCTTTCTCATTTCATAGGTAACAGGTCACAGAAAATCCTGGTGGCTGTCTTCAGTGTCTTACCTCATCCTCACAGGCTACCTCCGTGCCATTCTGTGGTATTGATCTATTTCATACCATGGTGTCTAGATACCACTGGATTTCACCTTTGTAAGCAATTCTAGATCTTGACATATTTCAGGGAAATCTTCTTGCTTCTGAGCCTAGGAATTCTGGATCAACTTTCAAGTTCCCTCCATCCTTTTTTGGTCCACATTTCTCTGTTTTTCTGTGTATAACTTCCCATTTCTGTAATTTGTCATAGTAAAAATGTTGTATAAGAGAAAATATTCAGTATGCAACTTTGTGAAGTTGGCTTTTTCTACTCAACACAATGTCCATAAGATCCATCCATTTTGCTGCATATTAATAGTTTGATCTTTTTTATTGCTGACTAATACTTCACTGTATGGATACACCAGAGCTTGTTTAAACATGTACCTGTTAAAGGACATTTGAGTTGTTTCCAGTTTGGGCTAATAAAAATAAAGCTTCTATGAACAGTCATGTTCAGGTTTTTGTATGAATTAAAATATTAATTTCTCTAGGGCAGATAAATCAAGAGTGAATTTGCTGAGACATAGAGTGTTTGTTTAGCTTTTAAAGAAATTGTAAGCCAGACTTCCAGAGTGGTTGTACCATTTTACATTCACCCCAGCAATGCATTCTCACTACCATTCAGTATTAGTAGTTGTATTTTTATTTTCATATTTGAATAGGTCTATAGTGATATCTCATCTTGTGTGTGTGTGTGTGTGTGTGTGTGTGTGTGTGTGTTTAGGGGTGGGGTGGAGAGGCAGAAAAAGAGGGAGAGAATCTTAAGCAGGCTCCAAGCTCAGCAGCGTAGAGCCCGATGTGGGGCTCGATCTCATGATACTGAGATCATGACCTGAGCTGAAATCAAGAGTTGCATGCTTAACTGACTGAGCCACCCTGGGACCCCTCATTGTGGCTTTAATTTGAATTTTCCTAATGGCTAAAAACGTTAAGCATGTTTTTCAAGTATTTATTTGTCATTTTCATATTTCTGTGGTGAGATATCTAACAAGTCATTAGCCCATTTCTAATTGATTTTCTTTGATATTTTGTTTGCTTTCTCACTCTTAACTGTAAAGAGTTTTTTATGTAGTCTGAAAACAAGTCTTTTGTTGGTTAACATGATTTAAAAATAGTTGTTTCATGGTCAGCAGCTTGATTCTACATCTTTTTGTTAAAAGAGCTAACATAGATTCCTTTCAGATAGTGAAGGTTTTTAATTATTATGAAGTTCAGCTTGTCAGTTTTTTTATGGGTCATGCTTTTAGTGTTATGTCTAAGTCTTAGCCTAGGCCAAGGTCATTAATATTTTCTTTTATAATCTCTTCTAAAAATTCTGTAGATTTTAATTTTACATTGAGATCTATTTTTAATAAAAGTGTGTATAAGATTTAAGATTTAGATTGAATTTTATTTTGGGGTATTGATGTTTATTTTTTTCCTGCACTCTTTATTGAAAAGATTCTCTCCTAAAATTTATCTTTATCTTGGTTTTCATCATTTTGACGATGATGTGACTAAATTTTGTTTTTCTTGTATTGATCCTATTTAGTGTTTCCTGAGTTTATTTTTTTATTTATGTTTTTCATCAAGTTTTAGAAATTTAGGGCCTCTGTTTCTTTTAATATTTTTGTCTACCTCATTAATTCTTATCTCTCCTGTGAATTCAGTTACAAATATTATAAATTATTTGATATTGCCCTACCAGCGTAGGAGGCTCTATTAATTTTTCTTCATTTATTTCTCTAATTTTTTTGTATTTGAGTAATTTCCATTGTTATATCTTCAACTTAACTTATACTTGCATCTGTTCTGCTGCCTTGAAACCCATGCAGTATTTTCTTTTTTAGTTTTCTGTACAATATTGTAGGTTTCAGTACAATAAACTCTATGTAATTCTTCTTTTGGCTTATTTTTTCTTGCTGATATTTATCATATACTTATTCACTACCACTATGCTTTTCTTTATGTATTGGAATCTATGTTAGCTCTTTTAAAAGGATTTTTTTCTGCAAGTTCCAACTTCTAGATCATCTTGGTGTCATTTCTATTGAGTATTTTGTTCTCTTCGTTAAGAACTTCTTCAGATGCATAGTAACTTAAATTATACAGTAGATATTATAGATAGAATGTTTTAGAGAATCTGGATTCTCTCACCTTCTGTTAGACACTGTTGATTTTTGTTCTAATTAGTCATTTAATTTGGCGGTACTCAAAACTCCAAAATCTGTCTTTTCCTGCTGTGAGTAGCAGCTGAAAATCTCTGTTCACTGTTTTCATTTTTTTAGCTGTCGTTTTTATTGGTTCTTTGGCATCTCCCCAGTGCAAGCACAATTCAAGTGTTATGCAAGGATTTGAGAAATGTTTATACTTGGATTTTGTACTTCTACATCTGTGGAATACTACTTTCCAGGATACTCCCCTAACTTTCCAGTTAGTCTGGCAGCTCCAAACTTTATTCTCTTAGTCCTCAATCCAGTAATGTTGTGATTTCTCTGTTTGAATTCTACACATTCATAACAGTGTGGACTTCCCTTAGGTAAAAAGTGTATAATCAAATTATCAGCTAGTATATTTCCTTTTTTCCTAGGTTTGACAAACTTTCTATCTTTTCCTTCTTTTTTTTAAATTTTTCATTCTCCTGTCCCTTCAAATAATTATTTTCTACGTATGTATGTGTGTGTGGGTATGTCATCCAATTTGGTGCAGAGTTTATAAATATTATCTGAAAGATTATTAATCTCCTACAGGCTATTCTGACATTTCTTGAAGCAGGATTTCAAGTATTTTGGATTGTAATGCAAGGAAGATAGGAAATCTTTGGAGGGTTTTAAGGAGGACTATGATGTTTTTGGAATTAACTTTTATGAACTGCAGTCTGTGTGTTAATGTGTGGCTTTTTTATTATAAGATTAGTTAGAGAAGGTCAGTTACAGAAACTCAGGGGATGGTAGTGACTTGTATATATCAGAGTGGTGGATGTGGGTTAAAAATAAGTTCTGTCATTTGCTGTATCACTTTGGGTATGATATTTTATCAATCAACTGTAAAATGAGGTAATGATACATAAAGACACTAGTTTTTGGTGGCGATTAAATAAAATAATATATGCAATATGTTAGACATTACCCGATACAGTAATGCTCTACAGCATTTAATAATTTGCTATGTGTGTATTACATGCCAAATACTGCATGTTGTATGCAGAATTATCCCTCTATTCATCAGTGTAATCATGTAGATGCACATTAATCAGATATCAAATAAATACATTAAAATTATAATGAAATCATTGATAGTTCTTTATGATGACATAGGATTATATAAGATGACTTGACCGAGTGGTGAGAATAATATATAAAAATATAAAATTGATCCTGTTTTGCCTAGAATAATTCAAGAGCCTACAACTGGCTGACCTCCAACTCATGTTAATGTTAATAAGAAGGGTGGTATTTCTGCAAAAGTGAGAAGTGAAATGAGATCTAAATAAAAATAGGAGAAGTTGCTAAGGTGAACAATGTAGGTAAGATTGCTTCAGAAAGAGGAAACAGCATGTGAAATGGCCCAGAGCAGGTGAGGAAATGGAAAAAAATCACTGTGGTTAGAGTATAAGGATCATCATCCTGCACATGGTGCTGACAATAGGCAGGAGTCAGGCAATACAGGGGACTTGCATGCCATGAAATGGTTTGATTTTCATCTTTAAACCAAAACCAAAACCAAAACAAAAACAGCTCTTTATGAGTTTTAGGTAAAAAAGCTCAAACAGACTTCAGTATGGAGAAGATACTGGAGATAGACAAAATTGGATAAAAGAAGTCTCAGTAAGTGTAGAATGATGAAGTTGATGTAGATAAAATGATGGTGGTGGTGCTGCTGCTATCTGTGGTTGTGTTTCCTTGTGTGAGATTTGGAGAGAAGGCAAAATGGTAGGGAGAGGATTGTCTTAATTTTGGGGGGGGAGGCACAACTTCTGTACATCTGATACTCTATGGCAGGAAAAACGACTGACAAAGAAACAAGATAAAATTAGTCTATTTCATACTTCATTAGCACAAACAGGAGGAGGAGTTGCTGGGTCTTCCTGAGCATTTACTGATCCTTTCAGGTAAGGAAGAGTTGCTTGGAGCTAATTATTAGGGTTTCAGTGGTGTTTGAAATGTCTCAAATACTTAAAAGGTACCTGAAATCCAATTTTATTTTAACATAACATTATCTCAGTGATGGCTTTATCATAACATAAAGCAGATTAGATAGAATTTTTCTCTTCCCTCTGTCAGATTGAAGTTCTGTGTATCATTAAAGAGACAGAGCAATTGTACAGAGATAATCATCATACCAGTCCCCAGATGCATCTGGAAAACGATTAAGAAGCAAAGAGGAAGCTAATGAAAAGATCCCCTGTGGTTACAGAAATTACATGCTTTGGTCTTTTCCTCCACATATTTTCTTTGTTAGATTCTTTTGCAAAACCTGGCAAAAACATATTTATTAAACTGCCTCTATTTCCCTAATTTGCTTTATCTCTCGGAAACCAAGAATAGAATGGTACAAGGAAACATATAATTGTATTGTTTCCTTATAAGTGTTCGTATGAAAAAAGGGTTACTTGACTAGCTTTCTAATCCCTTCTATCTTCACACACAGAGACACACACAAACTTATACATTATACTCGTAAATAATGATGTCAAGATCTTGTGAAAGCAACAATTTCTATAATAGGTATGCTTCTGTGTATATATAAAGTGTTTCATTTATCATATCAATATTGCTTTTCTTGGATCATTTATATGGAAGTTGATCAATGCTTCCTGACCTATGCCAACTCTATCTAAATGGAAAAAGTAGCATTGTCCCCTAGAAGACTACATAGCACAACTAGAGTAATTCATAGAGCAATACCTTGTCTCTGTACAAAAGTGTTGATGGGAGTTCCAACTATATAAAAGTCCATTAATGCTATCCCATTGAAAATGTTAAAAGGACTGATGTGAACCAAAGAAAATCCAATTAACAGGCTGGATATGTGGACTTCTATTCTCAATGCCTAGGGGTACTCTTGGGGAAACCAATGGTCAAATGTGTATCTTGGGTAGAGAAGCGATCTGCTTTTGTCACTGGTAACGTCAACTGATAAACATGTGAAATGTGTGTGTGTGTGAACATGTTGGATTTGGATCACTGACAAAACATTCACGTATGTGTCTTACTGTAAAAGAAAGTTAAAGCACATAATGTTCATGCTTCTGACTTCAGAGTATAAACTGGTCGTGGTGCCTCAATATTTATGATTTTTTTTTCTTTTTGGAACAATCAGAATTTTAGCTGCTTAGAACCATGATGAGAAATATAAGTGCTTTATGTATTATTAAATGAAAAACAATGATGATCAGTATGTGCATTTTATACAAATTATTTTAGGCCTGTGTGTATTGTTGTGTGTGTATGTGTGTCTAAGTCAGAACTGATTCTTGCTTGATTGCATATTACCCAAGTCATCTAAGAGGCTAAGAAGGCTCTTTCTGAAGTTGACTTCATATGGTCTTGTCCTAGGATGCTGATTCCTGAAAGTAAGAATACTGTCTTTGAGTATCAGCAACATTTTTGATCCCTAAGAAAGAATATTGGCCTCACAAGCACCATCACCATGCTAAAAAAGAACTTCAAAAAAGACTGAATGACCCCTTTGACTCTGCCAGTTAGCGTCCTGTGAATATCTTCCATCTTAATGTAGATAAAGTGTATCTGGATTTTATTCATAGTTGAATTAAATTAGAAGGGTAGGCATCAACATATGGTGGTAGGTAGAAGACTCCATAATAAATGGTTAATTAGCTTCCTAAATCATGGTCTTAGGTAAATAGCAATTGTTAAAGAGAGGGAGATAATACTGAGGTAGTTAGAAAAGACAGACAAAAAACTTGGGCATTAAAATAAGAGTCAAGAAGAGCTTCTAGGGAGGAAGTGTCATGATGAGATCTAGTTTCTTTGGAATATGAATGATAAGTCAGTGGTCAGGGTATGGTATTTGAGGTAGCAATGAGGTCATAAATTTAGAAAAGTAGGTCAAAACCTGTAAAAATCTGTGAAATGGCTTTCTCCTTCAGAATATCCTTATGAAGCTTGCTGTGGAGACTCTCATTCAAAGTTCACAAGGGAAAGAGAGTGGGACTGATGGCTGACAGTTTTGAGTTCAATTCCAACTCTTCTCCATCTGAGTTGTGTGGTGTGGGGTGCATTACTTAACTTTTATGAACTTCAGTACCACTAATATGAAAGGGAGATAATACTGCTCACTGAAGAGACATTATAGCTTGGGGTTAAGAGCTCATACTCAGAAGGAAAATTCTGGTTTTATCACTTACAAGATCTATATGCTTGGTAAAACTTATAAACCCAACGTCTTTTCCTCATCTTTAAATTGGGTTATCACATGGAACTGTTGTAAGTACTGATCATATAATTTCTTATAATAGGGCCTGGAAGAAAAGATGCTTAAAAACTGTTCATTATTTGTTTTATTGTTATGACATGATGGTGGTTTGAAAAATGAAATAATATATGGTTGTAATGTGTCAAGCATAGTGTGTAGGACATAGTAAAGATGGAACAATGGTATTTCATCACACCTGTTTTCCCACTAAGAAATGTCAAGGTAGACTCTTCCGTGTGTCATTTCCAGCAGGAAGTCTCATTGTCTGACTATTACTCTTTTTAGTAGTCACACTACCTCTAGGAAATCTTTCTACCAACAGTCATAACTAGCCTTTCTCCAAGTGCTAAAAATAAACTTCCTCACCTCTTAATTAATCTATTCTAGCCCTGTAGAGCGGAGATATAAACTCAATTTCCATGGGGGGCTCTTCTTAGCAGGAACCTATTGACACAATGTGTCACATTAAGCCATTGATCTCAAGTATGGACTCATCTTACCTAACACAGTTAAATATATTTCATAAACACATTCATGGAAATTTATATTTTCTGTCTTTTATTTATATAAAAAACTGTGCTCTTTTCTCTCCACAAAAGAGAAAATATATATAGCCCTCTTCTCACTAATATATATATATTTTTTTTTTTGAAAGATTCCGCAAATTTCCTTTAAATCCTATCCGTGTATGAGTAAATAGAACCTCAAACAGGTAAACTTGCTTAACAGCTACTAACACACAAGATGCTGATCTGTAGAAAACCCTTTCTTCCCTAAACTTTATTACTTTATATTTAGTATTAAGTAATTAAAACATATACACTATACTTGAAATAGCAAGCCACGTTAACAATCTACTGAAATTAGCATATTTCTTAATCTTGTTTAAAATCTAAAAATGCTGTAGCAGCCCCATAAACAATGACTATTTTAAAAATAAATGTCACTGGATTACCAGAAATTGTCTCAACTGAGGCACTCTCTTGCCATCTGCTCCTGAGAAGCCATGTAGACTTTACATTTCGAAAATAGTTCATCATCCCTGTAGCTTCAGGGACATCAGTAAAAATTTCTGTAGATAACAGATTATCTGTCAGAAAATTCCATGTGTTAACTATTTTTCTCTATCACATTTTCAGAACTAATTAAATATTTAAGCTAATCAGATGTTGAGAATTTTTTGATGTGATTTGTGAAAAATATATTACAACATTAACTTAGGGATTTCACAACTTCCTATTGTTCACTGTCTGAAGATGAAGTCTGTGTTTCCAAAGGATGTTATTAAAAGTAGTTGAAAAGTACATATGGCAGATCATTAATTTGGCCATTTTGCACATTGTTTTCATTTTTGCAGCATCTGGAAAAGTTAATGGGAGCTGAAAATGACAAGGCAAGAATAAACGAAAGCCACTAGAGGAGTGCAATGGTTTTCCTCTTTGAAAGCAATTTAGGTATAGCCCCTTAATAATTGTACAGAAACAGAGATCCCTGCCCCTGGCATAGGGTATTGCCATAGGCTTGCGTTTTCCATCACTAGACTAAATGTTCTGCATTGATACACATCAATAATATTCCATGAAGGTGGAGTAGACAGAATTCAAAGATTTGGAAGAAAAAAAAATCAGATGTCAGCTTGCTATGTGACCTTGGAAATGTCACTTTTCCTTTCAGACAGTTAGTTTTATACTCAGTAGAAAAGCCTTGGATAGATCTCATTCTCAGTGTTAATTTATCAGCAACCCTCCTGATCAAAGCCTTTCACATGCTCATCACAACATATTTATACTTGAATGCTGAAATTCTGGTGCTGAAAGCTTTCCTGCTTCTCTATCAAATAAGGTACCATAGTGGAATTCAAGGAAATGAAAATGACAACAATGCACTTTAATTATCTACTCTAATTAATGCAGAACTATATCATGCAAAATCATGTTACACACAACACCTCGTCAACTGATTATAATCTATCACGACAAGGCTATTGATAACTACAGAGCTGGTTAATCTCACAGGTAGTTCGAATGATGTTAAAAATTCTCTCCTATCTCTGTCTCTGTCTCTGTCTTTCTCACACACACACATTCTCACTTTCGCATACTTACATTAGTTTAAACACCATTAATTGCTACAAGTTTCTCTTTAATTATTTGTAAGAACTTTTAAGCTACCTAGAGTCTGAATGACCATTTTCTGGTTAGTTCAGTCATCCCTATTAGATATCAATTTTGAACATCTGTATGGAGTAGATTATGCAAGAGAACAGCAGGATATAGTCCAACAATGGTCAGAACTAGTGTCAATAAGGTAGGACTAGGTACTGATGGAAGGAAACATGATGGAAAAAGGGATATTCCAGAGGTATCCTCATAAGTATAGAAAGCCCAGGATTGGTCTCTCAATAAGGAGGATCCAGTCTGATGAAGTTACTGAGATCTTTAAGGAAAAAAAAAAAAAATGAGAAGTAAAGACAGGATGGGACTTAGTTCTAAAAGGAACTCATAATAAGTCTATTTAGTCCAGATACTATAAGAGGCATGCCATGCCAAAAATACCAGTGACACTGGAGAATTTCATGCTGAGTTTCCAAGGATTGGGCTAGATCTACTTAAAACCCTGCTACATAAGTTCACAAGGGGGAGAAGAGCTAAAGCAAAGCTCTTGAAGGGGTAAAAGGGCTTAATGTAGTGTTTCTTCTCCCTCTTTTATACTGAAATTGAGTTGCCTTATTCCCCATATGTCCTTCGTCTCTTCTTACCTACCTTTCAAAGAGATAACAAACTATCTTGTAAAATGATCAGTAGATATGTGATGAAGAAATATATTATTCACTCCTCATTTATATATATGCACACTTGCTTTTAAAATACTTTATATTCACTCTTACGACAAAAAAATAATGACTATGAGAACAAATTTTTAAAATACAAAAAAGAGATACAAGTAGAAATAAAAAAAAACAAATCATCCCAAGAATATGGCTGTTTTGATTTGTTCTCATCTAGTAATTCAGGCATGTTTATATAGTTCTGAACATTTGGTGTATAAAATTTTATTTCCTGATTTCTCTCTAAAATTCTATCAAATATTTTCATGTTGGTTCATACAATTCATATATAGTATGATTGGATTATATTCCATTCAGTTAATGGTGCATCATTTAACCATTAACTTATTGTTAAATAATTTATTGTTTTAAAACCTTTTAAAAGTGAACATGTCTGTGCATTGAGGTGTTTACTTTTTCTGTAATACATTTCCTTTATTTTTTTTTTTTAAAGATTTTATTTATTTATTTATTTGAGAGAAAGAGAGAGACAGAGAAACAGCATGAGAGGGGAGAGGGTCAGAGGGAGAAGCAGGCCCCCTGCTGAGCCGGGAGCCCAATGTGGGACCCGATCCCAGGACTCCGGGATCACGACCCGAGCCGAAGGCAGTCGCCCAACCAACTGAGCCACCCAGGCACCCATACATTTCCTTTAGATAAAATCAAAGAAATTAAACCAAGAGGTATAAACTATTCTTTAGACATATTCTTTTTTAGACATATTCTGATTTGTATTATTTTTATTACACATATAAAATCTTTCTAAATTTATTTTATTTATTGACAGAAAATTTATAAGCTCCCAATTTATTCCCAAAGAATTTGGATAAATCTTAAATGATATTTTGGCCATAAACTGTTTTCAAATAGAAATGATGCATGCCAGTTATTATAAAAAAATTAAATGATAAAGTAAGATCATAAAAGGAATATAAACACAATTTCTACAACTTTCACCATCTAGAAATAACACAGTATTGAAAAAACCTAACCAAATATTTTTCTATGTGGATGTAAAAATAGGAGATAGGATAGAAGGATGGATTGATAGTTTTATATAGATTTATATATATGCATATGTGTTTAAAATGATTTTGTTAGGTACACCATGTCATCTAAAGTAATTATATTTGATTTTAGCAAAATGAGACAAAGAAGGAAAGGATACACAGAACTATTGATGTACTAGGAAGCATATTTTCATTATATCAGGTAATCATCCTGTAAAATAGGCTTCTAAAATAAAGCCAAAAATAACACAAGCAAAGATATTACAGAAGTAAGTTATATAGTTATCATTTATTATTTTGAGTCTCAGCTATTAAAAGTAAGAAATTTAGATTATACTATATTTCCTCTTACCAGACTTCTTCTTTATCTCTAGATTGTTAATTTGCCAATGTTTACATCCCTTATTCTTTGTTCTGTAGTTCTCTTGATCCCCTTTCCTCTAGAAGCTGAGTAGAATAGAACATTTTTCATGACATAAATAAGCAGAAAGAACATAGAATACTTTCAGGTGGATGAGCATGCCCATCTGTCTCTAAATACAGAGTTCCTGTCTGGATCAAATTTGATATTACCTGTAAGTAAGACAATATGGGCACAGAAATACTTGATTTATATGTGAGTTGCAATGTGTCTTTGGGAGAAAAAGAAAAAAAAAAAAATTATGTATCTTGCTCAAAAGTTTATTGATTCCAGGGCTCCATGTTTAAGTTGTTCACAGTTCATGTCATGGGAACATTTGCTGCTACACAAACACCTCACGACATCCACCCCAGTTCCTCTGTTGAGGAGAACCTCTCTTGAGTCTATTTACTTTTATTCATAGTTACTTGGTTAATTATGATATATTTAAATGTTCTTCTGCTTACTGAGACCTTATTCAATTTTTTTTTCCTCTCACTGTTTCCTTTGGATAGTTTCCTTTATTATGTCTTTAAATCTATTAACTTTTCTTCTGCAGTATCTAATCTGCTGTTAATCTCATACAGTATATTTTTAATTTCAGATAATGTACTTTCCGTTTCTAGAAGTTCCATTTAGATTGCTATCATGCTTTTCTTTATCTATTTTGATATATGGGAAATATTTATCATAAGTATTTTAATATGCTGTTGTGCAGTTTTCTTTGTCATTTTTGATCTGTTTCTTTTGACTGTCGTTTCTCCCGGTTATGAGTTATATTTTCTTGCTTCTTGGAGTTGTTTTCTTGATTTTGTTATGTGTCTTTAAATATTGCTGTTCTTTGTTTATGAATTTGCTTAGTATTATTTGGATTCACTTTAATCCTTTTAAATCTGACCTTTTAATTTAGTTAGGGAATCCCAAAGCAGCTATGACTTCACCACTAGAATAATACTCTTCTGAATACTGTCCACATTAATCCCTGCATTCAGAGGTCTTTCTACTCTGGCTAGTTGAAACATGAACGTGAATTTTTCTGTTTATTCATTTGTGGTATTTCCTTCTTGACTCTTGAGTACCTCATATGCATGTGCAGAAAAAATCTCAACTTAGAATTCAAGGGGACCACTGTGCACATCTCTGGTACAATCTGGGAAGTTCCTCTGTAGTATTTGCTGCTCAACTTTGAGCTGTCTTGCTCTCTAAATTTTACGCTCCATCTCTCCCTCTCAGCAAGACCACAGGGCTGCTTGGGTTCTCTTCCCTGTGCTGAAGCCTAGAAACTCATTTTAGTCAGTGAACTGGGTCTCTGGGTCTAACTAAGGTCTTGGGATCTCTGCTTTTCATTTGTCTTTAGTCCCATCCCCCTTCAATCCTCATACTTTTTTTGTTATAAGTTGTACACTTAGGAGAATTTGTTAAAACAATTTTTGTTCCTGTTCTACAGTTTTAGCCATTTATCTATTTCTCAGGTGGTAATACATACTTTCTAACTTAGCTTCAAGGGAGAAGAGGAAAATGTCAGGGTATTTTAATAAATAATAAAATGCAGTGGAACAAATACACAGGACTTTGTCTATAAAGGAAATGTTTTTTGAAGGAATATATCCATTTCTAAATGTCCACACTGTTTTTAATGAGTATGTGTATGTTATATTATTTATGTATATTCACAAATATTCTCCTGTTTATAGATTCTTACTGCATATGTTTTTCTCAAGTTGTTGGGGGCCCTGTTTAATTTTCTCAAAATACTTTTTTTTTTTGTAGTTTCTATTTACTAGAGCCAATTTGCAACACAAAACTATCAACCTTCTTTCAAAGAGAGTAGATATCAGTAGTAAAATTGGAAACTGATACATTATTTCTGTTTTGAAGTGCCTACCTCATATATGATAGATAGCTACCAGCAAATATACTGTAGACAGGAAAGTGTATTTGGAAAGTTTATGAGAATTATTTTCTTCAAAAGAACATCAGGCTTAAGAAAGAAAAAGTAAAACTCTATTAACACCAATCAAACCATCGAGAGAGGAACTCTACCAGGAAAATGCACAGCCTCAGAGTTCATGTCGGAAAGGTAGCACACATTATTTCTAAATGGATTTTTTTAAATCCATTCTCTGGTTTAGTGTTTGTATTGCTCTGTATAATTAAAAGGTTTCCTCATGTGTAGATTTTCAATTTCATTACTTGTGGGCTTAATAGATAGGCAGGTTTGGAAAGGAAATATGTGGTTCATAATGTTTCAGAATGATCTATTGCAGACAGTTTTATAGAAAACAGATACCTCCAGTGTAATATGCAATTCTAATTATCTTAGAATCATGTGATATACATAGCACAGCACATTTCAAATTTTAAGGTACTTTTTTTTTCTATTCTCATTCCATTTAGCCCACTGTTGTAATCCGTTTTATGTCTGCGTTTTAATTTTGTTTATGTGCCGTCTCACAATGTACTTAATATCTCAAAGTGTTTTGCCATAAGCTCTAAGAAAGGCATCCTTTCATTACCACAAATGAATTATTTTTCATAAAAATTTCATTCCCATATATTTCATTAAGTCCCTCTTCAGGTCAGAGCTGCATCACAAACACACACACACACACACACACACACACACACACACACACCCTGAGAAAAGATACATATGCAAAAGAGTTGCTTGGGTGTATCAGAAAGGAATACCCTACAAATATAAATTAGTAATGTATGCATGGGACTGCCTTGGCTGTGGATAGAAACAATGATTGGATGGTAGATACATACAACAGTGTGAATTAATCTCAAAATTATTTTGCCAGCTGAAATATAGAAAAAGAAAAAGACATGCATTCTATATGATTCTATGTACGTAAAAATCCAGGAAATATAACCTATAGTGACAAAAAAAATTCACTACCAGTGGACATGAAGAAATTTTTGGGAGTTATAGATATGTTTATTATCTTGATTATGATGATTTCATAGGTGTATACATATGCTAAAGTTATCAAATTATATCCTTGAAATTTATACCTTTTAATGTATATAATTTATGTATCAATAAAGTTGTTAAAATAATCATCTGTTAAACTGCAAAGAGAAAATCAAGTGAAACAACAGGAATAGTAGAAATAGCTTGGACCTAATAGTTAGATGACTCTGAAACTCTTAATTCACATCTAATTAGTTGTATAAACCTGAGCAAATCACTTGTCTATGTGACTGTTTTTGTTTCTTAAGACTTTTCAAGTATATTGTCCTGTAGAGTGCTTTATCTTGCAAATGAGGAAAGTAGAGCTTAGGAGGGAGGTAATAGATGAAATTATTTTTATCCTTTCAAATGGTATTTTAAACTATTAAATGTCTTTATTAACATTTAGGTATGATTGTGTCAAAAATTAAATAGGAATCACAGTGTATGGTATTTCCAGTTTTTCTATATCCTCTCCAACACTTGGTGTGGTGAGTCTTTTTCATTTTAGCCATTCTAACAGATATGTAGTATTATCACATTTTAGTTGTAATTTGTATTTGTAATGACTAATGATGTTAATTATCTTTCTATGGGCTTATTTGTCCTTATACCCGTTACCTCACTTACCATGATATATCATACTTCATAGACCCTACGACTGGGCAACATCTTTTTCATTTTTTTTGCTTGTTCAAGTTGTTGACCTTAGAGCAGGGCACTGGTTCTACATTCTACTTTCAATCTTCCCCTATCCTCAGTGGAGCTTTTTCTTTGGACCATGTTTGCCTTTCAATATGTTTCTGTAGTATGTAGTGGTAATTTTCTTTAATTTCTTCTTTTTACTTCTTATACTTACCGTCCCAAAGTAGTGTCTCCCCATATATAAGCCTTTTTTTTACGGTAAACCCTTTGGCAATTGGTTTTTAATGTTAGAGCACAAGAAATCTATTCATTTTGCATTGACCTTTCCAGATTTATCTGTATTCAGTGATGCTAAATCAAACTTTGCATGTGAAATAAATGTGCACATCTGGATGTTTTGCCATCTCATTCTTTTTGGTAACTCAGTATGATATTTAAGTGTCTGTTTTCTGTTGGTTGTCTTTGCTATCAGCCTTCCCTTTGATCTTATTTTAACTCTTGAACAATCTAACAGATTAATGGTAAGCAATATGACAGATTCAATGTGAAAAATAAAACAGACTTAATAGTTCAAAAGTCAGTATCTTTTTTGGTTTCCTTTTTTGCTTTTGTAAAGAAAATAAGGTTGTGGATTTTTTGTTTGAAACAAAACACAAGTAAACCCCCTCCCTGCCTAGTCTTTCCCCTGTTTCTGCTTGGTGTTGGGACTGCTGGTTGGGGGCGGGAGAGGCTGGACTTCCCTGGAACTTGAGAAGAAAGTAGGGCATTCACTGTCGTAGGAGTTTCCTTAGAGCCGGAGAGGGAGGGCATGGGGAGTGGAGCTTGGCTTTGTTAGGTAAAAAATTAAAATTAAAAAACTCAACACACATGCTCACTATACAAATGGGGGCCAAGAAACAACATTGCTCCAAGTACCTCCAAGTTGGAACCATCTCTGGCATTTAGACTCAGGGTTCTGATGCAGCCCCTGGCCCTCCCAATTCCCTGAGTTCTGAGATGGAGGACAGGGCAGGAAACAAGAGCTCTCAGACATTCTCCTCCTCTGTGATTAAAAAAAAAAAAAAAAAGTCCTAAAAAAGCACACAAAGCTTTTAAACTTTCCTGAAGCTTCTGTTTAAATAGTTTACCAATTTCTAATTGGATACTGTGGCTTTTTTATTACTGAGTTTTGGAAGTTACGTATTTTGGACAAAAGTCCTGTATTGTATAAATGTTACAGATATATATATAAATTATTTCGCACATTTTATGGCTTGTCTTTTCATTCTTGTCACAGTGTTTTGAACAGTCCTTAAAAGTGTTTTGAAAACAGAGCTCAAGTTTTTAATTTTTGATAAATTCCAATTTATCAAATTGCTGTTTTATGTATGGTACTTTTCTTGTTACATCTAAGAAATCTTATATCACGTAAATTCCACAATATTTGTTCCAGTATTTTCTTTTATTTTTATAATTTTAGGTTTTACCTGTACGTCTCAATGATCCATTTTGAATTTTTATATATGATGTGAGTTATGAATTGAAGTTCAATTTTTTTGCATGTGGATATCCAGCAAATTTTTTTGAAAAAAAACTATTCTGTTTTGAATGAAATATATTCATACTGTTGTCAAAAGTCAGCTGACCATATAAGTATTGATCTATTTCTGGATTCTGTTTTTCCATTAATCCCTTTGTCTATCTTTTAATGCCAATACTATGTTGTCTTAATTACTATTGCTTTATAACATACATTGAAATCACTTAATGGTTACTCACTCAACTTTGTTCTTTTTCAAGTTTCTTTCTGTATTCTACTGTCTACATTTACATTTGAATATTAGATCAACTCATTACATTTTACCAAAAAAAAAAAAAAAAAAATTTTGCCTGGTAACATTTTGATTGTGATTGCCTTGAATCCATAGACCGATATGGGAAAATCAACCTCTTAATAATATTAAGCTTTATGACCAATGACTGTGATCTAGCTCACAACATATTTAAGTTTTCCTAAATATTTTTGGTAATATTTTTTGCTCTGATATCTACTCTGTGTGATGTTAATATAGTCTCTCAAACTTACTTTTGATTAGTGTTAGCATGGCATATATATGTATATATATGTATATCTAATTACTTTAACTTATTTCTGTCCCTACATTTAAAGTTATTTTCTTTTAGGCAGCATACAGTTGGTTCTAACTTTTTTAATTCAATCTGACTGCCTCTTTCTTTTAATTGAGATTTTCAGACCATTTACATTTAAGTGATTGTTGATACCGTAGGTTTAAAGCTGTCAACTGGCTATTTGTTCTCTATTTGTCCAATATGTTCTTTGTCATTTTTTTTTCCTTTTATGTATTTTTTTTTTTTTTTTTTCTGTAAGTCACTATTTATTTTTTTTGTTTTTTAGTAAAAATTAAAGTATTAAATTTTTCAGTGATTATACCCCCATTACTCTTTTCTTGACCTTTGTGTTGTTGCCATGACTTTACTTCTTCAAATACACCTTATTATTTTTCTTATATTTCTGTATTTCATTTCTTTTATTACATATATTTTTTTATTTTTAACACTACATTGTTTTTATTTTTGTTTACACTCTTGGTTCTCTTTTAAATAGATTTAAATAACAAAAAAAGTCCTATATATTTACCCATGTCTTTTATTTCTTTTGCTATTCATTCTTTGCATAGGTCCATGCTTCCATGTTGTGTAATTTTCCTTTTGCCTGGAAGACTTTCTTTAAAACTTGCTGCAGTACAGAAGAACTGTAGCTTGCATATGTGTGAAAAAGTCTTTATTTCACCTTTCTTTTTGAGACAGATTTCTATGGGTATAGAATTCTAGATTGAAAGTTTCTTTCTTTTATTATTTTTCATATTTGAAAGATGTTTCTTCTTTTTCTTATCTGCATTGTTTCCAGACTGAAATTTTCTACCTTCCTTATCTTTGAGGTACCATGTCTTTTTTCTCTAGTTTCATTTGTCCTGAGCAATTTGATGACATTGTGATTTAAGAGTAGTTTTCTCCGTATTTCTTTGTTGAGCTTTTTGTGTGTATGGATTTATAGTTTTCATCAAGTTAGAAGTTTGTCAGCCAATAATTTTTTTTCTGTCCTTCCTCTCCAATTACACATGTATTGGACCACTTGAAATTGTTTTACTTCTCATTGATGGTCTATTCATTTTTTTTTCAGCCCTTTTTTCTCTTTGGATAATTTCTTTTGTCATGTCTTCATGTTTGTTCTTTTTTTTTCTGGATATCTAGTCTGCTGTGATTCTCACACAATGTTTTTTGTTTGTTTTATCTCAAACATTGTAATTTTCATCTCTAGAGGTTACTTTGGGTCACTGTTATATTTCCCAGCATGTCCACTGAAACTCTTAAAATAATTGGAACAAAATGTGCATAGGTGTCTATTTCTCATTACTCAATTCAAGAGGACTGTGATGTTTTCATATCAGAAATGAATACCTGTTATTGGTTACCAGAAAAAAAAAAAAAAAAATCACAGATGAGAAGAATTCATCAACCAAACCATGTTTAGATGAATGCAGCAAATTATTCATCTTTCACTGAAGCTCACTTGGATTAAATAGTCTGCTTTTTTCTTCTGATTAGTAAGACCTCATATTGAAAAAGTAACTAGAAGTGTGAAGTCAGAACTTTCTCTGACAAGAAAATAAGCAGTTGCCAATTAAACCACTCCCATCTGGATAGACACACTTTGAAATAATTTTGTTGTTTGTCTAAACACTGCAACCCATGAGAAGTAATTAGTATTTTTCTGACATTTTATTCTTTCCAGACTCCTACATAATGTTAAAGTTTCATGGAAATAATTCCCATCAAAACCTGTTCAAGATATTTTCTATTTGCTAGCCACTTTGGTTATGAC
Organism: Phoca vitulina; assembly: GCF_004348235.1. Classification (NCBI taxonomy): domain Eukaryota; kingdom Metazoa; phylum Chordata; class Mammalia; order Carnivora; family Phocidae; genus Phoca; species Phoca vitulina. Next base: position 14,415,828 of record NW_022589733.1, on the reverse strand, counting down.
TTGGAGGCTGAACTTTGTGGACAGCATCAGTGGACTCCATTGCCCTTTGGTAAGGTTAGAGTTAGACCAAAGGGATGCATGTATAGGATTTTAGAAAGCAGGAGAGTAAGATCAGGATATTTAATTCCCTGTTTCTTCCTTGCCAGTTTACCATAGGTTGGCTGATCCATTTCCTTATGACCACAGATTCAGGAATCCTGTTCCATGCTGATCTCTCTCCAGTTTCTGTTAACTACTGTCTCCACTATTTCTTTGAACCTTCAGTAATTAAATAGTTCATTCCTGTTACTAACCCTGGGATGCTTCACCCTCACCCTCCTGTATTGATTTCCCCCAAACCTGCTTATGTTTTAGAAATAATCCCTATACTAAACTCATAATTATTTAGCTTGATTATTTGTTTCACAGTATCTTCATAGAAAGAGTAAGGAACTTTAGATATTGTCTCCTAACTCATTTTATGAATGAGGAACCTGAGACAAAGTGCATGTCATAATCTTTAACATACCATATCATTTTTTCTCCTAAATAACAATAACATCTAATAATTGTTTTATAGTGATAAAGTCACATAACTAGAAATCATCCAGAGAGATTCCTATGTCATACTGAGGATAAAATTGAGTTTCAAAGAGGTTGACTTTCTCAGAATCAAATGAAGGTGGTCAGAAGAGAACTGGGATTAGAATTGGTCACTTGAGGTGATGGTCTTTGGGCTATATGAACACAGTAATAGAGCCAATGGAATAAATAGAATCAAGTCAATAGGATCAGGTATTTGAAGTTTGAGGTGTCTAAGAAGATGTGAATTTATGAAATCCATAATGCCAATTATCCCACTTGGGGTTGTAGTTCAATGCTTTGAAATCTAAATTGTCCAATAAATTGGGACAAATGACATCCTTAATTCCAATTTTTGTAACTCTGAATTCAATGTTTCACTAATTAATACATCATTCATCTACTTAAGTATCGATTGATCATGTATTCTATGTGGGGATCCTGTAGGGAGAATTAATACAAGGGTGAAAAGATATGTACTTACATGGCCTTTGGATGTAATAGCCTTGTTGGGGAAATGGACATTTAAAAAGGCAGTCAATATAATTTTGTAAATGCTATTAAAAAGGAGTCACAAGATGCTATAGAAATATTAATCATGGACATCTAAAGCAATTTTGATGGACAGAGGAGAATCTCTTGAGGATATTATGAGTAAACAGTATGAAATGCAATTTGAATTAACTGTAGGGTTTTTCGGCTTTAGCACTATTGCCATCTGGACCATATAACTCGTTGGTGGGGGTGGAATGGGGTTCTGTCCTATGTATTGTAGTGTGTTTAACAGAATCCCTGACTTCTTCACACCAGATGCCAGTAATAGTACCAAGTATAAAAATCAAAAACTTCTCCAGACATTGTCCAGTGTTCTGGGGACAGCAAAATGCCTACAGTTGAGAAAGAAAGAGACATAGGATCAAAAATGCTAGAGAATGTAGTCTGAATAATGTCCACTAAAGATATCAGGTTCTGATCCCTGGAAACTGTGTGAATGTTACCTTATTTGGTAAAGTTTGCAAGATGGGATTAAATCAAAGATAATAAGATGAGATTATCCTACATTATATAGGTGGGTCCTATATACTGTCACACTATGTCCTTATAAGAGAGAGGGAGGGGGAGATGACACACATACAAAAGAGGAAAAGGCCATGTGAAGGTGGAGGCAGAGATTGGTGCAATGCGGCCTCAAGCAAAGTAACACCAGCGGACACCAAAAGGTGGAAGAGACAAAGAAGAAATTCTCCCTTATGTAAATTCTCCCAGTATAGCCCTGTTGACACCTTGACTACAGCCCAGTGGAAATGATAAAATTCTGGTCTCCAGAATTATAGTAGAGTAAATTTCTAATACATAGACAATATAGGCAGATAAAATAGGATATAAAATGAGAAGAATATATCAATAATAGAGGATATTAAATATGTGTAATAAAATGTGTGTGTGTGTGTGTGTGTGTGTATGTATGTATGTATACAGGGCAGACCAGGAGAATGTGTATAAAGGAATGATGATAGTTTTAGCTATGGGAATAAGCAAGAACCAGATAATTCCAACTAAACATACTTCTTTCTAGGGATGCCATAACGAATTGATACAAACTGGGTGCCTTAAAATAACAGAAATTTCTTCTATCAGTACTGGAGGCTAGAAGCATGAAATAAAGGTGTGAGTAGGGTCATGCTCACTTGGAAAGGTGGAGGAAAGAATCCTTCCTTGCCTCTTCCTAATTTCAGATGCTTATCAACAATCACTGGTGTCCCTGGTTTGTAGGTGTATCATACCAGTTTCTTCATCTGTCCACACATGACTATTTTCCCTCTGTGTGTCTCTGTTTCTGTGTCTCTAAACCTCCCTTTCTTTATAAAAAATACCTGTCATTGGATTTAGGACCCAAAAGGCTCAGACCAAAGAATTGAGACGGGGGTATCCATTTGTGGCTGCTGAGATAATTCTGGAAAGGAGTATTGGAGGCCTAACCTACTGAATGACCGTGAATTTTGAGATGACTAGATAGATTCAAAAATATTTGGAAGCTCGACTCCACATAACTGGAATTCCTTTAATATAGGATGAAGATAAGGGCAAGCCAGCTAAGTCTTTGGCTTGGGGACTCATGAGGATGTTGGCTGTATTTATTGAGATGGATTTGAGGAGAAACAGCAGTTTTGGAGTAGATGATGAGTGAGTTCTGTTTTGAACTTAGAGTTTTTGTGACCCCCATTTGTGAGATGCCTAGATAGACAAATGAGGTATTCTGTATTTGCAGGGAATGTGGAAGTGATACATTTATTTGGGAGATATTCATCATAGAGAAGGCAACTGAAGTAAGGGAAAGGAAAATGTAATCATAGGTAGAAGATTGAGATGGTGGAAATCAAAACATAAGGAACCTCAATATTCAAATTCTCCACTTTGCAATTAAGGACAGAGATGCCCTATTCAGGAAATTCCCCTTTTCATTTGGATGGAGTGGGAAATCTTTACCAAAGACAAAGGTTATGGGGGTGAGAGTACGGATACTAAAGCCGAATGGATACATGATAGTTCTGAAAAAACAGAGAGGTCTAAACAGCAGACACTGATTCCAGGATCTTGCCAGCCTTCATTTGCCATAATATGTTTCAAGTATGGATACTGTGCCAAGAGTCTGGATTCAGAGAAAAAAAGGGAATAAGAAGCAAATGAGACAGCTGTATCAGGGTGAGGAGGAACAAAGTAATTGGGGAAACCTGAACTTTTCCTTAGAACTCTAGTCACTGCAATTTGACGTATTGCAGTAATAGACCAGCTAGAGTGAAATGTGTCTGTAGGTCAGCTCAGATTGAACAATCATGAGCAGAATTGGAGGAATACCTATTTTGATGTCATTCACTCTGAACAGTCTCTGTAATGAAGAGTCTGTCTCCATTTGTTTTTTCTTAGAAGTTGGATGTTTGACTGCTGGCAACTTGAAAGCCTTTTTGCCCCATGTCCTATATCTGGACAGGCTGATTAGAAATCCTGGGTGCTCCTTTGGCAAAAACAGGAAAGTCAAACCATGAAAGTCCCAACTTACACCACAGAGCCCTCAGTCCAGCCCCATCACCTAACCACAATAAAAACTCATGCCGGTCTCATTTTTTTTACCTGTTTGAGAGGCCTTCCTACTCTTCTCAGGGATCTCAATTGGATAAGTAATAAACTCATACCCTCTTTTAGTGTGTTTGTGGCATAATCGATGTCTCTGAACCAAATTTTGGTAAGGGATTCATCTGCCTCTGTAAGGGATCCGTAGCAGTTTCTTTAGTACAGAATGCCTTGCTTTGCTTGGAACAACCTTAACTAACCGGTCAGAGACGCCTTTTTGAAAAGCCAAGTTTTTTGAGTTAGCTCTCCAAAGACCTAGCAATGCCTATGCAAGAATTAGATTACAGTTCTCTCTCTCTCTCTGGCAACAAATCAATATAAACTTCACCACAGCACTTATTTCCAGAGTCTTAGCTATTGTATCATGCCTGAGCAAGGAGACTTAGACCCTTTGATGGAGGTATATTACATTATATGCAGTAGAAAATCTCTTTCTTGTCACATTTATGTGGTTAATGGTAACATAGGGATATTTTGCCGTGTCCTGTTAACCAAGAGAAAGTAAATCCATTGCAAAGATAGGGACTTACTGATACTTCAATTCTAGTGCTTCAGTGTCTACCAAGGTACTCATTTTTTAAGTCAGTGCAGGGTCCCACAAAGGCTTTTATAGATTTATATGAAGGCAAATAGCATCCCAAGAAACATGGTTCCATGGTCCCGTTAATATATGTGACTTTACAAGCTTAAATTGTGCCATGTTTATTTTCCCCTTCACTTGTCCACAGTCTCTCTCATTTAATTTAGATTGTTCAATTATCATTAATTCCAGGCAATCTATTGTTTAATTGGATGGATTTCAATTGCAAATTAAGACTGCTGATTTCAACCAAGAAAGCTAATTTAAACCTGACAACAGGTTTGTTTAAAAAAAAAATCGGGAAAATGGTATGAGAGAATAGAGAATAACACAGACATTTGTTTCTGTATTAAGGTGTCACTTGTTTGTTTAATTAGAGCAAAACCGTAGTTTTCTACTAACTAACTTTCTAAATTGCAGAAATAACTAGCACCAGACTCTTCATGTGGGGAATATTGTCATAAAAGGCTTACCTATCCATTTAACAATTTCAGAATAGTTTATTTTTATCCAAAGAATCTTATCACTTTAACAAGCTCCATCTTATAAGTATTCTAAGCAAAAAATAAAGGTTAAGAAGAGATTGTATGATTTAAGTAGGTGGCACTGCCTATAGTGTCAGAGAAAAAGTAGTGATAATGTATTTTTTCAGTAGTTAATAAAGGAGGCGCTATGAAATGTTGAGTTAGGCAGTAGCTTTAAGGAAATATGAGGGCAACTCAAAGGTTGGCATGAACCTATCATCAGATTGTGGTATATATCTATTTAAGAGATAAGGAGAGGGAAAACTCTTCCATTTGAATAACATACAATAATACCAATTGATAAAGGAAATTGTAACAATCATGTCAAACCTATTATCCTGGAAACTTCCTGATAAGGAGATGACAGTAGAAAAGTGATTATAAATCAAGAAATAGTGTCCGTTGTTAAAAAATGGCACTGACTAAAACTGACTATGTCATTTTTAACACTTTTGCTAGTTGCTCCAGCAGTATTTAGAAAATGTATTTATGCAGAGTAGAATATAAAGACAAATATTAATGAAAAATTAGAATTTTGAAGGCACCCCTTGGTGGTGACTATGAAGAATATATAGAAAAAGATTCTCAAATTCTGAGCATTTTCTTTCTTTCTTTTTTTTTTTAAGATTGTATTTATTTATTTATTTGAGAGAGAGAGCACAAGGAGGTGGGAAGGGTAGAGGGAAAGGGAGAAGCAGACTCCCTGCTGAGCAAAGAGCCCAACAAAGGGCTTGATCCCAGGGCCCTGAGATCATGACTGGAGCTAAAGGCAGATGCTGAACCAACTGAGCCACCCAGGCACCCCAGTCCAAGCATTTTCAAAAGCAGGAGTAAAATGGGTTGTGACAAAAGCTTTAAATAGATTAATTCTGGATTCAAAGTGAGTAATTCATAGGTTTTAATTCTCACAAACTAGTGATAGCCATTGTCTATGCCTTGGCTTCTGGAAGGTTTATTTATAATGCCAAAAATCATAATGAAGGGTTTCCAATACAGGAATGATTGCAAAATGAAGCATCATTATATTTCAAGAAAACATTATCATTGTATGCTGATAAATGGAAATAAGGGAACGTGGGTTTTCATAATGCATATTATAACCAAATAGGAATAATAGATATAAAAAAAATATAGATTACTAAGTGTTAATGATATCACAAATGCATTTCTAGTTTTGCCCAATCTGGGTATTAGAATCTTGATTACATTACTTAGAAAGGATGCCCCTACCCTGTCAGTTATCAATTTATTATAATTCCTGGATAAAATCTTATAAGGGTGAAACTTGGCTGAAATAAACAATCCTATGCTATAAGATAAAAAATATAAATATTTTATTCTACAATAAACTTTAAAAACTGTTTAGAAAAAAGTAGAAATAATATTCATTGTGGTTCTGATATAAACTTATAATTTCTTCATATAAAATGGTGAAAATTAATTATGGATGACTAAGTGAAAACATTTTTTTCTTGTATTGTAAAAATTATATTAATCATTCACTCTACCACTTTTATTCTTCATCATAAATTAATAATACAGAATACTTTTTGAGCTGGGATGCCTTCTTTTTGTTTCAAGGTTATTCTAATTATATGTAGGAAACATTTCACATTGCTTTATGACTCTGCTCAAGACTCACCTCAAATGCAACCATTGTATGAGAAATTTTAGAAATGTTAATTTTATATGTAAGAGGCTTGCCTTCTTTAAAATACTGTTCAGGATCCTACTTTCTAGGACAATTTTCTTTTTAGGTTTTGGGTGCCATGTCTTGTGTTCTAATGAGAGCCATGTGTGATCTGCAACATAATCATTCTCCCACTTGGGCTGAGGGAAGACTTCCATTGCTCTTTTATATGAGGATTAGCCTCCGATGATCTTAGTGGCAGAGGGATCCTTCATTATGCATTAACTTGCAATCATGGATACTTTCTGCACAATGCTGTTAACGATCCTTCTTGACAGACTTTTTTTTTTTTTTTTTAATTTAGCTATTTCCCATACACTTTCATATAGCCTGCACTTATTACAACACTGAGAATATCAAAAAGGTATTTAATAAAGTCACAACCTTGAAGCTGAGTGCATGGAACATAAAAAGTATACAGGTGTGCAGTGGTCATGAAAGGTATGAGTTTTTGGGGCACCTGGGTGGCTCAGTCGTTAAGCGTCTCCCTTCGGCTCAGGTCATGATCCTAGGGTCCTGGGATCGAGCCCCGCATCAGGCTCCCTGCTCCACGGGAAGCCTGCTTCTCCCTCTCCCACTGCTTGTGTTCCCTCTCTGGCTGTCTTTCTCTCTGTCAAATAAATAAAACCTTTAAAAAAAGAAAAAAGAAAGGTATGAGTTTTCCCTTCTACTCATCCACACCAAGATAGAGATGCCAAGACAACACATTCTACATAAAAGCTAGTATTGGATTGATAACCATGTGCAAACCAAAAAAATCACACCCGTAAATTAATTCACTTATTCTAAAGAGCACTTGTTCTGCTCTGTGTTAGCTTTGCAACCTTGGAAAATCATTTAACCTGTTTGAGTTACATCTCTAAAATATGGATCGTAACAGCCCCTAACTTCGAACATTCTTACAAGTTAGATAAAGCATGTAGATACTTAGCACAGTAACGGGCACACTGAAGAGTGTGGAGCGATAGGCAAAGTTAGGTTAATAAAATTGGACTCTTATTGCTCTGATTTTCTCAAAGAGTGTCCTTATCAAAAGATCAGCACTTACTTTAATTGTGTGAAGCCATACCTAGCCATTTTTTGCTAGCAACTGCAAAAAATCCCTGGCAAGGATGGTCTGTGCCTATGTTCTTAAACACCTCCAGCGTTTTGGTTTAGAAAAAAACAAAAACAAACAAACAAAAAAACCACACTACATTTATAAAGAAAAGCTCTCTCCTCCTGAGAGAGTCAGCTTGAAGCAATTTTGTCCAGTGGGTTAGAATGAGATCTGCAGGGAACCAGGGAGAGGACCGAGCTTCCAGAGGCCAAGCTGATAATGCATCGTTCAGCCTTTCAGTGGGAGAACTGTTGGAGCATGTGGTGCTTGGTGAGGACCAAGTCACAAGCCCTCTGAGTGCACTGAAGGCTTTGCCATTTGAGGAAGAATTAAATGCTCACAGGGAAAAAAAGCAAAACCAGACACTTAGAACTTTGCAGAAATAATTGGGGAGATAAGGAACTGCTGTCAGGTTCCCTTGCGTAGTGAGACTGTGGACCTGGACTTTTTTTTTCACAGACCTGGTGAGATGGCATTAGGAGAAAGCAGACCACACTGGGACACAGAATCTGATTCCTCTCCTGTTCTCCTCCCTGACTTACGGGAATCAAGATTTAGGCAAAGAAGGAGAAACTTCTGTGTGAAATGAAAACATAGTACACTGGAAGAAAAGAACTGGATTTGTCTTTTCATAATATAGAAAGAAAGAAAATAAGGCAAAGTTTGGCCAAAATATGAAAAGAAGAACATTGCTGAGACTTGCAATGTGGCCCTTTATTATATCATTTAAAGAGAAGCAGACAGGGCAGAATATCCAAACTTGTCTTTTGGCAGCTGCAAACTCAGAACACCATGGCATGTCAGTAGAGCACAAACACTAAAGGCAATTTTAATTTCAAGTTTTCTCAATATGTGGATCCCCATCAAAACAATGGAATTCAGTGGTTTTGTGTTCCTGGCAGGTACTCAACAGGGTAAAGCAAGGAATGACAGAGATAACAAAGGGGTGCCATAGATTCTGCTCTAACAGTCCATGTCAGGGAGGTGTCAGAAGGGTGATGCTTGGTTGTTTCTGGGGGAGGGCATGAGTTTACCCAGCTATTGTAAATTCCTTTGAGTATCTATTCAGTATGTTCATAGTGCCTTCCCTGATCGCCTTATTGAAAATATCTTCAACTTACACCCCTGTCATTATCTAGTTCAGTTCTTTCTTTCTGTGTTCCACATACCTGCATGTGCATGCACACACACACACACACACACTTTTGTTATATACATACATATATATGATATTTTGTTATCTGTCTTCCCAATTAGAAGGTAAACTACCAAAGGATAAACAAACAAACAAACAAAAACAAAAACAAACATAAACCTTTATCTCATTCTAGTGGTGGCACCAAACCCAGTGCCTATAAAAATGTCTGGCTTATATTAGGATCCAGATGAATATTTAATAATAAATTAATGAGATAATGAATGAGTAAATGAATCATATAAATAAGCAAGAATAACCCCCCAAGGTAAGTCCTAAAAGATAAATGATAGATAGATAGATGATAGATAGACAGATAGATGATAGATAGATAGATAGATAGATAGATAGATAGATAGATAGATAGATAATAGATAGATGATAGATAGATGATAGATAGATAGGGCATGCTATTGGAACACATAACTGGACATTGTACCTTTAGGTAGGGGTATGATTGAGTTTTTCTAAGTATAGATAATATGATCAGGAAAAACTCAGAGTGATAAAAAACAACAACATCCATGGGTGATGGCAAATTATATCACATATTGTAAACATAGTTTCTGCAAGAAGCATTAGGAGAGGAACCTTGATTTTAAGCTAGATTTGTTCTCTTCAGCGTTGACAGTTTTGAGGTGATTGGCCTATAAAAAATGCTAATTACTTTTAATACAAGCAGCACAGCTTCAGAAAGATTCTTATGACCTCATATGATATGGAAATCTTTGCCAGTTAAGCCTATCCTAGTCTGTTAGATGACAAAAATCAAAGCAAGACCCCTGACATAAATGAACAGTGAAACCATGTTTGCACTCCTTGAGGACAAGAGAAATATCTTATTCATGATCATATGTTCAAGATCAAGCACAGTGCATGACACATCTTAGATGCTAAAAGACATGTTACAGAATAGAAATAATTAGAAAAGTGGGTAAGAAAGGGAAAATAAATCCATCAAATGGTGAATATCACTAAAATGAATAAAGAGAGAGTCCAAAGGAAAATCTTTACAGGTTCTGGGATTTGTAAGGACTATAACTTGGGAGTTATTTTGAACTACTTTAGGAATAACCAAGGAGATTCAAGCTATTAAATAGTTTAAAGGAAGACTCTGATGTCAAATAGTGTAGGATCAAATCTCACTAACACATTTATTTGACAACTCTATAACTGCAGCAATTAGCCTAACCACTCCAAGAGGTGTTTTCCTCATCCATAAGCAATTATAACAAGTAGCTTAAAGCACTGTTGTGAGGATTGCATGAGAGTATGGATACAACATACTTTGTTCAGGTCTGGACTAGAAAAGTGGTTATATAGGGGATGCTATTATTTTGTTATGGATATTATTATTCAAAAGGAACAACTCAGGGGAAAAAAAAAAAAAAAAAGTTTTCCAAAGTAAGAGAGTGGGATTCAAAGCAGGAAAGACAGAAAATAATCACAATCCCACCCCTTCTGCCAAATGTAGACATCAGAGAAAAAAAACCCATCTAGCCAACTGCAAATTCTAAGATTGTAGTCAGCCTGATTTTTTCAAGATATAATGGTGCAATGGAACAAACATAGGTCTGGCTTAGAACCTACCTTGGGATCAAGATAGTTACCTTCATTTCCGCATGAAAATTCAGGGGTCTTGTCAGAAGTCAGTGTAAAACAATAGAGGGAATCTTGCATGTAATAGGTGCAGTTTCAACGGCAGCTATTTTTGACGTGTACTTTCACAGTCTACAAAATGACATAAAGAAATAGGATTTGGTTTGAGTCATTGCAGGGCACACCCAATGCCATGAGGACTGGGCATAGCAGTATATTCAGCTAAATTGCAGTTCAGGTGAATTTGATTGACTGTATGTCCAAATGAATGTATTTACTACCTCCTCCATAAAGTGTTCTGTCCAATCCACAAACTTACTTGCAAAGGTAGGAAGATTTGCAACAGTCAGTTCTACTAGCTTGAACCCTCTAAAGAAGGATAATTCTATGATAATTTTTGAACTGATTCAGAGGGGAGCATTTTAACTGAAGCTTATATTATTTTTAGTCATATATTGTCTTACAGTCTCACTATTGGTAGAGTAGTACTGCTTTTTTTATGTTCCTAAAACTCACAAAATGTAATCACAGGTGTAGTGCAAAGAGGTCCCTTAGGTAAATTTGCAAAAAAGTTCTACTTGGTGAGAGATACTTCCACACACATCATTTTATGCTCCCAACAACCTATCTTGGATCAAGTTCATTAGAGGCAGAGCCTGAGATAGAGATTCTTGTATAAGTTATTTTTTTTAGGAAATTCTCTCAGGAGAAACTCTAAGGAGGTGAAGGAAGTAGAATAGACAGGGGAGAAGCTGAACAGAGATGTGGGTTAGTTGAAGTCTTGCCTCTCAGAAGAAGCCAATAGTGTCATGGGGAGCTCTGGAGCATGGAGTTGTTTCACCATGTGTACCTGTATCAGTTAGTAATTGGAAACAGCCTACTACTGAGGATGGGGCATAGACTCCTGAGATAGAAAGCTTTGATCATTTGAGTCAGCTCTCCAGAGAAGAGCACGTTCATGAGCCAGTAGCAGCTATCATGCACAGAAATGAGATGTGTGCCCTGGGCCAGTAAAGGAGATCTAGGCAGGACTCCCACAGCATCTGCTATAATTTATCCCTTGTATATCTCAGATTCATTTGCCCCATTCCATCACAGTTTCTCTAGGATTGTGAATAGTTATAATTTCTGGGTAAGCTTATAGTCTGCTGCTACAGTTGGACCTGCTATAAAGTAGCCACAGTTCTACCTTCTTGCAATAATCAGGACCACTTACACCCACCAACTTGGTAACTACTTCCCTTGCCTTTGGGCTCACTGGTTTGAGGAGTCTAAAGTAACCAGATAGCTATCATAGTTTTAAGTTTGATGAAATTCTGTATCTTCTTCTGGAAACCAGGACTTCCAGACCCACAGAAACTAACATTGTCAGTACAAGAAGAACAGATTACTAAACTAGGTTACTAGAAATGGTAATGGGTAGCATTTTTTCTACTTCCACTTCTTAGTTCGTGAGCCCATAACTGTTGGGCACTCTGTACCATTTAATGGCCATTGGTGTAAATTGTGCCTTGCGCTGTGAAGGATAGCACCCTATTATCACAGGGTGTCCTCTCCATTATGGTGCCTCAGCTGTGTTGTCTCAAGGTCATTTCACCACACTATTAAGCCAGAACTTCTGCATTGTGTATATTGTAGGAAAGCACACTGTGAGTAGTTCTTGAAAAGCTTTGATAGGTAACTTACATGAAATAAACTCGTATTACTCTGGTCTAGCTGCCATAATAAAATATTATTGACTGGATGGCTTCAGCAATAGAAATTTATTTTCTCACAGTCTGGAGGCTATAAGCCCCAATATCAAGGTGCCAGCAGGGCTGGTTTCTGGTGAATCCTCTCTTCCTGGCTTGTACATGGTCTCCTTTTGATGTGTCCTCACATGGCCTTTTTTCTGTAAACAGGGAGAGAGAGATCGCTGATGTTTCCTCCTCTTCTTATAAGAATGGCAGTCCTACTAGATTAGGGCCCTGTCCTTATGACCTCATTTAAACTTAATTATATCCCTTAAAGGCATTATCTACAAATATAGTCACAAGGGGGCTTTGGTCTTGAACATACAAATTTTTGGGGAAACACTTCATTCTATTACAGCACCTAGTATAAAGGCCATGCCATTTGCAGCAGATAACTATATAACTATATACAAAAGCACCTCCAGGTAGAGAGCAAAAGTCTTTCCAGGGACATCGAGAGACCATGTAGCTAGAGTCCCTTCCTGGGATGGCTGGGTGCCGTTTTTACCATCAAATCATAACAGTAGGCCCAGCAGAAATCCATCATTAGATGAAAGTGATAAATTTGCATTTGGGCTTGAACAGCTTCAGAGGGCATAAGTGAGCTATAAAAATTGGTAGCTTAGACTTTCATGGCACCCACGAGGGTTATACTGACACTTTTATCTAAGTTCACACTTACTGTTTCATATGGTGTTGCCTGGTATCAGATGAAGGGGTAAGAAAAATCATGACTTTAAGTGATAAGCAGCTTGGCAGGGTATGTTAATATGATTGGAAAGTTGACTGATACTGCACTCTGGCCCCACTGTGAATGAGGGTGGGTTCTGAAAGACAGTGATGAGAAGAAATCCTCCTAATGGGAGAGTTTTGGGCGGTCACTGACAGAATCTAATGCAATAACCATTTTCAATGAGAATGAGTTTCCCTGGTTTTCAAATAGGAAGCAGGATTTCCTAGTAATTCACTCAAGGTCTCAAAACATCTAAGTAAGATTACAAAAGGACTCAAAATTCACACTCCCCCCACCCCCTTTTCATGATAGCTAAAAAAAGAAAAAAAGAAAAGATAAAAAAACAAACAAAGACCCTGGACTCTTCCCAGGACTTATCACGGAACTCCTATGAATGAAAACAAACTAGCCTTTCTGTAAGGGAGGTGAGGACTGAAGTTTAGGTTCCACTCCAGGAAAAGAAATTTAAGAGTTGTTGACTCTATTTCACACAAATCCTGCCGATTGTTTCTTTTATGGCTGAGCCCAGGCTCTGTAAATGATACCCCTTTCAACAAAAGTGACCTATGTATGTTTCATGAATATCAGTATATATTCAATAAATTTAAATGTAATATATAATTTATATATAATATATAACATATAATATATATATATAAATTCAAAAGATTTGCCAGTTTTCAAGAGGCAAAGTAAGGGAATATAACAAAAGATGAAGTGTGTTAGGTCTCTCAGAGCTACAGTTTCCTTTAAGGGGGATATTAATAATGATATATTACATGGTTACTATGAGGATCAAGTAAGATGATATTCATGAAAAAGCTTAATAAACATTAAGAATTACATAAAGGGCCAGGCTATAAACTCTGTGATCACTCGGCTAAGTCTGTTTGCTCAGAACTTTATGGCTGGTTCATTCACGGTGACTAGAACTTCAGAGGCAGTAAATAAATACTATTGAAATATATTAAAATTAATAAATATTAGTAATTATTTTTAAGGTGTTGAGACCCCTATATGAGATGTCTGCTGATTATTCATTTGTACATGATAAACTCTCTTAGTATTAACCTCCTGTTTCTGTTTTAGGTAAACAAATATGAAAAAGCTTTTGTAAATATGCCACTACTCCCTTAATCCAGTGAGCTTTTAATTACGGCAGTAATTGCATAACTAGTTCTCACTTAAGGGAATTCTGTACATATACCAAAGTGATCTTCTAAAACAATAACTGAGAGTAAACAAATGTTCTCTGTTTAATTTTGTTTTGCTTTGAAAAAAATTATGAACTAATTAATTACTAAGTCACATAATTTAAGTCAGAACTCCAAGAGCCAGATACCATTGTCCCTATTTGAATGAACAAACAAACAAAACAATGTTGTGGTAACTTATTTGGGGGAAAAATGGCTTTATGTTAACTAACTGGAATTAAAATAAAGACTTAAAAAGAAAAAAGAAAAAAAGAGCTGCAATCATCAAAAAAAAATGGCTGAATCCACTTGTTTTTACTATCTGGCTTGACAGCTTGTCCCATCAAAAGGAGTACCCATTTCTCTACCTTACTGAAATCTGGCCTTATGATTTGTTTTGCAATTAGAATCAGTGGAAGTGACACTGAAAAATTTTGATTCTCAAATGTCCTTGCCTTCTTCTATTAATTAATTAATTCGTTCATTCATTCATTCATTCATATTCTCTCTCCCTGTCTCTGCTTCTGCCATTTAAATAAATCCCGGTCAACTACTAGACAATGAGAGTTCAGTTCTCCTTGCTGCAGTTCCACGGATCTGAGAGTCCAGTCATGACTAATAAGGCCACTCATTTGACCCACAGCTGACCTAGAGAGCCCTGCTGACATCAGAAGAGCTAGCCCAGCAAAGCACAGCCTTATTAGGTTAAATGCATAGTTATTGTTTTAACCCTGTAAGTTTGGGCATTGGTTGTTCTACAGCCAATAACTGATACAAAGATTTATAGAAATGTTGATTATCTGCCATTGTGAGAGAAGAGGTTGGTTTGAAACCATGGGTTCTATTTCAAGTATGTCTGAGTTCCTGCTCCATTTCCTGTGATACATTAAAAACTTAGTGCTATGTCTAGAGTTAAATAAAAATATTTTGTAAAACTTTTGCAGATATCTACCTGGCCTCACTTCCTTTAGACCTCTAGTAGTTGACTGTCACCTTTACAAAAACACTTTCCTGGGCCACCGCATCTAAGAAAGTGTAAAAACTGTTATATTTGCCTTGCTTCATTTATTCCATAGCACTTACCATCACTTGAATTTACATATCTGTTTGTTTTTCTGCATCTCCTAAACCGCTACTTAAAGTTAACCTTCCGAAGGTCAGGGAGTTTATATTTTTGGTTCATGGCTCAGTTCCTAGTGCTTAGTATATTCTTAGTAGATATCAGTGGTGACAATGGATAAATCAGTATTCTCAACCAAATCCCCTAATGTTCTCCCATATACCCATGAGATCCACCAAGGTCCATCAGGAAGAACGTGTCCTAGCAAACTTTCTGATACTCTTTATTTTATAGTTGCTAAATATTTTACATTATTAATTTGGAGTTTAGTTCTTTTGTGACTGCCAATTAAAGAACCTCATGCTTAATCCTTAAATCACTAATTCTTCTAATTTTACCTGATCTTAAAAAGGAAAAAAAAAACACATTATTTTCAGTTTTTAATAATACTCTCTAGATTAAAGCTGCATATGTAAACCTAAGTTTCCTTTTGGTTCTTAAAAAAAATGTCATGGCTCTCTGGTACATCTATCAGATAGATCTCAATATAGATAAATCATATTATGTCATCAGTTAAACTTCTCTTTTAAACTTTACTTGAACAGATAATGGCTAAAAGGATAGGTTCTCTAGATGAATATGGTAGAACATGGTTCTTTGTTTTTAACTGACTTTATAACTTCAGGGAGACAGATCTGGTTGGCTAGGAACACTAATAGATAGAAGCATAATTATCACATAAAACCTATAAAACTCAGAATGAGTTGATCTTAATATCGCTGTCCCTCCATAGCCAGTAAGAAAATCTCCATTTTACAAGAGGAATACAGAATAAAGCCATCTGGATTATTGGAGAAAAGAGCATTCAAGTGACGTAGATTAACCCGAGCCTTATTTTCCAAGGGAATAGCTCCAACCATCCAGCTAGAAAGGATGTCAATTTAGAACTCAGTTTGATGTAAAGGGAAAGAGAAGATTAAGATAATTAATTGGCATCTGACCATGTTTAAAGAGTGGGAAGGCTTGGGATGGAAAACAATCTCAGTAAATTGCATTATAATTATGAGAAGAAAACAGGGTCTATCTCATTGCCTGCAGGGAGCAAGAAATAGAGTCAGTATAACTTTATTCTTTATGAGGTGCTCAGAGTCTGCAAAACATTATTGCTGTTGTCATCAGTTGAGAAAAAGTGATATATTAAAGAAGACTATAAATCCCATTTGTTATACTAGATACCTGTAATAGATGTAAAGCCATATATTTGTTTCCTTAAAAAAATAAACTCTGTGATAGATTGTTTGCAAAAATAGCACACATATTTTACTTTCTATAGTCAAGGCCCTTTACAATGTGAGCTTGCTGTTTCTCCCATCAAGAATGAGTGTCTGTTATTCCACCATTTCAATCTGGGATATTTATGACTTGATTTGTTCAAAACAGTGTGGCAGATGTGACATCATGCTAGTTGACCTCATGAGACCGTGAAAACTTGTCCTGGCTCTCTTTTATCCTCACTGTGCCATGAGAACAAGCTCTTCACCAGACTTTCTGGAGGATGAGAGACTAAGTCAAGAGTCCAGTTTTCACTTTTGGATGGAGAGTGTTTAGCCAATATCAGAAAAGCCAGTTAGACTTATCCCAAGATAACCATTCATATGTGTGGTGCACTGAGACCTGCTGGTAATAGTTTATACTGCCTCAGGCCAAAGAACTGGCTAGTTGACCTGCAGAATGTGAGCTAATAAGTAGTTTTTGTAGTAAGCCACTGAGTAGTTTGGTGCTTGGTTATGCCATAATAACTACTAATCAGACATCTAACATGATACATTATAAAGTATAACCTGAAATTGTAACAAAGGGAATCAAGTATTTCAATTATAATAAAAACAATGTATCAGGCACTAGTGATTTTATTAATGGAATGAGTCAAAAAGACTAAAAAAAGTCTTAAGATTGGGTCTAAATTATTGTGGTCCCAGACTAAATGCTTACCCCCAGTGCTCCGGTCATCTATATTCTAGGAGTCACTATCATCAAAATATGTTATTCCTCAGCACAGTATCCATTGATATTTCAGGATTTCAAAGCTAAAAGTGAATATAAGTCTACTTTTTTTTTTTTTTTAAAGATTTTATTTATTTATTTGACAGAGAGAGACATAGCGAGAGCAGGAACACAAGCAGGGGGAGTGGGAGAGGGAGAAGCAGGCTTCCCGCAGAGCAGGGAGCCCGATGTGGGACTCGATCCCAGGACCCTGGGATCATGACCTGAGCCGAAGGCAGACTCTTAACGACTGAGCCACCCAGGCGCCCCAGTCTACTTTTTTTTAATTGTAGAATTCTGCCAAGACCCTACTCCTAAATCAAAATGAAAACTTGAAGTCTGAAAGGTAGGTGGAATTAGAATGATTCAGCATCAGACTCTTTGTGTCATTTCAAATGTATTTGTCTATTTAGGAGAAAATTGAAATCGTTAACTGATTTGAAAACAGTGAGGTAGAAATATAAGAATTCTTCTGATGCTTCATATCTTTCATGGTTTGCTCTATGCCTAGGCAGTGAAGTAAAAAATCTTTAACAGGGAGTAGAAAACTTGGATTGCATGGTCTTTTGTCTGTGACTTCAGCCCTGTCTCTCATCACTGACTTTTAAGTACCCACATGAACTTCAGTCGTACTAATTTGCTAACAGTTTGTCTGGCTTGTCCTATTTTGTCCTCCACCATGCCTTTGATTTCATTTCACCATATGCCTGAAATGCATGTACCTGTTATGTTAGTCTAGAAAACTTCTATTCATTCTTTTCATTACAGTGGAAAAACAGTGACCCTGTTGTTCAGATTTTCAGTGAATAAAAGGAGTAACTGGAGAGTGATTGGAAGTCAGCAATAAAAAGTTGTATGTAAAATAGCTTGTGATTCAAAGAAACTGAGTTTTGTTTATGTAGACAGGAAAAGTTCTGGAAATTTCCATGAGGAAACAGAAGCATAGATGCTATACCTGCAAACCTTGTGGTACAGGATACAAATAGATTCCATTTGAGAAATTATAAGTGAGCAGAGATACCCAAATTTCAACCAAAGAAAGGACAGAGAGAAAGCTTTCATAGATAATGTTGCAAACATAGGGGACTTTGCTGATAATATGCTGTGACATTCAGAGTGACAAGCAATTATTTTGGGTATAGAAAAACAAGATAGAGGGGCACCTGGGTGGCTCAGTTGGTTAAGCGTCTGCCTTCGGCTCAGGTCATGATCTCAGGGTCCTGGGATCGAGTCCCGCATCGGGCTCTCTGCTCTGCGGGAAGCCTGCTTCTCCCTCTCCCTCTGCTGCTCCCCTTGCTCTTCTTTCTCTCTCTCTTACATAAATAAATAAAATCTTAAAAAAAAAAAAAAAAAAGAAAAACAAGATAGGAGATGTTCAGATGTGGAAATAGGATGAGAAGCTAGTGGTGACTGAGCCAGCAGAGATGTAGAACAGTACAGGATTGAATTCAGAGAATATGTAGGGAGACTTGAATGGGGCGGGGGCAGTTCTATAGCCTCTTTACTGATAGGAGATTCAGGTTGTCAGTATCATGGTTCTGGTGAAATATAGCTTCATTGTAAGAGGTATGAATGAGAGTTCTACTTTCTCCCTTAAATTGTGCTGTGGACTATGTCCAGGCTAGAAGTGAAGACATCTTGATAAAAGCATATGGAATTTAAGAGACAAGTGGTTGATAGTCCTGCTTTAAATATCCTCTGACTGTTTCATGGATTCATCTTCCCAGTCAGTTTAGCAAATAAAAGTGCATTTAGAATGTTCAAAATCACCTGTGTATTAAGTACAAAGATGTTGTTAAAAGGGAGTTGTTTTAAACGAGGTAGAGCTGATGAGACCAACTTAAAGATCAAATTTACTTTTTTATGTACTTGGAACATCAAAATGGCTTTGTAAATTTTAAGAGTTGTATACCTGGGATTTATTAAAATTTCAGATTATCTGAGTCAAATAATAATCTGGAGATCATCTTTTGGAAGCCTTTCATTTTTTGGATGAAGAAAGGAAAATGACTTCTCTAAGGCAAGCTAGTTAGATAAGCTAGCTAAGATAAGTAAGATAACGAGACCTGAAATATTTTTCACCTTATTTTAAGAACACTGATAAAGAAGAAGTGAATTCTTTTTTTTTTTTTTTTTTTTTAATTCTAGAGAGGGAGAGAGAGACAGCGTGAGTGGGGAGGGGCAGAGGAAGAAGGAGGGAGAATCTTAAGCAGGCTCCACACTCAGCACAGGCCCCAACTTGGGACTCAGTCTTAGCGCCCTGAGATCATGACCTGAGCCAAAACCAAGCGTCGGACACTTAACTAACCAAGCAACCCATGTGTCCCAAGAAGAAGTACATTTTGAAGGAAAAAAAAGTATACAATGTAAATGGTCCACCAAAGATTAGGAAAGAACTGTGAGGAAAAAAAACACAGAAGCTTCTTATATTTAAGTCTTCCAAGTTGACACGGGCTGTGTCACGAGAAGTCAGTCTTGAGTAGAAGACTGAAGAATTTGGGTAGAAATGAATTATGGAAAGAAAATAATACTAAAGATGAGGTACACAAAATGTACAGGTGAAGAAAATGGAAGCTGGAATTCTTGATTCTGGAAGACAAAAAGATCCTTTTCTTCTCCCCCCACTCATACCTTCACTTTATTTTCTCCATTCCTCTCCACGTAAATCACACCTTCATGCTCATTTGAAAGCTCTCCTACCACTTATAAGGAGAACAGCCAGTGATGCTTTTCTAAATCCGTTTGAGCCTCAGTTTCCATATCTGTCCAAGGGACAATAATTGTACATGGCCTCTCTTCCATTTCAAGGTTTATTCTTTTTTTTTTTTTTTTTTATTTCAAGGTTTATTCTGAAGCTCAGAGAGAAGGATTGGCCAACTGAGGAATAAGGGGGCATTTAATAAGGATGCTAGGATTTGATCTAAGAAGTTTCCTCTTGGGCAGGCCAGTAATATCAAAGTCTACAGTTTCACTAAATTTAAAATCTTATACTAAATAAGATTATAATAGCGGTAAATTAATCTAAACTTTATTTCATTTAAATATATATGGTATGGCTCACTTAAATGCCTATGATAATAGAAGTAACAGCAGCAATAAAAATTCCTTGAGTCTGTTACCACTATTTGATTTGATCTTCATTGAATATGAGTTTATAATATTATTTAGATGAGAAAATTTTTCTTTTCAAATATGCAAAACCACTTCATCATGATCACAAAACTCATCTGAAAAATTATAATTCAGATTTTAATTTGGGTTTTAATTCTGGTTTTACCTCTCATATTAATGTTTTACTGATCTCCACACACTGCACGATCAATAAGTGTGTATCAGTTATCTCTAACTGAGCCCTTGATATGTTTTATTCTGATTAATGCATTTATGTAAAAATAATAAATCATAATTTATAGAATTTTAGAGAAATAAATAATTTTCCTTGATTAGATAAAAATAGTTGATAAGAACACATTTTGAAACATCACATGGATATAGATGATTTTTCAGTGTTTTCTCACAAAGTTACCATATTCCCTAAGAGGCCATAATTTTTCCATATTAATTCTCAAAATACTAACTTTAAGAATGAAAGTATTATGCTAATAATGATTAAAGATGCAGTTAAAATTGAGATAAATGTTTCAAGACAATAAAACTAAAAAAGAATCTAAACAGCACTGAATTGCATAAATGTCTGGGGAAATCTATGAATTAAGTATAGATCATCATCTCATAGTAACCTTTGATAGTTCTCATTAAAACTGCACCAGTAGAATCTGTTAGAGGCCTCCAGAGAGATATTATGTGTAAATGCAGAAATTAAAAAATGAATATTGAATGATCCTATTGAGAAATTAAGGCCATTCAATTGTGTTAATGGTGGTAGAGTATCAGATCTATGTTTTTCATCTGTTCCTCTAAAAAGAAAATGAAAATCTACATCTAATTTACAGATTAATAAAACACAATTCAAATAACACCTATTTTGCGTAGTAATTAGCATTCAGATTTTTATAAAGTGCTATATATAGTGTGTGTATATATATTACGTGTTTGTATATGTATATTTACGCATGTGTTTACACACACACATACACATATTTAAAAATGTCACATCTTTGGGCACTACATTTTCAACTTACAGACATAAGTTCACACTGATAACAACATTCTATTCAACCTTTCTTGTTTAGAATAACCTGGATAATATAATCATTCAGGCCATAGGTCTGCATAAAATCAGAATAAATATGGCAGACTATTTGAAAAAAAAAGTGATTTCTAGAGGAAGGAGAAGAAAATTTACCTTTGTCACTAATAAACATTTATAGTTTTACAGAAGATTAACTATAAGAATGCATCATAGACATTATCCAATTTCATCCAATATTCTTTTCTTTTCTCTTTTTTTTAAACTGTGAATGATAAAGAAACAGGTTACGTGTTTTTATACAAAATTACGTGGCTAGTTAATGAAAGATCTCAAACTAGAACCCAGAGTCCAGGTCATCACGCTTCATAAAGCCACATGACTATACTTATTGTCACTTTACTTTGAAGGAAGTTCAAGAATCAACCTTCATCTCAGAGAAAGGATGGTCTTGAATTGAGGAAAAGAGCTTAATTTTCCTTTGGTGTTCTTTATTAATTTGTTCTTCAACATTACAATTCCAGGCATTGCAATGGACACTGGGGATAGATGAAAAGGAATTGTCCCCTCTTCTCATAGAGAAAAAAACATTAACCAATAGTATAAATATTTATTTGGACCTGGTAGAGGGCACTAAGTACAAGAGTGTGGGGTTCATTGGGACTAGGAGGGGTCAATGAAGACAGACTCACTTAAGGAGATAACATTTCAAAGGGCAGCATAATCCAGGCCACAGTAGAAGCAAGAATCCAGAAGTCCAAACAGAAAGGATACACAAGAACTTTTTTGTAAAGATTGCCCGGTATTTGGAAGGTTTTACCCTAAAAATAAAGCTCTTATTGGGATCCTGACTTTTTTTTTTTTTTTAAATCATTGTTTCAATTATTGGGTTTAAATGATGGAGCAAGTAAGTACAGGTGAAAATCTACTCCTGCCTGCAGGTATTCGTGAAGAGACACGGTTCTGACATTGGCCATGATGTTTTCTCCTGGCTCAAACATCTTAAGGTGGAATTTCAGCTGTGAGGCATCCTGTATTAGGCTGTCTACTTCTTGGCAACATTATAAGCATTGGCAGAAAGAAGGGGGACATATACTTCAATACTGCCAGGCAATTATTACCTGAATAAAAACAGCTCATATTTTAGGGCCAAATTATTCCTATCATAGCAAAGTCTCTTTATGAATTCATTATGTGAATTTCAGCTTTCAAAGCAAGTTTTATAAAAATGAAATGTTTATTTTTCTGTCTGTGTAGAGGCACTTGGATTGTCATGAGCCATCTCTTCCTTTGTTGAATTTTTGATGATGCTTAGTTTTGGAGATGCAATTTTAGATCCAAAGTATGTGTAATCATATTGGTGGTTAATGGTAAGACATCAGTCAGGCTCTGGGCCCAAAACAATCTATGAGATAAAATAGAAAGCTAAAGCTTTGTATGTCAGCACTCTCTCCCTTTCCTCCACCTCCACCCCAAAAGCCCATACCTGCTTATCCACCACACATTTTCATCTTGAGCTACTCTGCATGTGCATTAATTTATTTAGGCTACCTGCCTAAATACCAAGAGTCAGTGGGTAGTCAGATGCTAAGCATATCAAAAAATTCCCTCTGTAAAATATACTAGCAGAGCTATAAATTTGTCTGTTCTTTTATTCAGTTATGCAAACATCGCATTTACTGGTGTGTTAGTCCCTGGCATAGATACAAAGCCTTTTTGTGATGTTGTGGGGTAGCAGCTATTTATTTTCCCCATTCAGATGCATGCAAGGGGATGCCCAATATTTCTTGGTTCTTTTTTCCCAACTCCCCATATATTTTGTATATGTAAGAACTCTCTGTGTCCCCAAACTTTGAAATCCTCATAGGATACTTGACCCCAGGGATTGGGAAACTTTTTCTGTAAAGATCCAGGAGCACACACTTTGGTTTTTGTGGGTCACAGGACTCTATCTCAACTGCTCAATTCTGCCATTGAAATATGTTATACATAAACAAGTGGGCATATCTGTGTTTTAATAAACCTTTAAAAAAAAAAAACAAACAAAACAGGCAGCAGACCAAATTTATACAATGGGCTAGTTTCCGAATTCTATCCCATATCTAAGCTTTCTAGAATTTGGTATTGTTTCCACTAGTTTGGTTCATACCAAATTTTTGGAACAAGTTCAGTTCTGTCTAATATCATTATGGTCTGTGCTACGTATGACTGCTTGTCCAGTCTGATCATCTCATGGACCTACAACTAGCCTGAGCTAGCAGTGAATCTATTGCTTCTGTTCAAACGTCTTCCTAATTGTGACTCAGAACGACATCAACTCTACTCTATTTGCCCTTCATTATATATAGACTTAAGTGACCCTCTCTTTTTGCTCAAGTCTTAATTACCCCCACTTTCTATCTGAGCATGCAAGCTGCTTTACTTGTGATATATACTCTGACCTCATCAATCTGTTAGTAGTGCTTTCAGTTGCACAAAAGGGAATGTAGTGGCTTTAGCTATACTTTTAATTAACTTATTTAACAAGATACCTGTAGGTAGGTGGTTCCAAATTTGTTATGTTAGCCCATAAATGTCTGTTTGTTACCTCACAGACACAGATAGTTATTTTCATGTCTCCGTTACCTCATAGACACAGATAGTTATTACAGATTTAAGCACCATCATACCACCATACATGGTAGATTTAAGGACTGTATAGTTTACTTCAGGGAAGGAAGTCCTCCAACTGATTTACATTTAATTCTCAGTATATGCTTACCCCTAGAGTAACCATAAACAATTAGGGACTGAGATTATCTCATACAGATTGATTAGGATTTATTTCCTAGTGCTAGGAAAGAGTTTTGCCTTTCCGGAAGGTAAGGGTACTTCCCTGACTGACCAAAAACTGTGTGGTTGTTACCAGGTAAGGGTGTGGGAATAGTTTGGTGAAAAATGTAATAGTCATATCATTCTTTGTAAGCAACAGGAGCACTGAGTCCAAAGGAAGGGATGAGAACATAAATTTCTACTACTCACTTCCAGTGTGACCTTGAATGTACAGCTTAACCTCTCTCTCTGCTTGAACTCTGCCTGCGAAAAATGAGCATGATAAGGTAGCATCTTAGATCTTATGGAAGTAGTAGACATTGGAATATATTACTCAGCCCACAAGTACTCAATTCTGCATAGACCTGGTATAGATTGTTAAAAGTTTGATTAAAGAGTATACTCAAATGACACTTCTGTTGTTGCTGACAGCTCAACGGAGGATGCTGTGTCTTGTCTGCAACCCACCGATTTTCTAAATTACCAACTTATAAAAGTTCTGTTTCAGAAACACACTGTATAATGTACCTATTGTTCCACCTTTTCCTATTTTTGAAACAAATCAGTAGCAAAGGGACATATTTCATTTATTTCCGAAGAAGGTTAGTTATTTCAGAGATAAAAGACTGAATGACCTTTTAGGTGTTACAAGAAGAGATAATCTAATCATGACAGGCCTGCCTTTGTTCCAGTATCTTACCATGAAAAAGACCCAGAGGATCTTTGAAAATTCATGAGGATAGGAGGGTGGGGAAGAGAAACAGGGGTGTTAGATTTAAGGATCAATAGTTTCACAAATCCCCCACTCTTTTCACTCTAGTCTTTTCAGGAAGAACATCTTTTGAGGGCAACAGTGTGACAAAAGATGAGTCCTGCTCGCTCCCCTCAACTCTGCAACACTGAATTAAATATTCCACTCCAACAATGTAGAGTTGATGGCACTCAAGTGCAAATGACCACTTCTGTGATTAGAGTGGCTGGCTGGGAGACAGTCCTAAATTCAAAAGATGCGTTCAAGATTTCATTGACAATGGGTTTAATGAAGCCACAGCAATCTCTCCTGATCATTGGATCATTGGTTGCAAATGATGGAGTGCTGTTAGGATCATCCTGGCACATTTTCTGAACTAGGTTGCTAGCAGATGCTGCAGGATTCTGTCAGGTTGTTAAATAGGCAGGAAATTTCTTCCTAATAAAGCCGTTGGCATTAGCGTCACCTCAAGGGAATAGGAGCAAATTCTTCCCATCTTTGCAGACATTCCCTCACCATAGATTGAATGACTATTCATCCCAATTATGTGCCAAGAAATGGAGGTAAAGGCATATATCTATACAGTTTTTGCCCTTAGTTAGCTTAGTGTCTATTCTTTTCTCTGTTTCCCTAACAGATCATTCTAAAGTGATGAGGACTTTAAAGGAGGAGGTTGTGAGGCTGATTCCTAGAACATTCCTTTTTTAGAGAATCAGAAAAGACATTTAGGGCAGAAGAAATTTAACATGTCTTGCAGTAGACTGGGAATTGTGGTAGGGACTTTGGGATATGGAAAACTGTTTGATTTGGTCTGATAACACTGAGAGAGTTGTACAGAGAAGTAGAATTGCTGGGAGACCCTTGGATCATACTATCAAAAGCATGAAATTTTTCCTGAAAGCTTTTAATTACCCTTTAATTACATTTTATTGTTGGGGTATAATTCTCTTATATCTTCCTATCCAGATCCACAGGGGACATATGCTAAACTAAATAATTAGTGAGGAAAAAAATATTTATTAAATGACAATATGTACCTGTTCCTGGACATTCTAAATTGAGTTGCCTCAATTCTTTAAAAAAATAGCTCTAAATGTACACAGAATTCTTAGAGGTTAAGTCTTCATATGGCGAGTTTCAGAACACATAGAGGACTAGAAAGTTAGAAAGCAAAATAAGATATTTTTAAAGTTTGCCCTTTTATGTTTTGATTTAAATAGAATGCTTTCTTTTTTACTGAATATACATTAGCTACATAAAATCATTTTTGGAAAGGAGGTATAAATACAAAATTAATCCATATATGCATAACAACTCCTCGTATCTAAATTGCATTATACCAAACAATTTTATATCCGTTATCTCCGTAAACCTTACGACAGCCCAGTGGAATAGATGAAACAAATATTATTATGGTTTCCAGTGGTCAGAGCCATATATATAGTTCTAAATAAGATTCCAAGTTATCGTAATCACTTTCATTAAACTTTCTAAGAGACAATAGCACTAAAATTCCATACTGTTTGTTAGCTTTTATAGGAGAAAGGGTGGACAGGACAGAAAGGTATTTCATTTCCCTTAGGGACCAGAACAGCAACTAGAGTGGTAATTTTTAGTTTTGTCAGGACAGAGGAAAGGGGAAGAGCTACTAGGTTTTAGGAAACTCCTGATTCTGTAATAGTTGGAGCAGCCCTAATGGACTGTTTCTGTTCTTTGAGCAAACGTCTAAGGGGGTTATATTAAAGTCTCCCAAGACATTCTTGACAAATCTGAAATTTAGGAGTTGTATATATAAACACTTTGAGGGGAATACCATTCCATTGCCATGGACTTCTTTATATCTATTTTTTTTTTTTTTTTTCAGTGCTGACAGGGACTGTCAGATAGAATGGGATGAAGTGTCAATTAGGAAAAAAAAGAAAAGAAAGAAAAAGATACATGATATCTATTGGTTTATGATAGGCCTTGCTAACTGATCCTGCCAAGCTTACCTACTGAGCCACAGAACCATTCTCAATTAATAGTCAGTTGGTTTTAAAATTCAACTTGCATATGTAATCTGCAGCTACTGTCATTTATTCTGCTGAGAGTCACTTACACTCAGGGGGGATTTGAACTCCCATTTGTAATATTCCAAAAACTGGTGTCATACCATCAGGGTCTCTATGCTATAAAGAATATAATGTCTGCTTGGTTTGGAGACAGGGATCTCAGAGACATGGCCATTAAATCAGCAAAAAATTCATAAATTAGCTTCACAATATTCAAACATGCACCCATAAATATACATACATACACACACTGCAAAACAGGCAGACATTTCTCCAAACAAACTACTATACACAATATTCATGAAACATCATTTACAGCGTGTTGGTTACACCATTAGTATCTCAACCTGAAGAGAAATAAAGGTGAGGCAAAACATTGCAGTCAGTTTGTAGAACACTGTCAGAATAGAGGCTGCAACTTTCATCCATTCCTGATAATCTGGGTCTTCTTCAAATTCAGGGAGTGAGAGGGTCTTTCGATTCGGTTGAGTTTAACAAATATTTTATTGACATCTCTGAGTTAGTCACAAGCCTAGACATCTCAAACAATGAGAGCCCCATATTATGAATCAACTACCAGAGTTCTCTTTCTTTTGAAGTTTTTCTTTTTTCCTCTGTACTTCATACTTTTATTTATCTTTTAATACCCTCCTCATATGGCATCTTTCTGTAAAGGTTTCTTAAAACCTCATAGCTGGTCCTACAGGTTCTTCTCCATGTACCCATACCATACTATTCTGTTCTCCCATATCCAAGTCTAACACTCCAGGAGTTAATTGCTTATGTATCTTTCAAAAGATACTGAGTTTCTTTAATATACACTTAAGAAATGCTTGTAAACTTACTGCTATGTGTTATAATCTGTGCTTGGCTGAAGGTTGGAGGAAAAAAAGAAACTATTATTAGGTTCAAAGGATATAAGGGAGGCTAGAAGTGAGTGT
Organism: Phoca vitulina; assembly: GCF_004348235.1. NCBI lineage: Eukaryota > Metazoa > Chordata > Mammalia > Carnivora > Phocidae > Phoca > Phoca vitulina. The sequence continues at coordinate 14,387,985 of NW_022589733.1, read as the reverse complement.
TACTATGAGTCTCCAGACTCTCTTGAACCTGTGAAAACTATTTTGCATAGAATCCCTCACTGTATCCTTGACCTTGACTTTCCTATTTCAACATTAGAAAAGTTGGATAAGCCCTCATCCGAGGCCTAAACGGTCCCTTGGCATGAGAGGGTTTGTACAGAAGGGGAGTTACATTTAAGATTTTAAATTTTAGTGACTTTAGCAGTCATTTACTTGGCCTCTCACCATGGTACAAATGAGAAAACTGAGAATAATGTAGTTAAATTACTTTTATAAGACGAGTATTATCTGAGACGTTATATCCCTAATATCTGAGACATTATATCCCAATTCATTGCTACAGTTGTCTTAATTCCTCATCCTGGATCTCTGCCAAAGCTCTACCATCCCAGCCCTCCTTTATATTATTCAACAACAATACAGAATTGTGTAGGACTCTCAATAACTCCTGGTTTCTCTGTACTCTATTTTTGACCATAAGTAAAAATGTAAGCCTTTTTCCCCTCATATCTCATAGCACCTGTACCTGGTGTAGGATTGATGCCTTTAGTCCAAAATAAGACCAAAGTTAGAGTTTAGTCTGTAGTCCTTGACATATTACAATACCTGAATATAGAAAAAAGAATAAGATTCTCTAAAAAATAGTAAGCTGGAACAAATTACAGCATTATTAGTGTAAACCTTTCTAGAAAAAAAAGTGCACCATGAGGTTGGTACAATGACTTTGACTTCTTACTTTCCTTTAAAAGGCATAATATATAATTTGTGGGAGTGTTATTTTTTCTTTAGACTAATAATTCTGCTTTGTTATTTTTACAAAGCACTTAGCTACTACCTTTTTCTAAGAAAAGACTCTTTTATCTTTATCTCAATAGAAAATGTTTCCCGTCTTTCCTCAAACCACTATGACTCCTAATATGGCATTGTTCTTCAGTCAATCCCACAGATACCCATTACGGAGGCAGAACAATCTGTTTTGAAAGAACCCAAAGACATTTTCTTATTCTCCAATGTAGGAGAGTGGAGAAAAACTTCACAATTACCCTCACTACATAACATTTACAATGCAATTTTGGAAAAAATTTATTGACTACTAACTATTTGTAAATTCACTTAAAATATTTGTTGGGGAAAAACATATTTATTGGGATCCTACTAGGTTCGAGATGTTTAAATTTGTTAATTTCTTAATACGATTACAACTTAAAGTTGATTTTATCCACAAATTACAGATGAGAAAACTGAAGCCATATGATAAGAAGCCACAGAGTTGAATCAGTTACTATTGCCATGGAATAAACTACCCCAAAATATGAAGTATGAAAATAATAACAATTTGTTAAGCTTAAAATTCTGTCCATCAGCACTTCAGGATGTGTTCAGCTATGTGGTCTTTTAAGTCTTTGTTAAGTTACCTCATACATTGGTGGTCAGGTCTGGGTTGATTAGGCAAGGCAGCCTAATGGTTGACCCTCTGATAACGAGAGTCCTTCAGCTCTCCTTCATGAGGTCCTTCAGCCTTCAGTAGACTGACTTGGCTTTATTTTTATTGCAGAGGCAATATGCCAAAAGTCAGCTCAATCCTGAATGAAAGCAAGCAGAGTATGCAAGTCTCTCCAGGCTTAGGCTCAAAAGTGGTAACACAAGACCAGCCAAGAGTCAGAGTGAGTAAAAACCAAAATCTTTCAGCGAAAAAGATGTTGAAATAGGAAAATTGTTTTTTGGCCCATCAATGCAGTCAGTTCACTATGATCTGATATTTGACCCAAATTATTCCTATCTCTTTGACATGTAAAATGCATTTACCCTTCCACAAATCCCCAGACATCTCATACAATTCCAATAACAGAGTGCATGTACAAAACCTTATGATATACATCAGGTCTGGATGCAATTCCTTGGAGGTGAGTTCTTTTGATCCAGAGACCTATGAATGAAAAAAGCAACTTATCTGCCTCATACACACCCAGTGTATACTAGTAACAAAGGGACAGGATAACCACAATGCATAGTGTCCTTCTACAAATGAGAGGGAGGAATGGGAGACACATAGCATCACTGATCCATACTAATTCTGAAAATACACTGGTCAAATGCTGCCTATCAGCCCCCACCTCCAACTAAGAATGGAACATTTTCCCTAGGCTTATCTCATAGGACTAGATCTCTTGTAAATTGTCTACCATGGCTCTTAGACCCACTCTTTCAGTCCTTGGCTCTGCCCTCTGAAATATCCTTCCTTTTTCATCACTCTCTTTGGAACCTGCTGAAGAAATAATCTGTAGTGACAGTTGAACAACTTTCTTGTTCCCCCATACAGATTTGGAATCCCAGAGGACTTCCAGATGTTGCAATCATCTCAACATCTTTTCATCCTTCTAGATTCTTTTCTTTCCAGGGAAACTCTCTTAAAATTTTGTGAGCCATCTAATAATCTTATTCAACCCAATTTACTAAACCACAATCACTGAAAAGGTTTTCAAACATGACACATTTATTGCTCCCAAGCTAAAAATCAGCAGAGTAGTTCTTCTCCCAGCAGGGCATACTTGTGTGTTTATGGTCCATTGTAGGATGCTAATATGATCTGCATTGTCTTACCTGTTTAAGATAAGGTCCGATCTAAGATGGCCTTAGCTTCTACACTTGGGACCTTCTCTACATCATCTCTGATCATCCATTAGAATAGTCTTGGGTCATTATCACAGCACTAGCAACATTTCAAGAAAAGGAGTAGAATATTCAAGTCCTCAGGCATCCCATTGCTTCCATTGCATTCTATTAATCAAAGAAAGAAAACTGGCCCAGATTGAGTTGATGGTCAAGGACTCTGTCAATAGTGGTAAAAGCTGCAAAATCACAAGTAAACAGGGATACCATTAATCAGGACCATCATTGTAAGTAATCTTTCACAAGAGTTAAAAATAAATGAATAAGGGGCGCCTGGGTGGCTCAGTCGTTAAGCGTCTGCCTTCAGCTCAGGTCATGATCCCAGGGTCCTGGGATCGAGCCCCATGTCAGGCTCCCTGCTCCACGGGAAGCCTGCTTCTCCCTGTCCCACTCCCCCTGCTTGCATTCCCTCTCTCGCTGTGTCTCTCTCTGTCAAATAAAAAAAAAAAAAAAAAAAATCTTTAAAAATAAATAAATAAAATAGATATTCTGATCACTATCTTGTAACTTCAATACCCCGCCCCCCGCCACTGAGGGTTAGTATAGTTTAGTGCTTAAGAACATGAATGCTGATGTTTGGATCTGGGGTCAATTCTAACCTCCAACTAATTAAATTCTTTAATTTCTCTGTTCTATAATTTCCTCATCTATAAAATGATAATGCTTATTATTTCTACTTATTGAATTAGTGTAAAAAACAAAGAGTTAAGTCATATAAAGTGTTTAGCACTAAGGTTAATATATAGTAAACCACTATATTAACATTATACTTATTAAATACATTTTGTACTTACTACTTTTATATTATAGATGCTTACATTGTCAATGTTTACTGGTTTTTACTGGTACTTAGTAGCATTGAATACCTTCTAAATTGAAGGCAAAATAATAAGAGTGATTTCTTGAGTTAGACTATAAAAACCAGAGACTTGAGTTTATACTCTTGTGAAATAGTTAGAAATATTTTCTCTGCCTTTATCATAGTAAAGACTAAAAGTTTCAGAATGATAGAAATTTTATTGAAGCACATAAGAATGTACTATGTTTTCAGGAAATTATTGAGATATACTTCATTTTCATACAGACATTTTCCAGAGGGCAATAATGTATGCAGAATTCTCTGTCTATCTATCTATCTATCTATCTATCTATCTGTCTGTCTATCTATCTATCTATCTATCTATCTATCTATCTATCTATCTCTGTCTATAGAATCATAGAACTGTAATCGTAATACTGTCACACCACTTGCTTATGGAAAATGTGATTAATCATTGTAAAGCACAGTTTCTTCTGTCAAATAAGAGTAATAATCTTATCTTTATATGGAATTTTCAGGATTAACTATAATTACACACAATTACAATGGTTACCTCATTTTCCAGGGCTTAATAAACACATGTTTTTTTTTTGGTTATCACCATAATTTCCCTCCCAGTGTACCCTTTTTTACCCAGTGGGATGGACAAAAACCAAATGGACTTGGTCTTAAAAGTTGTAGAATACATAAATGGGATAGGTTGATAGCATTGGACTGGTAAAATACTTCAGAATAGAGAGATAAAGAGCTTTCAGGACAAACAGAAATTAAAAGAATTTGTGATCACTAAGCCAGCCCTGCAAGAAATATTAAAGGGGATCCTGTAAGCAAAGAGGGAGCCCAAAAATAACATAGACCAGAAAGAAACAGAAACAATCTACAGAAACAGGGACTTTACAGGCAATGCAATGGCACTAAATTCATGTCTTTCAATAGTTACTCTGAATGTAAATGGGCTAAATGCACCAATCAAAAGACATAGGGTATCAGATTGGGTAAAAAAAGCAAGACCCATCCATATGCTGTCTACAAGAGATTCATTTTAGACCTAAATGTACCTCCAGATTGAAAGTGAGGGTGTGGAGAACCATTTTTCATGCTAATGGACATTAAAAGAAAGCTGGGGTAGGAATCCTTATATCAGACAAATTAGATTTTAAACCAAAGACTGCAGTAAGGGATGAAGAGGGACACTATATCATACTTAAAGGGTCTATCCAACAAGAAGATCTAACAATTATAAATAATTATGCTCCTAACTTGGGAGCAGCCAATTATATAAACCAATTAATAACAAAGAAAGACATTGATAATAATACAATAATAGTAGGGACTTCAACACCCCCCTCACTGCAATGTACAGATCATCTAAGCAGAAGATAAAAAGGAAACAAGGGCTTTGAATGACACACTGGACAAGATGGACGTCCAGGTATATACAGAGCATTCAATCCTAAAGCAATATTCTTCTCAAGTGCACATGGAACATTCTCCAGAATAGATCACATACTGGGTCACAAATCAGATCTCAACTAGTACCAAAAGTTTGGGATTATTCTCTGCATATTTTCAGACCACAGTGCTTTGAAACTTGAACTCAATCACAAGAGGAAATTTGGAAGGAACTCAAACACTTGGAGGTTAAAGATTTTCCTACTAAAGAATGAATGGGTCAACCAGGAAATTGAAGACGAGTTTTGAAAAATCATGGAAACAAATGAAAATGAAAACACAACTGTTCAAAACCTTTGGGATACAGCAAAGGTAGTCCTAAGAGGGAAGTACATAGCAATACAAGCCTTTCTCAAAAAATTAGGAAAGTCTCAAATACACAAGCTAACTTTAACCTAAAGGAGCTGAAGAAAGAATATCAAATAAAGCCTAAATCCAGCAGAAGAGAAATAATAAAGATTAGAGCAGAAATCAATGAAATAGAAACCAAAAGAACAGCTCAATGAAACTAGAAGCCACTTCTTTGAAGAATTAATAAGATTGATAAAGCTCTAGCCAATCAAAAAGAAAAGAGAAAGGACCCAAATTAATAAAATCACAAATGAAAGTGGAGAGATCAGGACCAAAACTACGGAAATATAAGCAATTTTAAGAATATATTATGAGCAACAATATGCCAACAAATTAGGCAATCTGGAAGAAATGGATGCATTCCTGGAACTTATAAACTACCAAAACTGAAATAGGAAGAAATAGAAAACCTGAACAGATCCATAACCAGCAAGGAAATTGAAGCAGTAATCAAAAATCTCCCAACAAACAACAGCCCAGAGCCAGATGGCTTCCCAGGGGGATTCTAGCAAACATTTAAAGAAGAACTAATACCTATTCTTCTGAAGCTGTTTCAAAAAATAGCAATGGAAGGAAAATTTCCAAACTTGTTCTGTGAGGCCAGCATTACCTTGATCCCAACACCTGACGAAGACCCCACCAAAAAGAATTACAGACCAATATCCCTGATGAACATGGATGCAAAAATTCTCACGAAGGTACTAGCCAATAGGATCCAGCAGTATATTAAAAGGATTATTCACCACAACCAAGTGGGATTTATTCCTGGGCTGCAAGGGTGGTTCAACATTCGCAAATCAATCAACGTGATACATCACATTAATAAAAGAAAGGACAATAACTATAATATCCTCTCAATTGATGCAGAAAAATCATTTGACAAAATAAGTCATCCTTTCTTGATTAAAACTCTCCACAGTGTAGGAATAGAGGGAACATACCTCAATATCATAAAAACTATCTACGAAAAGCCCACAGCAAATATTATTCTCAATGGGGCAAAACTGAGAGCTTTTCCCCTAAGGTCAGGAACATGACGGGGATGCCCACTCTCATCACTGTTATTCAACATTGTGTTGGAAGTCCTAGCCTCAGCAATCAGACAACAAAAAGAAATAAAAGGCATTCAGATTGGCAAAGGAGAAATCAAGCTCTCACTCTTCGCAGATGACATATTTTATATGGAAAACCAAAATCCACCCCAAAATTGCTAGAAATCATACAGGAATTCAGCAACATGGCAGGATATAAAATCAATGACAGAAATCAGTTGCATTTCTATACACTAACAATATAACTGAAGAAAGAGAAATTAAGGAATCGATTCCATTTACAATTGCACCAAAAACCATAAGATACCTAGGAATAAATCTAACCAAAGAGGTAAAGGATCTGTACTCTAAAAACTACAGAACACTTATGAGAGAAATTAAGGAAGACACCTAAAGACATGGAAAAACATTCCTTGCTCATGAATTGGAAGAATAAATATTGTTAAAATGTCTGTGATACCCAGTGCAATCTATACATTCAATATAATTCCTATCAAAATACCATCAACATTTTTCACAGAGCTAGAACAAATAATCCTAAAATTTGAATGGAACCAGAGAAGACCCCGAATAGCAAGAGGAATGTTGGGGAAAAAAAAAAAAAAAAAAATCTAGTGGCATCACAATGCAGGACATCAAGCTCTATCACAAAGTTGTAAGCATCAAGACAGTATGGTACTGGCAAAAAAATAGACACATAGATCAGTGGAACAGAATAGAGAACCCAGAAATGGATCCTCAACTCTATGGCCAACTAATCTTTGACAAAGCCGGAAAGTCTATCCAATGGAAAAAAGACAGTCTCTTCAATAAATGGTGCCTGGAAAATTGGACAGCCACATGCAGAAGAATGAAACTGGACCATTTCCTCACATCACACACAAAAATAGACTCAAAATGGTTGAAAGACCTAAATGTGAGACAGGAATCCATCAAAATCCTTGAGAACACAGGCAGCAACCTCTTTGACCTCAGCCACAACAACTTCTTGCTAGACACATCTCCAGAGGCTAGGGAAACAAAAGCAAAAATGAACTATTGGCACTTCATCAAGATAAAAAGCTTTTGCACAGTAAAGGAAAGAGTCAACAAAACTAAAAGGCAACCGACAGAATGGGAGAAGATATTCACAAATGTCTTGTCAGATAAAGGACTAGTATCCAAGATGTATAAAGAATTTATCAAACTCAACACCCAAAAAAACAAATAATCCAGTCAAGAAATGAGCAGGAGACATGAACAGACATTTCCCCAAAGAAGACATACAAATGGCCGACCGACACATGAAAAAATGCTCCACATCACTTGGCATCAGAGAAATACAAATCAAAACCACAGTGAGATATCACCTTACACCAGTCAGAATAGCTAAAATTAACAAGACCGGAAATGACAAATGTTGTCAAGGATGTGAAGAAAGGGGAACCCTCCTACATTGTTGATGGGAATGCGATCTGGTACAGTCACTCTGGAAAACATTATGGAGGTTCCTTAAGAAATTAAAAATAGAGCTACCTTATGACCCAGCAATTGCACTGCTAGGTATTTATCCCAAAGATACAAATGTAGTGATCCAAAGGAGCACCTGCACCCCAAAGTTCATAGCGGCAATGGCCACAATAGCCAAACTGTTGGAAGAGCCAAGCTGTCCATTGACAGAGAAATGGATAAAGAAGATGTGTTATATTCACACACACAAACAGACACACACACATACACACACACAATGGAATATTACTCAGCCATCAGAAAGGATCAGAATAAACTATAATAAACTTTATCCCTTTTTTTGGGTGATGTTTTGGACTGAATTGTAATGCACTGCACCCCAGATTTGATATGTTGAAGTTTTAACCTCCAGTGTGACAATTTGGAAAACTGGGTCTTTAAGAGGTAATTAAGGGGCACCTGGGTGGCTCAGTCGTTAAGTGTCTGCCTTTGGCTCAGGTCATGATCCCAGTGTCCTGGGATCAAGCCCCGCGTCGGACTCCCTGCTCAGCGGGGAGTCTGCTTCTCCCTCCCCCCTGCCCCCTGCTTGTGTTCCCTCTCTTGCTGTCTCTCTCAATGTCAAATAAATAAATAAAATCTTAAAAAAAAAAACATAAAGAGGTAATTAAGACTAAATGAATGTGTAAGGGTGAGATACTAATCCAATGTGACTGATGTTCTTGTCACAAGAGGCAGGGACACCAGAGATAAACGTGCATAGAGAAAAGACCATTCAAAGACACAGCAAAAAGATAGCCATGAAAGCCAAAAAGGGAATCCTCAGGAGAAACCAAACCTGCCAACATTTTAGTCTTGGGCTTCCTGCTTCCAGAACTATGAGACAGTAAACTTCTGCAGCTTAAGCAACCCAGTCTTTGGTGTTTATCATGGTAGTCCTGGCAGACTAATACAGATGAGTTAAAGAATCAAAGGGGCAATGCATACATAGCACCATGTCTAAAACAATACAATGTATCAGTGTCATGCATAGGGATTTTATACTCATAACAACCAGAAACTAATGTTCCCTATAGAGATTTTGTAGAAAAAGCAGACAAATTGTGACAAAAGGATGCAAAGATCCAAGAATTATAGTCAAGGAGTTAGTTTAAATAGGTCAGAGATGAGAATCTAGAATATCTGAGAAGCTCAGGAATCTTGTGTACTCACAACCTTGCCCAGTTATATATAGAATAAGTATTTGGGATGTCTTTTCATCTTTTCAGTGTAAAATAAATATTTCACGACCACTGCTGCTTTATGTCATTTTCTTACTCGCTGGGGATGAAAAATTATTTCTTTTGATATACTTATGAGGGAGTATTTATGATTTTGGAGGTATTCCCGAATATTCATAAGAGAGAGATACGTTCTCACCTTGTTGCATCTATGAATTCAACCCAGTATGAAATTCAGGGCAATATCCAGCTCCAAGCATATCCTGCTAGTGGTAGAATTTGAGAACAGAGCAAGAATCTGGCCACAGCTGGTAAGAGTAGAGTCACCACAGGCCAACTCGTCATCAGTGCTGGTTGTAATCACAACACATGTAGCAGGCCAGAACTGCCAATTAAAAATAGAACGTGAATATAGAGCTAGTATCATTGACCACCCTGGGAAGGGAAATGGAGTTGGCCTCTTAATACATATACTGAAGTCAGCCTTGCACTAAGCACCCAGGGGGCGCTAGGAAGGCTGGGGTTAAGCCATTTTCTTTGCAACATTTCAGAGTTTCCATTATCATCCCTTCTGTCACCCTTTATAACCAACTATTCCTCCCAAACCTCAGGAACTCTAGGGAGATAATGTGGCATAGTGAAAAATATCTGCACTTCTAAAAGGTGTGTTCAACTCTTAGCTCTTTTACCAACCAAATGTAACTTAACTTGAGTAATTTAAATACCTGTCTCAGTTTCCTCATCTTCAATTTCCCCATAAGTTTACTCTGAGAAATAAATGAAGAAATATTTATTTTTTCTAAGATTTAATAATTTACAAGTAAATTATTTCTAATAGCTACAATACTCAGATTGTTCTAAATTTTATTTGACAAACAGGAAGGTTCATATTAACAACTCCAACTCTTTGCTTTATAGGACACGTATTGGCATGTGTCAATAATCATTTTATGGGCACAGGCTCCTTTCCACCTCCTCTCTCAGACATGTGCTTATGTTTCCCTGAACCTACATCCCAAACCACTTTCCAAAAAGGGTCTTCTATCCCACACCGTAAACCATCACAGCAAGCATTTTAATGTGGCTGGTTATGCTCTCCATAATTAATGTCTGACACCAGCAATAACTGAGGTGTCAATTCCTGTTAACAATCTGCGCCTTGGCAGATTTTTGTCAATCCGTTAATAATGCGTGTAATTGATAGCAACAGATAGAGGCCACTGTTATTAATTCACTGCTGATTACTGATGATTATTAAGGATGATGGTAGTGTTTTTTGTTCTCCTTGTCAACCAAACTCTAGCATCTCAAAAATTAGTTATATTAGATAAGGCAAAAAATCATTATAAAGTTAAAGAAATTGATTCATATTTAAATTAAGCAAGGCTTTCTTGAGTTTTGCTTTTTGCAGGGTATGAGCCTACATACTTTGTGTGTGTTATCTTCCTTAAATTTTACAATGACAATTTGAAATACGTTTCAGTCTCCTGCATTTCAGTAACTTCCATGAATCAAGGTGTAAGTAATATGTATGATTCAAGAAGTGATCCCAAAGGCCTTTGAGAAATATAGAACTCAATTTTAATTTATTGTCCAGGGTCATATAGATATACTAGAAACAGGACATTGCTCATCCAATAGTCCTTAACCCACAACCTCTGCAATTTTGTCCTTTCTGGCAAATAGAACTTCACACAGTCTAGGTAAAAAATAAAAGATACATTCTCAGCCTCCCTTGAAGTTAGGTATATTTACATTAACATATTAAAAGGCTTTTAGAAATTCTGCTCTAGGGAAAACTTGCTAATGTAGTTTAACCCAAGTTTTTCCAAACTCAATTGACCAAGAAACACCATTGTCATGTAACACCCATAAATAATCCATGAAACAGAGATTCTACACTTTAATCTTCGGAAAAGAGCGATCTCAATCATGAGAAGACAAGGAGTAAAATCACTTTGACATGCAAAAATCAAATACATATCTAGTTACAAATAAGTACAACATCCAGTGATGTCACTATGACAAATTTTATAAATTGTGAGCCTTCAAATGTTTTTATAATGATAAAATTCTATTGTTTGGGGAAATTCTCAGAGCTCAGAATTGCATTCCAGACCAAATTTTCATGTATCGTGGAAAGCGGTAGAAACAAGTAGCTAAGAAAGTGGGATTCTACTGTCAGAGAGGCTTGAATTCAAATCCTATCACACATAGTGAATGGCTCCAGGAAAGTTACAGGACCTTTCTGAGCTTTATTTTTTTTCTTCTTTCTCTTCTGTTTCTGTTTTCTGTTTAGTCTGAAAATAAAGATTTTAGTAGTTCTAATTTGTTGAATTTCTGAGAAGACGAAATGATGGTATTACAATCCTTTGTACACAATACATCTCCAACAAGGTTTAGTTCCAGTTATAATCCATCCATCATCATCAATGGTACCAAGTAATATTAGAATCATGAAGATTCTTCCATGAGGAAAAGTCTAGACACAGTGCAGTAGGGTATAGAGAACCTTGTTATTTCTTGAGTAAGGTCTTTGAAAGAGAAAAAAAAAAGTCCCACATTTTACAAAGATGAACCTGGGTAGTTTAGGGAAAATAAAGAAGACAAGGAGATGAGTGAGAATTTCACTGAGGGAATGGAGGCAGGCCAGGCAGAAACAAGAGCTTGGATTACATTTTTAACAGCCTATAAATGGAAAGGAAAGGTTGAGACTGCCATATTATAGTCCTATTTTTTTTAATGGAAAAAAAGTTCCTTAGAATTCCAGAATGCAAAGATAGTCAAATTCATTCACACATACATATTTTATTCTTTTATAAAAAGCAATCCCACTGATACACTTATAAAAGCAGATATGCATTATAGTGAGTGTTGTGAAGCCACCAGGCTGTCATGGCCTCTAATAGTTCCATTTGCATGCTAATGAAACCAGAGGCCAGATGCCACTAATTACAACCCAGCCGCTCTGTCCAACACCCCACAACCAACTGCTAGTGAATGGACCTCGTCATTCCATTATGCAAATGATACTTAGGAAGAACAGGAATAAATTCTAAAGAGCGCAAACAGAGCCATGCATTGGCAGGAGGTAAATTAATAAATATATTCAAGAAATGGAAATTAAAAATTATTATTCAACACTATATTAATCATGACTGAATAAATATGGAACAGCACAACTTTTTTTTTTTTTTGCTCTTTTTCTAGTGTCCTGGGTAATAGAGGAAAGCTTCCAGTAACTTGCTAAAGTATAGTAAACTATATTTCCATACACCGTCAATCAGGTTGCTGAAGTGAGGGTTAAATTTTCTTAAATACATACAAGTTGTTTCTTCTTAATAAAAAAACCTATATGTGTGTGTCTAAAGGGTTTTTTCCTTCTTGTGAGTTATAAAGTTGTTATATCTTAGACTGCATGTCTATATCAAAAGAATTAGTGAATAAGGAGAAAAACAGGCACCAGTATATTTATTTCTGGTAGTTTTGGATACAGAACTTCTTAAAGACTGTTGTACTCATGGCATGGACTTTGTTGTTTTGTTTTGTTTTTAGCAAAATAAATGTGAATAGGGAGGCAACTTGTAGAATTGAAAAAAATAAAATGAGTTTGGAGGTCAAACATCTGTGTTTGGACTACAGATAAATTACTTGTTATTAGGGAAAGTCACTTCAATTCCCCAAGCTTTAATTCCCTCCTCTTTTAAATAAAGTTAGCAATATCTACTCATAGGTTCATTGTGTTAACCAAATGTGGCAATGTGTTCACAACACCTAGCCTTGCAATATAATAGGTATTCAAGAAAAAATAGCTACCATTGTCCATTCACAGCTTTTTCTAGACTTTCCTTCTGAACAAGCTGTGTGTCACATAACATACTGGAGCCTCTGGGTTTGTTTTTTGTTTGTTTGTTTTTTGGTTTTTATTGTCAAATAAAAGCTTGAGACCCAAAGGTATCTAAGAGCCCTTCTTGTTCTGATTTTTAGAATTACCTGGAATAAGTACGGAGGAAGTCAAGAAGTAGTTGAAATCAAGACCTTTCAAAACATGTGTTTTCTGGTCTGATCTAAAAGCAACCTACCTGAAAATGCATTGAACACAGTAACCAGGTGTTAAGGCTGGGAAATCAGCCTCCCCAAAGATTGCCTTAGAGGGATATGTGAGCGGACATTAGTTCTCCCTAAGGCAATGTCGTTATCATGGCATCATTTTGTGTGAAAATCACAATGAGAGTTTAAAATATACTTTCCACATCTTTATTAGCAACCCGTTCCTCTCATGGAACATTTTACACATTCCCAATTGATTAGCCTCTTCATTTTGTGACCATATACTTCATATTTTTCTAGCAGTTTCTGATTGTTTGCATTCTAATCTATCATTAAAGTAATTTGTTACATATTTAACCAGCTGTGATGAATATATTATGACTTGTAGTGTTTAACTTTTACATCAATTCATAAAATAAGGTTTTATCAGACAGGTATTGTATTTCTATTCTCAGAAATTATTCTCCTTGGCTCCCTAACCTGCCTTGGCTTTAAAAGAATTCTTACACTCAACATTTCCCTTAAAAGAAATGAACTAATATAGAGGGTTGGATGGAATCCCCCAGACCCCCATAACATTGGTGGATGGCTTTAGCCTTTGTTTTGGCTTAGGTGATTCCTGTGTTAAACCCCAACCTCAGGCCTTCCTTGTACCAGTTCCAATCAACCTTCACAAAGAGTGTGGCACAGTTGGCATTCAACAAGTACAGACTGGTTAAACAACTCAGTGAAGTGTGCAGATGATTTATTCTCAGATAGTACAGTTAGGACTCAGTAATAGTGAATAATTCTTCAAGACCATATGGTTCCTAATTAAGATAGTCGGGATCCAAATGAGATCCTTTTGATTCCAATCTGTATGTCCATAACAAGGATGCTTACCAACTCTGCCATCCTAAGCTCCTTCTATTCCTTGTTCTTCTTCACTTTAAAACAGTCCTTTGCATACATTGGTTTGAGTGTCTTTCAATGCTTCTTTACTCTGGGGAGAATTTGCTTAAGGAACTACTCAACATAGGAAAAGTTAAAAATAAAAAAAATCTTGCATAATAACAGCTATAATGGACAGTAAATGGTGTTTGACAGGAAGTGTTTATTTGAGTCTGATAGAGGAGAATTTTTAAGTGTAGACTAATTGTGGAGGTTAGTATTTCCACCTACAAAGGGAGCTAGATGAAAAGGTTCCAGTTTACTGCATCTGGACAGAATGATCCAAAGAGATAGAGATGAAGGGGGCTAACTAAAGGTGACAGCAGGCTCAGAATGAAGGCAGACAGAAAACTGGAAGGGCACACAGAAGGGCACAAGACATTCCCTTAAAAATAAGTGATGAGCAGCATCTTTCAGAGTGTATTAGAGGAAGATGGAGTATCCTTAAACAGCTAATGAAAAACTAGGCTCTTATAGTGAACTGTGGAGAAGTGTTTAAAAGAATACAGACTTTGAAATTACGTGGATTTTGGTATGAATACTAACTCCACTTTTAGAGGTGATATGAATTTGATCAGATTACTTAACCTCTCTGAGTCTGTTTCTTTGCATGGAAAGTAGAAATGATAATATCTAACTCACAGGATTGTTTTGAAGGTTAAATGAGATATTGCATATAAACCTTTTTTGCCATGTGCCTATAGTATGAATAATGTACAATAAATATTGGCTGTCATTCAAATCCCAATAACAGCCTGAGCAAATGCTAGGAATTCTATGCAAATAACAGCTCTGGTAGATATTTTATTAGCACAGAAGATGTCTAATGGAAAGAAGGACACCAGTAAACCAAAGGTGACCTCAAGAGAAAGTGTTTTGTTTTGCTTCTGCTTGTTTTTTGTTTGTTTGTTATTGCAATCCTGGCTAACTGTCCACTTATTTCAAGTGGGTGAGATAATCATTAGGCATAATGTCAGATTGTTTGGATAAAAATAGGAGTGAAGTAAAATCTTAGTATTGTCAGAGAAGGCTTCACAGAGGCACCCTAGACAAGCATATATACAACTCTGGAAACGGGATAGAAGTATTCACAGAGATGGTTGTCTGTAGACAGGAAGACCTGGTGAGTGCGTATCTCAGACCGTGTCTGTAGTTCAGTAGCTCTGCAGTCCACTACGATCTAGTTAATCCTTGATTCAATTTCATCATCTGTAATAGAAAAGTAATGCCTAGATCTTAAGATGGCTAAGAGTATTAAACAGGATAAAGTTAATAAAATCCTTAGCATAGACAATGGTACGTAGAAAGCATTGGATAAGTATTAACTAATTTGATTGTTAGATATGAAGATGGGATTGCAGCACATTATTGCAGTATGTAGCCTTGCTTCTTTCAATTCTAGGATTATAAATGGCCTATGGGTCCCACTGAGAATTTCCAAATACTTTTTGGAATGTGCATATTTCATGGATGCTAAAAGCCAACCTCTCTTGAAACTTCTCATAGTCTCTGTGCCAGTTTAACAATTCCACTATAAATTGGAACTTAGTCCTCAGTGACCATGGACTAATCTTAGGAAACAGCTGATTTCAGAGGCAAAAACAAACACATATTTAATGAAGCAATCAGTTCTGTGCTTGTAAGACTACACCTGAGGGAGAGGGGGGTGTTTCAGTTCCAGCAGTCTTATCAAGGGTAATGTTGTCCACTTAATGTAAATGTAATTGCTCCTCATTCTTCTTTTCTTATTAAGTCAATCCCACAACTTGGAAGTCTCTTAGTAGTGATTTACAAATTTATAAGAAAAGATGTCTCTTGCTGAGCTGAGATGCCTCTAAAGCCCAGACTCGTTGTGCTTACTCCTGAGTGCTGTATGTAACCTTCACATTAGAAAATCATGTGCCAAAACTCCCAGAAAGCCATTGGTTGTTAAGGCACAGAAACAGAAGAAGCAAAATTGCACCCTGTATCTTCATGTCCACAGATGAGAGCTTATAGAGCAGCTATTCAGCTAGAAATGTTAATAACCACCTTCTCTGCTTTTATCAACTCTGTGTTTTACATACATTAGCTAATTTAATTTTCACTACTAACAATGCACTAATTATTATCTCCTATTTATGGATAAGGGAATTGAACCTCAGAGAGGTTAATTGACTTGTTCAAGGTGACACAGGTGGTAAATGGCTATGACTTCACCTTCTTAAAAGACTGTGATGAGTGGAGATACCTGTGTTACAAAACAGAAGTTGGCAAATATTTTCTGTAAAGGGATGGATGGTAAATATTACAAGATTTGTGAACCATATGGCCTCTACGGCAACTACTCAACTCTTATTGTAGGGCAAAAGCCATATTCCCAACAAAACTTTATTTACAAAAGCAGGCAGTGGACAGATACGGCTCATAGACTGTAGTTTGCTAACCCCTGCTATAGATACTTGAGGTGTTTGTTAGGCAACTGGGATTCTGATTATGGATTTTTCGCTAACTTTTTATTTGACTTTGGATAAGTCACTTTTTTGGGAGGACTTGTTTCACCACCTATAAAATAAACCATTTAATATTCCTAAAGCATGGATCAGGAGCCAGTAACACTGATACGTAGATTTCATAACAGCAGGAATTGGTCTGTTGTTTTCAGTGCCAAATCTCCTGGAGCCTAGAACAGTGGCTAGCTCATGCAAAGTGCTCAGATACTGGCTGAATGAAGGAATAAACTAAATGAAATAATAAGTACACTAGATTTCAGAATGTAAGGCCTAACACAAAATAACTGCTCTGACATAGACTGTAGTCTCTATAACTGGCTCTGGTCATTGTTATTAATGACATCAGTACCACAGTCATTAACAGGGACTGTCCCAGCCAAGCTCAGCCACAGAGCTAGCTTATATCTATTTGTGCTCCAAGTTAATCTCTACATTGCTTCCAAATGCCCTTTTAAACATCACTGAAACTCTCCAGCATTTACACATCCAGACATTATCTTCAGAAAGAACATGAGAAGGGAGAAGAAAACTGAAGATTGTAGCATTTACTCATAAGAAAGTGAGTTACTTGAAAAACACATTTAAAAATCACAAGTAACTAGAGTACTTTCACTTAGCAAGTTAAAATTTCATCCTTTTTTTCACCCAACAACACAGCAGGATGGAGGCACAAAGAAGGAAGAGGTTAGTTACAAAGGGTGAATAAGATGCATTTACTTTGCTCATGTAAGTAATAATGTGCAAATTTCTGCCCTTCTGCAGTTCCTCCTAGCTCTCATATTCTGTCATCTCTGTGTGTGACAGACCCCTGTGGCCAATGAATCACAACGTAAATGAGTACCAGATTCCTAGCTGGCATCTGAGCAGGAACTCAGTCAGAGGCACTTATGTCCTGTGTGTGCTTAATTTATTGTCCTTAATGAATAAGGCTGGGTGTATATTTCCATTACAAAAATAGCAGACCTACCTTCCTTTCAGTATTACAAGACCAGTACCTGCAAAGATGAACTAAAGATGTTTAATAACACAGGGTCTGAAG
The DNA here is from genome assembly GCF_004348235.1 of Phoca vitulina. NCBI lineage: Eukaryota > Metazoa > Chordata > Mammalia > Carnivora > Phocidae > Phoca > Phoca vitulina. Next base: position 14,370,463 of record NW_022589733.1, on the reverse strand, counting down.
CTTCTGAAAGCCACGTAAAGAAATATTAAACACACCTTGAGAGAATTCTATTTCAAAGGCAAGATCATATCTGAAGCGTTTTTAATGCCATTTTAAATGTGAAAACAAAGAGAAACAAAACTCCTTGGAGAAGTTTTTGCTCAGAACCCAAGCCACAGACCCTTAGCAAATGTTCCCACAGTAATCAATGAGCCCCTCACCAGTGCTCAAAGGACTAGGGCAGTGGAGGAACATAGACCATTTGCTCTGATTTAGAGATTTTTTATGAGAGTCATTAAGTGAAGACAGGTAAGTAACTATGTCGAGCAGGACAGAGCCCCCACTGCACAACTCTGTGATGCAGAAGTCTGGGTAAGCCTGTGAAAGAGAGAACCCTTCAAATCAAATCAAATTAAATCAAATCAAATGGAGTCTTTTGGGGATGAAGGCTCTTGTTTTTCATTTATAATAACCTTTTAACGAGTAGAAAACGATCCAAACACTCTCCGTTATTACCTCTATTAGGAGAGGACAGATTATGAAAAAGATAATTAAAGAAAAAAAAATCTAGGTAATTTTACATTGAAATATCTCCAGCATCTTGAACCAAAGTTTGCACATATTGCAAATACAAGACAATAACCTCATTTGAAACCTTTACCCACCACTTCTCTATAACTTAGGCTAAAAAGACATTCAGGAAAGTGTTGTGTACTTTTGGAATTTATAGATTTAAATTTTGTTCTAAAGAAATAAAAGTTATTTTTTGAAGTAACTTCCCTTGCTCTTCATATAATAGTAATCAGCCTCTGATACCACCTCTGTTAATTCTGTCGTTTATGATAACTTGTTTCTGATACTAATTGATGTAACTGGCCGGCCTTTTTCCTGTCTGAACCTGCTTGATGTAAACTAATGGTTGGGTTTCGGTGTTCAGAAATGAACCCAAAGATTTGACAGCACAAGGAGATGACATTTTTCTATAAGGAGAAATTTTTGATCATCAGCATGTATACTCCATACTCTACTCTGCAAGGAGTAACTTCAACATGAACACCAACCTGTTCAGTCATTCAAGTTTATTAAATTAAGGGCCTAATAATGTTCAAGCACTGTGTTATGTGAAAATATGATAGTGATAAGCCATCCCTCCTATTTTGGATCTTATAGTTCAGTAAGGAAGACACCTGTCGGCTAAAAAAAAAGCCAACCTTAAAATAGGATAATAAATGCTTTATGCTTTATTCATTGTCTGACTAAGGACTGTAGCCCAGGAGACAGTATTTCTGTTCCCTCTGAAAGAACTGCTCTGAACCTTGTCAGTTTACAGGAGATTATATGCAAAAAGGGGGTGGGGTATAAGTACTCCCAAGCCCTTCTCCAAAGTATAGTTGCATGCCACAGGTATAATATGTTTAGGTGTAAAAATTAAAGCTTACAGACTTCCACATAGACATGTGAAAGACCCTTAGACCATCTTAAATATATTATATTTCTTTTATAACTGATTGTTCAAAAATATTGCTCACGTGCCACTTAACTGGTTTACTGGTTCTTCTTGTTTTTGATTTCTCCATGAAGTCACCTGAGATGGTTGCAGGAGGCTGACCTTAGTCACCTACTGCAGATTTAGTGCACACACCTAGTAATGAAATTCGCAGGAATGTTGCAGATAATAAAGTATATTTCACCTTAAGATATAAGGTATAGCATGTTCTTTCTTAATGTAGTAAATAAATATCACTGATGATAGACCTTATAAGAATGCTTTTAATTCTAGAAATCAATGTATACCAATTATGGAAAAAAAGGGGAAAATACATGGTTTCTTTACGTTACATTATGTTATTTTGTATGTGCAAAGTAGGTTTTAGGACCATATTAATGTTAGATTTGCCTAGTGACCAATTGAAGGAATTTATTGAAGATCTTTTATCTGATATGATTTACGGTCTGCATGGGATTGCACATAAAGTATTCTTGTTAGCACAGTGAGAGACACATGGCAAAAATACTGATAATGTAGATTTTGTGTTATCCTTGTCATTCTTTCTCTTAAGGAAGTAAGATTTTAGCTTACAGGGAGTTGTCCGTGTAGTATTATGTCTTTGCAGTAATGAACCGCTCAGTGTGTGTTTAGTAAAGTTCCTCTGATTTGGTGTTCCTCAGCTAACCACATTAAACTTGATCAAGCTAAAGGGATCTTATGTGAATACCCTTTTCAAATTATGCAGAATTAAGATACCATTTAGACTAAAAAAAAATATTGAAAGGAGTTTATCATGCTTCCATAAGTTGTGGTTATTTGCTGTCAATTATTTTAATTAATGAATGCTGCATGGTAAAATCTGTTGAAAATAGGCACACATATTTCTACTTTATTTAACTTACAATTTGGTTCATTAGTAAAAATAAAAATGAAGGGCCTGGATTGATTTTGTTCAAATAAGTTTAGAAAGCAAGTCCTTTTCTTAAAAAAAAAAAAAAAAAAAAAGGTAGGACATAGAATTATTTCTTTGTTTCATTCAGTTACTCAAGATAAAGCTGGGTCACAAATATCCGTGGACATTTTGGAGTGGTTTGTGTATCCCTGCCCCTCAACCCACTTTTACCTGCTACACTTACAGATAACCCTCCATATTATAGTTCGAGAAGGGGAAATGACTCTCTAAGAGCTAATTTCAGTTACATGTTGGTGGGCAGTAACTCTGTTATGAGTGCCAATCACAAATATATGTCAAAAAGTGTCACCTTCTGTTTTATTAAAGCTGACTTAGCAGAAAGAGATGAAATTTAGGGCAAGTCGGAATTCCTGTTTCATTGTCCTATTTTCACTAAGAGATAGAATTTAGGACAACTCAGAATTCTCTCTTCTGCCCTATTTTATTGCATCTATGTTTATTCATATTCAGCAAAAGGAATCCCAAATCTAGCCTTTTGTTTCTTCATTTCCAAAAAGCATTTCCTCAAATTAACTTTATTTTTCATTTAAGAATTAATATATCTGGTTCGAAAAAACAGGAAATTATACAAACTAGAACAAAATTTTAAAATGGCTCAGTGTTCCTACTGGCAGAGGAATAAACTCTGCCTTTGATAAACTCATGAAATGTTCCCTTGTGATATGGTTAGTTTTTATGTCTATTTGATTTGTGGTGATAACACATCCATAGGTTTGCTTTTTACCATTTATTTTTATATCACAAACATATTCTTAATTATTATAATCTTCATGATAGTATATATCAAATAAATTCTAATCTATTATAGGGAGGTCCCATGTTTACTTAATTTTTCTTCTATGTGTTAGGCATTTATTTGCTTTTGTTTTAGACTTCATATATTTCAATGATGTGTTATTTCTGTTTTTTACATTCACCAAGTTTCTGCTAATTCACCAAAAGAAGCTTCCAGGGGAAAAAAAAAAAATGATACATCAGAGTTTAGGAATTGTTCTAGGCTGTTAATATATGGCATAATCGAACACATATATTGGTGACAAATTGAGAGAGCTGTTAAAAAAATCTGTATATACACATTCTAACCCTTTATCTTTGACTAATTTTATTCATAGCATGCTCATTCTCTAGATTGAATTCTCTCCAAATGTAATCCATATAGAAATTTCTAGTCTTGTGAAAATGCAGGTGCTGGTTTAATAGTTTCAGGGTATGGCCTGAAAATCTGCATTTCTAACAAGTTTCTGGACTAGGACTGAAATAAAACACTTGCCCGCATAGCTCCCACTGGAGCTATGGTGAAAATGATTCTGCCATAGGATGAAAATACGGAATGTGTCGATATCCTCCTTTATTTAATTAACCTTTTAGTAATCTTTGCCACCTTATCAATGCTCTTAAATCTGTCACTAATTTTTTTTTTTTTAAAGATTTTATTTATTTATTTGAGAGAGAGAGAATGAGAGAGAGCGAGTACATGAGAGGGGGGAGGGTCAGAGGGAGAAGCAGACTCCCTGCCGAGCAGGGAGCCCGATGCGGGACTCGATCCAGGGACTCCAGGATCATGACCTGAACCGAAGGCAGTCGCTTAACCAACTGAGCCACCCAGGCGCCCTGTCACTAATTTTTTACACCATCACTTTCAATGATATTATCTGGAGTTAACAGGGATTAGATTTTCACATAAATTCCCTTGACCTAATGCATTGTATGCAGATACATATAACTCCCTTAGTATTTCAGTTCAGGCAAGGGGTCAGATTTTTAAAATTGGTGTCATCTCACATTTATTTAAAACTGGATAGCATAGAAAAAATACTGGATAGTGTAGATTTATTAATCTTTACAGTAAACAAAAATTTTAAGCTTAAAAAAGGGCCAGTGTCACCATAAACTGAAATTGACTCAAATTATGCAAATCACAGATTTTAATACATTCATCAGTTAATTCCCCCTTCCTCCCTCCCTCCCTCCCTCCTTCCCTCCCTCCCTTCCCTTTCTTCCTTCCTTCCTTCAATTTTCTTCCATGACCTAGACTCCTTGTTAGGCCATCAACATTGACCCACATCCCTTTCATGGTGCCATCTTTCTTTTCCCTCTCTTCTGCCTCTCTGTTCCACTTATAAGGACCTATAGGATTACTTTGAGATCATGTAGATAATCCAATATAATCTCCCTACTTTAAGGTGAAATGATTAGCAAACTTAGTTCCATCTCCTACCTTAATGTCCCTCTGTCATGTAACTTAACTGCAATTTCTAGGAATTAGTAGTGGACATCTTTGGGAAGCCATTATTCTGCATCCCACAGTGATAACTTATTATAGTTTATATGAATTGCTAATATTTTTAGGATATGTGTTTCTATATAGAGATCTTTTTCTATAATTTTATTTTCTTATAATATCTTTGTTAGGTTTTAATTTTAGGGTTATGCCCATTTTATGAAGTAAGTTTGGTGGCATTCTACTCTTGTGTTTTGTTTGTTTGTTTGTTTGTTTTTACTATTTTGTGTAAATTTGGCATTATTTCTTCCTTAAATGTTTGATATAATTTGCCAGTAAAAGGTTCCATACTGGATTTTTGTGAGTGTGCATGCTTTTAATAATTAATTCAAGATTTTATTTTTAAAAATTTTTTTATTAACATATAATATATTATTTGTTTCAGGAGTACAGGTCTGTGATTCATCAGTCTTACACAATTCACAGCACTCACCATACCACATACCCTCCCCAGTGGCCATCACCCTGCCACCCCATCCCTCCCACCCCCCTCCACTCCAGCAACCCTCAGTTTGTTTCCTGAAATTAGAGTCTCTTGTAGTTTATCTCCCTCTCTGGTTTATCTTGTTTCATTTTTCCCTCCCTTCCCCTATGATCCTCTGTCTTGTTTCTCAAATTCCTCGTATCAGTGAGATCATATGATATTTGTTTTTCTCTGATTGACTGATTTCACTTAGCATAATACCCTCTAGTACCATCCATGTCATTGCAAATGGCAAGGTGTCATTTTTTTTATGGCTGCATGATATTCCATATCCCATTTTGTGTGTGTGTGTGTGTGTGTGTGTGTGTGTGTGTGTGTGTCTTCTTTATCCATTCATCTGTTGATGGACAACTAGGCTCTTTCCATAGTTTGGCTATTGTGGACATTGCTGCTATAAACATTGGGGTGCAGGTGCCCCTTCGGATCACTACATTTGTATCTTAGGGGTAAATACCCAGTAGTGCAATTGCTCGGTCTTAGGGTAGCATTATTTTCAACTTTTTGAGGAACCTCCATACTGTTTTCCAGAGTGGCTGCACCAGCTTGCATTCCCACCAACAGTGTAGGAGGGTTCCCCTTTCTCTGCATCCTCGCCAACATCTGTCGTTTCCTGACTTGTTAATTTTAGCCATTCTGACTGGTGTGAGGTGGTATCTCATTGAGGTTTTGATTTGGATTTCCCTGATGCTGAGTGATGTTGAGTACTTTTTCTTGTGTCTGTTGGCCATTTGAATGTCGTCTTTGCAGAAATGTCTGTTCATGTCTTCTGCCCATTTCTTGATTGGATTATTTGTTTTTTGGGTTTGAGTTTGATAAGTTCTTTATAGACTTTGGATACTAGCCCTTTATCTGATATGTCATTTGCAAATATCTTCTCCCATTCTGTCGGTTGTCTTTTGGTTTTGTTGACTGTTTCCTTTGCTGTGCAAAAGCTTTTTATTTTGATGAAGTCCCAATAGTTCATTTTACCCTTGCTTCCCTTGCCTTTGGTGATGTTTCTAGGAAGAAGTTGCTATGGCTGAAGTCAAAGAAGTTGCTGCCTGTGTTCTCCTCAAGGATTTTGATGGACTCCTGTCTCACATTTAGGTCTTTCAACCATTTTGAGTCTATTTTTGTGTGTGGTATAAAGAAATGGTCCAGTTTCATTCTTCTGCATGTGGCTGTCCAATTTTCCCAGCACCATTTGTTGAAGAGACTGTCTTTTTTCCATTGGACATTCTTTCCTGCTTTGACAAAGATTAGTTGACGATAGAGTTGAGGGTCCATTTCTGGGCTCTCTATTCTGTTCCATTGATCTGTGTGTCTGTTTTTGTGCCAGTACCATTCTGTCTTGATGATTACAGCTTTGTAATAGAGCTTGAAGTCCGGGATTGTGATGCCACCAGCTTTGCTTTTCTTTTTCAACATTCTTCTGGCTATTCGGGGTCTTTTCTGGTTCCATACAAATTTTAGGATTATTTCTTCCATTTCTTTGAAAAAAGCTGATGGTATTTTGATAGGGATTGCATTAAATGTGTAGATTGCTCTAGGAGGCATGGACATTTTCATAATATTTATTCTTCCAATTCATGAGCATGGAACATTTTTCCATTTCTTTGTGTCTTCCTCAATTTCTTTCATGAGTATTCTGTAGTTTTCTGAGGACAGATTCTTTGCCTCTTTGGTTAGATTTATTCCTAGGTATCTTATGGTTTTGTGTGTGGTTGTAAATGGGATCGACTCCTTAATTTCTCTTACAATTGCACTCAAGATTTTAACTGTATAGAGAGCTATTCACATATTCTCTTTCTTTTTGAGTCACTTTTGGTAAATTTTGCTTTTTAAGCAATTTGTTCATTTTATGCAAGCTGTTCAATTATTGTATAAAATATTTATAATATTTTCTTATCTTTATGCTCTTTGCAGGATTGTAGTGGTATCAGACCTTTAAAACCTGTTAACAGTAATCTGTTTTCTTTATTTTATTTTATTTTTTTCTCTTTCTCTCCTTTCTTAATCTGTATTGACAGGGGTTAATTCATTTTATTAATCTTCTTAAAGAACTGGTACATGGATTGCTGACTTTTTCTATTTTTACTTCTGTTACATTTACTTATGTTCTCCTATTATACTGAGAGCTTTAAATATCCCTGTAAAATCTGCTTTAGTTGCATCACACAAATATGGAAATTATGTCTTCATTGAAAATACCTTAATATTTTCTGATTTTGCACAAATTTCTTGTTTGATCTTCGGATTATTTGAAAATGTGTTGTTTAATTTTGAAATAAATGGAGTTTATAGTTTTTTTTGTTTCTAATGTGATACAATTTTTGTCAGAAAAAGAACATTTGGAATGTATTGACAGTTCTTTATGGCCTAACTCACTATGGTAAACATTCCATCTCACAATTCAAAATAATGTGTATTCTACAGTTGTTGAATGTAGTTTTCCGTACATATCAATTACTTAGACAAATGCTTTACACTAATACCTGTTAAATTTATTTTTTAGTATGAAATCATTTTTTTCTCCTAGAACTCCAATGAACTTCTCACAATATGAATGTTTCCCAGGACACATTTTGGGAAGCACTGTCTTAGCCAGAAGAGAAATCCTCCTTTTTCTGGAACTCATCCTAGTCACTTGATTGTTCAATTTTGGGGGCTCCCGCCAATGGTGAGATAGAAACAAAACACCTAGAGAATTCTAAAAATTAAAATATCCTAACTAATTTTGACCCAGGTATCACCATTCTTTGCTGCTTTGGTTTGTTTAATTAGTACTACAGACAAAAATAATAATTATTATATTAAATATATTTTTTGTTGAATGGCACATGTTTTGGTAGCACTGAATGTCTAAAAAATAAACTTCATTGGAATGAAGTATTTCTCTTCTTCAACTAAACGTCACATTTGTTAGGGGGAAAAAAGTTTATTCCAAGAAAGTGTTTTATATTTCTTTAAGGACTCAAAACCAAGTTTTGCACAAGGAATTTCTGTTATTTTTTTTTCCTGGAATCTACTTTTTTCATATTTTGAAAATGGGAAATTATTTGCCTATTAACAATCTTGATTTCTTTAATATTTCTTTTTTTAATAAAATTTTATTAAATTATGGCCGATATACAAAATATCTGCACATTTTAAGTGAACAGCCAGATAAATAGCCAGCCACTTCATAAGATACTTATGAAACCAGCACCCCACTCAAACAACCATTTCCAGCATCCTACAAGCCCCATTTCATACCTTCTTCAGTCAGGAGGTATCCCTGGTATCCCTCAGACCCAAAGGTAACCTGCCTCCTAATACCATAGATTATTGTTGAACATTTTATCAATGAGAGGAAATTTCACATGTTCTTTGGGTTCCCTTTCTTTTGCTCATACTTTATTTAATAGAGTCATCCTTATGATGTATATGAGGGGTTCATTTATTCTCGCTTTTGCATAGTATTCCATTGTATAAGATTTCTTATTCACTTGACTGTTAATAGCATTTCCTTCATCGTGTCAGTAGGTAAGTAGAATCGAAGAGTTATATAAAACAAATAATAGACTATGAAATCAGAAGATTTGATCTAAAGCTAATGTCTACAATTTTCACAAGATTATGTATAAATCACCAAATCTCTTCCTAGCACCTCATCCATTGTACTTATCTGAGAGATTGAGTATGAGAATCTAACAAGAGAAATCACATATGGAGAACACTTTAAATTACTACTAATTTGCATATTTAGTCACTATTATTATTTTTTTTATAAAATTAGTTTAATGACTGGAGACTTGAACATTTTTTTTTGTCTCCAATTTTGCCCTGCTTCTTTAACAAAATAAAAGGAAATAAATGAATGGTTAAGTAATTTACAAAAGGCTTAAGTAATTCGCTTCTCTCTTTCATTTGTTAATACAATACTAAGTTCACCAAACCATATGAATACATTTTGTTCTGTTAATCTTATTATATATAAATCTTATAAAAGTTGTATACAAGTGTGAATTCTTTATTCATTGAGCAATCATTTCCTGAGTTTCCACCACATAAGTCCTCTACTCACACTTATTAGGCACTCAAGATGTGTTCAATTTTAATAAGAAATGAAACCATTTTGCACCTAATACATCACACTAAAGATCTAAAAACAGGATAGTAGTAAAGAAGGCAGAGGTTTTGTTGGTAATAATGAAATCAATCTTCTGTTTCTCTCTTTCTCCTTCTCTCTCTCTCTCATTTCGCTCTCTTTTTTATTCTACTCATTATAAAATTTAGATAATAGTAGTTTTTACATAAAGGGTACAATGGATATTCTGATTTTAGAAAGCAATCATTGCTGCTTGGGATAAAATGAATAATTGATTGTCTTAGAGGGAAAACCCTAATCTGTTTGGTTCTAATTCATACGATTTTCCATAAGAGATGCGAGTGCTAGACATGCATCTTGATGAAAACCTTAGCTATGGATTTCAATGCTCTTTTAAATACTGAAGGAAGGTAAGAAATTGGAAAGAAGCATATCAGTAGAGGTAATCAAAGAGATAATTGTCATTGTGCAAAAGAAAATGGATACAAATGGTAGTATAACGGGTAGATGAGCATCCTGTTTCATCTAGCTGCTTTTTGCATGAGTTCTAATGACCACAGATATTTTTGTTATTGTTATCATCTTTATGATCATCATTTTTACCTCCTTTGTTTCAGTACAAACGGTGATGATAGGCCTTGTTTACATATCTACATTTTTGTTTTGTTTTGTTTCTCATATGGGTATATCAATAAAACTTGGAATATGGGTTATACACTTCATGCATTCCATTACAGTTTGCATTGGGTCATAAGTAAATTATTTATTAATTTGAGGAGGGAAAGCAATTTTCTCCTCATGCAGATAATGCAAGTATAGTATGAATTGGATATCCTGAGGAAAATTATCTATTTCACTGGGAAATCCAGAGGACAATGAATTGGTGAAAGAAAAAAACATGCCCATAGAATTAGGGGAAAATAATTCTATGTGAAAATATACTATGAATAACTTTCTCTTCTGTAAGTTAAATTAAGAGTGTTTTATGTAACTTAAATGAGTGAATGGAAGATAAAAAGTTCTGTGTACTCCCTATAAGGATGGCTAGATGCATGGACTCTATATTATAAAGTCAGAGCTGTATTAAATTAACAAGTTACTATATAATAGCTTATGATTTTTGGAGAAATGTTTAGCTTTTGAGATTCATTTTACTAATTTAAAATAGAATGCTAATGGATATTAATAGAACCTGCCACATCCAGTCTTTTGAAGACTCATTGAGAAAATATGTGAGGTACCGGTAATATAGCAAGTGCTTAAAATACAGCAACTATTAATAGTAGAAATGACGGTACATATGAGGTTAGGGCCATTCAAGCTCATTAAACCAGTTATTTCTGCTTGTCTTCTTTTCATTTGAATGAGTGTCAGATAGAAGGAGGAAGTAGTTAAACAAGGTAGTAATTTGTTGTTGTTGTTTTGTTTGTTTTATTTTTAATGGACATTTACTTATTTGTAAAAATAGATATAATAATGTTACCTACCTCAAGGACTTTTGTTGCATCTATTGAGATGATCATGTGATTTTTATCCTTCATTCTGTTAATATGGTATATCACATGGATTAATTTATTGTATTTTGAACCATCCTTGCCTGCCAAGGATAAATTCCACTTGATCGTGGTATATGATTCTTTCAGTATTCTGTTGAATTTGTTTTCCTAATATTTTGTTAGGAATTTTTGCATCCATGTTTATCAGGGACACTGTCTTGTAGTTTTCTTTTCTTGTAGTGTCTTTGTCTTGTATCAGGTATCTTGACATCCAAGTAAGGCCACTCTCATAAAATGAGTTTGGAAGTGTTCTCTCTTATTCTGGTTTTTTGAAGAGCTTAAGAAGAGTTGACACTAATTCTTTGAATATTTGTTGAAACCATCTGGTCCTGGGCCTTTTCTGTTGGGAAATTTTGATTACTATTTTAGTCTCTTATTTATTATTAATCTGTTCAGGTTTTCTATTTCTTCCTGATTCAGTCTTGGTCTGATTTTATTTTTGAGTCTTCTGTCTTCTTTTTCCTTAGCTTGCCTAGTTAAGGGTTTGTAGATTTTATCTTTTCAAACAACCAACTCTTAGTTTTGCTGTTTTTTGTTTTCCTATTTTCTATTTCATTTATTTCTGCTCTAGCCTTTATCATTTCCTTCCTTCTACTAACTTTGGACTTAGTATATTTTCCTAGTTTCTTGAAGTGTAAAGTTACATTGTTTACTTGAAATTGTTCTTCTTTTTTAAAGTAAGCACTTATTACTCTAAACTTCCCTAGTACTACTTTTGCTGTGTCCCATAAGTTCTGGTATATTGTGTTTCTGTTTACATTTTTCTCAAGATATTTTTTAATTTCTTGTTTGGTTTCTTCTTTGACCCAAGAGTTGTTCAAGACTTGTGTTGTTTCATTTGCATGTATTTGTGAGTTTTCACAATTTCCTTTTCTTAGAGATGAGATCATTTGTTTTATAAAGTTATTTGATGGTTTTCCTTAGTAAACAGTAGCTATATTAATGATAATGATGATAACAATATTGTTGTCACTTCTATATGATATAGGGTTGATGGTTGTACTTGTATATATCTCACTCAGAATAATTTGAAGGCCTTAAAGGATTTCTCTAGTCACATAGGCTGAAGGATCTGGGGACTGCCTCCCTGGGATGGAGCCTGGGACCTAGCAGAGGTTGTAAGACTAGGATGAAATGTTGTGATGTTTAATTTTATTTGTCAATTTGACTGAGCCACAGGGTGCCCAAATTATTATTTCTGGATGTGTCAGGAGGATGTTTCTAGATAAGATTAGCATTTCAGTTGGCGGACTCAGTAAAGTAGATTGCCCTCCTCAATGTAGATGGGCATCTTCCAATCCATTCAGGGCTTGAATAGAACAAAAAGCAGTGAAAGGGAGGGTTTGTCCCCTTCCTGCCTGCTTTCTGGGTCTGGCACATGGGTTTTCTCCACCCTTGAGCTAGGATTTATACTATTGGCTCCCCTGGTTTCTCAGGCCTTCCAAGTCATACTTGGAAGTATTATTCCATTGGCTTTCCTGGGTCTACAACATGCCGGTGGCAGACCATGGGACCTGTCAGCTTCCGTAATGATATAAGCCCATTCTTATTTTATATGTAGGTACTATATTCTTCCATTGGAGAATCCTGATTAATATAAGACAAAACAAGCCAAGCAAACAATCCAAAAAGTGAGAATTAAAAAAATAAATAAAACTAGGGGTACCTGGGTAGCTCAGTTGGTTAAGTGTCCAACTCTTGGTTTCACGGTCATGAGATCGAGCCCTGTTTTGGGCTCCGCGCTCAGCAGGGAGACTGCTTAAGATTCTCTCTCTCCCTCTCCCTCAGCCCCTCCCCCCACTTGCACACATGCATGCTCTCTCTCTCCCTCAAAAAAGAAATAAATAAAATAAAAAAATAAAACTAGTGCCCAGAACGCAATCTGAAATGAAATGAACTCTGTGTGAACAAATGGACAGTGTAACAGGGATACAGGTATAATAAATAAATGTTTGCACCATCCATAGGAAATCTAATTCTACATCTGTCACTACCCTAATTCATTTCCAGTTGACTAGAGTTTCTCTACCAGAAGTCAGCTTTTAGATGACCTGCTCATTTTTACAAGTTAACACCTATCGTAACATCTAGCATTGGATGAATATCTTTGGAACTTGTAAATGGTTCTCAGACGGTAGAAACATGGTTTCCTTCCTGTAGGGTAAGTGAAGGAATGACTGTTGCTGTTTTAAGTTCTAGTTAAATTTGAAGGGTGCAATGCCAGAAACAAGTTTTGTTGATAGCCTTGCTTCTGCTCTCCCAAAGTGTGAAACATTAACCTTAGGAAAACCTTTTTGGTCCCCAGATACCTGACCTATAAGCAGAAGGTCAAACTATAAGAAATCTCGGATTCCTTTCACATGCTAAAGACATAACTAAGAGTGGGCTCTTTGATTGAAAAGACAGCAAAAACTTCCCCCAAAAGATCCCTGTTATAGGATACCTGGTTTTTAAACATGCCTCATTGCTCAATTTTGATGAATTTCATATCACACTTGCTGTGATATGAAAATCATGTATACATCACCACTTAGAAACTGGAATTTTGAAAAGACTCAGACTCCCTGGTAAATGTTAGTTAAATATTCCTGAATAGCTGGCTCTCATATTCTCACATTGATAATCCCAGTGACATGGGTTGCATTTATTCCTCTCATTATTGGAGTCCTTCCTTCCTAGCCACCAAAGCAATAAATAGATGAGGGAGCCAGAGGGATATTGTCTTTTCCTTTCAACTCCTGCTAATTTCCCTCTGATAACTGACTTCTAAAGGGAGCATAGGAAACAGAATTTTAAAAAGAAAAAAATCAGTTGACTTTCTAACGATTTCGCATTGCAGAGGGTTCCCTTTGGCTTAGAACACACTTGACATACCTATCAAGAGACCTGAGCTGAGACTTGTAGTGAAACTTGAAACATGGTAAGGTGCGCGTGTTTTCTTCCCAGGCAGGAGAAGTTGACACGGAGCCAGAGTGATCTATGGAAGGGCTGGTGTAGGGAGAGAAGGAAGAGGCTGCACATTTAGAAATACTCCCTTTCCCCCAACAGAAATGTTTCTGTCTCCTGAAACTATCTGATGAAGGGGAAATTGGTGACATTTAATGTTCATAAATAATGTAAGCACCCTGTTTCAGGTTGGCAGCATTGTTGCTGGCTCTCAGAATCATTTCGGTATCACCAATCTAATCTTAGGACTTGTTTCCATTGTTTCTTTTTTCAAAGGGAATGGTAAAATGAAAGAGATACCAACCAGTGAGGCTTTTGTTGGGAAAACCCAGTGGAAGAACTAAAAGACTGGGGCTTGAAAAAGCTGTACTCTCAGGAGGTCTCTGCTTATTAATAGCATGGTAATGAGTCCACTGGTGCCCAGCCTGAGCTATTGGATCTAAGAAAAGGGATATTTGTCACTCTTGTAAAGAATGAAAGGGACAGAAATGCATAATAATGTTATCACTTGTTTGTAGACATTGAATGATTATATCTCAAACAGAATACAGGTGGCAGAGATTGTTTAAAAAAGCCTCCTGGGATTAAAATGACAAAGAAACACCTCCCATAGCATTCCACATTAGCACCAAATAGAATAAACATAGCATTATCTTCATTTTTCTTATTCATTAGTGTTTTAAAATTGGAAACCTACTTTCTCTGTTTAAATAGAAGCTTATTCAAATTGAATGTAAATAGAGATCAACTTTTTTAAAGTCCAACTTCTGCCCTGTTTCTCCTACAATATTCATAAATGCAAAGGAGAGCGAATAGTACAATAATGAAATGTAAGCATTTTTCAAAGCCACAGACCATAAGATATTGAAATTCTTTTTATTCTTATTTAAAAGTTGCTGAAAGGAATCAGCTCACCTAATGTGCTAATTTACTAGTTCTAAAAGTGTTTTGAAACTGATATTCAAATCCTAGGAGCAGCTCTCAAATAAATTAAATCCATATTACAGTATCTGGTTCTTCAGATCCACTGGTAATTTTTTAAAATGGATTTTGAAATACAGAATTTCTATTGTCATTGTCTTTGGGAGACTTTGGAAATACGGACCCTTCCTGAGCTAACAAAAGCTAGTGAAAATAATTTCCTGGTAAAAAGATCACTGTATTCTTAAGGAAATGTATTTGTTATAAATTCAGACCTTTCCTGTTGCAACTTCAGATTGGAAAGGGAGACCTGGAAATTTAGAGTCCCAGGTATCCTTTAAAAAAATAAAAGAATAAGGCCCTACTATGGACACTCCTATTAGCAAGTGGGTTAATTGTATGAATTAATAGCTTTCATTTTAGAGTAAGCCATTCATCCCAAATGCTGTTGATGACTGGTTGATAGAGCAGATGGAAGGAAAAAATATTTCTTCATAAAGATGATAAGGCAAGTGTCATAAACACTGATTTGAAAAGGGAAATGTACTCTCCCTCCCAAAGTGCAGGAGCCCATCTTCTAAACATAAGGCTCAAATGAGAAACATAAGCCATGCTTGGACACTAAGTACCTTAAGAATTCTCTCTCCCAGAAATAGTATGCCATGGTCCAAGACTGATAGACGTATGCTATGTACCTATTTTTCATGGAGGGAGTAGTTCCTGCTGTGCCTTTGGGATAGAGAAGGGTATGTGTTAGCAAGAACACAGGCTGGGGGGGGGGGGAACATGTGGTCTTACATGACCTTTGAGATTCTAGACAGCTTGGATACTGAATAACTACTTTCTAAATCATATTGTGCCAAGTGGAAAATAAAGCTAATCTTCAGAATGTCAGAATCTCTGCATTTTTTTCCAAAGAGGTTAGGACATCTGGGAGAGTATTTCACTGCACAGACAGATGAAATCAAATTTCTTCTTGGTTTTGAGAAAGAACCAAAGAATTTGGTATTGAAGGATATCAGTCACTGCTTTTTGGAGCCCTTTTGAAGGCAGAAAAGACTGGGAAGGTCTTTGTGTCTGCTTGCTTCTCCTTGGTGTCACCTTACACAGTTCAACAATTTTTGGTTTTAATGACTAGTCACACATATAAGTTGCCAAATATATTGAGATTCTGGGGCTAGAAACAAAGCAACAAACCAACAAAAAGCATTTTGAATTCACCAAACTAAATGATTCCAGGTTGTATCACTTGGTCTCCTATCCTGGGTTACAGATGTTGTGAGGTTCAAACAGCATGAGCGTTATGTATAAATAATACCTGTATTAGAGTTCTCCAGAGAAACAGAACCAATAGGAGATATTTAGATTAGATTAGATTAGATTAGATTAGATTAGATTAGATTAGATAGACTAGGAATTGCCTTTCTCAGTTTTGGAGACCAAGAATCCCCACAGTTTACCATCTCTCAGCTGAGGAAGGTATAATTCAGTCTGTCCAAAGACCTGGAAAGCATGCTTGAGAACCCAGAGCTCTGAAGTCTTAGGACAGGAGAAAATGGGCATCTCAGTTCAAGAAGAGAGAAGAATTTGCTCTTCATTTGCCTTTTTGTTACATTAGGGCCCCAAAAGATTAGATGATGCCCACCCACATTAGTGAAGGCAGATATCTGAATACTGAATCAAATGCTAATCTCTTCCAAAAATACCCTCACAGACACACCCAGAAATAATGTTTTACCAGCTATCTGGGTGTCACTTAGTCCAATCAAGCTGACATGTGTTATGCTTTAATATAACATATGTTTATGAAACACATAACACACAATTAACCATCACAATCCTTTATAAAAAAAGAAAAAGAAAAGGGATGGGGGTGAAGGAAATAGGAGACTCTTGCTGTCTCTCTGTCTCTTTCTCTTTACTATACACACACACACACACACACACGCACACACACACACTCATTGAACTTTTCTGTATAGGAATAAAAATGTACTAGAACCCCTCAGTATTGAAAGGGTCCATCTCTGCTTTTGATTTTACCCAAAAATGGAAGTCTTCATTCCCTTCTTTCTTTCCATTTTTGTTTTTTCCTTTTCTTTCTTTTTTTCTCTTCTGCTCTCCATCATGTTTTACCTTGAGTTTTCCTTTACTTTTTCTTTCCAGACACATATTAAATTGAATCTGTTAAACAATTCTTTATAAGTTTGGGACTATCTGCTTATGAGTTTACTATTATTAATGTATGTTTTATGAAACTATTAGGCAAAGACAAGGATATAAAGTTATTAAATCTATATATAAATGCCAGTTTTTCCCACTGTGCTCTGTTATCTAGTTCAAATTACTTTTTCTTCCTGAGATTCAGTTTCCTTATATGTAATCTGAAATATCTGTACCATACTGCCTGGAAAGCTGCCCTAGATACTTACACAGTTTACCCCATTAAGATTGCAGCTACACAATAACAGGAAGTTTATATAACTGTTTTACCACTTGCATTACATATCTATTGCTGTATAACAAATTACCTCAAAATTCAGTGGTCTAAAACACCATTTACTTTATCAGAGCTTCTGTGGGCCATAAATCCAGGCACAATTTACCTGGATCCTTTGCTTCAGTCTTTCACATGATGTAATCATATGTTTCATCTGAAGTCTCAACTGAGGAAGGATGTTCCAAACTTATCCAAATGGCTATTAGTGGGATTAGTTTATTTGTAGGTTGTTGGTTTGAGGGTCTCAGTTTCTCACAAGCAGTTGATCAGAGCTTTCTTTCAATTCCTTGCTGTGAGCTGTGGGGGTCACTCTGTAGATCAGCTCACAATATGGCAGCTTGTTTCATTAGAACAAGCATGCAAGATAAAACAGAGAATTCTAGCAAAACAGAACTCTGTCTTTTTAACCTAATCACAGAAGAGATGGCTCATCACTTTTGTCATATTTTGTTTGATTGAGGCCATTCACTAGGTCCAACAAATACTTGGAGGGTAAAAAGAGATTATAGAGAGTGAATGCCAAGGGGGTGGCATTATGGGGAACCATGCCAGAAAGTGTCTATTTTGCCCTTAATGCAAAAAAAGACACAAATCAGAATTTGTACTCATAAAATATTAGCTAAATAGAAAGGCCAGCAATCCCTAGAAAAGGCAATATGCCTGTGGAGCCTAAATCTAATATTCCTAGCAAGCTGGTTTGAAATCCAAATATGTTTCAAAAAGTTCTGTGTACTTTCATGTTGACATTGAATAAATTCTAGCTATCTTCCTATGAATTGGACATGTTTGTTATTCACATATTTACTATTGAAGCATTAAGGAAATATATTCATCATGATTAATTCATCATGGGTATAGTCATTTCTTTAAAGCATAACACATTCAAAATTGCTTGAAAAAATTTTGTATTTTAGAAAACGAATGATATTTGTTATCCAAACAATGTGTAATTTAAGTTCAATACTAGGTATCCAAGCAGTCATTATTCCTAAACTATAAAAACACTGAGACTCAAATATGTTAGTTGAATCATGTGGCTAAAATATGGCTAAAGCCAAAACTCTCAAAATCTTGTTCAGTCAATTATAATTTCCTTTTTTTGGTATTTGGCTTTGGGCATACAAGATGTTAGCATTTGGGGAAAATGGATGGAGAGTATATAGAAGATCTTTTGTACTATTTCCGCAGTGTTTTTGGAAATCTGAGGTAATCTCAACATGAAAAGTTAAGAAATAAAAAAATAAATAAATAAAATATAACCTCTTCCCCCTCCAAAAACTGATGCCTCTCTGTGGTTTCCCCAGAGAACAAAGTACATGGACTCCAGCCTGGCACAGAAGACCCAATGTTGAAGGCTCTGCAGAACTTTCTGGCCCATCCTCACACACTCCACTATACAAACCCATCCAATTACTTGTAGTTGCCATAATATGCCATACATCCTTGATGCTGTGCTTTTCTTTCTGGCCAAAATTTCCTCCCCATCATTATAATGGAGTGAACTTCTACTCATCTATCAGGCTACAGAACATAGTCCTGCTCCCCCAGATTCTGAACATTTCAGGCAGAATTAAGCATTTACTACTGGATCTACCTCAACATTTACCCTTTCTTAAGAGCAAATATCTCTGACATAAGTCTTTATAATCATGCTTGACCCCAAAACTATGTGACTGTCACCAAAGCAGAGATCATTCTCTGGTCTTTTTTTTTTTTTCTTTCCCTCCCTCGGATACACAATTCCTAAAGTATATGGCATGCTAAATAAATGTAATGAATGGGCTTTGAGGTACCAATCAGTAAAATGAAGTTTGAACTTAGGAGGGATATTTATTACTTATTACGTATCTAGGCTTTATATGAGTATTAATTCATCAGTGACTCAGTGAGGTAGGTGCCACTGTGATCTCTATTTTACAGATGAGATCACATAATTAAAAAGGAGGACAGTGGGGATTTGAACCTAGATTGTCTGATAAGGGACTGTCACCCTAATCATATTTCCATCTATGAAATCACCTCTAACACAACCTTCAATTGTCCTGGTCCTACCATTTATTAGAGCTATACAACAATCATCTGTCATGAAATCCCCTGGTTACATGTATTTTAGAAAGAGATAAACAGTGCCATTGCTTTTTATTGTTCTTCAACTAACCACATATTTTTTTTTTCTTTTTAAAAGATTTTATTTATTTACTTGACAGAGAGAGACACAGCAAGACAGGGAACATAAGCAGGGGGAGTGGGAGAGGGAGAAGCAGGCTTCCCGCAGAGCGGGGAGCCTGATGCGGGGCTCGATCCCAGGACCTGGGACCATGACCTGAGCCGAAGACAGACGCTTAACAACTGAGCCACCCAGGCGCCCGACTACATATTTTTTTCAAAATGATAAACCTACTTCAAATTTTTCCAAGAATAAAAGGTCTTAGGTATAAAGCATACATTCTGATTCTTCATAATCATAAAAATATTGTTTGGTTTTTCTTTTCCTTCACCAGGTCTGCCTTTTTTTTTTTTCTAAGCTCTTAGCATTAGAGGGTAACCTTAAGTGAATGACATTTTCAAGTGCTTTATATTCTATGTCTTAGGATCAGATGTTGCCATTTTCAGAGACAGCTGTAGCTCCACTCACAAAAGGCCAAGTATCTTATAAAAGAAGAAGTCATTGTAAAGTAAGCTGTTCAAAGCCATATGCCTGATTCTTTTCAGGTGAAACAGGAACAGGCCCTATTCAGGCACCTTTGTGGTTGGGGGCTGCTTACTTGCTGGTTCTACTGAAGAAATCATTTCCTTTAAGTTCATTTATTGAGCATTTCCTATGTATTGGATCCTCTGTTAACTAGATTTACAAACCTAATGTGGTAGCCTGCCCTTTGTCCCTTAGGACATTTATAATCTACGGAAGAGCTTAAATTCCACCCAGTTTTTTAATTCCAGAAACTTCTCTGTATTATAATTGCACAAAAGTTCTTATTATATTTTTTGTTGATTTTCTCTTCTGTCTCTTCCATTAGTTATGCCTCAATAGTAGCACCTGTTCTGTTTGTTCAGCTTGATCTTCCCATCTCATCTTAAACACAGGGTTCTGCACCATTTCTTGATCCTATTCTGTGCTCCACAGTGGTATACTGGAGCAGGCTATGAGGTTTATTTCAAGTACTCAATGTGTGCACAGCACATACACATAGACACACAATCAGTTTTGGCTTTTTAACCCTAAGAAGATTATTGAACCACTCCTTGTCCTAGAAAAAATTTTGTTGTTGTTGTTACCAGGACGTAACTTGGGTTTTCAGCTGAAGGAGATGTCGGAGAGAGATTTTAGAAACACAGAAGCAGAACAGATAGGTATTTTCTTCTTTAATACTGTGTTCCTTGACAGTATTAGCTCACCTCTTCATGCCTTATATACTTGAATATCAAAGAATGTCTTAATGGCCCACAGCCACTCAGGAATTTTATTACCACCATCTGTACTAGCAAAGGAACTACAAAACAAAGGAGTAGGTAGGGTCTGTACTGAGTGACAGGCTTCTAGGTCTGGACCAATCAGATAATCAACACACAGGTAATGCTTGAGTCCTAATGGTCTTGTCACAATCAGAGATCGGCATCTTCAGGTCCCTCTCATCGTGTGTGTGGGAAGCGTGCATGGTGTGGCATTGGCAGTTGTGCTCTGTATAAGTGGAGGGAAGCGTCCACCCACACGGTTATGTAAAGGGATTACATCACATCCTAATATAGGCCACACTCTTATGACTGTTTAGTCAAGCAGGGTTGTACTGGCAAAGAGAAATCCTTCTGGAAACAGGTGGATATAACTACTCCTTAGGCTGATTTTACACATCAATTTCTAAATACTTACTGAAAATGGACCATGTGCTGGAACGTGTTATGAATACTCATACAATCACTACCAATACGATTTCTGCTCTATCATGGAATGTACAGGATGGTGTGGGAGACAGATGATAACAAGTTAACAAGAAGAAATACAGACTATAGAAATTTCTGTGAATGGAAGAAATAAGGGGCTAACGTAGAATTTCCAGGAGACCTACTTTAGATGGGGTAATCTGTGATGGTTTCACTAAAGAAAGGATATTTAAGCTGACATATGAATGGTGAGATAGAGCTGGACAAGATACAATATTGCTCCAAGCAGAGAATAGAGTGAGAATATAGTGAAAAAGAGGTGTGGACTGTCCTTGGAAGGAGGCCAGTGTGTATGTTTTTAATGACCATCAGTGGATGGATATGATATGAGGTCAGAGTGCCTGAAGGAGACCATTCCTTCAGAAAGCTTTGTTAGGAGTTGAGATGCATTTAAAACAGATTGGAAAGTTTTAATATAATCTTTAAGTATTTAATAGACATAACCCACCTTACTTTAAACAATAATGTGCTATTGCCACAGTGTATAACATGGATTAGAGCCAAGGAAGGGGCAAGGTGGCAAGAAAAATAATTAGGAGACTGTTGCAGTTTGGGTTTCCCATAAAGCAGATCCTGAAGCAGACTACCCTGCAGGAAGTTAATGAGGGAGTGCTCTTAGGATCAAAATCTATGGAGGGGAAGAAAACGATGTAGGACTGTGTAAAAGTAGAATTTATGTTGTGATACAGTCTTAATGGAAGTTTCAGACAATCCCTGTGGAACACTAAAATTCAGGTGACTATTCAGTGCAGTCCTAACTTGGAGAGAGATGGGTATTTCTACCCACTTTGCATTCGTCATTGGATGTGGGCTGCTGCAGGAATGGGTGTGTTAGTTTGGGAGAGGCAACTACCTTCAATGGAGGTAATTAACAAAAGGACGTAATAACTGACTGCCAACAGCCCTCTCAGAAACTGGGATCATGATTCCTTCCGTCCTAAAGAGAGAATTAAAGGATTCTACCCTTGTGCCACCTGGATCCACTTCTGAGAGAATTTATTCTGGGAGGAAGTAATTCCTTATTTCTGGGATGGGCCTCTCTTCCTGGGGAAGTTTAGGAAAGGAGGGTTGCTAGGTGAACAGCTGGTCTGCTTTAGCTAATCTCAAGACCACAACTGATGGGGTGTCTGGGTGGCTCAGTCAGTTAAGAGTCCGACTCTTGACTTCGACTCAGGTCAGGAACCTGGGGTTGTGGGATCAAGCCCCATGTTGGGCTCCGTGCTGGACATGGAGCCTGCTTGGGATTCTCTCTTCTCTTTCCCTCTCCCTCTTCCCCTCTCCCTCCCTCTCTTAAAAAAAAAAAAAAAAAAAAAAAAAAAAGTGAAGACCACAACTGATACTTGTCTCACTCCTCCATCATCTGTTACCTATTTCATATATCCCATACCCTCAGTTATTACCTCTGCAAGTTCTGGTAGCTTACCTACTGTTATGGCCAAGATTCTCATTTTTGAGGGGTTTGTGCCCCTTCTCAGACTGGTGTTGCATCACTTGTCCACTTACCATCATAATTTGTCAAAAGAGGGCTCAGAGATAACTGAGGTGGGTCATCTGGATGTAAAGACACTACTCTTTGTTCCCTATGTAACAGCAGCACTACTTCCTCCTGAGGCTCAGGGTCAATTATTCCTGCTGGCTCCTTGACAGAAGGATTCTAAAGTGACCAGAGAGCTTAGAGTCCATTAGAAGCATTCTCATTTTGGAAGCAAGAACATCTAAAACTACTGAGCCCAGGGTTGTGGAGATGAGAGGCACAAATTCCCCAGGAAGGTTGCTGGAAGTGATGGTAATTGGGGCACTGCTGCTTTTATTCAGGGTTCCCAGACTTGTACATTCTTACCACTCAGGAAGGGGATATACATAACAACTTACTGGTTTGGTCATTGGTTTGAAGTATACTCTGAAACCTGGAAAATCCTACAGAAGTGTCATCACTGAGCTGGCCCTTCAGGTGAGCCTCTCACAGACCTCTCATCAGGCTGTCAGGCCAACAACTTCAGCCTGTGTGGTGTGATAGCTGACCAGTGGATTTCATGATCATATGCCATTCTCACCTCCTTCATTCTAAAGATGATCCCTTGGTCTGACATGATGATACCTGGGAGTCTGTGTCAATGAATCAGATAGTTCATACAGTCATTGGATAGTAGTGTTAGTTGAGGCCCTTAAAGCAGGAAAAGTAAAACAATGCCCAAAATATGGGCAAAACTGAATTGTTGCCCCAGGAAGATGTAAGGGAGACTTGAGGTCTGCATGTGAAAATTTCAGAAGTCACCACTTTGCCCCAACAAGTAAAAAGCTGAATAGACTGAAAAATCAATGCCTCTTGTTGGATCCCTGAAGGAGAGGACACAGGGCAAACTGCAGGGAGTCACAGCTTACAGGAGCAGAGACTCAAGGGTGGAAACCCCTGTGGGTACCAGAGACTGGGTGGTGAGACCTGAGCAGTAACTAATGAATTGCCTGAGGCTCTGTGCAGACAAGTCTGAGAGAGAAAACCTCCAGGGCCACCCAGGCATAATGGAGTCCCCACGTTATTGTGAGATTTACCTCCAGAGCTCCACCAGATTCCCCCAGTAAACAGAGAAAAATCCCTTCGGGCTTCTGACAGAAAAAGAGGGGGAAAAGAACAATTTGAAATATGCCAGAGTATTCTGTTTGTTCTTAACAAGGCCTGTCCTGGGGCGCCTGGGTGGCTCAGTTGGTTAAGCGACTGCCTTTGGCTCAGGTCATGATCCTGGAGTCCCAGGATCGAGTCCCGCATTGGGCTCCCTGCTAAGCAGGGAGTCTGCTTCTCCCTCTGACCCTCCCCCCTCTCATGTGCTCTTTCTCTCTCATTCTCTCTCTCAAATAAATAAATAAAATCTTAAAAAAAAAACAAAGCCTGTCCTGAGGGGAAACTAGTTAACCACAGCCTGACCTGCAGGGGTATTAACAGAACCTAACTGACCTAGGAGAAGGGAAATACCCAACCCCTGCCCACTCTAGCCATCCTGTCCCACCTTAGGGGGCTGAAAAAAAACCCTGAGAAACACTTGAGAAGTTCACAATCCAGAGGTTATAGGCTCACTAAACAGCTGAGACTTAATCATAGAATATACAATGCTTCCCTCCCCCACACCTCACCATAGTATTACTAAAGGCATATTTGCAGTCATTTCTTTTACCTGGTACACCATGCCCTGCTGTCAAGAAAAAAATGATGAAGCATACCAAAAGGCAAAAAACACAAGTTAAAGAGATTGGGCAAGCATCAGGACCAGACATGACGGGGATGTTGGAATTATCACACTGGTATTTTAAAATTGTGATACATCCAGACAATGGAATATTATTAAGCACTAAAAAAAGAAATGAGCTATCAAGCCATGAAAAGACATGGAGGGTATGCACATTACTTAAATACATATTACTAACTGAAAGAAGCCAGTATGAAAAGTCTACAGACTGTATAATTCCAACAATATGACATTCTGTAAAAGGCAAAACTATAGAGACATTAAAAAGATTGTCAGGGGTTGAGTGGGTGGTGGAGGGATGAATAGGTGGAGCACAAAGGATTTTTTAGGGCAGTGAAAATACTCTGTATAAAAGCATAATGATGGATAAATGTTATTATATATTTGTCCAAAACCCACAGAATATATATATAACACCAACAGCAAACTACAATGTGAACTGTGGCCTCTTCTGCTGTGGATGCTTTCTGGTGGATAATAGTATGTAATACAATGATTTCTCACTTCCTTTATAATGTCAATACCCATCCCTCCACATCAATTCTCATCATTCCTTCCCTTCCAGTTTTTCTCCTTCCAGGCCAGTCCGCCAGGTCGTTCTCCACTGCCGACGAGTCTGTGTGTATTCTAATCCCAGGCCACTTCTCAGTTCACCCAAAGTGAGTGACCACGTGCCCCACAAGATTTCTAACTCGTGGGAAGATTTTCCCTCACTACTTTCCTTGTAGTTTGCACTAAGATGATATGGCAGTAGTCATCCATTTTTGGTTTGTACTACATACTGAGTTGACATCCATCGATTTTTCATAAGGCATATCCTGCATGGCCATAGGGATGAATTAGGGAACTGTTGAACTGTGAACTGTTGTCACAGAGGAGGGAGTCTAGGCCACCACCTTGCAGGGCTAACTTGTCTTTCTGGTCCTGCTTGGGCCTGATATCAGAAGTGCTGCTTCCATATTACGATGACTTGCTATTGCACCAGCTGTACTCTATTACTTGGTGGGTCTGACAATGCCTGGCTAGTGATGGACACTTCTAGCTGTATGGTAACTTGTCCCATCGTCAGGTTTTCTGTTCCTACCAGAGCCAGTAAAACCCAGAGCTGATTTTCAAATCATGTGTGCTTTTGCTTAAAGATGGCATGATTTTTTTCCAAAATCCTAGTGTTCTTTATTGTGATTCCCCCAATGAGTCTATCCATAAGTGTTTTCGTTTTTGTTTCGTTTTTTAGCATCTTATGTCACTACTGATATCTCTCATAATATAGGGCCTGACAGGCCACACCCTTGACCTGCTTAAGATCTTTTTCCTGCCCTACATCCAACTCAAATCTATTAGCCTTTCCTGTCAGCCAGTGTATGGTTTGAAGTAGTTTTCCTAGGTTTGAAATAAGTTACTTTTATAACTTTAGGAGGCTTTTAAACATTGGGCTTCATTCTTCATGAAGAGAGAAACAAGATGAAATCATTTTTCTTTATGTTGGAAAGGATGTTCAGGCATGCTTTAGGCCATTAGACTAGCTTCTTAATAATTTGGTAGGACCCTGGATCTTCATAGGGTTTATATCTTGTCCACTAATCAGTACATGTCTTACTCAAACTTCCAGTATGCTAGCCATTTTGCTCTCTGGTCTGATTAGCATGACATGATCAATATATTGGTTCAGTGTGTTGTTTTATAGGATGTCTGGCTAAACCTGGTGCCTTTGGATTTCATTATAACAAAGGCTGGGAAAGTTAACACATCACTAAAAGTAATGTAAATGTATACTATTCATTCTAAGTAAATATGAAATGTGCCTGATCAGTTTTTGTGATAAAGATAAAAAAGAACACATTTTCCAGATCAGCGGCTACGTACCATATACCTGAAATGTTAATCTACTCTAGCAAAAACACCACATCTGGTATAACAATTGCACTTTTGGCTACTACTCTGCTGAGTTTGTGTTAGTCTGCTGTCATCTAATGAAGTGAAGAGTCCAGCCTGGTGATTTAAATGGGAATATGATAGAAACCACGTCTTTTACATCTATTAGGCTTTTTAAGGGTGGCTCTAATTTCTTTCCCACCACCCAGAATATGGTAGTTTCAGATCTTTATTCCTGACTAAGAAGGGGAACATCTTTAGAACCTTCTACTTGGCCTTCCCCACTATGATATCTCTCATCACACCCTCCAAGAAAAACATTGTAGTTGCTGTATTAATGACAAACTGTATCTAATTATTCTATTTATCTATTATTCTAGTTATGCCCTCGAGAGCCAGAGAAATGCCCATTGAGTGGGTACATGGACTCACTAGACCACTAGGTGCACTGTAACCAGACCTTAGTCAGGACTCCATTTGTGTCCTGGTCCTCGTATGCCCAGATCAGACTGGGGAGACATGATGCTGCTTCATATATCCAAATATCAATGCTATTTTAGACACTATGTTCAACAGTCCCCAAAATGTTGAGGTATTCCCCTTTCCCTAGTATATAATTACCCAGCAGAATGATAGCAGATCCTTTTGGTGGAGGAATGCTGGAATTATTACCATGTACTCTTATTTGCAGGATCATATGCACACATGCACGCACACATAAATATATATATGCATTCTCAAGCATCACCCCTTCTCCCTTGCCCACTGCAGTCTTGAAAGATTATTTTAAACCCAGTAGAAAGTGACCATTGTGCATTTTAAGAACTGGCATTGAAACATATGTTTATGATAATACAGTCATGGATATCTGGAAATTGGAAGCTGTATAGAAATTCAAATAATATTTGATGGATGGATGGGTGGATAGATAGATGATGTAGATATTTTTGTAATGCTAGCTATGAGGAGAAAAGAGCAGATAAAATAAGGAGATGGATTAGAGCCATATTGAGAAATCTGGATTTTGTCTTTTAAGTGACAGGAGCTATTGAAAGGTTTTAAGCAGGGAGGAGATAAATTTGATTTGTAATTTAGAACACAGTAGGAGGGGGTGAAGGAGTGGAAGGCATTGTAAATGAGAGATGATAAGGCTCTGGACCACTGCTCCCACTCTGGGAATTATTCTTCATTGATAAGTGAGGCAGACTTTAAAAAATGGTTCAAAGCATTTAAAGGGTATCAGCCAGATTTGGACTCCGTTATAGACTTTAGAAAACCAAAGGTAGCCTGGCAGCTGGTGTGTACAGGGAGGAGAGTGGTGGTACTGCTTCATTTAACAAGGACTTAGTGATCCTTAAAGGGTAGGTGTGGACAGAGCACATCTGCAAAGCTAATTGCGCACTTTGAGAACTTCAGGGGGATGATTTTATCTGCACTTATCTCCACTTTAAAGTTGCTGTCTGCTAAATGGACACTGCTTAAGCCATCACTTCCCATAGAGGCATGGGGCTTGTCTCATGAAAATTGCACAAACTAATCTAGGAAATCACTGCAAATTAATAAATAAATCCTGATATTATGTAGATTGATATGCTTATTTCAGACACTTGAGAAAATGCAAGAATTTGGGGTAGGGTAGGGTGGGTAATTTTTAAAGAAGTGTTTCAGCTGCTTGATTTAATGATCTATTTTTTGAGCTTAAAAGAACAACTTCAGAGACCCATTTCCCTTTCAAGAGAAGGATTAAATAATCTTAAAGTAGTTTGATGTGAAGTTTATGTTTGCATTTTTTATCTAATCAGCCAAACAAATATAATTAATTCAGACAGTTGTCTCTATGGTTTTGGTGTCTGGTAGGAGCTGTATCATTACAAATGCAAATATGTTCCTAAAATAATGGGAATGTCATTATCACCCCTTATTCATTTATGTGGCCAGAGAGAAAACTGAAATACCATTTATTATGGAAGTGACTTTTGTAAACTGTGCGGAGAATGTTGACTACTTTGCCTGAGCAGGACATAAGTCTAGCTGTGACTTTCTCTGATGTCAGTATGTCATTAATAGGACATGCAGGTTGGAGTTATATTGTAGTGAAATAGGCACTGAGCCAGGAGTTTCCCCTGGGGATTTTATTCTACTTCTGCCTCTATGTCCTTTAGGTGGTTAACACCTCTGAAGCTTGGTCCCTCGGCAGTTATATGGACACTAATTATTTCTGCCCTGCTCACTTCAAAAGGTTGTTGTAAGGATCAAGTGAAACTTATAAAACAGTATTCACAAGTAAAGTGATTGCAGTTAATTACATGTAAGTTTATGCATGTGTGAGCTTCATTTATGGTTTCTCACTTTGGGCTTTTTCCAATACTTACAATCTGATTTTCTGCTGTTCTCACGCAAAGATTAGGGATGTCTTTTAACGTTTCTTTCATTATGCTTCTAAGCTATACTCCATTCCCTCTTTAGGGAATATACTCTTCTAGGTGCTTCTTGCTCCTTTTTTTCTGCATATATTTGGATTTTGATTGCTTCTAGGAAAGATCCCCTATGCTTACAAGCGCAATCAAGCCTTCCCTGTTACTACAATCACATGCGTGTGACCATAGACACTACAAATCACCTTCCTTCAACCTTCAGGGTAAAATGGTAATCTATACTAATTGTTACTACTTTCCCAGTTCTAGTCACTCATCAATCTGGAATCTGTCCTCATGACTTACTGAAATTGTTCCATGTCTTAATAGAAGACTATGGTTTATCTCATTGTAATTGATCTTTCTACTGCATTTGATACAGCTGACCAGTTCCTACCTCTAGAAAGCTACAGATAAAAAATCTTTGTAGTAAATCCTGATGTCAACACTTATTTTAAAATATGTAATATATAATTTAAGATGCTAGGTGGACTAGAAATTAATAAGCATTGTTCTTTTATGTTTTAAAGTTCAGAACATAATGTTACCAAGGAATTTTTGCTGTTATATTTTCATTTTGTTTCATTTTTACTGTTATATTTCAGTTGAAACACCTGAGAGTCTTCAGAATAATTCAATGTGCAAAATTAAAGACAGAAATTTCTAATATATTTTTTCATGTTTAAAATGAAATTTTGGGGGGAAACCTACGTAATTTAGGACTGTAAAATAAACTAATAATAAGGAACATGAAAAAGTACTGATAGAGTAGTGTAACTCTTAATAAATTATACTTTAGAATCAGAAAGACCTCTCTTTGATTCCCCATTTTTCTACTTTGTAGTTCTTAAACTTTGAGTGAGTTGCATAACCTATCTAAGCTTCATTTTTGTTCTCTATTAAATGAAGTCATGATAATTGTAATGATCATGCATTAATGTGAAAATTAAATCAGAGAATGCTTATACAGTCTTCAGTACAGCTCAGTAGCAATAGTCATACAAATGCTAACAATCATCATACCTTTAAAAATAATAATAAAGTAGTAAACATTCAAGCCCAAACAAGCTCTCCCAAATCAAGAGTAAGACGGAATATGTCGAAGATGTTCTGGCCAGAATGGACACTGCTCCCTTAGGCAGAGTGTTTTAAATATTTCACCTGTTAGTTTTTAGAAGGAATATGTGCCATCAGGTATTTTTAACAAAATGGAACCTTTATATTTCACATAAATATGCATATTGCTATTTGGTATTCTTATGGTTAAGTGTAAGCTCAGTCTTCCTTAAAAAAGAAATCACATTGTCAAGTAGTAACACTGACAAGAATTTTTCCTCAGACAGTCAAATAATTATGTTGTGATATAGCTTATTTCTGTCTGGTTCTGTCACAAGTAACACAGTTTAAGGGGGCATATGCTCTGGATGGCAATGCAAGCAAAGAGTTAGATGTGAGCACACAAGAAGCAGAGAGACAAGTTAGAATACTATTTTGGAACATCCCTTACATAATAGATGAAGAAGTCCATGAATACTTACTGATAGCCATAGCGATGAAAAGTTGAAGCCAGGTTTACAAAAAAGGCTAATGAGGTAAACCTGAAATATTTTGTTTGTTTGTTTGTTTATATCTTTCTGTCATTGGAGCAAGGTGAAGATTATGGTGTGGGTGACTGGTTAAATGGTGGTTCTACTCAAGACAGGGAGTCCAGGAGGGGTCATAAATTTGGGGGAAAGATTACAAGTAAATCCTTGATGAGGTTATTAAAGTTCATATGATTTATCCTGGTTGAACACTAGGGAGTAATTATATCAGTGTATCTAGATGCAAGAAGAAAGATCAGAGCTAGAACAAAATGGGCTTAAGAATTATTAGACCATGTATAGTCCTGTGTATGCTGTGTATTCATGTTTGATTTAGGGCTTTGCCTTAATGTACAATTTGTTCTAATACAAATGATAAACCCTCATACTATCCAGTAGGTTGGACCTCAAGCTTTATGAAGTAGGGGGTAAAATTTCTCAAAAGCTTATTTATCAAAATATCCCTAACAGCAGAGGAGAGTGAATGAATGAGTCTGGGAAAGTAAATAAAATTGATCCATAGCAAACAGAAATTTCTATTACATCTTTTTATCTTAAAATTATATAAAACCTGCATTCCCCATCATAACACACACATAAACACAAGTGATTTAAATTAGTTATGGTTAAAATTATTTAAGCCCACAGCTGTTTTCAATTAAGATTAACATATTAGAAATAAATATCATATTTTAAAAATCTAGGACATAGGTTAGAAAATAATTTGAGTAATACTAGTTCATTGAATAGGCTAGAGACATGCTGATTTTATTTTATTACATATAGAAATATTGAAAAAAAAAAAAAAACAAAAACAAAATACATACACCAAATACCAACTCATATAACCCCAATTCTGATGAAAGGGGATGACTTATTTCTGGATATACCCTTTTAACATTTGTCTGTCTAATTTCAATAATAGTGTTCTTACAATTTAAACTTTTGGATTTAGAATTTTTTAATGTAGCATTGTTAACTTCTCTCCTTTCCTTGTTATCAAACCATTATATTCATTTCTGGTTATATACTTCTTCAGTCATTTGCCTAATGTTGAACATTTAAGTTGTCTTTTGTTTTTGTCATCCATGAACAAAACTGGGATATAAAATTCATCATGGAATTGCCAGGCTAAATGTAACTGAGATATTTATGAATCTGATATGTATTGAAATACACAGAGCTTTTTCCAATGAAGCCTGAAATAAGGGTTTCTGAATCATGATAGTAAAACAAAAATATAGGATATGGGAGATTTTTGGCAATATTCATGATAATGAAAGACAAGAAAGATTTTGTTTGCCCCAACCAAGCAGCAGCCAAGCAGATTATGTAGGTGGGCTAGAGCAATCACTTGTAGACAAGCCATAAAAATAGTATTCCAATAAAAGAAGCTGCTACTCATAAGTACCAGTCACATGCACTTCGCAGTGGCTTGGTTAATGTGTAACTTTTCTTGTACATGTGAAAATGATATATATTAACCCAACAACTATACCTGAGAAGTGCCTTTCTACTAGCTATGCGTACAGGTTAAAACTCAGTAGCATGCATTTTAGTAAGAACTCAGAAGGCTATAGAAGGAACGAAGAAGGAGGAGGAGGACCAGCAATGATGTACGGATATTAACTCTATGCCACTAAGTCTTATATACAGAAACTCATCATGGACAAAATTATCATCATTTTGCAGTTAGAACAATGATGCTTTACCCAAAGTCATACACTGAGTATTAGGAGAACTGGAAAACAGGTACAAGAACAAAATATATACCTTGCCAAATGCATCTATAAACACAAGAGTCTTGAAATCAAATTAAAAGAACACATTACTTATATGAATATTTGAAATATCTTTACTGAAGCTTTTAAAGTTTACTGGAATATGTGAAGGGCTAATTAGTGTAAAGTGAAGGTGCATTCTGTTAAGAAAGTAAGTTTGATCCCATTACCATGTCAAGTGGGTTAAACTTGAAGTACTCTCCTGAGAGGCAAGCTCACTCTTTCATTAGTACTTTGGTATATGCATATGTTTACTAGTGGGGAGCATAGAGGCAGATCTGGAAGAGATGGTGCATAATTAGGCTCATACTACCCAAATCACTCTTTCTGGGACACATTTATTGATGAGCTTTTTTTTCCCTCTCTGCTTCTATATTTTGTATTTTTTCATTTGAGCATTCAGACAAACTAAGCCTACTTTGATATTTTGCTCAAAGAATAGCAAGCAAATGGCAATGCTTTTACTTCTTTCTAGAGCGCAGCATCCTCAGTAAATACATAAATATTCACTAGGCAAAATGACAGACTGGTATGGATTACTGCCTCCCCTTTCTCACTTCCCATGACAACACCACACTAGATATCATTCTGAAACAATGAGTTTATATATTCCATAACTTTATGTGAAAGTTCAGAATAAAGTGTATCAGTATATGTGTATGGTAAATAGAAAGTTGCCTAGAAGACAAGAATGCAAGATGTGTTCCAACATGACTGAGCAAGAAAACAGGAGCTCCAGATACTACATTAGAATACTGGGCATTAATACCAGGGCAGAACAGAATCCAACTGGGAAAGAATTGTTAACTATATGTGAAGGCAAGCATTTTACCTGTCGAACCTTCAGATCTCAGAACATGTAGAAAATTAACTGAGAAAAGTTACTTCTGAAACATAGCAATGCTGCAAAGTTTTCTTAGGGTAGCAATCCTTGGTTGGAGGGAGTAAAAATGTGAATTGGTTGACCTTCTTTGGGCTGAGCTCCTGCATAAAATTCAAAAGAAGGGGCTGATATACGTTGTAGCAAGATAGAGAATAACTCCAAGGAAACATAAGTAACTGGGGAAAATAGAGAGTTATATGATGACCATACAAAATATAAAACAAGTATTTGTAGCACAATGGATACATGGGATTTATTTGAACCCAGTAATAGAAATCAATGAAATGACATAAAAGAAGAATCAAATATATAGAAAGTTATACTATGTTCATGGATGGTTCAACTTAATATAGGATTTTAATAAAAGTATAAATTAAATGTAATTCCAGTAAAAAAATACTAGCGCACATTTTGAGAAAACTTGTATATATTGATTCCGAATTTTATACCGAAGAAAATGCATTCACAAATGGGTAAGGCAAACTTAAAGAAGAGTATTTTGGAGGGATTTACAATGTTAGATAGGCTCCATTTACCTGTCCAGATTGACGCTCCTATCTTTTCCATCTTTTCCTGCCTGAATGGTGAACTCTATGGAACACATCAACTGGGCTTCCTGGCTATGTAGCTTCTTGGCTTTGTCCATGAGAAGCACTGGCAAGCAGTCCTGCTACTTCTCTTTGTAAGGCCAAAGTGCCAACATTTACAGCTCTTACTAAAACATAAATAAACCTTCTAAATTGTCCCATATTAGGTTTGTGTACCTGTATTATAGCACTTATTTCATCTTGTGATTTTCTATCTTCTCGGCTATAGTGTTCTCCTTCAGGGTAATGTTATATTTTATTAATTTTTATCCTATAACACTTTGATCAGTTAACACATTTTTTTAAACCTGCAAGAATAAAAATATTTATTCAACTGCAGCAAATAGTTTATATTCAGCATCATCATATCCCCACAGTAAAGATTTATAGGTTTAAATCTAAATAAAGTTTATTATTTAAACATGAAAGCTGCAGTTCAGAAGAAAAGCTGTTTTATCTCATGTAATAACCAAACAATGAAATGTAAGAAAGTCCTATTTCAAAAATAAATGAAAACATTTCTATGTGTAGTTGTTGTTTAACGGAGACACGATCTAATCTCAAGACAATTTTTGAAATCCCTGGGAAAATAATGCAATTGCCCAGAAAGCAATCAGCCATTTTTAATACTTTGATATTTAATAAAGATAGCTTTATCTCTGCAAACACAATTTGATAACCAATATTATATTCTAGATAAATAAAAAAACACTTTGAACATTGTACTAGGATTAATTTGAATATAGAACATTTTACACCCTCGCTCCAAAAAAGGAGAAAATTACTGCAGAATATATATATGTATAAACATATATATTTGCTTTATTTTCCTTGAATCTCCTTAATTAAGTACTTTGATAATATAACATGAAAATGTGGAAACTATTTACTTTGCAAGGTTTCTGACGTCAAAGATTGTTAACAAGTCATACAAATACATTTTTTAAACACAACAGAATTAAAAGTTTGAAACACTTAAAGATTAAATAGTATTTAAGTAGTGTTTCAGATATAAAGTCTGAAATCTATAAATTCAAAGCACCATAGTACATTGTGCCTTGATAGCATATAAGATGTAACATAGTAAAATGTCATGTATATAAATAGAACAATGTCCGTTATTATGTTTCTGATTTATTCATTTAAAAAAATAAGTTATTTAATCTTCCAGGCATAGTCTGACGATTAAACTTCTTAGGAAATTTTCTTAATATTAAAAATTAATTGCAGAGACTATTCCATATGGTGAAAGCTGACAAAAACACATTTAATTTGGGTCCATATGGAGAGTTATAATACAAGTAGAAACCAAATACAGTCTAAGCACAGTTTCATGTTTCTACTACATTTCTTAACACAGTAACATAGGCTCAACTTGAGGAAAATACCTAACACATAGGGGACTAAATTACATTATATTTGATGCCGTGTACATTGACAAATTTCATTTAGGGCCTATTAGGAGTAAATGTATGTCTGAATTAAGACAAAACCAAAGAAATAGGAGACTATTAGACTTGTTTTTAAAGCTGCAATATGCGGGGCGCCTGGGTGGCTCAGTCGGTTAAGCGTCTGCCTTCGGCTCAGGTCATGATCTCAGGGTCCTG
Organism: Phoca vitulina; assembly: GCF_004348235.1. Lineage (NCBI taxonomy): Eukaryota > Metazoa > Chordata > Mammalia > Carnivora > Phocidae > Phoca > Phoca vitulina. The sequence continues at coordinate 14,335,360 of NW_022589733.1, read as the reverse complement.
GGATCGAGCCCCGCATCGGGCTCCCTGCTCCGTGGGAAGCCTGCTTCTCCCTCTCCCACTCCCCCTGCTTGTGTTCCCTCTCTCACTGTGTCTCTCTCTGTCAAATAAATAAATAAAAAATCTTTAAAAAAAAAATAAATAAAATAAAGCTGCAATATGGGTGAATATCCAGCACTTTACAAAATCAGAAGAGATAGAAGCAGATCACCAGGTAGAAAAAAAGAAAAAGGCAAATGTAAGTTAAGTTTCTGTTCTTTTTTTTTTTTTTTAAAGATTTTATTTATTTATTTGAGAGAGAGAGAGACAGAGAAAGTGAGAACATGAATGGGGTGAGGGGCAAAGAGAAGCAGACTCCTTGCTGAGCAGGGAGCCCTATGCGGGACTCGATCCGATCTGGGGACTCCAGGATCATGATCTGAGCCAAAGGCAGACGCTTAACCAACTGAGCCACCCAGGTGCCCCGTTTCTGTTCTTATTGACTCTTTCTCTGCCCTTTTTCTAAATTTGCATGTGGCACCATAGATAGCCCTGAGCAACTAAAAACTGATCTCCTGTATTCTTTCCTGCCATCCATGAAAATGTTCTACATACTTCATTAATATTAAAAATTTCTGAGAAAGGCACTATCAAGAGATTGAAAAGATAAGCCACAAACTGTGAGGAAATATTTGCAAAAGATGATTAATCTGAAGTATTAAAAAAAAATCTCAAAAGCCAAACATAAGAAAACAAACAATTCTAAAATAGAGATGTGAACACACATCTCACCGAAGAAGAGATGCAGGTGGCAAATAGCCCTATGAAAAGATGCCCCATGTCGTATGTAATTTTGGAAATACTAATAAAAACAACGAGATACTACTACACACCTGTTAGAATGGCCAATATCCAGAACACTGACAACACCGAATGCTAGTTTGGAATGGAGCAACAAGAGTTATCATTCATTATGCTTGGGAATATAAAATAGTACAGCCATTCTGGAAGACAGTTTGGCAGCTTCTTGAGATCTAGCATAATTTTCAGCAATTGCATTCCTTGGCATTTACCCAAATGAGTTGAAAATTTATGTCCACAAAAATCCTGCACATGGCTATTTATAGCAGCTTTATTCATGCTTGCTAAAACTTGTGGGCAACCAACACGCCCCTCAGTAGGTTAATGCCCCTCAGTACGTTAATGGATAAAATTACTGTGGTACGTGCAGACAATGGAATATTATCTAGCACTAAAAAGAAATGAGCTCTCAGGGCCATGAAAAGATATGGCGAAGCCTGATACGCACATTACTAAGCAAAAGAAGCCAATCTGAAAAGGTTTCATACTGTATGATTCCAACTATATGACATTCTGGAAAAAGCTAAATTATGGAGACAATAAAAATCAGTAGTTGTAGGGGCGCCTGGATGGCTCAGTCCATTAAGTATCTCCCTTTGGCTCAGGTCATGATCCTGGGGTCCTGAGATTGAGCCCCACGTTGGGCTCCTTGCTCAGCGGGAAGCCTGCTTCTCTCTCTGCCTCTGCCTGCTGTTCTCCCTGCTTGTGCTTTCTCTCTCACTCTGTCTCAAAAAAATAAATAAAAAATCTTAAAAAAAAAAAATCAGTGGTTGTCAGGGGTTAGGGGTAAGCAGGAATGAATGCAGAACACAGGATATTTTAGGGCAGTGCAACTACTCTATATAATACAATAACAGTAGATACATGACATTATACATTGACGAAAACCCACAGAATATACATCAAGAGTATACCCCAACGTGAACTCTGGACTTCAAGTGATAATGGTGTGTTAATACAGATTCATGGATTGTAACAAATATACCACTTTGGTGTAGAATATTAATAGTGGGAAAGGTGATGTGGGAGTTGGGCTGGGGGTATATGGGAACCGTGCTTTCTGCTCAGTATGTGCTATAAACCTAAAACCCTAAAAAATAAAGTCTATTAAAAAATATTTAAAAAATAATATGAAAAAAGGGAGTAATCCCATTCTCTTTTAACCTATCATTTAAATCATGACTTCTGATTCTATGACACACTATAGATAGAAAATATGAGAATATATATATCAACACACATATATTTTTTACTCTGATATATATTTGCCATAACACCTATCACTAGAATTCCTTCTAGGCAGGACTAATATTTGTATAGGGATATTATCTGTTCAATCATTTGGGAGGTGAATAAAAGCCCTGGGAACATAGAGCTGTTGTAACCAAAATCTGCCAAAATGATAACTAAATCTGTCTGCATTGAAATACTTAAGGGACATCTGAGTGGCTCAGTTGGTTAAGCTTCCAACTCTTGTTTTGACTCAGGTCGTGATCTCATGATCATGAGATGGAGCTCCGCATCCGGAGTCGGCCTGGGATTCCCTCCCTCTCTCTCTGCCCCTCCCCCCATTCACACGTGCTCTCTCTCTCTCTCTCTCTCTCAAATAAATAAATAAATAAATAAAATTTTTTTAAAAAAGAAATACTTAAGACATTAGATGAGGGGATGGAAAAGATGAGAGAGTAAAGACAGGAGAAACAAGAAGAGAGAAAGGCAAAGCAATAAAACCGGAAGCTAGGGTCCAGGTTGCAGATAAGACAAGTAATTTTTGAAACAGGAATATATCACATGAATTTCTAATTGGGAAATTTGTCTGGGAATCTAATTCTAATTTATCTGGGAATCCCTAAACCTTTAATAAGGTCTTCTACAAAGTGTTGTAAAAAAAAAAATAGGATGAATTCAGAGATTATGCCATTTGGAGCATAATGGGGCAGTACGAGTAGGACAGTGGGGAAATTACTAAATAATTAATTCAGAGGAAATGACAACTTTGAGCCACAGGTGGCCATGAGTAATGCACAGAAATCTTGGCTTGAAGGGAAGGTTGGACTTCTGAGTTTGTGAAAAAGGAATTCAAGTAATCTTATCCAGACACTGAAGTCAGGGATATCCTTGTTAACACTGGTATTACATATTATATTCATCATTTGAGGGGCAGGAGTCAGTCGTCCTAATATTATGATGTGTGGGAAAATTCTAGTTCCAACTCAGCCATTTGTTATCTTAAATCACATCTTTATTTGCACAGTGACAAGTCCTATGCCAGACACATAGAAACACTTGGTAAATAGCAAATTATTGATAAATTATATGTCTAAAATATAATTTGAACACTCCGTTATCCCATGCCTTTTACTATGGAAATTTGAGACAGCTGGATTTTTTTAAAAGCTACAGATTATTCTGAAGGTATCACACATTCAGTTGAAAACCAGTATTTGAAGTGTATATCATCACAATAATTCTAACCCATTTGGGGATACTTATAAAAATTAAAGATCACTTTCAAGATACTACGTTAGATGCTGTTATGTTAAAAAAAAAATGTTATGCATACAGAGGAGAGTGAAAGAGATAGTTGATGGTAGTACTTGGGGAAAAAGTTGATAAGAGGTCTTTATTTATTCAAAGATAATGCCAGAGGTGGAAGTGATTTATGTGTGAGTGTCTTTGTGTGTGTGTATGTTTGTGCATGCATAGATTTGTGTGTATTTGGTATTGTTCCCCTTGAATCTACGTTTGTTGATTCTACTCTTGTGTCCCTAGTAATCTTGCATTATGTTTTATTCATATTGGCTGAAACAGTCCATTGGGTAAATGTAGATTGTATGCTGTGTTTATTCAATATTCTGTAAGGTGGGCTCCTTACTTAGATTTTACTTTATAGGTACCAAGGTTAGAAATTGATAATCAAGTTGTCTCTATCCAATCTAGAAAGGCACTAGTATGTCTCTTCAGCAGAGCAAGGAAAACACATGCTTAGATTATATTTGGTGGTGAGGATAAGTTGTAGTGGTGCACAAAAAAATGTGGGGTTGTGTGTGATGTCATTTTTGCAATCATTCAGTTACTCTGGGAACACTCCTTAGACTGAGGTGACCAGAAGACCTCATAGATAGACATTTCAATAGCCCAATACCATTTTCAACACTTGACTCAGGCAGCCCATCCTCTATGTGTGCATTAGATATACATTTTTTCCAAGAGAGAGAATTGTACTTGGCTGACTTCTCACCATCCAATATGGAGATGACTGTTGGGCCATTTCAAGACAAGATACCTCAGGGGTATCATAGTTTCCCTAATCCAGTTAAATATGTCTAGGAGATAAGGAGTGATTGGAAATGGTAGACATATCAAAAACAAAAACAATATTTTTCTCCCCCATAGAAACTCTTTGGAGTCAGTTTCTCTAGAAATTAATTGTGAAAAGGGTAGACACAATTTTATGGATTCCTCTTCAGGATAAAATATTGATAGATGCGATCAATTTCTTAACTAAGACATTTTGAAAACAGTGTAAAATGACTGCATGCTCACTACAGAATGAGATATAACATGCAGTTAATCAAATATAATTACATACAATAAAAATTGGTTTCCACTTGACCAAGTAGCTGGGTAAATACTTTGTAAGATACAGTTCAATAAACTGCCTCCATCTAGTCTGGTCTTTATTCCTTTTGTTTTGTTTTGTTTTTTGACTCATCAGTGGACTCTTGCTTCTCAGTTGTTTCTCAGTTGTATGTCCTGTAGTTTCTTTCAGTTCCTTACTAGTGTATCTGAGATACTTTCCTCAACTCATAATCCTTATTCTTAGTTTGTTCTTATAAATTATCTCAAAATTCATAATTTACTTTAGTATTCTTTTCTGGTGTGTGTGTGTTATCAGTTGCAATTTTGAGGAAACTTTGATTCCTTCCAAGAGGGAAGAAATCCCTATTTCTTTTTTTTTTTTTTTTTTTTAAAGATTTTATTTATTTATTCATGAGAGACAGAGAGAGAGACAGAGGCAGAGGGAGAAGCAGGCTCCCCGCGGAGCAGGGAGCCCGATGCGGGACTCGATCCCAGGACCCTGGGATCATGACCTGAGCCGAAGGCAGAGGCTTAACCGACTGAGCCACCCAGGCGTCCCAAGAAATCCCTATTTCTAATTACTTTACGACAAGAAATGGCTTTTCTCTCTCTTCGTGAGGGCACTGCTACTTTTTCTCTGTACATAATCCCAATGTCTATGTGATGCAAATATGAGCTATTTTAGTCTTTTGTATTCTGCCACCATTGGGAGTTAATTTTGATCTTCTAACATTGGCAAGAGTAGTGACTTTCTGAGACATGAGCTGAAAATAGATTCCACTCCTGGGTACATTATGTATAGTCTTGTAATTACATTCTCTAACAGAAAAGCTCAGAGGCTCAGGTTTTAACAAGAGCATTCATTGTTAATTATTGGCCACCATAACTATTTGTTACATTCAAGGGATGGACCAAACATGTGAATAGCTATAATCACAGCCACAAACTTCCATGTGCAAAATCAACAGTTGTCATTGTTTCTTTCTTTAACTCAGTTGGATTCCCAAGCCTGGGTTACAATTTACCAAATAAGAGAGAAATTTATCTAATCTACCTAAGGTAAACTTTGGATTGTTTTTCCTCTATCCACTTCAATGACTTATTAGTCAATTCTGATCCACAGTTAAGTCACATTAAAGTTAAAACTCCACCCAAAATCTTCCCTCTTCCCACTACTATCTGTTCTTGATCATGGTTTGTCTTAAGTTTGCACCAGTTCATTCTTATTAGCCTTGTCTGGTATGCCCTCCTAGTCCAAACAATATAAAGAGATTCCTTAGACAGACCTAGACAATATCCTTCTCTTGTCTAAACTTCCTTGTCAACTTCTACAATTGTGACCACTCTGCAAAAAACATCATTTTCACTATTATCCCCAAAAGAGTGATCCACAATTTACCTTTCTTTACCCTGATTTTCTGTCTCTTCTCTCTAAGCTGACTCCCACACTCCAAAAGGGACATAATCAAATTTTGAAACCCCTCCCAGATAGCATAGAAGCTGTGGTAGTAGAGGATCTATCTTAACCAAATCATGTGAAAGTGAGGCATGACTACCATCCTTCCTAACCAGTCTCCCACGCACTGGACCAATTTTTGAAACTGACACCTTCCAACTCTCTAGACTGTTAAGAGTGGTCCAAACTTCAAAGAAGTTTTACAGGGGCATCTGGGTGGCTCAGTTGGTTAAGTATCTGACTCGATTTCAGCTCAGGTCATGATCTCATGGGTCGTGAGATAGAGCCCCGTGTTAGGCTCCACACTCAGCCAGGAGTCTGCTTGAAGATCTCTCCCTCTGTCCCTTCCCCAGCTTGTGTGTGCATGCACGTGTGGTCTCTCTCTCTCTCTCAATAAATAAATGCATCTTAAAAAAAAAAAAAAAAAAGGTTTTGTATGGTGTCATCCCCACTGGAGTTTAGTGACAGGAGACTTGGGTGGAGTCCATATACTCTGCATTGTTCTTTGTTCTCTCATTTTCCCAAAAAAATGAGGGAATTAAGAACCTTATTCTCCTTCGTTCATAGGGCTTTTTGGAAAAGAAGCCTTTATGGTTCTGTTACTTGGATGTAGGTAGGCTAATTATGATAAAGATAAATTATATATTATGTTTCTTATCAAACTTCTCAACCTGCTAAGAGACCACTAAACTATCAGCTCCTCTCACTGATAAAAGCACATCATATATGGGAGAATGAATGAATGAATGAAGGTACCATGCAGGGAACATAAAAATGATGTAACCAAAGGGCCTTATGAAAAAAGACAGATCCAACGTACAAAAGGTTTCAATGGAAAGTTGAAATTTTGCCTTGGATATTTTAGAATTATTTTGGCATAACTCACCGACATACCATAAAGGAATTATTTTATGCCATTTTCATTGTAATTCATGCTCATTGTGGAACATTTGACCCACAGTCTAATGTAAAATAGGAAGAATTGCCTATCGCTCCTGCCCCCCCAAATACTTACTATTCTGATTTTTTCCCTCTGACCCTAAAATTCTTATTTTTTTTTGTTATTTATTTGTGCCTTTTATAGTATGTCATGCATATTATTTTGTTCCTTGACTTTTTCCCTCTTTAAATTATATAGCAGTTACAATGAACATATAATTGATCTTTAAAAATGAAAGGAAGAATGAAAGAAATATTAACTTGTCTACAAAAAAAAAATGCTATGCTGGGACTGCCCTGAGCACATCAAGATACATGGTTAATCTAATATAAGCTTTTAAAAAAAAATTAGATCATTATACCACTGCTATTGTCAATAGCTACATAGAATTTTGAACTGATAGGTAATGGTTTCCTTAAGCATGCATGTGTATTTGGATATTTATGGTGTCTCACTTGTTTTTACAGAGATTTTATTACTTAAAGTGCTGTTTTTAATATTTATTTCCTAAAGTAGATTCCTAAAAGTATATTTACTATGTCAGAATTCAGTAAGTGTATCTGGAGTACTTAATGAATTTTTCCAAATACATGACAAAAGATAGTGTTGCAGCTTTTATATTTTTATTTTGACATAATTGAACTTTAATATTAATAATATGCCATTAAATGGCAGGTATTATCCATAATACTTGGCTCCTTCATTGTAATTTTGATAGATATTTTGCTTATATTCTTACAATTGCCTTTTATTAAAAAAATCATTTCATAGATACAGTTTCAGAAGTAAATTTGTAAATGATCAGCCATTACAAAAAACTTAACTTGCAAATGTTATCTAAAATATTCATCTTTCCTGGCCAAGCTAAGTCAAATTCAATGTGAATAATAGTGTTTGAACAAGCTCCTAAAAAATCTTACATTAAGATAATTAATTAATTAAGAACATCCAGGTCCTTTGGACTTCCTCACACTAAATTCATGTAATATCTTTACTTTTGGAGATCGTTTTGGTAGAAGTTGCACATTTATTTTAGAAGAAGATTGAAGCCCATGATAATACAAGTATTGACTCATTTTCTCTCCGAGTACTTGAAGCATAATAAACTGTCCTGTGAAGTAAAAGAAGTTATAATGATTATGAAATGCAGACTACAATCTCTGAGTCTAAGTAGCTTAGAAACTTTTCTCCCTTTTTCATTCCATTGATTACCAGTACATTATAAAGCTCAAAATATATGTGCAAAGGGGATTAAAAATTTAATCCTCATATACTACCTAACTGAGCTGACAATTTGTTTTGTGCTGCTGGAAAGTTTGGGTTACACAGTTTGTAAGAGTTGCTATTCTTCTAAACTCTTACCACCACTTCTTTTTTTTTCCTTGGTCATTAAACTTACCATTGTGTGTATAACTGAAATGGGTCTCTAGGTAGAAAAGGAAACTAACATTAATTAGGCCATACTGAATCCTTTTCACCAGATGAGGCATATTCTTGTGATAATCAACTTTTTTAGGTAGTGGAACCAATTTAAGAACATGGTATATTAAATTTAAAAAAACAATTTAATTTTGCATTTATACTTTCTTTTTGATTTTGACGGTCTATAAATTCATTCTGTATAAGATACCGCATCTAAAGTGAGATTTGCTAAAAATAATAACAATAAATGATAAAAATCAACAAACACCCTGTAGATTTAGTAGAACATTTTAGTTTATTGAAGAAGTTAAAGTCACATTTTGCTTTATGTTTATGTGTGTTTTGTGTTTCACTATTCAGTTTCTTTGCCCTAAGAACAGAATTTGTAAGCCTTCAATTACCACTGAGCTGATGTGCTTTTGAATGTGACAATATGAGGCAAAAGAGACTCAGTATTGGGTAAACATCATATTATTTTTAAAGCACATTTTCACAGTAAGGAATATTGATTACAGTACATGGTTTGCAAGATGCATATAAAGTGCCATTTAAAAGGATGGAGATATTTGCAGTGGAGATATGTGGAAGTCTCACTGATTTAGGGCAAGAAAGTACAGAGAAAATGCTGGCTGCATTTTTTTTTAATCATCTTTTTAAAGAAGAAATAAGGTAATTATGGATTTGTATATAAGAAAAGATTAGGGTGGAATCCCTGAATATCCATTTACTCTCTTGAGGCCTCCAATCAAGATGGATTTGGGCTGCAATTATCCTCATGCTGTTCCTTTCCCAAAGTAATAGAAAAAAATAAAATAAGAGATGATATCCAGCTAGGGTCTTGGGAATAGTTTCCTAAATTGTCTTTCTGAGCTACCCTGAGGACCTATATGAACAATCAATAATAGCAACTTTTACCTAGAGACCTAGGATCCTGCCAGAGGAGCAGTTGTTAATATCAGGAGAGTGGGTTAGCATAGCAGCAGAGAGGATTTAGTGAGTCGGGATGGGTTCCCGTCTTTATTTCGCACCTCCCATCCCCCTTAGCTTCCTTCCCACCACCACCACAAGGAAAATTTTGGTTTGCGACTTAGGGACTGTAGATGATCCAAAGGAAAATAATTGTGTTCTGAAGTCTATTCTTGTCTTGTGTTCCCAAATGGGCAGCAAGGTCCTTAATGCTTGTGTTCTAGGTCTGTTAATAAATATCTAATAAACATTTATATCATTAACTACACAGGTTGACCACTATTGTATACTGGGGTATAATGGGGTTCATTAATTTGCCACACATCCTAGAGTGTGTAAGTGGCGAGGAAGGGTCTGTATAGTTTACAGCTCATGCAAAAACTTTTGGTACAGGGATCTGTACATAGTAGCGGCTCAGTAAATTTCTGTTGCTCTAATAAAACAAATAATTATATATATATTTTCATTTACCAAAAATGTATTCAAACACTGAATGAGGCACTGGGCTAGGTAAGGATTATTTTTTTTAATATCATTGCTTTAGCCTGTGTGAATATGTACAGCAGTTTGTGAATAGCATTAGTTTAGAGGAGGAGAGATGGTAAACAACTGTAGGGAATGGCTGTTAGGATAGTTTTTCACGTCGCTTAATGTGGCCACAATGGGAAGTTACAGAACTCTGCCTATGGGGTTAGGTGGAGTCAGGAGATGTTTTGGAGGAAAGTCCATGATGGAATGCGTCTTGACAAAGATTGGCAAGAGGTGACAGGGTGGGTGGGCAATGCAGCCGCAAGGTAGGTAGGGGAAACAGCAGATAGAAAGATAAAAGGTTGTGTTAGAGCATAACACATTTGGAGAAATCAAGTAATTGCAACGACTATTTAAATTGTCTTTTAAAATCTCACCTGATACAGATGTACTTTAGGATTCTAAAATTTCTGAAAAGGAGAAAAATGCTTTATGAATGCAATAATCACCTGGATGTAAGGAGAGGTAACACCGGAGAGAGGTTTAAAAAGCCTCAAAAAGCTGCTCCCAATCTGGTGACAGACGGCTCTGAATATGTAGGAGGTCTGACATTCTTCCTCCTTGTACTAGGTTGGCAATTTAAAACTATACTTTTTGAGGTAGCATTGTCTCCAAGGAGGGGGCTTGGGGCCGTTTGATGACTCAACATGAAATGTGTCTTAATTTCAGGGAGCCACATGGAAAGTTATTGGAAAGGTGAGCAGTATATTTGAAAATAATTGCCCCGAAGTGCTCAATTACATGTTTCAGAGTAACAACATCTGTTAGTAGGAAAATAAAGATCAAGTTCCCAGTCTCTCTAATGTACCCTTAAGTGATGAATAAACAGATTAAGGCATTTTATAAAATACATCTTGCATTTGGTGGTGACATTTTGCTGCATAGGATTAATCTAACAAGGCAGAAACAAAGAAATGAGGTTTTCAATTTTTACTATTTTTACATCATTTTTTATAGTTCTACAGGTGTTTGGTAGAAAGAGCCTTGGAGTCACAGGGATTAGGTACATGAATCAGTTATTTAATATTTTCTGTGTGTTTTATATAATTATAAGAATAATAATAATACCTCTTTCACATGGATTTGAGGGGATTAAATGAATTAGTATATGAAAACATCTATCTCAAAGTCGAACATAGAGCAGTGGCTTCACAAATGCTCATTTTCTTCCTTCTATCTATTATTCATCTGTTTTCAAGGTAAGTTAAACATAACTCCTACCATAAATGTAAATTACTCAGCCATACCCAGTAGGCATTAATATATATTTGATGCTTCTTGAAATCAATTGTATGCTTTTTTTTTTTTTTTTTTCTTTTATCAAGAGGGCCTAAATTTTTGGAAGGAAATCTTTGCCTAATTGGCCTCTGGAAAGTTCTGGATAAGAAGTGAGGAGGTGCTGATGTTTTGATTATGCCCATATTAGAATGGGGGAAGATTTTTTTTTTTTTTTTAAGATTTTATTTATTTATTTATTTGAGAGAGAGAGAATGAGAGAGAGAGCACATGAGAGGGGGGAGGGTCAGAGGGAGGAGCAGACTCCCTGCTGAGCAGGGAGCCCAATGCGGGACTCGATCCTGGGACTCCAGGATCATGACCTGAGCCAAAGGCAGTCGCTTAACCAACTGAGCCACCCAGGCGCCCGAATGGGGGAAGATTTGTGATGAAAACAAACCCCAAATACCACAAGAATTGTATGAGTCCTTCTAGGACAATCAATAGAGCAGAAGAATTCACTGGTGACATCTGATAGGGAGAGAAAGGAGGTATAAAAGGCTCCAGGGGAGAGGTAAGTGCCATGACTGCTTTGAAAATTAGCACACTCCCAAATAATTTGAATCAAACATCGCTATTTTTTTATTGTTTTATTTGAATTCAATTTAGTTAACATATAGTATAATATTAGTTTCAAGGGTAGAGTTTAATGATTCATCAGCTGCATATAACACCCAGTGCTCGTTACATCAAGTACCTTCCTAAATGCCCGCCACCCAGTTACCCCATCCCCTCACCCCTTTCCCCTCCAGCAACCCTTAGTTTGTTTCTTATAGTTAAGTCTCTTTTAGGGGGTGCCTGGGTGGCTCAGTTGGTTAAGCGACTGCCTTCAGCTCAGGTCATGATCCTGGAGTCCCAGGATCGAGTCCCACATCAGGCTCCCTGCTGAGCGGGGAGTCCACTTCTCCCTCTGACCTTCCCCCACTCATGGTGTCTCTCTCTCTCTCTCTCTCTCTCAAATAAAATAAAATATTTTTAAAAAATAGTCTCTTTTTGGTTTGCCTCCCTCTCTGTTTTTATCTTACTTTATTTTTCCTTCTCTTTGTTTTGTTTCTTAAATTCCACATATGAGTGAAAACATATGGTATTTACCTTTCTCTGACTTATTTCACTGAGCATAATACCCTCTAGTTCCATCCATGTTGTTGCAAATGGCCAGATTTCATTCTCTTTGATGGCTGAGTAATATTCCCTGGTACCATCTTTTTTATTCATTCGTCTGTCGATGGACCTCTGGACTCTTTCCATAGTTTGGCTGTTGTGGACATTGCTGCTATAAAGATTGGGGTGCATGTGCCCCTTCAATCCACTTTTTTTGTATCCTATGGATACCTGGTAGTGCAAATGCTGGCTCATAGGGCAGTTCCATTTTTTCACTTTTTGAGGACCCTCCATACTGTTTTCTCAAGTGGCTTCACCAGTTTGCATTCCTATCAACAGTGTTAGAGGGTTTCTCTTTCTCCACATCTTTGCCAATGTCTGTGGTTTCCTGAGTTGTTCATTTTAGCCATTCTGACTGGTGTGAGGTGATTTTCATTGTGGTTTTGATTTGTATTTCTCTGATGCAGAGTGATGTTGAGCATGTTTTCAGGTGTCTGTTGGTATTTGTATGTCTTCTTTGGAGAAATGTCTGATTGTGTCTTCGGCCCATTTTTTTGTTTTTTGGGTGTTAAGTTAGATAAGTTCTTTATAGATTGTGGATACTAGCCCTTTATCTGATATGTCATTTGCAAATATCTTCTCCCATTTTGTAGGTTGCCTTTTAGTTTGGTTGGTTGTTTCCTTTACCATGCAAAAGCTTTTTATCCTGATGAAGTCCCAATACTTTACTTTTGCTCTTGTTTCCCTTGCCTCTGGAAATGTGTCTAGCAAGAAGTTGCTGTGGCCGATGTCAAAGAGGTTGCTGCCTGTGTTCTCCTCTAGGATTTTGATGGTTTCCTGTCTCACATTTAGGTCTTTCATCCATTTTAAGTTTATTTTCGTGTATGGTATAAGAAAGTGGTCCAGTTTCATTCTTCTGTATGGGGCTGTCCAATTTTCCCAACACCGTTTGTTGAAGAGACTGTCTTTTTTTCCACTGGATATTCTTTCCTGCTTTGTCGAAGATTAGTTAACCATAGAGTTGAGGGCCTATTTCTGGGTTCTCTATTCTGTTTCATTCATCTATGTGTCTGTTTTTGTGCCAGTACCATACTCTCTTGATGATTACAGCTTTGTAATACAGCTTGAAGTCCGGAATTGTGATGCCTCCAGCTTTGGTTTTCTTTTTCAACATTCCCTTGGCTATTCTGGGTCTTTTTTGGTTCCTTACAAATTTTAGAGCTTGTTCCAGCTCTGTGAAAAATGTTGATGGTATTTTGATAGGGATTGCATTGAATATGTGTAGATTGCTTTGAGTAGCGTACACATTTTAATAATACTTGTTCTTCCATTCCATGAACATGGAATGTGTTTCCATTTCATTGTGTCTTCCTCAATTTCTTTCGTAAGTGTTCTGTAGTTTTCAGAGTACAGATCTTTTACCTCTTTGGTTAGATTTATTCCTAGGTTTCTTACGGTTTTTGGTACAATTGTAAACAGGATCAATTCCTTGATTTTTCTTTATGCTGCTTCATTGTTAGTGTATAGAAATGCAACTGATTTCTGTGCATTGATTTTATATCCTAGGACTTTGCTGAATTCCTGTATCCATTCTAGAAATTTTTTGGTGGAGTCTTTTCGGGTTTTCTAAGTAGAGTATGATGTTGTCTGCGGAGAGTAAAAGTTTGGCTGATTCTTTGCCAATTTGAATGCATTTTAATTCTTTTTGTTGTCTGATTGCTGAGGCTGAGACTTCCAACACTTTGTTGAACAACAGTGGTGAGAGTGGACATCCACTTGACATTCCAGACCTTAGGGGAAAAGTTCTCAGTTTTTCCCCATTGAGGATGATATTCACTGTGAGTCTTTCATATATGGCTTTTATGATGTTGAGGTATGTTCCCTCTATCCCTACATTGTGGAGGGTTTTTATCAAGAAATTTGCTGTATTTTGCCAAATGCTTTTTCTGCATCTATTGAGAGGATGGTATGGTTCTTATCCTTTCTTTTATTAATGTGGTATATCACGTTGATTGATTTGTGGACGTCGAACCACCCCTGCAGCACAGGAATAAATCCCACTGGGTCGTGGTGAATAATCCTTTTAATGTACTGTTGGTTCCTATTAGCTAGTATCTTAGTGAGAATTTTGGCATCCATGTTCATCAAGGTAATGCTGGCCTCATAGAAAGAGTTTGGAAGTTTTCCATTTTTGGAGAGAGTTTCAGAAGAATAGTTATTAATTCTTCTTTAAATGTTTGGTAGAATTCCCCTGGGAAGCCGTCTGGCCCTGGACTCTTGTTTGTTGGGAGATTTTTGATTACCAATTCAATTTCTTTGCTGGTTATGGGTCTGTTCAGGTTTTCTATTTCTTCCTGTTTCAGTTTTGGTAGTTTCTAATAATTTATCCATTTCCCGATTGCCTAATTTGTTGGCATATAATTGCTTATAATATTCTCTTATAATTGTATTTCTTTGGTGTTGGTTTTGATCTCTCCTCTTTCATTCATGATTTATTTGTGTCCTTTTTCTTTTCTTTTTGATAAGTCTGGCTAGGGGTTTATCAATCTTGTTAATTCTTTCAAAGAACCAGCTCCTAGTTTCATTGATCTGTTCTACTGTTGTTGTTTTTCTTTATTTCTAATCATTGATTTCTGTTCTTTCTCTTACTGGATTTAAGCTTTATTTGCTGTTCTTTTTCTAGCTCCTTAGGTGTAAGGTTAGGTTGTATATTTGAGACTTTCCTTGTTTCTTGAGAAAGGCCTGTATTGCTATATACTTCCCTCTTAGGACCACCTTTACTTTATCCCAAAGGTTTTGAACAGTCATGTTTTCATTTTCATTTGCTTCCATGCATTTTTTAAGTTCTTCTTTAATTTTCTGGTTGATGCGTTCATTCTTTAGTAGGATGTTCTTTAACCTCCATGTATTTATGGTCCTAATTTTTTTTTCTTCTGGTTGACTTCAAGCTTCATAGCATTGTGGTCTGAAAATATGCATTGTATGATCTCAGTCTTGTTATGCCCGTTGAGTCCTGATTTGTGACCCAGTAAGTGATCTATTCTGAAGAATGTTCCATGTGCATTCAAAAAGAATGTGTATTCTGTTGTCTTAGGATGAAATGCTCTGAATATATCTGTTAAGTCCATCTGGTCCAGTGTATCATTCAAAGTCCTTGTTTCCTTGTTGATCTTCTGCTTAGATGTCCATTGCTGTGAGTGGGGTGTTAAAGTCCTCTACTATTATTATATGATTATCAATGTGTTTCTTTAATTTTGTTATTGATTTATATATTTGGCTGCTTCGAAGTTAGGCGGTTCCTGGGGCAGGGGGGTCTAGCCTCACTTCTGCTTTTTGCTGGACATGTCTCAGGAAAGTGATCACTCGACCATGCAGTGGTTTGCAGTTTATAGCAACACAGAGCAGAGAGCCAGCACCTAGACTCACTGTTCTCAGCTGGCTTCCATGCTCCTATGCCTGTGAACTCTGCCACTTAGGCGCCACCCATTCTTCTTGAGACCCTGGGGATCCTTGGGTCATGCTGTCACACATGGGAATCCACCCCACTTTGCCACTGAGCAACTTTAAGCCAGGGACATCCCCCACTGTAGCAGACCTCTAAAAGTTCTGATTTTGTACTCTGCTGCTTATAATATTTTGCAGTAGTCTCCTTAAGCAGGGTCCCTCCCCACCACCCTATCGTCAACTATATCACCAGATTCAAGTCTCTGCCCCTCCCACTTTCCAAACAATGGTCACTTTTCTACTTGTAGACTTGCAGCATTTATTTTCTCAAACCTCTCTTTGATTTCTCAGTTGTACTTGTATTTGAGGGATGAGACAAACTTAGGGTCCCCCTACTCCTCTGTCATCTTAACTCCTCCTCAGACATCAGTCTTTTAGCCCCATGTATTTTTATTTTATTTTTGAATGGGTAACAGATATATTGTCATGGATCAAAATTCACAAAGCACAAAAGGTTATATAGGAAAAAGTTTGCCTCCCATCTCTCTATTCCAGATAAACACTTTTCCTGCCTGGAAGGCAGCCACTGTTACTAATTTCTTGAGTACCCTTCAAAGTAAATTAAACACCTACAAGCAAACATACTTTTTTTTTTTTTTTTTTTTTTTTTAAACAAATGGTGGTATGCTAGGCATACTCTTCTGTATATTGAATTCTTAATTTAAAAATACACCTTGGGGGGCAGTTGCCCTCAGATATGTTACTGAGGAAGGATGCAGACCCTAGAAACTGTGACACCACATGAGTACCTCTTGCTCTCTATTTTAGTAGTATGACATAACTGAGTCCTTACAGAGTTTACCTACACATTCCATGAATATACATTTATTCTTAGGATTATTTATCCATTGGTTTAATCTACCCTGGAGAGAACTTAAAAATAAAAACTGGGGTGCCTGGGTGGCTCAGTCAGTTGAGAGTCTGACTCTTGGTTTTGGCTCAGTCAGGGTCATGAGATCGAGCTCCGAGCTCTGTGTTGGGCTCTGCACCCAGCACAGAGTCTGCTTCAGTTTCTCTTTCTCCTTATCCCTTTCCCCCTCCCCCCACTTGTGCCTTCTAGAGAAATGATTACATAAAATCTTTTTAAAAAATAAAAACTAAGTAAAGGGAGGCGGGTGCTAGAAGCCATCTTACGACTATCAGTTTGGCTGCAAAAAACCCTGTTACACTAATTTTTTTGGAGCAGGGTTGGGGGGTACCAAGAACACTTCTACATGTAAACTCTCCAACTTATCTGGAAAAAAAATCCCTTCTATAATGTGCTTACATATTTGTAGAAGGACTTTTGTGATTAAAGTTCTCTCTTTAGCCATTGAGTCACCAGGGACTAAGAAAACTTTCCCTCACAGACACAAGACATGGCCAGATGCTGATTGCTTCTACCATTCACAGGACCATGGAGAAGCTAGGCCTACTGGTTTACATTCTTAGGAAGGAGGAAATCCCAGGTGGAATCTTAGCCATGCAGGGCTGTCATGGAGAGTTTGAGTTTTGCAGCTGTCACAGCAAGCAAACCCTGGAAGGAAAGCTTCAGAGGTTGTATTCAGTGTTTAAGGAACTATTCTTCCAAGTGGATTGATGAATATAAACAGATTTCAAAAATTTGTGGGGAAAAAAATCAACCTAATTGATCACTGACATACGGCATGTTGACCCTCTAATTCAATCTAGACAGCATTCATTGAATATCGATCATGTACCAGATCCTATGCTAGGTTCTGGGGATACAGAACCACATAAAATGGGGTTTAAAATAAATAATAGAGCAAAATGTGATTAGTAATCCAGCCTAAGTCTACACAAGGTTGAGTAAGGTCAACCTCCCTAAAAGTCAACCAAAGAATATTTCCCAGAGGTGATCATTATTAAGTGGCTATTCGAGTATGAATGAAAGCTCTATGAAAGTCAAATTAAGAATAGAGCTAAAAACAAAATTAGTCTATGTTAGAGTATAACAATCTGAGTTCAGTGGGTCTATGGGAGATCAAAGTGTTAGTACTTGACACATCTTGAAAAAGAGAGGAAGGCAAAAGGAATTCATGGAAAGTGATATTTGAATTATGTTTTTAATTTTTAAAAAGGTAGGTGTTTAGCTCAAAAATAAAGTGCTTCCTAGAGAGAGAATGCAAAAAGCCAGACCTCAGAGGCACAATACTTGTTCGGGGAAGATAGGAGAGATTCGACTGATTGGGTTGCCAGAGGCCTAACACAAACCACAAAGAGTGTAAGGCCACATTGGTTTGAACATTATTGGATGAAAGCTGCAGTAGCTCATCTTCAAATAATTAATGTGAAAAAATAAAAAATAAATAAAGTTATTGACTTGACAATATAACAGCAATAATAACTAATCACAATAAGTGCTGGGAAGTAGTTACCCCAGGGCAGCCTGAACTTAGGGAGTCATAAGTCATGCTTTGTCAGTTGTCTCTATTCTTCCCTCTCTATTCTCCACTTTCCTTTTGTGCTTGGCACTCTGAGGCTTCATTTTGTCATTTTGTGGTCGTTCCTTCTTACAGCGTATAGCATGATGACTGAACACTACCAGATCTAGAATTCAAGGGTTAAGGGAGCTTCTCTCACTGAGGAATAGCAGAAAAATTCCAGAGAAAAATCTGACTGTTCTGTGCTGGTCACATGCTTGTATTCACCTAAACCTCTTGGGCTGAGTTATGAAGTACAATGACTGGCCCATTCCAGGCTGAGTTAGGAGACAGTGTCAGTTGCCAGAAAGGTATAAGGTATAATTCTAGGCAAACCAAGGTATTATTCACCAATGAGGTGTATATAAGAAGTGCTTTGTAACTATTCCCATAGGAAATTTTTTTATCCCTTCGATTTCTGGGAAGCATCACAGTATTGGTATGTCTGTAACATAAGGCTGTGAGGATACTAAATAGATTAATCATCGATCTATAAATTTATTATGTTTGAATTAAGCTTTTTGTGCTCTGATACAAGCCTTTTTGTCTCCCTTGTTCCCTAGCTCTTTGAATGACACTATTGATGGCCTAGTCTCTGAAGCCATACAATTGGGCATTTCATTCTTCATTTTTTTCCCTCAACCTCTATATTGGATCAATAGTCAATTTCTGTTGGTTCTAACTTAGAAATATTCTCTGGCTCATGAAATTCCGACACATGCTTCAATATGGATGATCCTTGAAGACATCTAAATGAAATAGACCAGACACAAAAGGACAAATCCTGTATGATTCTTCTTGTGTGAAGTTCCCAGAGTAGTCATAGTGACATAAAATAGGATGGTGGTTGCCAGAGGCTGGGGGTAAGATAGAAATAGGTAGTTATTGTTTAATGGATATAGACTTTGGTTTGGGAAGATGAAAAATTGGTCCAGGTCGCCATTATTTCTCACCAGTACTACTACCATGGGTTCCTTCCTTGACACTCTGTCTCCAGTCTTGCCTGGTTCTTGCCCACTGTCAAATATTGGGGACAAGTAATTCTTCAAAAATGTACATGTGATTTTTGCCATTCCCTAATACAAATTCTTCAGTATCCTTGGGTGACTTTAACATGATTTTCTTATGGTTCACAAGGACCTTTGGGATTCCCCCCCCCAACTCTCAAAAATGACACATTGAAATCTTTCCAAAATGAAATCTAATTTCCTGGAAGTGCTATTTATTATAATTTTTGCCTCTAGGCTGTTACAACGCTATTTTCTCTTCTGGGATTAATTCTTCTAAATGTATCTCCATAATTTGTGGATGGATTTTATATCTGATTTATTTCCAATTTTATTCTTATCCCATGGCATAGAGGGCTGGTCCATGACAGTAGGATATATGAAAAAATAGATAGATGATAGATAGGTAGATAGATAGATAGATAGATAGATAGATAGATAGATAGATAGATGATAGATGCATACATATGTACATACATATATATTTGAGGATTATTTTAGACTTTTTAAAAAGATTTATTTATGTATTTGAGAGAAAGAGAGAGAGAGAGAAAGTGCATGCACTCGACTGAGGGGCAGAGCACCTTCAAGCAGACTCCCCACTGAGCATGAAGCCTGATGCAGAGCTCAATCCCAGGACCCATGAGATCATGACCTGAGCCAAAACCAAGAGTTGGTTGCCCAACCAACTGAGACAACTAGGTGCCCCTAGACTTCTTTTTTAAAATGGGTATGAGAGGGGCACCTGGGTGGCTCAGTCGTTAAACGTCTGCCTTCGGCTCAGGTCGTGATCCCAGGGTCCTGGGATCGAGCCCCGCATCGGGCTCCCTGCTTGGCGGGAAGCCTGCTTCTCCCTCTGCCACTCCCCCTGCTTGTGTTCCCTCTCTCGCTGTGTCTCTCTCTTCAAATAAAATAAATAAAATCTTTAAAAAAATAAATAAATAAATAAAATGGGTATGAGAATGGGTAAATGCACTTATGAAAAAACCTTTTTAAGAGCAAAAAAGGGAATCATCCTAAGGAAGACACTGGCAAAGGACTGAGGAAAGAAGAGTGGAATAGGGCATTTGGAGTTTCCTAGGATATAAATAAGATTTACTGTTAGAATCACTCATGTTATCCAACAAACATTTATTTTGTGCCACTAGAATATTAACTGCATCAAAGGAGTGACCTTTTCTACCTTACATGCTGCTGCATCTTCCTTGTTCAGATAAGCACCAGGCAGTTTTTTCATTGCATTTAATACATTTGCTGGGTAATAAGTGTGCACGGTGCACAGAGCAGGTTTAAGGTATTTTGGGAGAATACAAAGATGAATTTTAGTTTCTGTCCTCAATGAGCTTTTGGTCTAATGGAAGAATTTACAATAGAGCTAATATTTTTATTTTAGATTTGTTTTGTATATTATTTTGTAGAGCACAAAAATAAATTATGTTTTAAAGTTCATTTAGAACTCCAACACATAACAGGTTTTAGCTTCCCATCTGTCAACTTCAGCAACAAATCATGTCAAATATATTGAGATAAATATATCTCAATATATATGTGATGGATAGAATAAGTGGAGAACACTGGGGAAGATGGCGTTCTTTTCACAAAATACTGATGATCACAGACTCAGAGGAAATTAATTGAGAAGGTCTGTCTTACTTTTTTTTAAATTGAAGCATGAATAAGCCACAAATTGCTTACAAAGAACTTCAAAGTAAAATGTAGGCCTAGCAGCCAGATTTTGCCCATTGCTCCAAGTGCTATCACAGTTCACTCTTCCCCATGGCTGGTATGCATGTCTCAGCTCATTTCTTACTGTTATAAATAATTCATTTGACACTATATGTAATTCACAATCTTCCCTGAAGATTGGAAGTCACAGGCATGCCCATGCATCATGGTTCCAGCTATTTGTGAATGCTGATTTTAAGTGCCAGGAATATGGTTCAGTAAATTATTAGAAGCATATTAATTAACTGTTTTTCATTAGGCAGTATTTCAAGAAAGATCAGCAACAAAATGTTAACTTGTGGAAGATCTGATTTACTGCATATCTTATAAAACAAAAACCAAACAAAATTTGGTACAAGTTCATAATCTCTGTTGCATTAATTAATTCTCGTATTCACTAATGAACTCTAATAGTAATAAATTAACTTATGCATAACGAATATTGGATCGTGAAGTGATGTTTAACTTTTTGCCTTGTCCCTAGAATTTAGAGTGGGAATAAACATAAACGGTTATTCTGTCTGATCTGTTTATTTAAGGACGACATAGCTCAGGCCTAGAAGTGAGATGGAATGTAATTTGTCCAAGGTTACATTTCTGAATATTTGGAGGGAACAAAAAAGAAAAATTCAGGTTCCATTTATTCATTCATCCATCCGTTCATTCAAAATATATAAAAATCTCAGATTTTTTTTTTTTTTTTTTTTTTTTCTTAAAATATGTTCCCAAGACCAAGTGCATCAGAATTGCCTAAGGAGCAGGTTAAAATGAAGATGACTAACTGCCATAAAAGACTTACAGAATTAAAACACCCATGGGTAACACCCTGGAAATCACATGATTATTAAGCCTAGTAAGATTCCAAGGTGATATTATGCAACATTGATACCCATAACTCCAAATCAGTGTTCCTACTTTCATATATTGTCCTCCATCCAGGTCATTTTCTTCCCTCTGGGGTTCCATGAAAGCTGGGATTCACTCTGTTTTGTTCACTTATTTCTAGGCACTAAGTTAGGTTACTACAAGACCCACACCAGGCATATAAGAAATATTTGTGAAAATGAATGACTGAATGCCTAAACAAATGAATGAACAAAAAATTGAAGAATGTTGAAATAATCATTATTAAAGTAGAATTATCCAAAGGTTAAAAACATGATTATTATGCAAATATGGAAGGAGCACATTTCAAATAGTTTATTCAACTCATTCATTAATGGAGGGGCCAGTGAATCAAAAAATGGTTCTCACAGATTTTAAGGATAAAGAGTTTATCTCAGCCTCCAGCAAAACATTTAAGAAAAATAAAAATAGGTTAGGATAAATTTGCTAAGTTAGATACAAAGCTGCCTGTTTTCCTTCATGGCAAAACATTATAATATTTGGGTTGTCTTTCCCACTGGACAGAAATCTATACCATGTAACTTTATAGTATCTGAGCTCTAATCAAATAACAAACAGCAAAGTCAACTAAAGGTAAATTTTCCTAGGGAATCAAGCAATCCTTGGATGGACCTGTTAACAATACCCACCATGACTGAAAGAACATGTGGTCAACCATTTACTTTATTTCCAAGTTTTCAATAATTTTTCCAACATCACACTAAATTATATGCAAAGAAGCATTACAGATAAATAGCCTGTAAATTATGTATGGGAAGAAATGAATTATTATGAAGTAAAATCCCCAAAGAGGAATAGTTATCAAACTTAGGGAGAAAAATAAAAATTTGGGGGTAGGGGTGGCAGGGAATGAGGAGATGGACTTGTAGGCAAAGGGTAGAAACAACCACGGGGTTGTTTCAGCTCCACAGAAGGAAAATGAGAGATAGAATACGGATCAATAATCTAGGAAAATGTCCCCAGCCCTTTTTTAAGACATAATTGCATCAGGTATTCAAGGACTAAAAAGCCATGAAAGTGGCAATATGGCCCTTCAGTAAAGAGGACAAACGTCAAATTTTGGCCCCGTGTGTTGCCAGTTGTGAGCCTGCTGCCTCGACATTTTATCTATGTCGGTTTACTTCTCAGGAGAATGGCAGAAATGGTAGCACATGCCTCACAGATTAGTTGAAGGAGTGAATGAGACAAGGCATGTAAAAGGCCTAATTCAAAATAAATCCAGTATCAGTTTTGGCTTACATCACTGTCATTATTCTAAAAAGCAGTTGAGATCACAGAAGGAGAGACGAGGATGTTGAACAGTTCCAGAGTTTCAGTCTAGTCACCAATACAGAGTCAAGGAAGCTATTTCTCAAGCCAGATAGTAGACTAAAAAAGGCCAGGTTCCTCACACTAAGGGTGCAGCAGGTTGGCCAAGTAATAAATAGCTGGTGCAGTAAACGTGTGGGGAAAGTACCATAAATGACCACCAGGGAGAAAGTTTCCACTTGTGGACAGCAACCTCCAGGCCCATGCTAAAAGTGATGTTTGCAGTAGTAAACCATGCAGAATTCTGAAACAAGGAGGGGACAAGAGGCCATCTCAGGGGGGAAAAAATGACCTGCTTGCAGAGGAAAAAACTTGTATGTAGAAGAGCCTGTTTGAAGGTTCAGCCATCACCTGGAGTCAAGTCATAGAATCAGTGCTTGATAAGGCTATTTTTTTTTCCTAATGATTGTTTATTAGGTTTCTTTTTTTACCCAATTACATATCTATTTCTTTCCCCAAATGATGCCCTAAGAAACATTTATTGTACATAATAATGATATTTTGATATTTATGATCTGTTTGTATAGTACTTTGCCATGGAAAGAAGGTCATTGACTTCCTGCCAATATTTACCCCATTAGCACTGACTATCAGCTATTTGCCTTTTCCTAGATTTTAAGAGCAAAAGCTGTCTCTGTCTCTCCCGGTTAGCACATCTATCCCAGAGCACACCACAGCACTTGCCTATTTTAGAACCTTAGTAAGCATCTAAAGATTGTACTAATATATTAACAAATAAATCTTGAAATCTACACCATGATGAACACTACCAACACCCGGCTTAAGATCCTCTTGGCCCCACTTCACTCTTATGATAGGTGCTATCGGAGTGAGCAGTGCTATGGTCTCTGATCAGGTTTATGCAGATGTCTTCTACCTCCTAAACTGTCTCTGTTATCCTTGCAATGTGGAATCCACAGGAACATGCTTAGTACTCACATTTGTGCTAACATACCAAAGTGTGGAGAAGTTAAGGCAGCATGGAGTAAAACTTCCACCAATGTGGAAAAGGAGTCCCTTCACCCACCCCCCCGCCCCCACGAAGGAAAAGGATGGTCCTGAAATGAAAGTCATGTGCTCCCTAGGAAGTTCATTGGATTGTCTGCCCCTCCTTACGACTACCTTTCACTCATGGTCTGTGGGACCACACTTGCCAGCAAAATACTCTTATAGAAACCTTTGTCTCAGGTTCTGTTGACAGGGAAGCCTGGCTAGAAATGTAAGGCATTGCTGACCTAAGTATGAATTGAAATCATTTGTCCCAGTGGAAATTCCAATCTATATTGCTATGGATTTCCTTTGTAATGGATATTTCCCCTAACATTAGAGTAGCATAACTCTTATGTGAGTCTAAAAAAGAAAGCCATAGCTAAATTATGGAAAGGCAGCTCCTCACTTACGTGAAGAAATAACAGGCAAGTTATTCACTCTCCTCCAAGTTCAGGGATTGAGGGAAAAAAAGAATGAGAAGAGGGAAAGATCGTAACCTTTTAAAACTATCTAGTGTTGGGGAACCTGGGTACCTCAGTCGGTTAAGTGTCTGACTCTTGATATCGGCTCAGGTCATGATCTCAGGGTTGTGAGATCAAGTCCTGCATCAGCTCTGTGCTGGGCATGAAGTCTGCTTAGGATTCTCTGTCTCTCCCTCTGTCCTCGCCTCCCTCCCATCTCTCTCCCTCTCATAAATACATACATACATACATACTAGTGTTTTATCTATATACATTGTTGTTTTGTTTTCATTCAGCACTCACAGCTATATTTCAAAGAAGACACTAAAGTCTACACACTATAGATGAGAAGCCTGAGATTTCAAATGGTGACTTCTCCATAGACACACAGCTGCAAAAAGGCAGAGGAGCAATATGAACATATGAACCACATTGTCACCAGAATTAGAAACAAAGTGTTTTCCTTTACATGGTTATTAGCTGGGAGCTGCTTAACAAGAATGTGTCTGGGGGGGGGGGGGTGGGCAGGGCAGGTGGGGTAGGGGGAAGACGAGTGGGAGGGGAAGAGGAAAGGAATGAGAGAGGGGGAAATTTTAATGCTTTTAGAAAGGAGTAGTAATTTATAAAAATCAATGGAAGGAAACTAAAATGCAATTTTCTCTCTTGAAGAAGACTTTATAGAGTTTTAGTTTGATTCTGGTCATGTACCTATTTTCAGCTGCAATATTTTAAAATGGTGATGACAAGTTTAAAAGTACAGACTTCCAGAGGTGACTGAGTGGCTCAGTCAGTTAAGCATCCTCACCTCAGGTCATGATCTCAGGGTCCTGGTATCAAGCCCCGAGTTGGGCTCTCTGGGGAGTCTGCTTCTCCCTCTCCCTCTTCCCCTCCCATTCGTGCTCTCTGTCTCTAAATAAATTAATAAAATCTTAAAAAATACAGACTTGTAGTACTTGCTTTATTGAGTAGTAGTATTATAGGACTGCTCATTTAAAATGCCTTTCCTGTTAAAACAAAGCTGACCAGTGACTGATTCAGAATGGTGTGCATTTATAAAAGCATAACGTATTTAATCAAATGCATCCTGTTTGCTCAGATGCATGCTGAGGGTTCCTCTCCAGGTAGTGCAATTCTTGTTTTGCCCTTCCTGCCCATAAAAAGTTAGCCAAGGTCACAGTGTGCTTGATTTTATGTCTGTATAACTCTTTGATCTGCTCCTTGAAAGTATCATATCAGTATTACCAATGTCTTTCAATGGTTAAATAGCTTAAGCCACATTAACAGCTAGTTTTAAACATGATCAAATTCTTGTACATCATAAAAACAATTCCTTAGTTTATAAAATCTGTTAGAATTTATTAGCACTTGCATATACATTATTTTCTTCAATATTTCAAGAATCTTGTAGAATGGATACCTTTAATCCAGTGACTCTCTAGTGGGGACAGTTTTGCTCACCCCGTCTCCCTACCTAGGGGACATTTGGCAACGCCTGGACATTTTTGGCTGTCACAAAATTTCATAATAAATGGGACACTATGCCCCACCCCCATTATAAAGATTTATCAGGCCCTAAATTTCAATAGTGTCAAAGTTGAGAAATCCTGCTTTAATCCATCTTTGAAGATGACTAAACCAAGCACCAGAGAACCTGAGTTAATTGCCTAAAGTCACACAGCTGGTTATTGTGTGTTTTCAGTCTTAAGACCAGAAGTCAAATTCCACCTATTCATATGTTCCTTGCATAGTAATAGCAGTCCAGTTTTATATGGGTGCTCGAGTACTTGGTCATGTTATAAAAATTTAATATTAAAGGAAAATTTCTCTTTTGACTTGGAAAGGCAAGGAGGATATATCCAGGAGCTGTGAGGAAGCTGTGTTCTGCCGTGATATAAGCATGGATTGCCTTTTGCTCATGGAACTGTTCCAGAACAAGGACAGGGGTTTCTAGGTGAGAATGAAGGCAAAGGAAGAAAGTGTAGTTACCAAATTAAAACTGAGTTAGATGAGGAGAGAAAGGATGAGGAGAAATGTCCAGGTAGGTAGGAGAGAAGATTCATGAGGACATTGGTGTGGATGAAGAAAGGACAGCCTATAACAATTCTTTGATTCAAGTTAAGCACCTTGTGAGTTTTAAGTGATGCCTGCAGTTTACTGTTTTGGGTGAGTGTGTGTGTGTGTGTGTGTGTGTGTGTGTGTGTTTAAAGATTTTATTTATTTATTTGAGATTGGGTATGTTAAGAACAGCTTCAGTCATTCTAATCTTAGGTGAATTTAAGACTCACAATGAAAGCTAGTTTAAAAGCAGGAAGTTTTGACCCACTGCCAGAAATTCTGATTCATTAGCTCTGGGAGAGGGCCTGCAAAACTGCATTTTAGCACCTTCTCATTATTGATTCTGATTCTGAGGGTCAGAATAAGTCAAATGCTAAAGTTGGTCAAACCTGAAACATGCATAGTGTATATCTTGATGCCCCTTCTTTCGGCTGGTAATATCTATCATAGTGTTCTGAAATTTTGGTGATTCACTGTTTGGTTTTATAACTTTAATAATCTGAAACTCCTTTAATGGACACTGCAGAAGACACACAGGTGTATAAAAATTTGTTTTATAATTTTGAGTTAGTTGGAAACAATCTCCTTTTCTGTCAGGAAGCAGACACTTAAAGTCTGCAGGTAAAGAATGTCAGTTTGGGATTTTCTTAATGCATGTTGTTTTATCCCCTTGAATATCTAAGGCTAGCTGGATAGGTATTGTTGGTTTGGGATAGGAGGTGGTGGTGAAAATGACCTGGAGGGACTAGGGCAAGCTGTCTAGCTCTTAGCTTCCTTCTTTCCATGCAGGCACTCACTGACATCATCAAATTTGTTTAGTAGCTGTTGCCACATCATCAAGCTGCCAAACTTTATTGGATTCTCTGGTCTGGCTATAATGCTTTGCCAACTTTCAGACTTTATTGTTCTCTTAATCTCCTCCTTACAGGAATTGTTCTGTGCATTCAGCTCTCCTTCATCCCTCAAATTATATCAGCCAGTACATCTTGACAAATTTTCCTCCTACATACTTCTGAAATCCCTTTACTTTTTAAAAAAGATTTTATTTATTTATTTGAGAGAGAGAGAGTAAGAGAGAGAAGATAAGTCGGGGGGGGGGGAGGAATGAAGAAGAGGGAGATGCAGACTCCCTGCTGAGCAGGGAGCCCATTGCGGGGCCCAATCCCAGGACACCCCAGGATCATGACCTGAGCAGAAGGCAGACACTTAACCTACTGAGCCACCCAGGTGCCCCTGAAATCCATTTACTTTTACTACCTTATTTCAGATCCTAATTATTTGTCTGGATCATTATAATAGATTTCTAATTAATTCTTCTGCCCCTACACATGAAGATCTTAAATCCACATATCCAAAAGGCAAAACTTAGATATTATAACATTTGTGGAATTGGAT
This sequence comes from Phoca vitulina, assembly GCF_004348235.1. Taxonomy (NCBI): domain Eukaryota; kingdom Metazoa; phylum Chordata; class Mammalia; order Carnivora; family Phocidae; genus Phoca; species Phoca vitulina. The sequence continues at coordinate 14,307,479 of NW_022589733.1, read as the reverse complement.
CCTAAAATCGAAGTGTTTTTGGCTTAGCCAGCAAGTTTTTTATCTCCTTGGCCCCTCCTATACTCTACCTTCTATTTTAAAGTCCCACAGTGTTGGATCACTTACAGACCCCATATATACCACTTTCTTTCCTGGCTCCATGCATCATCTCATGTTCTTTCCCCTGCCGGGGATGTCCTTCCTCACTTTATTTACCTGGATAAACTAAGCACACAATTTAAGATTCAGCCTATAACTCATCTTCAGTAGGAAGTAATATGATCCTCCTTTCTCAAAATTCCTCTAGAATAGTTTGAGTAACTGTAACATGATATTATTTTGAATGGAAAATTTAGGCCTCATATAATAGATGGTCAGTTATACAAGTATAGGGACTATATCATTTTCTCTTTTAACTTCAGTCTTAAATAAAATGCCTGAAAGGCATATCATAGTCACACAATACCTTTTTCTGTTGGCATCGTAGATGCTTAGAACAGATGTTTTGAACTAGTCAGAATTGAGCATGCTTTGATTCTCTAATTTGGTATTAGTTTGTGGCTTTGTGGACTGAGACAGCTGACATGATACTACATTGACTCCTTATCTTCATTGTAAGAGAAAACAAACTTTACCAAGGAAATCCAAAAGAGGCAAGCACATGCTTATTCTTCCTTCCTTGTTCCTGTTCTACTGAATTGGACAGTGTCTCTCCACTGGAACACCCAAAGAGCAATAATTCCCCAGTTATATTCAAGTACTTCAAGCCTAATTGGATGCCCTTTGAAACTTACTAATTTATCTGTTTGCTTCCTTTTTTCTTCTCTTTTGTTTTACAGAGTCCATAATCACCAATGTCCTACTCTTTACTTCCCCAATACCTGAATAATGGCCCTTCCCTTCTTGGCACAGCTATTCCTTTTCCAGAGATCCATAAATATTTAAAAGAAGACAAAATTAAAGTTTCTGAAAGACTCCCCAATTATGCCTTACTACCAGAAAAGTGGTGAATTCATCTGGGCTTTCACTGTGGCTCCAGTGATTTCAAGTGCTTCTCTAACCTTTTAGCTTAAAAAAAAAAAAAAAAAAAATCTGTCCCTAGTCCATTCCAGAGCTCCTTATAAAGGTGAAGTATCCATTAACCCCAAAAAAGGAGAATGACAGAATGGTTAGAGAAATCACATATTTGACCCAGCAGTAGCTATCTCTCTGGAAAATTGCTGAACAGTATCAGATAATATGGGAATCAAGAATCCATTCCTAAAACCTTAACATGTCCTTTCTCTGACATATTTGCTTAAGACACTTGAGCAGTCTTGTGAAAACTGTACTCAGTGGTTTCCTAAAGTGTTGACTGCTGGAGGAGTCAAAAGCCAATTTCTCCCTGTTCACACCCTCTGTCTTAACGTGCCTATTGCTATTCCCCAGCTCTGTGTCTCTACCAAATCTGTCTTGCTTCTGTCTTCTTGGAACACTCGCAACCGCTGTGTCAGAGGTATCAATTCTGAGTTGTCTAGAGTTACTGTTATATCCAGGGTTTTTAAAACATGGTTTATATTAACTTAACTGCCTGAATTAAAAACTGAACTTTGGCCCATGCCTCTACCAAGGGGGAATTGATTTTCTAGTAAGTGATCACTGGAAAACACATTCACTATAAATTCTTGATTACATTTTATAATCCCTTCATAAGAAGAAAACCAAAACCAACAAGATTGATTCAACTTGTTAATGAACAGAAGTGCTAATAGAAAGGAAAAAAAAAATAGTGGCATGGACTATGATACATATTTTTAAATAAATTATTGAAAACAAATATTTGTTTAGCCTAATAAAATAGAAAAGAAAAACAGAGAGAGCACAGGATTTCTGGGGTTTTGTCAACTGAGAAGTGGTATGACCCTGGCCAAATGACAAATTTCAGTGAGTCTTCATTCACTTGTATATAAAATTTGTGTCCTGAGGTTTATGAAGGCTTTTGAAATTTGCTTTTTCATACATAATCTTAATGACCTTTACTCCCTGTTTTATTGTCTATTTGAAATGCCTACTTCCTCTTATTCCCACTTCCCATTCAGAAAAATAGTTTTTATTGTTGAAGTTTTAATCAGTCATCAACCCTCCCTAAAGGCTTTTCTAGTCATACATTCTCTTCCTTGATACACCTGTTTTATGCTTCAATACACATTGTATTATTCTGTCATAGCACTTATTTTGTTGTGATCATCTATTTGCTTGGAGCTTTATCTCTAGACTGTGCACTGGGTCTACTTTTGTACCTTCTTACATGTGCTGATGACAATAGCCAGTGCACAGTTAGCATGCTCTTTGGCTTGAATAAATAGGCATCTTATATTTCTCATGCACCACTACAAATGATCTTGGCCTTCCTTCTTTTCTCAGTGACTGGTTCTGAATAGTCTTCTACCAGCTTGGTTTGCGTGCAACCCAAACCCACTTCACATGTCTCCTCCTTCCCATTCTGGTGCTTCTCTGAATGCCCTTTGCAGGATACTTGTGGACTACATGAGACACTCATACATGAGCAAGCTGGAAAGGGTGAATTAATGACCCTGAGACCACATTTAACCAGTGCCAATGGACACATGTTAAATGCATAGCTCTGAGAGGGAATTCATAAGTCTTCTCAGAATGTTCTGGCAAGTTTGAAAGCACTAGTTACCTACCACTGTGGACATGCTTCTTTGCATTGGTTTTTCCTCTTTCCCTGTTTCACTTCTGTCCCTGCCTTCTGTTTTCTAGGATTATTTCCCAAATAAGGTATCTGTACTCAAGTCCTTTCTCAGGCTTTTCTACGATTGAACCCAAAATACACCAGAGTCCATGAAACAAATATGAATGGTAACCTTGAAATGCTCGAGGAAAAGTGAAATCTATGTAATAATATTACCAGAACTCTATCCAAGAAAAGTAAGATGGAAATATTAAAGATCCATGTCAGAAAATTTAAAGTTTCCCTGGATATGGTAGATTGTACTTCTCCAAAATTGACCAAAAATTATTTCCAGCCCTGCATGCCCTTCCAAAATCTTGTCACTTCCCTATCAAGAGTTGGGGGGGGGGGGTCTGTGTCCTCCCCCTTTGAATCTGATTGGACCTTTGTGACTACCTTGATTAACAGGGTATACAGGAAGCCATGCTGGGACAGTGTTGAGGTTAGATTGGAGGAGATGATGCGCTTTCCATCTGTCTCTCTATTGGAGACTTTTGGAGCCCTGACTGTCCATTTAAGAAATCGAGCCACCCCAAGGCTGGCATGCTGAAGGGATTCTGTAAAGAAACACAAAGAGATGCTGAAGGAGCCCCAGTTGTTCCAGCTGCCAGCTGCTGCAGTCTTCTAGTGCAGGCTCCCGTCATGCAGGGTCAGAAGCTTTGCAAATAGCTTTAGCCTCAGCAACGTTCTAAACACAAACTCATCAAAGACTCTGAGCTGGAATCTTGCAGTTGAGTCATTTCTAAAGACTGAGTCACAGAAACAGCAAGAGAGAATGAATGATTGTGCTTTAAGCCACTAAGTTTGCGGTGATTTCTAAATACAGAATGGATGACTTGAATACTAGGGGACTTGGTTGTTGTTCTACAACCTCCTAATAAATGATTTTACATCTCTCAGGAATACAGTAAGTTGATGAGAATAATAGTAAATATTTGTTGATAATCTCAAATCAGGGCAAGAGAATGTTCCATTCTGTCTCTCCTAAATATTATCATATCCTGCCCAAACAGTCATTGTGGTGAAAATAGATCAGACCATAGAATTATTTTATGTCACATACAACAATAAAACAAAATAAAATGAAGATAAACCTAACTAATCCTACTTACTCAGCTGCTCAATTTTTAAATCATGCAATTGAGATTTTTTTAGAAGCAGCTGTAATTATGTGTTTAACCTTGGTAAACTTGCTATAACTGTTTCCACCTTTAAAAGCATTTGGAAACATTCACATTCTTTATAAGAAAGAGAAATCATGGAAAACTACACTAAAATATTTAGTGTTAAAACACATCAGTGATTTTGTAATCCTCAAGTATAGTAAGAATGCTGAAGTGCAATGAAAACAAAATCCACAAATTCTTTGTTGAAACTCTCATCAAGATGCTGTCTATTTCTCCATTTTTTGAATTTCAGCTAGTGATATGACTTGCATCTGCCGATCTAACATTATACTAAACACGATTTAGGGAAAAGTTGGAAATTGCTTTACGTTGAGTTCACCCACTCTTGATGCTGGGAACCTTTCAAAGACCATATGAAGAAGCTCTAGTTAGCCTTCTGCAGGATGAGAAACCACATAGAGAAAGGCCCCATCCATCTTAGCCACCCCAAAAGTCCCAGCTGGAGCCCCATATGTTTAAGTGCAGCCATCCTAGACCATTCAGCCTCAGATGAGCTAGCCTAGACTAGAAGAACTGTCCTGTCAATTCACAGAATTTTGAACAAATAGCGTTTATCGTGTTAATCCATTAAGTCTGGGGTGGTTTGCTGTGTAAAAAAGCTGACCGATACATACAGAAAGTGTTTTTATTATATGAATTACATGAAAATATATGCTTCCCATTCACCTTGCCAGCTGTCTTGTACTGAAGTATAATATTGCCAGGGAAAGTCTGTTTCCTTTCGATGTTCCTTCCTGGAAATCACTTTCAAGCTGTAATTACAGGCATGATGGCAGTGCTTGATTCTCAAGTGAGCCAAGCTGCTGAACCTAAATTCACTTGACCAGCTGGGTCAGTGAAAATAAATGGCTTTCTTTGACCAGACTTGGCTTGACTCCCTTAATAGTATCATTTTATATCCCTGGTTCAAGGACACAATTTTGCTGGGCAGGGGCACGTTACTGATAAACATGCCACAAAGAAATACTTGGCTTGTACAGCAGATGCAATTTTTTTTTTTTTTTCCACGCAAGAGATTCCAAGAAGTTTTCTTCTTCTAGGTTGGTCTGAAGGTCAAACCTCATTAAAGGTTAAAATAACAGTTTCACTACATTTGACTGGGAAGAAGACTACTTAAATTCTACTTTTCAGAAGCAGCACATTTGGAGCAGGACACCTTATTCATAATCATTGAGCACTTGTATTTTGAGAGTGAAATTCTTTCTCCCATTCTTAAATTGCTGCAAAGGAAGCCAGGCATATGTTTCATTCTGACTAGTGTACTAGGGAAAACACTTCTTTTTTTATGTATTTTCAGTTTCAATCAATAGGTCTACAGAATAATGTCAAAAATCCATGTACCTTCAAAGTTTTCAGGTGTCACATTTTATCAGACACCCCCTGATAGATAATCTGTGAGCACTGCCTTCACAATCACTATTAAAAAGCTCACAGGCATGACACAGTTAACTCACACTCCGGGCTGAATAATCTGACAACTTTTCATTTAAAAATAATAAAGGGCTCACAAGGTGTATTTTCCTACACATGTTTTATTTTGTAGCACTTCCATATTTCCAGTTTGTATTATTCTCTCTCTGACAGTTTGCATGTCATATGGTAAGTTTCCTCAGGGAAAGTAAATCAGATTTCTGCCTGGAGTGCAAACTGGCTAATAATAATCATCACCATAAAGGACTCTGTTGTGTTTGGGACCAAAAGTGCTATCTGGTTGTTATGGCAACCAGGATTTGAAAAGGGATGCCTGGTTGTGAGGGGCAGGAGGCAAAATCCCCAAACCAATCCTTCATCCAAGCTTCTCCCAACAGAATAATTTCTAGTCATTCCTAAAATGGATGCAGAGTGACAGATTGTCAGCTCATACGAACTAATCTCACTTACTAAAGGGACCACATTTTCATCATAGAATGAGATGTTTTTTTTCTTTTCGATGGAGTGATGTTGACAAAGGGAGAGAGGCTAAGTGCACGGCCCTCGTTAAGGCCATATATCAGCAGTGGTTAATTGTATTGCAGACTATGGATGAATCTAGTAGGCATCACTCCCTCTTTAAAACGTGCTCTTACCTCTTTCTCTATCCTTCAAGTGGAAATCATGACTCTCTCATCTGGACATCTGTCCATCATAAATAATCATATCATTATCATATCGTATCACTGGCATTACTTCACTTACACTCTTCAAGATTTTCAACCATTTATTTATGTATCAGTCCTTCCACTAGACCTTGGTCTACAAGCACAGGGTCTGATTCATCTCCTTTCACCAGATTCTGGAGCATGTCACATACCTCATAATTTTTTTTTTTTAATTTAATGAAGTGAGTTGTGTATGCATCTCCTGTGACATGACCATTAATACATTTGATATGCAAGGCACAGATGCACTAGAGTATTTCCTGTAGTTTAAAGAGATTACAGCACAATTCAGAAAGTATATTACAGGCAGTGCATTGGATTTTGTGTTTGGGAGGAGCTGAATTTGAGGCAAAACTTATACATACATATATGCAATCTTGGTTAAGCTAATTAACCCCTCCGAAATTATTTTCTTCAAAAGAAAATGAGAAAAACTTTCTCTATGGGTATTGTTTGAAGATGATAGGGAACAATGTGGTTAGTGCACAATAACGTTGGTTTAATTTTCTAAGGCTAAATCCTCAATTTATCTTTGGTATTTAATGTTATTTTAGCCCTTTGACTTAATGTGGCAAAGTATAGACCACTTCTCCTTGAGTCCATGATACTCCCATCACCTATCTATTGATAAAAAAATGATAATCATTGCTGGATTGTTAAATGGTTGGCTCATGTTATTTGCTACAGAAAGACAGGTATTAAACACAAAACAAAGTCTAGTGGAGATATGTGTTACCCCCTTTCCTTGCTGTTAAAAAGAACAATTTGACTTTACATCCTAGATTAGGTTTAAAACATGAAAAAAATAGATTTTGTTTTAAAATAAATGGTGGAGGGGCGCCTGGGTGGCTCAGTCGTTAAGCGTCTGCCTTCGGCTCCGGTCATGATCCCAGGGTCCTGGGATCGAGCCCCGCATCGGGCTCCCTGCTCTGTGGGAAGCCTGCTTCTCCCTCTCCCACTCCCCCTGCTTGTGTTCCCTCTCTCGCTGTCTCTGTCTCTGTCAAATAAATAAATAAAATCTTTAAAAAAATAAAAAAAAATAAAAAAATAAAATAAAATAAATGGTGGAAATTAATCATTTTGGTAAAGTGAAATGAATGCCAATGTCATATAAATCTTAGGTATAAAATAAATGATGAAGGCATACAAAGAAAACTGAGAACTAGATTAAATGATTCTACCTAGGGGCGCCTGGGTGGCTCAGTCGTTAAGCGTCTGCCTTCGACCCAGGTCATGATCTCAGGGTCCTGGGATCCGGCCCCGCGTCGGGCTCCTTGCTGAGCGGGGAGCCTGCTTCTCCCTCTCCCACTCGCCCTGCTTGTGTTCCCTCTCTCGCTGTGTCTCTCTCTGTCAAATAAATAAATAAATCTTTAAAATAAATAATTCTACCTAGAAACTCAGATTGATTTGTTCATTGATAAATTAGAAAATATGTCTTCTTCTCTTTTTTCCTTTAATATTTAAATCAATCTTATTTATTCCCTGTATTGTAAATATTTTAAATTTTCTGTATATTAGGATGTTTGACATCTTAAAAAACCTGTCTGACTGAGGAGAGACTACCCTTCTCCTAGGGCTAGCCATTCTTAGAGGTAGTAAAAGCCCCAGCCAGGAACATGTATTTGATGTGCAAACTAACCAGTGCAAAGCCCTACCTCCTCCATCTGGTGCATGAGCTCCACGAGGCAGTATCCCCCTGCCTTAATCATCCCCAAACCAGGTACCAGGCAACAACGAACCATCTCTATAGCCCAAAACCCTCCAAAATTATTCAAACTATCCAGTCCTTAAGCTGTTCACCCTGCCCTCCCTTACCTTCCCTGAAGAAACCCCAGTAAAGGCTCTGGTCTAAAGCTTTTCCTCTTGCTTCTGTCCTCTGCCTCCTAATCACCCAGATGCCTTTCCCATATGGCCCTCCATGGTATGACGTGCCTCCTGTCTCTAGGACCTGTGAATATAATAAACTTTATTTTTTCCTGAGCCTCTTCTGTGTCTCCTTTCTGGCTCTACCTGAGTGATCATCCTGTAAAAGAATACAGAACATTCTCCTCTGAAAGCACTCTGCTGACTTCCCATCAACTCTAAGATTAACAACTTAACCCAAGACTTACACTTACTCACCTTTGTCATAGCATCTTCCAACCTACTTTAATTCATTATTATATTTCTGCCCCCAAATTTTAGTCCCTCTGCTTTGGATACAAAAAGGCACTTCTGTCTTCCTGGGGGAAAAAAAATATAGTCAAATTTAAAAAACATTTAAAAAGAAAAAAAAAAGAAACTATTCAATCTTTTTTTAGAATCAATTCATCTGCCATCTCTCTGGGTCTTTCATCTGTTTAACTAACACCTCCCCACCAGTCTTTCCACCTACGTGGAGAATTCATACCCTTCCCAAGCTGCACCTGTGCAGAATTCTGGACCATAGTAATTAATTTATTATAATATTTTGATATAGCTAAATCCCTTATTATACACTAAGCTTCTCAAGAGCAGAAACACCAGTGTTAGCATAGTTCTTTGTGCTACATGGAAATTACTGAGTATATTTTAAATTAATTTGTATTCAATTCTTTTATCATACTGAAACTGTAAGCTACATAAAATTTGGAAATCATACTAAAAATATCACCAACAAAATGCTTCATCTCACAATTATTTTACCTGTAATATATTGCCTTCAGTCATTATATATTTGTTTCACAATTTTGCATAATTAGAAATTTTGCATGCATACTATTTTTTATTTACTATTATAAATCAAACATTTCTCATGTTTGTACATTCTTCACAATTTGTTTTCAGTGCTTCTTATCCCACGTGATAAAATGAATATAATTTAATTCATACTTTTCTTATTTTGAAGTATATTCAGTGGATACTTCCTTACACAAACTTAGTTTCTTTTTTGAATAACTATCCTGAGGAAGTCATAAGAAGTCAAAGAAGCAATATTACTAGTCTAATTGATCTGCATATTTTTACGTGTCATAATATACATTGCCAGTTTTTCCCGAAGAAATTAAACCAGTTTACACAGACACCACTAAGAAACATGGACTTCTTTCTCCCCATCCACGCTTACATTGGATGACATGACTGTTTTTTTTTCCTAATATGATAGCAATATAAATCCTGTTTAATTTTACTAAGTACTAATATGTTTCATTCCCTTGAAATCCACAAACATGCACTGAGTACCCACAATGTATTACATGGTAAGGCACTGTGGTAGGCATTGAAAAGCAGAGAAGAATGTAACATTACTTCTGCTCTGTAGGAACTCTAATTCCAGTGATCCAGATAGAGCTCCAAACAAAATTCTAATCCAATACAAAGATGCTCTGAGAGAAGCAGGCAGTAACAGGAGAATAGTGAAGACAGGTTGCACAAAGACATGCCTGGAGCTATTGGAAAAGTTGATTACTGAATGTAATCTTTATTTAAATGGTCTGTTCAGGCCTTTTATGGTTTCCCTGTATCAACTATTTATATTTTAGGACACAGCACCTCCCTTCCCCTTCCTCCTTTGTCTCATCTACTTTTGTGCACATGTTTTATTATTATTATTTTTTAAAGATTTTATTTATTTATTTGACAGAAAGAGAGACAGCAAGAGAGGGAACACAAGCAGGGGGATTGGGAGAGGGAGAAGCGGGCTTCTGGCTGAGCAGGGAGCCGATGCGGGGCTCGATCCCAGGACCCTGGGATCATGACCTGAGCCGAAGGCAGACGCTTAATGACTGAGCCACCCAGGCGCCCCTGTGCACATGTTTTATGCAAAGCATGCTGTTTTTCCCTCACTTCCACTAAATGTAGTAACTCATCCATCAGCTCCCTAACTTTCCCACTCAAGCATTTCAAAGTGGCTACCTTTTCTAACAGCCCTCAACCCACCTACCCTCCCCCGAAGCCATCTCATGCCTTAGACAAAAGAAATGAATTTTCCTTCACTGGTGTGTGTGTGTGTGTTATAGTCAAATTTTAGAAATCATTTCCTGAAATGGGGGGGGGGGTAAATCATGTTATTATTAGCTACCATTTATTAACCATTTAATATATTATCCATTCCACTGTATGCAGTCTACACAGCCACTGTGGTGTACACACACAGCTTTTTAGGGGACATGGATGTTTTCTTTTAGGACATTAACTGTTATTCTGAGCAGATCATCAGGCTGGGTGGACTACTTAATAGGACAAAATTAGAAATCCCAAAGTCAGATGTTCCAAATATGAACTACGTAGCACAAAGTTGTTCTGGACCCAATTTTTTACGCGTTTTTTTAAGTTAAATCCAATGTCTGCCTCCTTTTTAAAATTATTCAGTGCATTCTAGCAACCCAAGTTGTTTTCAGAATGCATGGAGCCCAATTGCCCAAGAGGGAAACATTAATCACCAGGATCCATATGCTTAGCTATGTTTTCTCCACCAATTTAAACACTTTAGTAACAAAATTCTAGCAGTCCAGGCGTTTCAATAAAGTAGTATTCTTAGTGATTCAGGTTACAGAGGAAAAAGGAATCAGCATGTTCTAATAAGCCCTATAGAAACATACTTCTTCTAGTGTAACTCCCCATGCTGTTTCTTTTGGCTTAAGCAAGCTCTAATAACACCTTCCCATCTCTTGATGCTTGCTGAAGGGCCACTTCACATGGTTCTTCAGACATGTCGACTGCTAGTGCCTTCAAGACACAAGTGCATCCCACCCCATTTGAAAACACATTGCCGGGTTGCCACACCTGCAATGGCTTGCAGGAGTGGGGAATTATTCACTCACAGCTGCATCTTGAAATTAAAGTCCGTTTCATTTACTTGACCCTGGAGCCTTGTCCAAACAAGCTCACTTGAGCTTTACCCAGATGGTGGCCATTTACTTCTGCCTCATTCATTACTGTTCCCTTAAATCATGGCCCTGAGCCAGCTGGCATGCTGACATAGCTTTTTAATGGGAAGATTGCACATCTTCATCCCTAATTTCGTAAATACAAAGAGTGGCCACAAAAACTGCAACAATATCCATGTTGCCTTGTTTTCTCTACATGTGAGCCTGCATTGTCTATCTCCAGTGCTTATTTAATCAACCAAGTCAGCTGTGTTAATAGGGAAAAATGGCATCTGTGGACAATAACAAAAATGATATACAGATTTAGTTATTATATTAAATGGCTATTGAAATAATAGGGCTGCATAACAAACCACCCCCCACTCAGTGGCCTATAAAAACACACATTTGAATTATACTCATGAATCGGCAGGTCAGTAATGCATTCGCTTTTCTAGGATGGACTTAGTGGAGTAGTACTACTTCAGACTACAGGATGGGTTCAGGTCTATTCCATGTGTATTCATTCTTGGGCCACCTTGAAGGGGCAGTGGTTTCCCAGTACAGTCTCCTCTTATTTCGGATCACTGGGCCAATGCCACACCAAACTATATAAATATATTTATAGCCTGTACTGGAGTCAAGTTCACAGTCAAAGCAAGTTGCTTTCCTATATGTGAAATTAATGAGGCAGGGTAGTAAACTCTGTCCACTGTAGAAGAAGAAAGGGAGTAAATACTTGCTGAACAATAACCCAACCATTATAGGTTTATACAAATTAAAAGCGATATTAAAAAAAATATTGTAATATTTACAACACTGAATTCTTAATACTTTTATTATTTATAGATGATTGTAGACTTTTATTTTGTAAGATTGGGAAAAAATCCATCATGCCTATAATAGACTGGCCCTCAGCAATACTTTGGGTTCTTTGCTTTCTGAGTATCTAGAAGAGCATTGGGATACCCTTACAGTATAATTTTCCTCCTGCAGAAATTTGCCAGTTTTGATACAGTGAAGCCCTCAAAGTATGAAGACTCATAGAATTAAACTCTCAAAACAGAATGATTTGAATTTCACCAAATCAGTCATTATCTACTATATGTACCAAGAGCAAACTCATCTACTGTAGCTTACTGTGTCTCTGCAAATCCCAGATCAACTTAAAATATGGTCCCATAGGATGTAACTGCTTATTATGACATAATGTCTTAAGAGAGGCGATCACCATCTAATTTGGTTTCAGAGCCTTGTTGTCATGATTTGATGTGTAGTCTCTGCAAGAGCAAAACATGAAAATCATTTATCTTGTTTCACAATGAGAAATTTGAGTCTCAGGAAAGGCATTTGACTTTCTTAGAGTCACAAGGGTAGTTGTTATTCTGTGTCCCTTTGCCTTCACTCCAAGAATTCCAACATGATGACTTGTCATAGGGAGAAAAATAATAATATTTTCAATATTTGTATTAGAGCAAAGAATACTGCAACTCTGTATTCTTACTTAGGATATTCTCTCCAACCTTTTATCTAAATCTGTGCTGTTATTTCTCACCCTGAATATCTCTTATCTTTAAAAGTGGATGAGGACTTCTATTTCTAGGCAGGATATATTCGTTTGTGGCAGAGCATCCCTGCCTTTGCACAGCTAGAAAATGCTGGGTATATTACCAAAAAAAAAAAAAAAAAAGAAAGAAATCCATACTTTTAAGGCATCAAAAAACTGGAAGCTATAAGGCTTCCATAAACAAAAACTCCAGTAAAGCAAGAAATTCTGAGTCCAAGGTTATCATCTGTTCCCCTCCTGACTCTGAGGGTATGTACCTACACCTTTCTTTTCCCAGGCCAGCCTGCTGCCAGAAAAGAAACCAGCAGTTCTACCAGCTGTGGAGACTAGAACACACACTGGAAATTCAGGGCTTGAAGCACGTAGTCAGCGTTCCCCACAACATATTTACTGGGTTCTGGGATAGCCCAGGAAGTTTGGGAGGGAGGTAACCTGAATGCATCTAAAAGGTCAGGTGAAACCATGAGCATTCTTTTAATGCTTAGGAAATAAAGACCCACCCTGAGAGAAGACCTTCTCTCCAATACACTACCAGTCTCCTCTCAAGACAGTTGCTGGAAACTGCAACTGTATGGAACATGAGGCCAGAGAGCCAGCTGGATCTTTGTCTTTTCTAAAGGGCTAAGGAGATAGGCACTCAATTGGAAGCCCAGGAGGGCTATGAAAAGGGTAGGCTGATGGCTACTGAAACTTGAAGCAGGTTGCAAAACTCTTATGGAAGAGGTACCCTCTTTATACCCAGAGGAAAGGAGCATCCTTTTCTTGAAGAGAAAGGGACACAGAGAGGAATCTGAATGAGCAGACCTTACTAAGTTCCCCCTAGTTTATTTATTCCACTTATCTCATGCACTTGGCCATATCGTATCTTTCTATAACTTTCCACTCTTCATCAAATCTAGCATAAATACACTGGAGTTTAACCATTTCTTTCGGTCTTCATTTCCTTATAAGGCTCCCATGTTATGCACCACTTATATAAAATAAATTTGTATGCTTTTCTTTTGTGAATCTGTCTTTTGTTATAGAGATCCTGGTAGAGGGGTTAGAAGGGAAGAGGAAAATATATTTTTCCTTCTCTACAGTATAAAATAGTAACTCATTTTTGTTTTCTATCACCTTAAACAACGTCTTTAACTCTGAGATGGCACTTTAAACATCGCTTCCTTCAGTGAGTGTTTTCAGACAACCTTGTCCTGTGTCAGACAATTAGTTCTATGTTCTTCCGGCCTCCTAAACATTCTCCATTATTGTCGTTTCTTTTTATGTTATACTGTAGTGTATATTTTAGTTTATAGTACAAAGTGGAGTCATTTTATTCAAGTTGGAAACATGTAGGGTTGAAATAGAACAATGTACCATCATAACAGAGATACACTCTACCAAGGAACACTTGCAGTAATACAAATTACATTGTTTTATTTATAACTGATGAAGAATCTAAGGCTATAATTATAAGCCAACTAAATGATTGTAAACTGTTTGTGCTGTTTCCTACACTGTGGCATTTCTTAAGGTGCTGACTTGACAAACTTACCATACTTGTTCAGTATTGTTTGAATTTTGCTCAGTACGTGTATCCAAACTTCTCACAGTGATTTTGTGCTTCTTCAACTCTTAATATTATTCCTCATAACATTTTATTCTCTATAATGTTTTCACCAAATAGAGGAGCCATTGTACTTGTTGAAAAATGGGCTGAAATAGCAATGTTAAGAAAGGAAGTTAGATATGATACTGTGAAATACCAAACAAATGATTAATAATGTACCCCACTGTTAATTGAGAATCCACCATTGGAAATCATTTAACGTAATGCAAGAAAATTAAAAAAAAAAAAAAAGATTATTAACACAAAATAGATTATAGTTATTGCAAAATTACTTCTTCAACCAGGCAAGATTTGAATTGTATTTACAACTTCATGAATATATCCTTTGCATAAAATCTTTGTATTTGCTATTATTTATGTGTATATACTTTACAATAGGTTGTCATCTTTGATGACAATAATCACACATCTTTATTTCTTCATTGGATGTTAGTTACCTCTAATGGTATATGACACGTAGTAGGCACTCCCCAATATTTTTGAGTAAATGAGTAAAGTTGATTTTTTTCCCAACTGTGATTTAGCCATGTTTATTTCACATTTATACATTCTCTGTGTTTTTCTGTCCACCCCCATTTCTTTTTTTTGTCCTATTGGCAACTTTGGGATTCTGTTTGTTTTGTCTTCTTTTTATAAACATTTTTATTTATTTATTTATTTTAATTTTATTATGTTATGTTAGTCACCATACAGTACATCATTAGTTTTTGATGTAGTGATCCATGATTCATTGTTTTCATATAACACCCAGTGCTCCATGCAGTACGCGCCCTCCTTAATACCCATCACTGGGCTAACCAATCCCCCCTCCCCTCTAAAACCCTGTTTGTTTCTCAGAGTCCATAGTCTCTCATGGTTCATCTCTCCCTCCGATTCCCCACCCCTTCATTTTTCCCTTCCTTCTCCTAATGTCCTCCATGCTATTCCTTATGTTCCACAAATAAGTGAAACCATATGATAATTGACTTTCTTTGCTTGACTTATTTCACATAGCATAATCTCCTCCAGTCCCCTCCATGTTGATGTAAAAGTTGGGTATTCATCCTTTCTGATGGCTGAGTAATATTCCATTGTATATATGGGCCACATCTTCTTTATCCATTCATCTGTTGAAGGGCATTTTGGCTCTTTCCACAGTTTGGCTATTGCAGACATTGCTGCTATGAACATTGGGGTGCATATGGCCCTTCTTTTCACTACATCTGTGTCTTTGGGGTAAATACCCAGGAGTGCAATTGCTGGGTCATAGGGTAGCTCTATTTTTAAATTTTTGAGGAACCTCCACACTGTTTTCCAAAGTGGCTATACCAACTCGCATTCCCACCAACAGTGTAAGAGGGTTCCCCTTTCTCCACAACCTCTCCAACATTTGTTGTTTCTTTCCCTGTCCATTTTTCCCATTGTAACTGGTGTAAGGTGGTATCTCAATGTGGTTTTGATTTGGATTTCCCTGATGGCTAATGATGATGAACATTTTTTCATGTGTCTGTTAGCCATTTGTATGTCTTCTTCAGAGAAGTGTCTTTTCATTTCTTCTGCCCATTTTTTGACTTGATTATTTGTTTTTTGGGTGTTGAGTTTGAGAAGTTCTTTATAGATCTTGGATACCAGCCCTTTATCTGTAGTGTCATTTGCAAATATCTTCTCCCATTCTGTGGGTTGCCTCTTTGTTTTGTTGACTGTTTCCTTTGCTGTGCAGAAGCTTTTTATCTTGATGAAGTCCCAAAAGTTCAATGGCTTTTGTTTCACTAGATTTTGGAGATGTATCTTGAAAGAAGTTGCTGTGGGCAATGTCAAAGAGGTTACTGCCTATGTTCTCCTCTAGGATTTTGATGGATTCCTGTCTCACATTGAGGTCTTTCATCCATTTAGAGTTTATCTTTGTGTATGGTGTTAGAGAATGGTCGAGTTTCATTCTTCTGCATGTGGCTGTCCAATTTTCCCAGCATCATTTATTGAAGAGACTGTCTTTTTTCCATTGCATGTTTTTTCCTGTTTTGTCAAAGTTTATTTGACCATAGAGTTGAGGGTCCATATCTGGGTTCTCTATTCTGTTCCGTCGGTCTATATGTCTGTTTTTGTGCCAGTACCATGCTGTCTTGGTGATCACAGCTTTGTAATATAGCTTGAAATCGGGCAACGTGATGCCCCCAACTTTGTTTTTCTTTTTCAACATTTCCTTGGCGATTTGGGGTCTTTTCTGATTCCATACATATTTTAGGATTGTTTGTTCCAGCACTTTGAAAAATGTCATTGGAATTTTGATCGGGATGGCATTGAACGTATAGATTGCTCTGGGTAGCATAGACATTTTAACAATGTTTATTCTTCCGATCCATGAGCATGGGATATTTTTCCATCTTTTTGTGTCTTCTTCAGTTTCTTTCATGAGTGTTTTGTAGTTCCTAGAGTATAGATCCTTTACCTCTTTGGTTAGGTTTATTCTGAGGTATCTTATGGTTTTTGGTGCTATTGTAAATGGAATTGTTTCTTTAATTTCTCTTTCTACAGTTGCATTGTTAGTGTATAAGAAAGCAACTGATTTCTGTGCATTGATTTTGTATCCTGCCACATTACTGAATTGCTGGATGAGTTCTAGTAATTTGGGGGTGGAGTCTTTTGGGTTTTCCACATAAAGTATCATGTCGTCTGCGAAAAGAGAGAGTTTGACTTCTTCTTTGCCAATTTGAATACCTTTTATTTCTTTTTGTTGTCTGACTGCTGTTGCCAGGACTTCTAGTACTATGTTGAACAATAGTGGTGAGAGTGGGCATCCTTGACATGTTCCTGATCTTAAGGGAAAGGCTCTCAGCTTTTCCCCATTGAGGATGATATTCACTGTGGGTTTTTCATAGATGGATTTTATGAACTTGAGGAATGTTCCCTCTATCCCTATACTCTGAAGAGTTTTAATCAGGAAAGGATGTTGTATTCTGTCAAATGCTTTTTCTGCATCAATTGAGAGGACCATATGATTCTTCTCCCTCCTCTTATTAATGTGTTCTATCACATTGATTGATTTGTGAATGTTGAACCACCCTTGCATCCCGGGGATAAATCTCACTTGGTCGTGGTGGATGATCCTTTTAATGTATTGTTGGATCCTATTAGCTAGGATTTTGTTGAGGATTTTGGAATCCATATTTATCAGGGATATCGGTCTGAAATTCTCCTTTTTGATCGGGATCTTTGCCTGGTTTGGGGATTAAGGTAATGCTGGCCTCATAGAATGAGTTTGGAAGTTTTCCTTCTGTTTCTATTTTTTGAAACAACTTCACAGTAGAATAGGTATTATTTCTTCTTTGAATGTTTGGTAGAATTCCGCAGGGAATTCATCAGGCCCTGGACTCTTGTTTTTTGGGAGGTTTTTGATCACTGCTTCAATCTCGTTACTGGTTATTGGCCTATTCAGGTTGTCAATTTCTTCCTGTTTCAGTCTTGGCAGCTTATAGGTTTCCAGGAAGGCCTCCATTTCATCCAGATTGCTTAGGTTATTGGCATAGAGTTGTTGATAATAATTTCTAATAATTGTTTCTATTTCCCTGGTGTTAGTCGTGATCTCTCCCCTTTCATTCATAATTTTATTAATTTGGGTCCTTTCTCTTTTCTTTTGGATAAGTCTGGCCAGTGGTTTATCGATCTTATTAATTCTTTCAGAGAGCCAACTTCTAGTTTTGTTGATCTGATCCACTGTGTTTCTGGTTTCTAATTCATTGATCTCTGCTCTAATTTTAAGTATTTCTCTTCTAATGTGTGGCTTAGGCGTCATTTGTTGCTTTTTCTCTAGTTCTTTAAGGTGTAGAGTTAGTTGGTGAATTCGGGATTTTTCTATTCTTTTGAGTGAGGCTTGGATGGCTATGTATTTCCCCCTCAGGACTGCCTTTGCAGTATCCCATAGGTTTTGGACCGATGTGTTTTTGTTCTCATTGATTTCCATGAATTGTTTAAGTTCTTCTTTGATTTCCTGGTTGACCCAAACATTCTTGAGCAGAGTGGTCTTTAGCTTCCAAGTGTTTGAATTTCTGCCAAATATTTTCTTGTGATTGAGTTCCAGTTTTAGAGCATTGTGGTCTGAGAATAAGCAGGAAATAATCTCAATCTTTTGGTATCGGTTGAGACCTGATTTGTGACCCAGTATGTGGTCTATTCTGGAGAAAGTTCCATGTGTGCTCGAGAAGAATGAGTATTCTGTTGTTTTAGGGTGGAATGTTCTGTAAATACCTATGAGGTCCATCTGGTCCAATGTATCACTCAAAGCTCTTGTTTCCTTGTTGATTTTCTGCTTAGATGATCTGTCCATTGCTGAGAGTGGAGTATTGAGGTCTCCTACAATTAACGTATTGTTATCAATATGACTCTTTGTTTTGGTTAACAGTTGGCTTATGTAGATGGCTGCTCCCATGTTGGGGGCATAGATATATACAATTGTTAGATCTTCTTGTTGGATAGACCCTTTAAGAATGATATAGTGTCCTTCTGTGTCTCTAACTACAGACTTTAGTTTAAAATCTAATTTGTCTGATATAAGAATTGCTACCCCAGCTTTCTTTTGAGGTCCACTGGCATGGAAGATGGATCTCCATCCCTTCACTTTCAGTCTGGATGTATCTTTAGGTTCAAAACGAGTCTCTTGTAGGCAGCATATGGATGGGTCCTGTCTTTTTATCCAGTCTGCAACCCTGTGCCGTTTTATGGGAGCATTTAGGCCATTCACGTTGAGAGTGATTATTGAAAGATATGAATTAATTGTCATCATGTTGCCTGTGAAGATGTTGTTTTTATAGATTGTCCCTGTAAATTTCTGTTGTATATCACTCTTAGGGTCTTTCTCCTTTTATAGAACCCCCGTAGGGCTTGCTTAGTGGTCACATATTCTTTCAGTTTCTGCCGGTCGTGGAAGCTCTGTATCTCTCCATCCATCCTAAATGACAGCCTTGCCAGATAAAGTATTCTTGGCTGCATGTTCTTCTCATTTAGTACTCTGAATATGTCTTGCCAGGCCTTTTTGGCTTGCCAGGTCTCTGAGGATAGGTCTGACATTATTCTGATGTTCCTCCCTCTGTACGTAAGGAATCTCTTCCCCCAACTGCCCTTAAGATGGTTTCCTTGGTTCTAACATTGCAAGTTTTATTATTACATGCTGGGGTGTTGGCCTGTTTTCCTTGATCTTGGGAGGGGTCCTCTCTGCCTCTAGGACACGAATGTTTGTTTCACTCCCCAGATTAGGGAAGTTCTCAGCTACAATTTGCTCAAATACATCTTCTAGTCCTCTCTCTCTCTCCACTCCCTCCGGGATTCCAATTATTCTGACATTGGAATGCTTCATGGTGTCACTTATTTCTCTGATTCTATTTTCATGGATTCTGAGTTGTTTTTCCCTGGCCTCCTCTTTTCCCTTTTTATCTATTATATTGTCTTCCAGGTCGCTTATTCGTTCTTCTGCCTCACTTACCCTAGTTGTTAGATTATCTAGATTGGACTGGATCTCATTGATAGCATTTTTAAGTTCTGCCAATTCAGCTTTCATTTCTGCCCTTAGAGACTCTATGTTGCCATTAATTGATTTCTCCATTCTAGCCATTGTCTTCACAATTGCTAGCCTGAATTCCATCTCTGACATCTTGGTTATATCTGCATCCATTTGTAAATCTGAAGCATTCCTAATCTCTGAGTCTTTCCTGTTTTGGAGGTTCCTCCTCCTAGTCATTCTGTTGATGGGAGGTTGAGGGAATGTATAGAGTCGAAATTATTGACCAGAACCCAAGCAAGACGCACCTGTTTTCTTGGGACCTTAGGGTTGCTGGCCTCTTGTTTTCCCAGCCTGTCTTCTGGGGGAGGGGCCTGCCGCGCTGTTACTCAGGCAACCCTATTTGGGCGGAGTTGCCATGCCCGCCCTGTGGCGGGGGATGGGCTCAGTGGGAATCAGTCTTTGGGGCTTTTGTTCTCTGGCGGCTTTCCCTGGCAGCTTTCCGCGTCTCTTCTGTGAGTCAGAGCAGAAGAGACCATTTCCAACCCTCTGCCTCAGAGCAGAGAGATCACAGTCTGTTCTTCAGTGAGCTCTCCAGGCCACACTGTCTCCGTTTCTGTCTGTGCTGCTATAAACTGCAGCATCCTGGGTTGTGCGCCCCTCCGCAGTGCTCCCAGTCCTGCCTCCAGGTCGGGGCACGTCTCTGCCCTTTGTGCTAAAACCACCAGCTGCTCCCAGTTTGCACGCGCGACCCCACCGCTCCGGGTTTCTGTCCCAGGGGCTGCCCTAAAGTCCTTTCCCCACCACTACCGGTCTGCGAGTCTGTGCCCTGTCCCCAGCGAGCGAGGCTGTCGCTCACCGGCGGTGTAGGATCCCCACGGCCAGGCTCCCTCCCGCTGCCGTTTATCCTCCAATATTTGCCTGTGGAATCATGGCTCCCCCTTCGTACCTTGAAACCAACCGGCCTGCGATATTCTGTTTGTAGAGATCCATATCTTCTTACATCTCAGGCTGGTTTTGTGGGTGCTCATAGTGGTCTGGTAGATATCCAGCTCAATTCTGGGGACCAGTTGAAATAGGGTCCCCTACTCCTCCGCCATCTTTCCTTCCCCCTCTCTAAACATTTTTATATCCATAGGGCATTTTCTTTCAATTTGTTAAAAATACCTGTTTTCATTGTCATTGTGAAGGAAGACCCCCTTGTCTTTGAGATTCTATCAGTTAACACAGATGGCAGAACCACAGTCCTCCTTTCTTACAATCTGTGGCACTCCATATCCCTCTGGGACATTCACTCAAGAAGAAAAATGATCATGGGTCATAGGTAGGGTCTGGGGAATGGGAGAATTTAAAACAAACAAACTGAAGTGCCTACTATGCTTGGTCATTTAAACACAATATTTAATAACACTATCACAACAAATCTTTGGATTGTAACTTCCATCTTACTAATGAAGAAACTGAGGCTCAGAAAGTTTATTTCCCAAGGCCAAACAGTTAATAAGCAGCATAGCAACTATTCAGATTCACATCTGCCTGAATTCCCACTATTCCACAATAAGTTTGAAATGGATTTTCACTGAGGGAAGCACAGCACATATTTAAAGATTAAAAAAAAAAAAAAATCTTAGCTCCTACGGGTCCGACTAAGTAGCTTCAAAATTATTAGAATAAAATGCTTTAGAGAGAGCCCTTTGTCTACATTCCATTTATCCATAATGAAAGCCCCATATTGGACTCCCAAAGAGTTCTTGTTAAGTCTTTGAATTTATATGGCTGTGTTATCTACAGAAAACCCATGTGGAGCTGACCACAATATGCCTGGTATCTAGACTTAAACAACCCTGAGGTATGTCTAATCAATAAATGAACCTCTGTACATTTTCACATGGAAAACCTTGCTGGACTTTGATAGAAAATTCTTGAGGAGGGTAAGTCAGTTTATAGGGATCTTTATAATTTTAAACCAATATATCATTTATATATTATTGGGAACTATATTGAGAGAATTTAATATGTATTACAATCAGGATTTATTTAAAACCTAAATCTTGCAGGGTATTTTATTTTAGCTTGCTATTATATATGGAAAATGAAATAAGCCCTGCTTTGTTTAACAAACATCAGCTATTCTCTTTATCATTTTCTAACAACCATTCAACTGTAAATAATGGAAATTATTACATGATGATTTCACCAAACCGCCTGTCAGAGGCTGTAATTGTTGTTATAATTTAGATGGTAAGTATATATTGTTCTGCAACCACAGATACTAATTCATATCAACATCTGGAACCTTAGATTCATTTATACACAGTCACCATTCTAAATGAAAATTCAGGAGGTCTGGGCAACCTCTGCTTCCCATATATAAAGAAAAAGATCAGTGGGTGGAAGGAAGTGGGCAGAAGAGAAGTTTATTGAGCACCTATTTTTTGCCAAGTAATATATACTTGTCGCTTTCCATAATATTTTATTCTTTTTTTTTATTTTATTTATTTATTTGAGAGAGAGAATGAGAGACAGAGAGCACGAGAGGGAAGAGGGTCAGAGGGGGAAGCAGACCCCCCGCTGAGCAGGGAGCCTGATGTGGGACTTGATCCCAGGACTCCAGGATCATGACCTGAGCCGAAGGCACTCGCTTAACCAACTGAGCCACCCAGGCGCCCCCATAATATTTTATTCTTAAAGTGAACATTATGAGGCAAGACTTTGTATCATCCATATTGAAATGCAAGAATGAACAAATGTATGTGCAAACCACAGTCTGAGCTCCAACACCAGACTTTTGGGCTAGAACTTTCTTTTTCTCTTTTTTTTTCCTTTTTTTTTTTAAGAGGGGGAAGGACTGGAGGAAGAAGAGAGAGAATCTTAAGCAGGCTCTGCACTCAGTGCAGAGCCCAACTCGGGCTCGATCTCATGATCATGTCCGTGAGAGTTGGATGCCCCTTGGGCTAGAACTTTTTAAACACATTACGTTACTCCAGCCACCTATAGTTGCCCATGAGACTAGAAACAAATACCAAATGGGAGGAAATACTTCCATTTCATGGTATTGAGACCTGCTCATTTAGGATTTTAAAAAGTGAAACAAGTATTTCCAAAGCATATTGTGATTAAGTCCTACTCATTTATCTCACCTAAGTTCACCTTTGAAAATTGTCATTACGTGAAACTACTTCACCTTCAAAACTAATTCAAGCCCTGTGTTTTCTAGTCATAACTTCCTTCTTTCAAGTTTATGTTTTTTGCTGCCCTGCTCTTCAGTGTTACAGAGTATCAGATCCCACCCAGAGTTCATGAAACAGAATCTGCATTTTAACAAAATCCTCAGGTAATTTGTATGCATGTTACATTTGAGAAGCACTGTTTAGTGTTTCTATGTGACCAGCGTTCACCTCATTGAGACCTTCATGAGACTGTCGCTTAGTGAATGATTCAATCTATTTTCTCCCATTCCAATACCATTCTATTTACTTGCCTGGCTCTTTCTCATCCAGCTTGAAGGCTAGGACCCATTTTTATTAAAAAATGAACAAACAAAACAGCAACAAACTTGGCTTAACCCTAACCAAGTAAATCAAAACATCTGAAGGTAGGACTTAGGTACCAGCATTTAAAAAAAAAAAAAAAAATCTGATCAGAAAATTTTAATATGTATACACAGTTGAGAACCAAAATTCACCTTCCCTTCTTTTTTGATTATACAATTCTATCTATCCAGCAAATCTAATTTTGTACCAATCCAATTAGCCTTTGTCCCTATTTAATATTTACATATTAACAAAGCTGAGCTGATAGATAGGACAGCAGGTAGCTTTATTTTGATTAACTTTTTTCTTTACATCCTAAATTCTCTATAACTAACATATATGACTTTATAATTAAAAAATAAATAATTTACTGGTTATCCTAGGCCATAGTTTTATGAATGGTTTTGTCCATCTTACTATTTTCTCTGTCTCCCAAAATGAATGGGTATTATTTTATCATAAGGAAAATAAGCCTTTAAAATCAAAATTCAGAAGATTTTGAAGTACTTTTCAGAGACCATTTTGTTAATTTTAAAGAATGCATAATTATATATTTGGTGACCTCAGTCATTTAAAAAAAAAATCCCAAAGTGAATGAACTGAGAGGAAATGCCCCAAATGCTAAATAATAATATTAATAATTTATAGATAATAATCTTTTTTAACTACATTATTTTCTGTTGATGAGTAACAAATTGCCACAAACCTGTCAACTTAAAACAACACTCATTAATTATCTCAGTTTCTATAGGTCTAGAGTCCTATTTACCTTGGTCCTCTGGCTCAGGGTCTCACAAGACAGGTTTATTTCTGGAGTTTAGGGTCCTTGCCCACGCTCATGGGTTATTGGCAGAATTCAGTTCTGCTGTATGTCATAGGTCCTTATTTGCTTGCTGGCTGTGGTCCAGGACCAGTCTCAGCTCCAAGAAGCCTCTCCAGGTTCCTTACCACATGACTTTCTTCCAGGTACCTCAGTACAGTCTCAGTCAATCAGGAAGCTCTGCAGGAAAGGTCCAGTCCTGCTGTTATGGGCTTTCACCTAATTAAGTCAGGTGCACACAGGATAATCTGCCTTTCCATGAACTCAAATCAACTGATTTGGGATCTTAATTATATCTGTGAGATCTCTTCACCTTGGGATAGGCATTCAACTAATCATAAGATCAATACCCCATCATATGCATAGACCCTGACTGCATTTAAGGGGTGAGAATTATACAGCCTACGTATACAAGGGCACATGAATCTTGGGGCCATCTTAGAATTATTATTATTTTTTTTTTTTTTTAAGATTTTATTTATTTATTTGACACAGAGAGAGAGACAGCAAGAGAGGGAACACAAGCAGGAGGACTGGGAGAGGGAGAAGCAGGCTTCCCACTGAGCAGGGAGCCCGATGCAGGATCATGATCTGAGCCGGAGGCAGACGCTTAATGACTGAGCCACCCAGGCACCCCCCATCTTAAAATTCTGATGACCCCAGTAACTTTTGGTGTTCCTACATTTCTACCATTAACTCTATAAAATTTCAAAAATTAAAATTTAATTGTTAGCAGTCTGTTTACAAACATGAAAGCTTTGGTGACATTTATCTATATCTTTACATATATAGATAGATAGATATACAAATAGACACATATATAGATGTACAGATATAGATATATATATACAGAATCTTATTTGTCAATTATAATTTAAATATAACTAGATAAAGTATATATTTAATCAATAGTAATTAGAAATGTGGTCAAAGCTACAGGTCATTTGTGTAAAATTCTTTATGTATATTTGTATGTAAGTATGTTTTTTGCATGGGTTTACTTAAAGTATTAGTGCAAGTTCTGCTGCAGGGTCCACATAGGTACCACATGCACTTCCACTGTCATAGCAACAGCCCCGAGGACCTATTACCGCCTCCTTGCAAGTACTAGCGGTGTTACGACATCAGTGAAGTGGCTCATAGACTTCCATAGACAGAGTGACAACCCCACAGAAGTCATTACTGAGTCAGGGCATCTGTTATGGTGTCAATGGAAATGCTATTTTAATGTCAGTGGAATGGCCCCACACACGTTCTATTGCCATCATAAAAATAAAGGAAATAAAACACACAAAAAAGCAGATTGTTTTCTGATAAGGAATCTAAATTAAATCCTCCAAAGCTGAGCAGGGCTCACCAGTGACTCACAGTTTGTGATTTGCTATTTTTCACTCAGTTCTCTCAGAATGTGGTAAACACAGCAGTTTCCAGTCAGAAAGTCCCAAATGCAGCTACTTTAAAACAATTGTAAGGCTTAAGAGGCAGTCCTAGGAATTAAGTAAGTCCCACTCTGACCAACTAACACGTCTGTTATTGTCACAGCCCCTGCCATAAAGAAAACTTACAATTGTTCTTTCATACTGACACACTGCTAATCTGTGTAGTGTAAGGCTTGAAATCAAGATCCAATATAATGTGCTGCTTTGATATTTAGTAAAATAGGACAGCCTCAAATGGCTGAACTGCAAGCTCCCCTACCTATTCTGCTCCGGCAAATAAGGTCACCTAGCCAGGCAACCCTCCTTATCATGGCGACCAGACACAGTGCTGCTTATCCCTGAGTTGTGGGCTTTAGTACCCTGCTAGCCTGCAGAATTATTCAAACAAGCCAACTATATCCTCTCTTAAGAACCAGGATTCGCCTCACCCCCTTGTAACTACAAGGCCCACTGCCTCTTACAGGCTCTGGCTGTTAATTCTGTTCCTAAACACAGCCTCTGTGTGGCCCCGCATGGTACAGCATCATCCTCCACCTCTGGGCTGTGAGCGTATGTGACTAATAAACTGCTGTTGATTTCATGTGCTCAGTGTCAGATGCCATATGATCAGCCAACCCTGTAACTCTAGGGAGGGGATATCTCTCTTAACAATAGATTGAAGGGGAGGTGACCAAAGCAGTCTGTTACACTGTGATTTTTTCATTATGCCCACTGCCACTTCTTCAGCCAGTTTCATTTTAGATCTTTGCTAAATTTTCATCGTTCAGAAGAGATCCCGGCTAACAGCCCTTATGATCTTAGTATTTTCCTCCTTATTAATAGCTCAGCATACGGACTGGAATATGTTACCTACTATGCCATTTTTTTGTTTAATTATAGAGGATATTTCTGAAAATGTGCCATGATTCTACAGACATATTTTATAGAGTCCTGCTCTCTGTTACATTTGTCCCGCTCCATCCTCACTCCTGCTAGTAAAGATGTATTTGAGCCCAATAAAGCAACTGAGTCATGCTATGGGAAGCAGTTGGTGTGTGTAAAGAGAGGTCTGTTGTTCTTTGCTGTATTATGCATAATATGGGTGGCAACACATTAAATACAACTAGACACCTCTCTCACAGGGTGGTAGAAGGAGAGAGCAGAGAACCTATGTGAAAGTGGGCACAAATCTAAGGAATTAGGAAGCCCAGTGAAGGGATATTGTTTGGCAATATTACAAGGCAGAGTTGGCATGGTCTGGAAGGCAGCCTGAAGAGAAGTAAACTTTTTCTAGATTCAAAGTGTATTCATAACCACTCCTCTTTATTTTTTTTTTTTTATTTTTATTTTTTTAAGATTTTATTTATTTGACAGAGAGAGATACAGTGAGAGAGGGAATACAAGCAGGCAGAGTGGGAGAGGGAGAAGCAGGCCTCCCGTTGAGCAGGGAGCCCGATGCGGGGCTCGATCCCAGGACCCTGGGATCATGACCTGAGCCGAAGGCAGACGCTTAACGACTGAGCCACCAGGTGCCCCACTCCTCTTTAGAAATATAGAAAACGATGTTGTTATTCCTATCCAAAGAGCATTAAGTTTAGGATTGTTGGATGGGATGTGTGAGGAACTAAAGAACTCCTTAATTTTTATTTGACAAACGATTGTAAGGATAGAGTCTGACATTCTCTAGGTGATTGAAAATTACCTATTTATTTCAAGATTTCCTGTTCATGCTAAATCAGAAAATGTTTTTTATTATATACATAATATATATTACATAATATATATATTGCCCAATTAATAAAGTTTGTGAAATAGGTCATCTGTTTACAGAGTTCTCTACATATTATTTAGACATGATTTCTCTTGAGGTTTCCTTTAAATTTTCTTTAGCAACATTTACTTTTTGAAAAATCTTTTTGAATTTGCGCTTTGAATGTAATGACATTACTTGCCTGACTTGATTTGGGACCTTAATTAATTGTTATATCAGGTCTCTAATTGCTAAAATACTTAGTGTGCTATGCATCAAACATTAACAAATTGTTGACTAACCAGCTGGGTTGCACCTGCAATTATTCATTTGCAGATATAACTAATTGCCAAAATGTCACCCATAGAGAAGCCAACATTTGGTTCTCTGCTTCCGGTGAAAAAGGGTTCTAGTGGCTAATGGGTCATACAGCCATAGAGACTAAGCTTCCATTTGTAGGATATTAACCTTCCTCATGTTCAAATTTCTATCTAATCACTTGATAAATATTAATACATTGTAGTAGTTTTGTGAACATCATATGTTTATATTAATACACAATATTCATCCTGAGCACAAGTCTCTTCAGTGTGTGGGTAGGTTCCTATGGTCAAAGAACTTACTTGTTTCATGCTTTTAGAAATCGTGAAGATAAAATAAAACAGCAGGGCAGAGAAGTTTAAATCTTCAAACTTGCTGAAAAGTGCCTAGCAGCAGTATCCCAACTCTCAAACCGCTGAAACCATATAAAGAAGAAATTGACAAGTGGGGCAAAAATGTCGCATAGAGGCCATTTTTAGAACATTTAAAACCTACCAAGAACTTAATTTTGGAGACATACTTAAGTTTATACAGCTTTTATTATAAATTACTTTTTTCAGGTTAAAAAAGAAAAAGAAAAGTGCATTTAACAGAACATTGTCTATATTTCAACATGCTCAGCATTTTTGCTTGCCTTTACTGGTAATTTTTTCTTGAAGCTGACCATTTTTTCTTTTAGATTGAAGAAAAAAATCAAAAAGTTTACACAAATATTTAAAAGTATGCACACATACATGCACACATGCTAAATCATATGCATTTTCATTTAAAATTTAAAAAATAGAATATCTTAAAAATGTCTATAAACCACAATTTCTGAAAATTTTAATCTAATTTGTGGCCAAACACTTGAGATTTGAAAATTAACTCTTGTTCTCGTAATTTGTCATTATTTTCTGAGTATTGCTTCAATGGAAATGAATGGATTTTAGTTGGGTAACTGAAAATTTACCAAGTCTTTTCTTCCTGGAATTCTAATCAAATGGAAAAATATAAAAATTAGCTAACAATGGTAAAAATTAGGATATCAGAAGAGATTTTGCCGCTGGCAGCATAACTATGAATTAGTGGAAATCTAGAGGTAGAATTATATCAAAATCCATATGGATTTATTTAGGTATATTGATTTTGAAATGAGGGCTGTGATGTTAAAAAACAACAACAACAACAACAACAAAAACAAAAACAAAAAAACCCGTAACTGATGTAACACAGTAAGAATGAAAGGAATAAATGCCATTGAGGAGTCACTGTGTTTCAGGTACTGTGCTGAGCAATTTACCTGTATGTCCTCATTTGATTAACCTACCAACCCTATAAAAAGACTCCATAATCCCTATTTAATATAGGATGAACTGAGTCTCTGAGATGTTACACAGTAAGTTCAAGGCCACACATTTAATATGTGTCAAAGCCAGGGATTTGACAGAGTGACGCCAAAAGTCAGCGTCATGATCAATAAAACTATTTGGATTCTATAACTGTATGGTAATTTAGTTCATTGATTTTTACATCCCTTAATTTATTTTTATTTTTTTTAAAGATTTTATTTATTTATTTGACAGAGTTAATTTATTTTTTCGTAGTGTTCATTGTTATAACTAGATATATAGATGTACCTCTAAATGGGCATGATACTTAACCTATCTACATTTTAGAGTTATTATAAATACTAAGGGAAACAATATATATTAGTGTGTATGTATAGTTATGTCCGTATCTATATCTAATCCGTATCTGTGCAACTGTCTTTATTTGTGTTTCTGCATTTTGCAGATTCACAAAGAATGAGTAGTTCCCCTAGATTAAAAATCCAGTGAATGTTCTACTGGGGAGCAAATGTAGATATTTTCCCTTTGGGACATACGCTATAACATTCTAGAATAAAGAGAAGTTCTTGGCAATCACACTTAAAGCTTAAAATCCCAGTTTCATTTGCTACCTTGCTTTGTAAGATGGATGCAATTAGCCAAACTTTATGATCCTCAGCTTTTTCTTTACTTTGCAAAGTAGATACAGTTGATTCATGCAACAAACTTTTATTGAACATTTATTGTGTCATATGACAGTGTGCTAGATGCACCGGATGCATTGTTGGTTAAAACCCAGCAAAATACCTTCCCTTGTGGAGTTCACATACAAGTGAGAGAAACAGGCAATAAATAACAAGTCCGATGGGTAAGTAAATAATTTACTCTGCTGGAAGGTGGTAAGTGACGTGGGAAAAAATCACACCGATTCAACACATCTTGAGAGTGGAACTAGATTAATTACACAGGATACCTAGAATAGGGTTAAACACCCAGTGACTATCCACTCACGTGTTGTTAGATTATTTTTGTCCTACCCAGTATACCCTGGGTCTCTTTCCATTTACCAAACTCTTTCCTGATGGCAAAATATGAGGTAAATACACTTAGCTCTCTCACAACAAGTTGCTACGCCTCAAGAACCACTTTTTTTTTCTTTTTTAAAAGTGTAGTGTTTTAAGAAATAATTGAATCAAGTACTTCAACTTTAGTTCTTCCTGTGAATAGTTTAATTCTTATATTTGAATAATAAAGAAAGAAGCAAAACAACAGAAGTCTAACAAGAAATCCCTGCTGAAGCCTCCTTTGTGCCAAAAAACAAAACTTTGAGGGAGGCAAAGATCGACACAAGGAAATTCATAATTGCTCCAATGTGGGATAATATACCATATGTCCTTCTATAACCGGGCACAACAGGACATTGCCTAAATGACTTTCTTAATGCACCCTACTGGGTCTAGGTATGGAACTGAAAGCCATATGGTACAATTCAGCCCTCCATGTGAACTTCCGGGTTTTTATTGTGTGTTGTCACATTATTTCACTATCATTTTTGATTTGCATGTGCAGACTGCTTTTGCAGTAACAATCAAAACCTCACTGAGAATGCTGCACAGAGAGGTAACTTCCCTTTGCCTTGACAGAAGGTTGTGTGGTTTCCTTCAGACAGGCTGCTGGCTTTGGATTTAGAAGGTCCAAGCATCTAGAGAATGGTGTACAAACTGCTGTGCAGCCAATAGGCCTTGAACAGAATGCAGAGGCTCCCTGTAAAAAGCAAATTGAAGTAAAGGCTGTTCCAGGTCCTGGCTCAAAGACCCATTTGCGCTCTGGGTTATGGAGACTCCCTAAAGCCCCATTGTGATTCAGTCTGTCTTTATCCTGTCCTCACCCATCTATGCATTCATCCAGCCCACCTTAGCTGCATAGACTGAAGGGATACATAAAGGTGTAAAAACTCTCCAGAGCCTCATGTGCTTAAAGTATGGTGGAAAGAACAGATGGGTTAAGAGGTGATTAAATGTTGTGGAATGCTGATATGACTGGGGGGGCAGGGGACACACAAAAAACTAATGACCAGTGGGATCTGAATGGGATTGAAATGCTTCAAACCAGGGATAATGACAGAACATACGATACCACTAAATAGACATTTATAGGATAGAAAATAATTAGAATGACATTCAGGGTAGATGAAACATAACTGTAAAGCTGTGAGAGTGTGTACTGTGTTAAGTCCTTGGTAAATTATTCAGTTGCTGAGAAGTTATTTAATAGCTGAAGTATGAGTTATGGACGGAGATGGTTATAGAGGCATGCTTAGTAGATTGGGCAAGATTACGAATACTGTGAGTGCCATATTGAAGAGCGACCTCAGGTAGAGGTGATGTGAAACTCCTAAATACTTTGTAAGAAGGGGAAGGACCTGATGAAGGCCAAGGTTCTCTACAAAGATGCAGACAAATTATTGTTGAAGAATGTCCACCTTGTTTATTGGAAATGAAAACTTCAGCAAACTGTCACCTCATTCACTTATTGAATGTAATGTCCTCATTTCCTTGTTGAAGTAGAAACATATATCTATAATGAATGCCCTGGAATTTAGGATGGCTAGTCTTACAGATGCTCAAAGTTTACACCATTAGCTAATAAGAAAATTGAGATGAAAGGGGATGTGTGCAGCAGGTGCTTCCAAGACAACTTTTCTGAAAGACTGTGTTAAATGGGATTGAAATGGCACCAGCTCCATTATGTCTCCAAAAGTGTAGGAGTGGTCGTGTCAAATTTGGAGCAAAACTGAAAAACTGGTTTAGAGTACAGAGATGAGGGTTCAGATTTTGTGGACAGGGTATGGAAAGCACTAGACTGCACATAATAAAGTTTCTCCAGCCCCAATAAGATTATCCATTCTTAGGTTTTGCTGATTTAGTCCATAAGAGGAAAATCGCTTGTCCTCAATAGTCCTCAGATACATCATTTTTTTCCTGAAGCTGTGCCCTCACTAGGAATGTTCCTGTCCTATATAAGAGAGGAATGAATATATATATAAAATTTTATATGATACATTTCTACATTAATACATTTAATATATACTTTAAAATATATTTTAATATACATATTTGAATGTCCCAATTGAGATTCAAAAGTAGCCTTCCTTAAGAAATTTGACCTTCAGGGGCACCTGGGTGGCTCAGTAGGTTAAGTGTCTGCCTTCAGCTCAGGTCATGATCTCAGCGTTCTGGCATCAAGCCCCCTGTCGGCTCCTTGCTCAGCAGGGAGCCTGCTTCTCCCTCTCCCTCTTCTGCTCTCCCTGCTTGTGCTCTTTCACTCTCTCTCTCTCTCTCTCTGTCAAATAAATAAATGAAATCTTTAAAAAAAAAGAGATTCGCTGACTGTGTTAACATTCTGAGCCTCAATTTTCTCATCTGCCAAATGGGGACTTGTTTTGTCATAGAACTGTTATGAAGCATATAAAGAAGACAATATAAGATATCTGGCTCCTACATGACTCTTCCATAGAGACTTCTTCAATAGTGGATAAATCTGAAACAGGAAGGAATTCATTCTGTTCAGTGGACCGCTTTGAGGCAGAGCCAAGTTCATGGGCTGACCTTCATCACTGGAAGAGAGAAAGTCATTTCCTGAATACTTTATCTGCCACTCTGGATCTGAAATATCATCACCATTTTTCAATGTCTTCCTGCAGGGGGAGAACTTGGTAAGAAATAAGAACTCCAGAAAGGAGCAGGAATTGAAGATACCGGGTACCTCTGAAGGTGTTGGAAGTTTACTTTCTGGAGTGTTTGGGACAAAGATGCTAAGGAGCTGGGTATAGCTGAGAGCAGAAAGAGGGTGCTGGAGTGGAAATAAAAGGAATAAGTGAAAGCCTGCACACTGACATCGTGAATGGTGGTGGGGGCCTCTGAACCTACCCAGTGGGCCAGAAAAGATGATGCATTATCACATATAAAAGTAAAGCACTTGCTCCTGAGTTCATCCTTCCACATAAGAAGATGTAAAGTAACCCCACCAGAAAATGTTACAAAGTAGAGAGAAACGAAGAGGCAACATTTAAATATAGCCAGAAACATAATTTCACAAAAGAGATGAAAATGATATTCAAAGTGGGAAAATGATCATTAATTTGCCAATGTTCACCCATTATTAAAGTGAAAACTGAAAAAAAATTTAAAAAATTAAAAATATATTAACAAAAAGATATTTGTCCTTCCATGCCCTTTCCTTTTCTGGATTCTTATCATTTCCCTCATCTTACTCATTCTAAATCTTAGAAAACACTGTATTTAGAAATAAAGGGTTTTCAATGTCTATGTCAGACTGAAGACCAACCCAACCTACAGAATAGTTTCAGAGTAGCAATCATTCATGTGGCATCTCCAGTTTATTTTCAGGCTAGGGTTGCTTCAAGCCAGAGTTTGGCCAGAGTAGGATAATTATGAGAACCAGGAGGAAGGGACATGAGTATGGGCCTGCAGATAACAGATCCAAGCAGTTAAGGAGAGCTCCTAGTTACTGAAATCATAATGTAAGTCAGACAACAGCCCTTGCAGAGTCCTCGGTGGACTCTGAAAGAGAAAGAAGAGTAGAACTTTCTTGAAAAGTGAAGGCTGACGTCATTGATGAGGGTAGTTTCTAGAAGTGATTCATAGTGCTAGGAAAGTGTCAAATTGGAATCTGAGACCTCTCCCACCAATAAAGTAAGGAAATACTTGTACAAATGGCCATAAAAGGAAAGAGGACTTCCCAAAAGCTTTTTGTGTTTATTCCTCACTTCTAAGGACTTCTCTTTACTCAGAGTTCTTAAAAATAAAATAACGTGGCTTCTGAGTAACTTCTCCCGTGCACTGACTTCCTATGAGCAAAACAGCCTGATCATTTTCATGACTCCTGCATATCCAAGAGGACATGCTTTGGAAGAAATGCTGCCCCACCCAATGTGAGACCCAAATGTGGCTATCATCCCTGCCAGTGTCCAATAGGTCCATCAACTTCAAAATCATTCTCCTGTTACCATACTCAATAGCTTCACCTTGCAATAATTACAAATGCTTTCTTTGTCTTGTTCTTATGGAATTAACAAGCAGAGAGGAAAATCCAGTAACTTCTCATGCTAGAGACAGGATAAGGCATTATATAGGTACACACAAATATTTTCATCACTAATTCTCTCAAACAACCTTGCTAGATAAGAGTTACTGTCTTCCTTTTATAATAGAATAAATTCAGACTTTAAAAGATGAAGCATTTTGCACAGTAATAAACAACTGGGAGTAATGGAATGGGAATGAGAATAAGTCTATGAGACCAGAACTGATATTTTTTTCTATATTGTCCTTCAATATATAAGCAAATGTAAGAACAAAAATTCTGAATCTGATTCAAGATCTCTGTGCAGATGTTTCAACTTTATGACCTGATTTTCAGCTAACTAAAAAGGAGGTGTGGCAAGGATGCTGGGGCAGACATCTAGCACAGCTGTTCCACGGCCATTGATATAGCTTCTGTTGGAGTAATTTTACCTATGAAATTCTGTCTTTCATCTCTGAATGCCCAAGCACTTCCCCTCAAGCACTAAAGGAATTTGAATTATGCAAGGGAATGTAAGAAGTTCAAAGAAAGACTGTTATTTTCATCCAGGTAAGGTTTTTTTAAAAAGTTCATTTGAATAGAAATGTACATTTTTCTAGAGGACATTTAGTCCACATTCACATATCTTCCACTTCTGGGCATCATCATTATCATCAT
Organism: Phoca vitulina; assembly: GCF_004348235.1. Lineage (NCBI taxonomy): Eukaryota > Metazoa > Chordata > Mammalia > Carnivora > Phocidae > Phoca > Phoca vitulina. The sequence goes on along the minus strand of NW_022589733.1, from coordinate 14,273,057 downwards.
TCTATCATCCTGATGTTATTATATCATGGTTTATCTCCATACCTGCACGTAGAATGTTGAGGTAGTACATTCTCAAGTTGCTCATTGGAATCATCTAGCAATCTCCTAAAATGCAGATTCTATGGCCCTAGCTCAGGCATAATAAACCAGAATCTCTAAAAAATAAGAGCCTGGAATGTATATCTTAATACTTACCAAAAAAATCTAGTGGCATTTAGAAGTTAGAGAGCATGTTCACTTGCATCACCTTACCTGATCTTTTCTTTGTGGGAAGGAGCATAGCAAAATTTTAGAAAGTTGAGGTGAATTTTGCAAGGGAAATCATATGGGACTAAACCTTCAGATCACCTACCCACAGGCTCAATACTCTCCATTCTTTTGCCAGGGCAATGGCTTGAAGAAAGGCCACCTGATGGAGAATCATGATGCTAGGCAAGATTTACATAGAGGTGTAGTTGTTGTTGCTTGGTGGTGCACCCTGGGAGGCTCTGTTGATAATATTTGTGAAGCTGCATTTGGGGTGAGATAGAGTGTGATGTTTTGTATCTGACATGCAGGTGGAAGGATTGCTTCATGGCTCACATGCTTAGTGTTTACAAACTGTAACATGCACATTCATCCTCCCAATTTCTTCCAGTTGATCAGCATCTTCTAATTTCTGCTTTCTTCTGTATCTTATCATAGTCTACCCCTTCAAGGCACTTCTCCACCAAATGCTTATTTATCTCAGGCTGGTGTCCTTTTGTAGTATTCTCATAGATCAAACTGAGTATCAGTTTACTCTGTATCTACATCTGGCATTTTAAAGGAAATCAGACTAACATGTTATATAGCTCCACTAGAAACTTATAGTATTGATCTTCCTTTCTATACAAACAAATCAAGCAGAAGAACTTTTCATAACTTTTGTATGTAAGTGTGGAAATTATTTTAGATATTTTATTTTTTTCCCTACAATCATATAATTGCAGTATTCCTTCAAATATTCTTTCCTTTAGAATACAGTTTCTATAACTGAACCAACTTCAATTTGATCTCTTAGACTTTTGCTAAGAATCCAGAGGTGAATGCATCTGTGTGACATTGACATTGAGGGATATACACATTCATGCAAATACAAACACATGCACATATAAACATATATCTAAAAAAAAAAAAAAAAAGTAATAGCAATTGTCCTCCTAGCTCAATTTGTACCTTTGTGAGACAGGATGATGCCATATGGGACATAAATATTTTAGACAGGTGGATATCTTATTTCAAATAGAGGCTCTGAGCCTAATTCTAGTGTTTGTCTTTGTGGAAATCATCATAAATATGTGCACGTAAACACTCAAATGTATCACAATAATTCTGTGGGGTGAATATATTATCTACATGTTCTAAATGACAAAAAAAAAAAAAATGCCAAGATTGAGTAATATGTTCAAGGTTACATATCTAGCAAGTGCTAGATATGATTGGAATTCAAGCTGAAGTTTTTCATACCCAAAGTTTATGATTTTCTCACTATACACGATACAGAACTGAAAAAGATATATTTAAAGTCAAAGAGCTTGAAAAAAAAGGCAAAGAAATCCTTTATGTTAAGGTGATTTTGCAGCTGTGTGAGCCCTCAGTTTTTACCAACACTAGCATTCCAGCCCACTTTGTTTATGTTGATGTCCTCAGGGAAGTGATGGGATTTTCTGGGTGTCCTACTGTAAGAATGTGCTATTTTGTATATGGAAAAATGGTTATCGAAAAGAAAGAAGAGAAAGGGAAAAAAGATACTCTGTTGTATGTGCAAAACTAAGGGCAGTCTTTATAGTGGGAGCTAATTGATCAGAGTAGTTAGCATATGTATTTGATTTGAGCTTTTTAATGACATTTTATTCACCATTCATTTGTTCACTGTATTTTGCATGTTAGACGTTATCACTATAGAATCTCATTTAATCCCATTAATAAATTCAACAAAGGAGGAAGGAGGGAAAGTAAGGGAAGAGGAGAAAGAAGGATGGAGAGAAGCAAGATAATATATGAGTTTTCTTATATTATGATACCTTGAGGCAGAAAAACAAAGAACCCAAAATTTGATTTCAAATAGATGCCTTACTTAAGAAAACTTAACAGTGAGAATCACCCACCTTCCCTTGAATTTGCAAAATGATATTTAGCAGTCTCTCTCAGGTAACCTCAGAGAGACACTGGCATTCCAGGTAGCTATAATTGGTCTGTGCTTAAAAGCAACTAAAAACAGTAAACCCAGGAGAAACAAGATACACTGCTGAGTGACCTTGGAGAGGGTTGCCTTCAGCACCAGGTTGGGGACAGTCGCATCATTATAAGGGACTGGGAGCACTAGCCTTTTGGAATAATCAGGCTTTGGAGGACATTTTCACAGGGGGCAACTCCTGGGTGCCAGTCTCTGACTCACACGTATGGCACCAAGTGCATTTGATTATGGGACAACAAGTGAGATCTACCTTGAGGTGTATCAGCATTCCAGTTGGAGGTATTAAAATTCTTGATGAGGTAAAGCAGTGTATTAAGAGCTTTGCCACTTACAGCCTCATAGCAGCTGAGAATCCACAACTATTCCTGCCCCCTCTCATTTCATGTGAGACATTACATGACACTGCTCTTCCCAGTTCAGCTGTGAAGTCATTAATTTTATGTTTGAAATAGCAAAATAAATAAATAAATAAATGCACATTTTCTTAGCTTTTGAGATGTCAAGTGCGTTTCACAGAACCCTGAAAGAAAAGTTCACATGTTTTTCTTTGAAGATTTAAGATGATCTGAAAAGGATGACTGACTGGCATTGTTCCATGACTATATCAATTATAGGAAGTCTTCTATGTGGCATGGTCTTGAATCAATCAAAGTAATCAAGACTTTTGTAAGAAGTTCCCACTTCAGTAAAAGTCAAAAAGTAACCCACAATAATGCCATGGACAAAAAAGTATAATTCTATCAAAAGGAACATAATCAGATTGATAAAATCCCATTCTTATACAAAACTTTTCCTAAATACGTATGCCTTAACAAGAGCAATGACGATGATAATTGTATTTATAAGGGATCATTTTGTTAAGACATTATGTTAAATTCTTTGCATGTTTTAGCTTACTTAATCTTTACAACCATCTTCAAGTAGATGTTATAATCATACCTATCACTTAAATGACGCCTTTGGGGCTTAGGGAGATTAAGTAGTTTTCCTATGATCGCACCGTTAATAAAAGACAAGTCTAAGAATAGAACAAAGCTTCATTTGGCAGACTACAGACCCTGTTTTTTTTTTAAGCATTACTTATGTATTATTTATTATTTAATAACTTTGCGTGAGGAAATAAATGTATTTTCCTAAAACACAATATTAAATCTATTATCTCTAGTGTTTTGGTCATCTGGAATACCATCATTGCTTTTCACTGTGGTATTCTTTCCTTATAACACATACAGAGTTTTCTATTATTTTATTTTGTTTTAGAGAGAGAAGGGGGTGCCTGGGTAGCTCAGTCAGTTAAGCTTCCGACTCACGATCTCAGGGTCATGAGATAGAGCTCAGTGCTCAGCAGGAAGTCTGCTTGAGATTTTCTCGCTCCCTCTGCCTCTCCCCCGTGTGGGTGTGTATACCTGTGCTCTCTTTCTCGTAAATCTTAAAAATAAAAGGAGAGAGAGAGAAATTACGAATGAGCAGAGGGAGCGGGAAAGAGAATCTTAAGTTGGCTCTGTGCTGGGCATGGAACCCAAGGTGGGGCTCAATCCCAGGACCCTGAGATCATGACCTCAGCCGAAATCAAGAGTGGACGCTTAACACACAGCCAGCCAGGTGCCCCTACAGAGTTTTATTTTAAATAACTGGAGTTTGAGTATTCCCATGGTGCACATAAGCAGTACCTTCATCTGGTTCATAGTGAGGTTATAGAATTCAGATTCAGGGGGCGCCTGGGTGGCTCAGTTGGTTGAGCGACTGCCTTCGGCTCAGGTCATGATCCTGGAGTCCCGGGATCGAGTCCCGCATCGGGCTCCCTGCTCGGCGGGGAGTCTGCTTCGTCCTCTGACCCTAACCCCTCTCATGTGTTCTCTCTCTCTCAAATAAATGAATAAAATCTTTAATAAAAAAAAAAAAAAAAAAAAAAAGAATTCAGATTCAGGAATTGAAGGAACAGATAGAAACTATATCAGAATTTGTTTGTTTTATAAATATACTAGTTACATTTTTCAATGTGAGTATAGTTATCCCAGTTACAAATGAAACAAACCAGATATTTCTGATCCCAGTATTCCCCCCATAACCATCTGCACTTCAGAAGCAAGAGTTGGAACTAAAGATTACATGTTGGTTTTCAATAAGTGATTCAAATTATAATTTAGTAGCTGGCAAAAGGAAGGGAAGGGTCTTCCACAATAGATTTTAAATCCTAAAGCACTACACTACATCTTTCAGGTAATTTGGGAATGAGGCTACAGATAAACTAAATGCTCTCCATCTTGTTAGTGAATTGTATGTGCTAAACCACAAGGGAAACTCAAGAATTGCTGGATAGAAAGAGAAGTATGGGGGCGCCTGGGTGGCTCAGTCATTAAGCGTCTGCCTTCGGCTCAGGTCATGATCCCAGGGTCCTGGGATCGAGCCCCGCATCGGGCTCCCTGCTGCACGGGAAGCCTGCTTCTCCCTCTCCCACTCCCCCTGCTTGTGTTCCCTCTCTCACTGTGTCTCTCTCTGTCAAATAAATAAATAAAATCTTAAAAAAAAAAAAAAAAAAGAGAGGTATGTTAACAATTGAAAAGAACAGGAAAACTATGGTAGAGCAGTAATATAAAAGTCTGTAGGAAAACCTTCAAGAGGTATATATCAGAATCAAAACCAACCAAAACAAACAAACAAACAAAAAACAAGCTCAGCTCCCTCTAGACCAAATACCGCTTCAGTCAGCGGACTTTGCTGGGAATTCCCAGTTCTGATGGCGAATGCAATGAGGCGGCTTTGCTGAATGATTTCCTCTGCACGCAGACACTTTTAGACTGCTATCCAGGGTCCAGATGTCAAAAAAAGGGGCTGATCAGAGGAGAAATTCATTGTTTGTTTTACTGTAACTTCTGCCTCCTGTCAGTGAAAAGGAAAACATTCTCTTTTTTTGTGCTAAAGATCGGGGGATTTCAAAAGTAAATGAGGTTGTAACATAAATATCACCATTTTTTTTTTGAATCACAGTAACAATTGTCAGTGAGGAAAAGCCAGCCAGACATATCATAAAGCTAATTAAAATTATGTCAGGAGATAAACTAATTAGGACACCAGTGTACAGAGATATGTCATTGTGTCATTCTAGAAAAAAAGAAAGAAAACATTGAAATTCTCAAAAAAAAAGTTAAATGAAATAGAGAATTTCATACAATAGCAGGAAAGCAAATTAATTACTGCTTCACTCAACACTGACAGAGCATAATAGAAATAAGAACCTCTAGAGATGTGTTTAAAGATAAAAACTTGTTTTTTTAGCTAGCAGCTGTTTGTCTCATCCTGATTTCCTCTCACTTTGTCAAAGTGACTCCTCATTCTCTCCACGCACCTGAAGGAAATCACTTAAAGTCTCAGGAATATGTAAGAGGGGGAAGCCTCACCAAGCAAGTGAAATCCTGACAGTGGGTATACCTTTAAAGGTCTGAGTCTGTAAAATTATGAGATGCATTTGCATGAGGTGCTGACAAGCTTCCCTGTGAGGGGAGAAAACACAAGAAAGATTACAGCTCTTCAATTTCTGAAATCCATTTTTGTACACGAGCTGCTGGTCATGTCTTTGCAAATTTCTCGAGCTGCATCCCATAAAACAACAAAATCGGGCACTGTCAGCAGAAAAAGAGCATTTTGAATGCATCAGTCAGAAAACAAGCACATTTGAAAAACAGACTTAAGAAAAGGTCAAACAGGAGGTTCTAGAAACCCACTAAAAGCTCTCACGTGAATGCCTGTATCTGTCTATTTGGAAACTAATATACTGCTGACTACCACAAACTTTCATTTCACATGATTCATGCTCATTTCATCTCCCATAGCAAAACTTAATTAAATATTTCTACATCTGGCTTCTTGATATGCTTTTGAAACTTTTGAAATAATTCCCTTAAGCTTTGAGAACTCCTGAAAAATAGACTTATGAGTACAAAGAACTCTGCTAGAAGTCACCATGGTTAATTACAATAAAACAATCTTTGTGATTGGTATCATGTATAAAGTTAATTGTCTCATTAACCTTAGCCATTATAATCTAGTCCCAGTATAAATGAGAGTCAAAAAAAAAGGGCTAGGGATGAAATATAAATAATGACATCAAAATAGTGTATATTCCTCCATTATGATCTTTCAGATTTAAATGCATCTCTCCTTGGGCTAATAACTAATAAGTGCTATAATGTCAAGATGATAGATTGATAGAAAACTAGCCATGCTGTGTTAGTGGCATCTTACGATATCTTAGCGCATTTCAGATTTACTATCTTTACTTCTCTTTGACATTTTTATCTCTAGACAAAAGAAATTAAATAATTACTTGAAATGGAAGAAACAGGGGTGCCTGGGTGGCTCAGTCGTTAAGCGTCTGCCTTCGGCTCAGGTCATGATCCCGGGGTCCTGGGATCAAGCCCCACATCGGCCTCCCTGCTCAGCGGGGAGCCTGCTCCTCCCTCTCCCATTCCCCCTGCTTGTGTTCCCTCTCTCGCTGTGTCTCTCTCTGTCAAATAAATAAATAAAATCTTTAAAAAATTTTTTTAAAAAAAGAAATGGAAGAAACAAGTCCTTTCAATCTTCCCTAGATCTCTTGAGGTAGATAATGGAGAGCATATGCAAACTTCTACTGGCCACTGTGTTCATAGGGCTAGAGCAAGGAAGAATCTAAGTTTCTAGCTTGGTGGCTGAAACACATGAGATAGTGGCAGGTTTTGACCAGCATTAAGGAAATAGCATCAGGTGTGAGCAATGGATCATTCATTGTTCTAACAGAAGCTGAAAATCTGAACTCTAGGGGCTTAAAGATAATAAAGATGATTAACCAGATCCTGAAGTCACCTAGAAGTAAATTATTATTTAGTCATAGCTTGACTCAGATATTGCTAACTAAATGTATTCCTGAATTCCTCTCTGTGTTGCGTTTTACTGACCCAGATATTATGTATCAAAATAAAACAATAAAATCTAAAATTGTTAACATCTACCATTGAGTGAATACTTACCATATTAGTAAGCATTGAATGAATATTTACCTATATTTGGTAAGTACTGAATTTACTTTTTTATTCCTCTTTAACCTTCATAGTACCCTATTTAGTCATTAATTGTCCAATTGTCTCCATTTTACGAGAAATACTGGGACTGAAGTGCCCAATATGGTTTGGTATCCTCAAGTAAGGAAACATACTGGCCATCTGTATCACTCTGACTGCCTGGGGCGAAAAAAAAAAAAAAAAAAGACTGTAATGTGATACTCATGTGTGAAATCTTTTAGCCCTACAAACTAGTAGTGTATGACCTGGTACACTAGAAAACACGGACAATAAATGTACTGGTCTCTGCCCAATAAAACGTACACAGTTGCCTTAGGGGATAAATAAGGACGTGTACAGGGAGAATTTAGGAGACGTTACAAGACTTGGGAACCTGAGAGATTCTCTTTTCTATAGACACAGTAGGCCGTCAGAAGTTAGTTTTGTTTAGGTTTCAGTTTATGTTTATTTAATTTGTAGATTTTTGGTCATATGCTCTACCTAAAGAGGATAGTATGGAAGAGTATGGGCAAGTTCCATGTAAGAAGCTTTTATTAATAGTCATAACCTTACAGTATAGTCTCAAAAAAGGCAGTTCCACATACTTTATACAGCAATATAAAAAATACATTTGAAAGTCTTAATGGAAAATAAACTGTAATCGTTTCATAGTTAAAACAGAATCATTTTCTATATTGTTTCTCAGTATCCAAACTCTACTGTTTTCCTAAAGAAGTGAGAAAAAATATCTAAGGAATCTGGGCTGGGTAAAAAGATAAAATGATAAAAAGCCTCAGTAACAGAATGAAGCCTTCAGGCAAGGATGAGGGGCCAGATTTAAAGGGCTGCTTTTTCTCAGAGTTCATCCAGTGGGGTTGGGCACAGAACCTTTTAGAATAAAGGTACTTGATGAATAAGGCCGCAATTGCTATGGAGATTGATTCTAAAATATGGCAATTACTCTTCAGGTTGTTAAAGAAGTGGATGGGGAAAACTGCGCTGCTCTCCTGTTACATTCTGATACTCTCCCCTGCTCCTTTTCTCAGGTCTTGGCCACTCTTGATCCCTATTCCCTTCTCTCACACAGAATATTCTTTTTGTGTCCTGCTAATTTTCTTTACTTACTCTCTTTGATTATTAACATATGAAATTTACCTTAGATGAACTTGTGAGTTCTGAACAGGAAACAGTCCAGAAAATACATTGATGCAGAAAGAATTAGTTGTCTAAAGGGCTAACCCACATCTCATCCAATATGCTAAAAGAGGATGCCTGGTAGTGAATCCCTTTGTGGAGAATTCGCGAAAGCTTTCAGGGAACAGGACCACGGGCTTGTAGAACAGGGAGCATTTTCCAGGTGATGAGGGAGCTGAAGGCTAGCTGAAGACAAAGCATAAGCTGACACCCTGCAACCTCCCCTGACCCCCACCGCTGGGTGGGACATGTGACATTCTTCCAGGAATCTCCCAACTATCTTAATGTCAATGCCTTGCTAGAGGGGTAAACAACCTTAACTTGACAATGGGAAGGGCTTCATTATCTGGTAGGTCCTCTTTAGCATATGAAAGTTCTTTTGAAACCTCCCTTTTCCTTACTTCCCCCAACTACCAAGTAGAGTATATAATCAGCCACTCCTCAAGACCCCTGGGCAGCCGCTCTTTCTGCCCACGGATCCTGTCCCAGTGCTTTAATAAATCACCATTTTGCACCAAAGACGTCTCAAGAATTCTTTCTTAGTCCTTAGCTCCGGACTTCACCCCACCGAACCTCATCTATATTCCAAAACCCCATCACAGGGAAACCAGTATTTCTACTTTCCAGCCATGGGCTTTTGGCTGGTTTTTCTTTAAAATTTAAACTTAATAGAAAGCAATCTTAGAAAGAATTACATAGTTTTGTTTCCTATCTATCATCTATCTATCTTCTATCTATCCATCCATCCATCCATCCCTTTTTTTCCCCTATGTCAGGGCTTGTGATTACAACTTAAAATTATTAAAAGTAGCATACAGTAAAAGGGTAGTAATTGAAAACAAAATTCAATTCCTTTTTTTTTTTTTTTTTTTAAGATTTTATTTATTTATTTGAGACAGAGAGAATGAGAGAGACAGAGCACATGAGAGGGGGGAGGGTCAGAGGGAGAAGCAGGCTCCCCGCCGAGCAGGGAGCCCGATGCGGGACTCGATCCAGGGACTCCAGGATCATGACCTGAGCCGAAGGCAGTCGCTTAACCAACTGAGCCACCCAGGCGCCCCAAAATTCAATTCCTTAGATATCCATTAGCAAACAAAAAGAAAGGAAAGCATACCTCCTGGAGGCTGAAATTTGAATATAAAATTAAACAACTAAAGTGCCTTCCCGGTTCTCTCTCACAGGAATTGCATGGTTTAATTTTTCTTTGTGTGTGCACATGGGTGTGTGAGCTCCTTTCCTGTGTGTTTGTCTTCTCCCTAAATAAAAAGTTTAATATGCTTACAAATAATTTCTTCTGCAACACCATGTTGGCTAGCATGTGTCTTTGGGTTACTGTGGCCCTGACTCTTACCCACCCCAATAGATAATTCACTTCAGAGACAATACTGCCTAAATGCAGACCCTATTTCTCTTATTTTCGTTATTAAGTGAAATCCACTGACTCACTAGCCAGTTAGGTGGGCTGGTGCCCATCTTTGAGCCAATCAGTGTTTGCCAGTGGGTCAAGTTATAAAAATATGATAATCTGGGCCTACCCTTTTAGCAGTTGCAGTGGGCATAGTATATCTCAGAGAAGCTAGTAACAAACGGGTAAAGTAGGCATTGAATTATATGTCTATTGATGTAGGAAAGACGTTATTAGGGTTCGAAGCCGTCGGCCAAGAAAGAATTCTTGAGATGTCTTTAGTGCAAAATGGTGGTTTTATTAAAGCACAGGTACAGGACCCAAGGGCAGAAAGAACTCATGAGGTCATGAGGAGTGGCCCATTATATACTTTCAAATTGGGAGGGGGTTAGGGATAGCATAAGTCTCTAAGGAATTTTGGAAGCAAGGTTTCCAGGACCTTGAGGGGGCTAACAATTGTTGGGAAAAGGTCATTTATTACCATCTAATAAAACCTTAGTCATGAGACCCTTCAGGTGTATATCAGTGGGCCATATGGTTGGGGGATGATTGCCAACACGTATCTTGGGGGGGGGGATTAGAGATAAAGGAAATTTCTAAAGGAATTTTTATACATTAAAGTAGACTTACAGAATCCTGGTGGGGGTCGGGGGCAGTCAGGCTAGGATTGCCTGTTGCCCTTAGCAAAGTATTAACATTGAGGCAGTTGAGTCCCTAGAGGAAGGTCCCTCTGCCTGCTTCAGGGACTTGTCAGTGGGCTGTAGGTGGTAAGGAGATTTAATAGTTTTTCTTCTGCCTTTGTTTCCCACATTGTCTATGGTATATTTTGAATTGCATTCATGTATGCATGTGATCAACAAAGATATATTCCAAATATCAAAAACTATAGAATTGTCTAGATGTTTAGAATGATTGATTGCACATTTGTTAAATTTCCCTATTGTGAAGAGTTTCTCATACCTGTGCTGTGAAACATTATTAAATAAGCCAATAACTAGCCAAAATATCTCATTATTAACTGCAAAACATCCCAAATACTCCATATGAATAGATGAAAAGAGAAAAAAAAAAAAAAAAAAGACTAATGGGGAAACAAACATATTAGATATCAAGCAGATTCCAAATACATAATGTATAATTAAATTTTTGCAGTGATATTCAAGTGAATTGGTATATTAATATTGTTATGCTTATTAAAAATAACAAGAAAATAAATGATAATGAAACATAAATACTCAAATTACCAAACCAGCATTACACAGATTTAGGAAATGATTTTAATAAAAAGTTGGCATTAATAATTATTTATGGTGTGTAACTAATTTATGTACAATACAGATATGTGCTTGCTTACTTATTGCTTTCAGTATTTTATGATTTGGTGAAAGCATATGTAGGAAAACAACCATTGAAGTATACCTTTTATACTTTATTTGTTAGGAATACTAAACTCTAGTCATTTGGTATGTTTCAAAGCATATTGATTTTAATTTGGAAAATACCATGAGTAAAATTCTTAAAGTTCTACAAAATGTCTTGAACATTTAGTCAAAAATGGCAGTAAATAGACAGTTGTCCAGGTAACTAAATTGCACGCATACAACATATACACTCACACATACATATATACATACAAAAACACACAATATTATTATGAAGCATGCCACAAATTCTCTATTGCATTAAATGAGATGGAATAGCAAATGTGATATATAATACCAGAACTCTATTAGGAATTCTTTAATCTGAAATTTATTTGAAACCTATCCTTCTAAGTAATCAACATGGTAATTATTTTAGGAATCCAACTTTTTTTTTTTTTTTGATAATTATCTTTAGAAAGACTGACACTTAAAATAAATGGATAGTATCAGCCATATAAATGCTTACAGTATATTATTATACTTTAAAATTTTATTCATGACAGTTTTGTACAACCCAGTTGCTTATAATTTGCTGTAATTGCTCCTCAAATAGAGCATTAAGTTTTATGGCTTCATATTTTCCTTGACTAAAAGGCTTTATTACCATAACAATGCACAGAAAATGAAGATATTGATACCCATAACCTCTAAGTAATTTTGCTTATTATTTAATGTACGGATATGCAGCTTAATTCTAAATGAATCAGAAAGTGCCAAGGAGTTTTGTTTTGTTTTGTTTTCTCCTCCTAACATTATTTCTGTCCTAATGGTCTTAGCACTCTTAAAGAGTGGAAACATTCTATTTTATTATGCATTTTTGTGTATAACAAGGAAGAGGTCTCTGTTAATACCTGAAATAAAAAGAACAGTGTTCTAATTTAAACCTTGGTTTCTTATTTTTCCACAGACTAATGCCCTTTGTGGGAGCATAGAAATTTATAGCCAAGCTCAGATCTATTAGGATCAAGACATAAAAGGAAAAAAAATGGTCTTTAGTGCAGAGGGAAATAACCTTTTACAATATTAATAAAGGCTCTCTATACTTACTATATTTCTTTGACCTATAATGTCAGAAATATAGATTACACCCTTAAATCATGCACTTCTAGCTTCATACCAAATTTGCACCATTCAGCTTTATCACAAATGTGTCCAGATTTTTACAACATCTGGCACATTTATAGCAATTAGTTCTGGGCAGGCTGTAGTGCCGCCAGTCTCAATTGCACAGTCCAAGAACATACACAAATTATGATTAGTAATGATTTATTCAATGATGAAGTAATTCATCTTAGTCAGTTAAAGCCTACAACTGTTAAGAGTTGACAGTTGTGATTTGTGCTGTGGTTTTCTTTGATATCATCGAGTTCTTTCTAAATGTTGAACCAAATGGATACAAAAAGTGAAAAGCAGTTGAAATAAATAAAATACTATGCCATAGTAAAACGTTCTTTATCCTCATAGGATAAAATGATGAAATTGCACCAATTATACCAAACTTTTTTTACAAAATAGATGAGTAAAGCACAGTGTTTGTAATACTCTGTGAGATTGTGTAAATTTTAATTAATTCAGTTTTATCACCAATTGGCTAAAAGCCTTCTGTCATTTATAAAGAGTGTCATATATAAAAACCTCATAAAAGATTTGAATTATGATTAACAATGGTGATTTTTCGAAGCACTGAACTATGATTCATGGTATTTGTCTGTCCCCCATGTTGGAATTTCTTTCTCCTTTTTCTGCACCTATTTATACTCTGTTTATGATGAAGTTATACAAGGTGCCTTCCCTAGTAACTTATTTAGTGAAGTTTTGCTCTGATCCCAGAAATCGGAATTAATTGCATTTATCTTGGTCTAACTATTACTATTTCATTTATTGATGATAGTGCAGCATTATTAATTAAGTGTCCAATCCAGTGTATGCTGTATTCCTCATAACGTAGACTATGGTATGGGGTACTTAGTAGGTACTTCAAAATTTTTTGCTGCTCTATTCTGGAAAAGACATGAGTGCTATGGCTCATTTTAGCACATCTTCGGAAGAGTAAGTATTTTTTATGAAACCATGGTAATAAAATTTGCAGTATGATCTCAGTCTTAAAAATCTCTGTAGATGTCCAATAAAAAACCTGTACTCCTCCTCCATCTTGCTTGTCGGCAGGGACATGAGACTGATTATCACCAACAGAGGGAGATTTGTCTTCTCAATTCTCTCTTTCCACTTGCAGAGGACCTATCACTGAATCATAGCCCTGGGAGACAGCTGAACTACTAGGTCCTAGGTCATCATGAATCATGAATTCTGTCCTGGAAGAGAACACTCACTGATCATTAATACCCATTTTGACTTTACGTGGATGAGAAATCATCTTACATTGTGTTAAGCTACTGAGATTTGAGAGTTTTTCTTTTTGAAAAACTTTTATTAATTCCCCTAAATAGGGATCATCATTCTTATTTTTATCTTTAATTGGATTGCTTTTATTATTTTTGTAGTCCTAAATGGGCCTCTATTATTTTTTTCATGGTTAAGGTTTTCACTTTATGTATTACTTTGTTATAGTAAAATAAAATAAAACATATCCTGATGGAAGTCACCTTCCATGTGTAGGTAGAAAGGCATTTTTCATGTCGGTACACTTCTAGCTTGTGGAGACTTTGATAATCAACCTGATCTTAATGAAATCGCACTGTTATTTTGGACTTTGGTCTAAGTCTGAACTGTTTTGGGATGGTTCCAGATCATCTTCATTGCTCTAGTACTGACCTACAAACTCTCACTACATCTATTTAGTTCTCAGGGACAAATTCATTATCCGTATTCTTTCTTTCCATTATTTTTTCTCCAGCTTTATTGAAGTATACTTGACAAATAAAATTGTATTTATATTAAGGTGTACAACATGATGATTTAATATATACATACACATTGTGAGGTGAATACCAAAATCAAGTGTATTAGTAAATTCATCACTTCACATAGTTAGCATTTTTGTATGTGTGAGAACACTTAAGATCTACTCTCTTAGCAAATTTCAGGGATACTGAACAGTATTACAAAATATAATCACCATACTGAACATTAGATCCTCAGAATTTATCTGTCTTGTAACTGAAAGTTTGTACCCTTTGGCAAACATCTCCCCATTTCTCCTACCCCTCAGCACTTGAAAATCACTAAATTACTGTTATAGTCTGCTTCTTTGGATTTACCTTTTTAAATGTCTACATAGAAATGAGGTCATCTTGGATTTATCTTTGTGGTCTGCTTTATTTCACTTAGCATAATGTCCCCCGGGTTAATCTATATTACTGTAAATGGCAGGATTTTCTTCCTTTTTATGACTAAATGATACTCCATTGTACCACATATACCATATTTCCTTTTTCCATTCACCCATTGATGGACACTTAGGTTGTTTCCATATCTTGGCTATTGTGGATAGTGCTACAATGAATGTGAGAGTACAGATATCTTTTGAAATACTGATTTCAGTTTCTTCGGATATAGGCTCATAAGGGGGATTCCTGTATCATATGGTAATTCTATTTTTAATTTCTTGAGGAAACTTCATAATGCCCTCCATAATAGCTGTACCAATTTGCCTACATCCCAACAATGTACAAGGATGACCTTTTCTCTACACCCTTGCCAACGCTTGTTTTGATAATAGCCATTCTAACAGATGTGAAGTGATATCTCATTGTATTGATTGACATTTTTCTCATGATTAGTGATGTTAAACATCTTTTCATAGACCTATTTGCCTTTTGTATATCTTCTTTAGAAGAAATATCTATGAAGGTCTTTTGTCCATTTTTAAAATTTGGATCATTTTTTAGAGGAATTTTATATTCTCAACAATATGAAGGAAAGGTACAGATATTTTCCATATACTGTCTGTCCCCTACACATAGTCTTCCTCAACACCCTCCAGCAGACTGATGCATTGTTGCAATTGATGAACCTACACTGACATATCATAAACACCCAAGAATAGTTTACATAATGGTTCACTCTTTGGCTTGTGTATTAATCATTACGGTATCATACACACTATCTTCACTGTTCAGCCTATCCCCCCCGCCCCAAACTCTGGCAAACACTGAACTTTTTTATTGTCTCCATGGTTTTGCCTTTTGTAGAATGTCCTATGATTGGAATCAGTATGTAGCATTTTCAGATTGGCTTCTGTCACTTAGTAATATGCATTTAAGTTTCCTCCATGTCTTTTTATGGCTTGATAGCTCATTTCTTTTTAGTACTGAATAATATTCCATTATATGGAAGTACCACAATTTATCCATTCACCTACTGAAGGACATTTTGGTTGCTTCCAAGTTTTGGAAATTACAAATAAAACAGCTATAAACATCATGTGCAGGGTTTTTTTAGGGACAGTTTTCAACTCCTATGGGTAAATAGAAAGGAGCATGTTTTCTGGGTCATAAGAATCTGTTTGGTTTTGTAAGAAATTGCCAAACTGTCTTCCAGAGTGACTGTACCATTTTGCATTCCTGCCAGCAATGAATGAGAATTCCATTACTGTTGTCAACATCCTCAACAGCACTTGGCATTCTCATTGTTCTGGCTTTTAGCCATTTTAACAGCTGTGCAATTGCAACTTGTTTTAACTTGTTTTTCCCTAATGACATATGGTGTGGACTGTCTTTTCATATGCTTAATGTCATCTATATATCTTCTTTGGTAAGGTCTGTGTTCAGATCTTTGGCCCATTTTTAAGCATGTTTATTTTTATTGTTTCAATTTAAGTGTTCTTTGTTTTGAATAACAGTTCTTTATCAGATATGTATTTTACAGATATTTTCTCCCAGTCTGTGGCTTGTCTTCTGATTCTCTTACATTATCTTTTGCAGGGCAGATGTTTTTAATTTTAATGAAATTCAGCATATCAGTTATTTCTTTCATGCATTGTACCTTTGCTGTTGTATCCAAAAAGTCATTATCATGCTCAAAGTTGAGGTCTTTCCCCTATGTTGTCTTCTAGGAATTTTATAGATTTATGTTTTACATTTAGGTCTGTGATCCATTTTGAGTTAATTTTTGTGACAGGTATAAGGTCTGTGTCTCAATTTACTTTTTTTGTACATGAATGGCCAGTTGTTCCAGCAATATTTGTTGAAAAGACTCTTCCATTTTATTGGCTTTGCTTCCCTGTCCAAGATCAGTTCACTGTATTTATGTGGGTCTACTTCTGGGCTCTCTAATCTATTCCATTAATCTATTTGTTTGTTTTTTCACCAGTAAAACACTGTTTTGATTACTATGGCTTTAGAATAAGTATTCAAGTCAAATAGTGTCAGTCTTCCTACTTTGTTGTTCTACTTCAGTATTATGTTAGCTATTCTGGGTCTTTTGCCTCTCCATATAAACCTTAGAAACAGTTTGTTGATATCCACAAAATTACTTGCTTGGATTTTGATTTGGATTACATTGAATCTATAGATCAAGTTAGAAAGATCAGAGATCTGGACAATATTGAATCTTCTTATCTGTGAACATAGAATATATCTCTCTTTATTTAGTTCTTCTTTGATTTCATTTATCAGAGTTTTATAGTTCCTTCATATAGATCTTTTGCATATTTGGTTAGGTTTATATCTAAGCATTTCATTTTGTTTTTCATGCTAATATAAGTGAATTGTGTTTTCAATTTGAAATTCCACTTAATCATTATAGGAAAACAGTTGACTACTGTATATTAACCTTGTATCTCACAACTTGCTATAATTGCTTTTAATTACAGGAGGGGCTTTTTGGTCAATTCTTGGGATTTTCTACACGTATGATCAGATAATGTTATCTGTAAACGAAGAGTTTTTATTTTTCTTCCTTTCCAATTTGCATACCTTTTCTTTCTTTCTTTCTTTCTTTCTTTCTTTCTTTCTTTCTTTCTTTCTTTCTTTCTTTCTTTCTTTCTTTTCTCTCTCTTTCTTTTTTTTTGTCTTGCATTAGCTGTAACTTCCAGTATCATCTTGAAAAGGAATCATAAGTGGGGACGTCCTTGCCTTGCATCTAATCTTAATGAGAAATCTTTAGATTTCTCACCATTAAGTGTGATATTATAAGATTTTTGTAGATATTCTTTATTACAGTCAGAAATTCCCCTATCTATTTCTAGTTTACTCAGAATTTTTATCACAAATGGGTGCTGGATTTTGTTAAATGCTTTTTTTCCCTATCTATTGATATGATCATGTGATTTTTCTGTTTTAGCCATTGGTGAGACGGTTTATATGAATTGATTTTGGAATGCTGAATGAGCTTTGCATACATTAGATAAATCTCATTTGTCTATAGTTTATAGTCCTTTTCATACATTGTTGGATTTGAATTATTAATATATTGTTGAGGATTCTTACATCTGTATTTAGGAGAGATATTGGTCTGTAGTTTTTTTGTGAAGTTTTTGTCTGGTTTTGGTGTTGGAGTAATACTGGCCTCATAGAATGATTTAAGAAGCATTCCCTCTGGGGGCGCCTGGGTGGTTCAGTTCGTTAAGTGTCCCACTCTTGGTTTCCACTCAGGTCATGATCTCATGAGTGGTGGGATGGAGCCCCACATCGAGCCCCACATCAATCCCAGCATCGGGCTCTGCACTCAGCAGGCAGTCTGCTGGAAATTCTCTCTCTCCCTCTTCCTCTGCCCCTCCCTCACTTGTACTCATCTGCTCTCTCTCTCTCTCCCTCTCTCACTCTCTCTCTCTCTCTTTCAAATAAATAAATAAATCTGAAGAAGAAGAAGAATTCCCTTTTTTTCTATTCCCCGAAAGATACTGTAGAGAATTGCTGTAATTTCTTAAATGTTTTGTAGAATTCACCAATGAACCCATCAGGGTCTGGTCCTTCTCTTTGGGAAGGTTATTAATGATCAGTTTGATTTATTTAATAGATATAGGCCTATTCACATAATTATTTCTTATTGTGTGAGTTTTGGCAGATTGTAACTTTCAAGAAATTGATCCATTTCATCTAAGTTACCATATTTGTGGGCATAAGTTGTTCATAGTATCCTTTGCCCTTTTTAAATTGGTTTATTGGTTTATTGATTCATTGATTTGCTATTAAGTTGAACAAATTCCTCATGTATTTTGGATATAACTCCTTATCAGATACATGGTTTGCAAATGTTTTCTGTCATTATGTAGGTGGTTTTTTCATTTTGTTGTTTTCTTTGATGTGCAGAAGCCTTTTAGTTTGATGTATTCCCACTTTTTTTTTTTTTTTTTTTTGCTTTTGCTGTCTGTGTTTTTAGTGTTATATCTAAAAATTCACTGCAAAAAACAATGTCAAGGAATGTTTTCCTACATTTTCTTCTAGCAGTTTTATAATTTTAGCTCTTAGATTTAAGTAATTCCAGGATACCTTTGGTTTATTATGCAAGATAAGGATCCAATTTCATACTTTTGCATATGGATGTCCAGTTTTTCCAACACCATTTATTGAAGAGACTGTCCTTTTCTTATTTGTTTATTTTTGGTGCCCCACCATATATATGTGTGGGTTTACCTCTGGGCTCACTGTTCTGTTCCATTGGACAATATACTGTTTTTATGACAATGTTATACTGTTTTGATTGCTATAATTTTTAATATAGTTTAAAAATAGTAAGTGTGATACCTATAGCTTTGTTATGACTTCTGAGATTTCTTTGGCTGTTTGGGGTCTTCTGTGGTTCCATAGAAAATTTAGGATTTTTTTTTTCTATTTCTGTACAAGATAACATTGCAAATTTGACAGAGATTATATTGAATCTGTAGCTCAGTTTGAGTAGTATAGATATTTTAGCAGTATTAATTCTTCCTATACATGAATAGGGTATCTTTCCATTTATTTGTGTCTTCTTCACTTTCCTTCATCCGTATCTTTTAATTTTCAGCATACAGATTTTTCACCTCTTTTAGTGAAATTTATTCCTGGGTATTTTATTGCTATCATAATGGAATTATTTTCCATTATGCATACGATAGCATAAGAGATGCTATTGTACATGGAATTATATTCTTAATTTTATTTTTGAATAGTTTGTTGTTAGTGCATAGAAATGCAAATGATTTCTGTTAGTTGATTTTGTATCCTACAGTTTTACTTAATTTATTTATTAAGTCTAACAGTTTTTTGGTTGCATCTTTAGGATTTTCTATATTTAAGATCATGCTATGTGCAAATTGAGACAATTTTATTTCTCCCTTTCCTATTTATATGTATTTTATTTTATTATTTTTTTTACTTTATTCATTTTTGTTCCTAATTGCTCTGGCTAAAATGTCCTATATTGTATTGAATAGAAGTGGTGAGTGAGGGCACCATTGACTTGTTTCTAATATTAGGAAAAGCTTTCCATTTTTCAGCACTGATGTCATCTGTGGGCTTCCTTTTATGGCCTTAATTATGTTGAGGTACATTCCTTCTATACCTAATTTGCTGAGAGTTTTATCTTGAAATGATGTTGAAGTTTATAAAATGTTTTTTTCTGTATCTATTAAGATAGTCATATGATTTTGTCTTTATTTTGTTAATGTGGTGTATCCCATTATTTGATTTATGTATGTTAAACCATCCTTGCATCTCAAGAACCAGTGCTACTTGAAAATGGTGTACGATCCTTTTAATGTGCTGTTAAATTAGATTTCCAAGAATTTGTTCAGAGTTTTTGCATCTGTGTTCATTGGGGATATTGGCCTATAATTTTCATTCTTGTAGTGTTCTTATCTGGCTTTGGCGTGAAGGTAATGCTGGCTTTGTAAAATCAGTTTGCAAGTGTTCCCTTCTTTTCCATTTTTTAAGGGAGTTTGAGAAGGATTAGGGTTAATTCTTTAAATGTCTGGCAGAATTCATCCATGAAGCCATCTGATTTGGGCTTTTTGGCAGGGAGGGGATAGTTTTTGATTACTGCTTCAATCTTCTTACTAGTAATTAGTTGGTTTGATTTTTTATTTCTTCGTGATTTGGTCAATAGATTTCTGGGAATATATCCATTGTTTCTGGATTATCCACTTTGTTGGCATATCATTGTTCAGAGTAGTTTCTTATGTTTCTTTGTGTTTCTGTGGTACCAGTTATAATATCTCCCTTTTATTTATAATTTTGTTATTTGAGCCCTCTCTCTTATCTTTGGTTTGTGTAGCTAAAGATTTGTCTATTTTGTTTATCTTTTCAAAAAGCCAGTTCTTATTTTTCATTGGTCTTACTGTCTTTTTATTCTCTATTTCTTTTACTTTGCTCTATTCTTTTTTTTTTTTTTTTTTTAAGATTTTATTTATTTATTTGACAGAGAGAGCAAGAGAGCACAAGCTGGGGGAACAGTAGGAGGGTGAGGGAGAAGCAGGCTCCCCACCAAGCAGGGAGCCCGATGCGGGGCTCGATCCCAGGACCCTGGGATCATGACCTGAGCCGAAGGCAGACGCTTAACCATCTGAGCCACCCAGGCACCCCTACTTTGCTCTATTCTTTATTATTTCCTTCCTTCTGTTAACTTTGGGCATAGTTTCTTCTTTTTCTAGTGCCTTGAGGTATGAAGTTAGTTACTTACTTCAGGTTTTTTGTTTTGTTTTATTTTTTGTTTTTAATGTAAGCATTTACTACAAAAAACTTCTCAGAACTGCTTTTGCCATATCACATAAGTTTTGGTATGTTATGACTCCATTTTCATTTGTCTCAAGATACTTTATGATTTCTTCTTTTACTCATTGGTCATTCAAGAGTGTGTTGTTTAGTTTCCATGTATTTGTGGATTTTCCAGTGTTCTTGCTGTTATTGATTCCTAGTTACAGGCCACATGGTCAAAAAAGATATTTGATATGATTTCAGTCTTCCTAAATTTGTTAAGACTTTTCTGTGGCCTAACATGTGATCTATCCTGGAGAATGTTCCATGTGCATTTGAGAAGAATGTGTATTTTCTTATTGTTGGATGGAATGTTCTATAAATGTCCATTAGGTCCATAAGTGGTTATAGTGTTTTTCAAGTTCACAGTTTCCATATTGAAGTTCTTTTTGGATTATCTATTTGTATTTGAAAGTGGGGTATTGAGGTCCTCTACTATTATTGTATTCTTGTCTATTAGTTCCTTTCATTATGTTAATATCTGATTTATATATAAATGTACCCCAATACTGGGTACACATGCAATTACAATTTCTATATACTCTGATGGAATGACTTTTTCATTATGTAGTGATCCAATTTGTTTCTTGTGGCAGATTTTGACTGAAAATTTGTTTTGTCTAAGTATAGCCACCACTGCTCTCCTTTGGCTACAATTTTCATAAAATATCTTTTTCTATCCCTTTACCTTTAGCTTATGGATATCCTTAAAGTGAAACTCTTGTAAGCAGCATAGTGTTATATCCTATTTTTTATCCATTCGGCCACTCTGTGTCTTTTAATGGAGTAATTTAATTTATATTTAATTTCATTATTAGTAGGTAAGGATTTGCTGTTGTCATTTTGTTAATTGTTTTCTCATTGTTTCATAGTTTATTTCCTCTTCTCTTGCTGTCTTCCTTTTGATTTGTTGTTTTGTTGTTGTGCTATACTTTGATTCCTTTCTCTTCACCTTTTGGTTCTACCAGTATTTTTTGTGACTATCATGATGCTTACTATAAAATATCAATAGTTATAAAACACTATTTTAAGCTGATAGCAATTTAACTTCAATTCCATACAAAAACTACCCTTTACTCCTCCTACTATGCTGTTGATGTCACACTTTACTATTGTGTATCTATTAACAAATTATTATAATTATAATTATTTTTTATTTTTAAAGATTCTGTTTATTTATTTGAGAGAGAGAGAGAGAGAGCGGGGGATGAGCAGAGGGAGAGGGACAAGCAGACTCTGCAGTGTGTACAGAGCCCAAAGTGGGGCTCAATCCCACAACCCTGAGATCATGGCCTGAGCTAAAATCAAGAGTCAGATGCTTGTCCGACTGAGCCACCCGGGTGCCCCAGCTATAGTTATTTTTAATACTCTTTTCCTTTAACTTTTATACAAGAGTTAAAAGTGATTTACATAACACCATTACAATATAGAGTATTCTGAATTTGACTACATATTTATCTTTACCTATGAGTTTTATACTTTTATATGTTTTCATGTTGTTATTTAGTGTCCTTTCATTTCAACCTGAAGAATTTCTTTAGTATTTCTTATAGATCAGGTCTACTGGTGACGAACTCCCTCAGCTTGTGTCTAGGGATGACTTTATTGCTCCTTCATTTCTAAAGAAGAGCTTTGCTGGGTATAGTGTTCTTGTTCGGCAGATGTTTTCATTTTTTCTCCAGTATTTAGAAAAAAAATATATTTCCACAAACACACTTTTATTTCTGTGGAGAGATGTGAATGGGAGACCTCCTGTTTTGCCGTCTTGCTGAAATATTCTTTTTGATTGCATTTATCTGGGTAATTGTGGTATTTCTTTATTTTATTTAATTTATATAGATATGATCACAAACTACTCTTGTGATGATGGGAAAAATAACTAACCTCACTCTGTAAGCACTGATTTTTTTTTTTTTTTTTTTTTTAAATCATCATGAGATGATTCTGCTTACACAAGAGTAACTTACTGTGTTTTTTTCTTAGTCGGTAATTTTTTGAGCTCCATCTTTGTAAGGCCAACAAAGGAAAATTCATAGATGAATTGATTTTCTTATCTTAACTAAAGGCAACAAGTGGAGAAATGTTTTTCAGGTTGAGTTGTTCTACTAAACCTATGGACCAAACATGATTGACATTTCCATCTTTCTGATAATTACATGGATGCAACAGGTAACTTAGTCTTTATAGACTTCAGCTCCTCAGAACTGCCCCCCTTCCACCTCTGACACTGTTCTAAAGAAAAGATTCACAACAGCCGTGTTTTCAGTTTCAAAGCGGAAAAACATTTTATTGATATTATAAAAATCTAATAGAAACAGAAAGAAGAAAAGGGAAATCTGCATACAGATGAGGGCAATAGTAAGCAGTAAAGGAGAGTAAGACAAAGTTACATCAAATTGGGCACTTATAACATCCAACCTCATTGGCTGGGGAAGCCTCATGGAGACAGCCAGGCTGGAGTCCTGATTGAGAGGGTTGGGCAGAGTGTCCTTCCTTCAGGTGAGACTTCCAAATGACCATCCCCATAAGAGTCATGTTTATAGGGCAAATGACGGGCTCTGAAGTTAAACATTTGATTGCCTATGTGCATATTGGAGCGAACTTCTTTCCTATGTTATCATGTCTTTACATCTTCAAGGAGCCTGGA
Source organism: Phoca vitulina (assembly GCF_004348235.1). Lineage (NCBI taxonomy): Eukaryota > Metazoa > Chordata > Mammalia > Carnivora > Phocidae > Phoca > Phoca vitulina. The sequence continues at coordinate 14,249,504 of NW_022589733.1, read as the reverse complement.
CCATATGTGCTTGCTTCCCCTCCCAGATTCCATTTTGGGGGGGCCAGCCTAGCCTGGAGCCAGAGGGGATGCAAGGTAAATTGTATGGCTCTTGGCGTCCAGACCAGAAGGGCCACTTCTGACCTGGAGGTCAGCTAATGTCAACTAACCCGGCTCCGGAGGTCACTTATGCAAGCACAGGTCTCACAAACAACATTCCTTAACCTGCCTATGTATGTGCAGGTCTGGGTAGTCAGTTATGTAGGACAAATCACAGAAACCTCCATCCATACAATACAAACATAAAAGAAAGTCCCCTTCTTCTTTTGGCCCTTATGTCTAGTAATATTCTTGGCCAGTTTTTAGATACCAAAAATATGGTGTACTTCTTTCTTTGTTCCTCTCTAGTCAATTTAAGCCCATAATGGTATTCAAATCAATCTCTCTCTCTCTCTCTCTCTCTCTCTCTCTCTCTCACAGACACACACACACACCTGGCACACCTTAATTCTGCCTTCTCCATGCAGATGTGTCACACATCCATCCCTTATAACTTATGAGTTTTCTTTTTTTTCCCCAAAATAATTATTTAATAATTGAACATCCCTATACACCTGGTCCCAAATCAAGGGATTCCATGACCTTATGGGACTTGGAGTTCACATTTGATCTTTTTTTTTTTTTTTTTATGTTCAGTTAGCCAACATATAGTAGTACATCATTTGTTTTTGATGTATTGTTCAATGATTCATTACTTTTAAGTATTCTTAAGTCAAAGATAGGATCACAAAAATTTCTTGCTAATTAAATACTTCATGGATTCTCCCCCATGAGACTATTAACTCCTATATTTTAGGGTCTGTTTCTTATCTAACTTTGATGCTTCTATGTCCAGAATAGTGCTAGTACTCAGTAGCACCTGTGAATAAAGAATCTCATCGTGGGGAAATCTGAAAGCCTTATGAGAACTTGACTTTAGCTTTAGGGCCATATTAGGGCCATATCCAATCTTATTAATGAACTTACCACCTCCCTAATAGAGTTTAAATATGCCCACCTAGAAATTCCGCCATTGGCTTCAGTCAACTAGAATCTATATAACAATGTTTTGGTAAATGGAGAACTTGACTGTTTTTAAGGTCATATTGCTATCAGTGCTTTTCTGTTTATCCTTTTTTTGTAGTTCACTTGGCTTTTGACAAACTACATTGCTTTCTAATCTAACAGCTTCTACTATTTACTGTGCTTTTTTCTCAGCTTGTTTTCAGCTATTTCTAGAGTTCCTGTTTTCTGATTCTTCTGTTATTTCTGTGGGAAGTCTACATCTCTAGCTGTACTTAGATTCTCTCAAACCTCAGTTGCTATAATAACCCTATTATTATCTGTTCTTCACTGATGCTGTCTAGATTTTTACCTAATACTGTATGACATGTGAAGAGACCACACACTTCTTGGCATCTGGCACTGTGATGTAGCAATAATGGCTGATTCCTATTTTGGGAGTATCCGGTGAGGTTTTAAAAGTTAACAACAGCCAGAAATTCCAGAAGTTGCCAGTAGTAGGAATGTGTAGAATAATGCTTGGGCATGGAATATGGGAGGCAATGCTACTGAATTGAAAATAGGATAAGTGAAATTGGAGTCACTGAATTGAAGTTTACTACGGAGGTTGCAAAACCTCAAGATCATAAACCAATTTAAAAGAAAATTGGGCTTATATTCAAGAGCTATATTTAAAACAGGGCCAAATTCAAGGTCACAGGTAACAGTCATTAAGAATTCCTTGAGTTAACTTAGTATGAAAGAGTCAGAGATTCTGTGACACAGAACAAGTTGAAAGATAATTTACTTTACCCTCTATTGCCTTTCATAGGCGCCTGTAAGTGATTACCAAGCACTGAAAGGGAATTCTTAATCAGGGGGATAAGCAGGTGAGGAAACAGAAATCCCAGTGTGCTAACAAACTGCAACAAAAATTTAGTCAGTGGGAACTGCAAATATAGTTAGACGAGCATTCTCTTCTCCAGGAATATTTCTTCTGCTTTTTTTTCTTTTTTTTTTTACCTTGGTATTCCCTATTTTAGTAGATCACCATCATAGCATCTTAGAACCAACTCCAGCCACTTGCTACTTATGTTTTTCTCTCAGATACATGGACAATGAAGAAAAGAAAGATGTTTTATCATGACAGTGAAGCAGTGTGGCATGTTCCTGTCATATGAAGGACCCTTCTCCCTATATGTGATGTTCCCTAGAGAGTATTTCTTTTCCCAGGAAGGAAATTTTATGTACATCTTTGGATAATCAGTTTCAAGAACAGCACAATGGTGCAAACATATTCTTTCTTTTCATGATTGTTCACAGCTCTCAGTCCCGGTTGAAAAGACCTTTCTTCCTGGTTTTGTACAGCACTGAGTATACTGTCAATAAGTCATAAAAATTTCTGCAACTTCCTTCCCTTTCTATTCTTCTGCTATGAATTACATGTCAACATAGTCAGTGAATGAGACAAGTTAGACATATTACATCAGGAGACTAAATCTCTAGGGTTGATGATATCCTTAGGGCAAGGTGCTCGATATTCTGACAGGTGCCTTTCTTAAATTAGACTTTTCCTGTGTGCCACAGTCTCTGTAGCCACTCAAGAACAGAGGCAGTAGGATAAGATTGATTTTTGTACTGCTATCAAATATAAATAACAATTAACTCTCATGTCAGCTTCTAGCAGGCAATCACAATTGCAGGATGCCTGCACTTCAGGAAAGAATAAAGACATCCTCCTTTGGGCTGAATGATGTAAGAGAGCCATATGTCAGGATCAGAAGATTTCTACAACCTCACTGAAATCCTCCACCATTATACCAGACAGAACTCTAATTCTAATTGCAGGTTAGAATCTATTTATGACAGAGAGTTCTCTTTAAGGTCTAAACTCCTTAGTATGGCTTGAAAGAAATTTCCTGACCCAAAGACACCTTTGTAACCTCATCTCCAGCTAGGCTGCACGATGCCATATATTGTAGAAAAAAGAATTGTTGTTTTCTGATATGACTACTTTATTCCCACTCATAAGTCTTTCCTTATACTTTTTTTGGGAGATGCTATGGTCTGTATTTCACAATTAACTATTTTATTAGATTTCAATTCAGCTATAAGTTTAAAAAAATCTAAGAAATTAAAGTTTATTAGCTTATTTCAAAAAAATGGATTTAAAATACAGAGATGAAGGTAAAGAGTCAGGACAGGTAAGATGCATTTATTAATATTGAAGGCCTAGATTTCTCCTTACCTGTGGTCATGCCATCTTCCCTATGTGCCTTCCTATCCTCTGGCTCAGTACAGTCACTCAAGCTGCAGCCACCAGAATTGGAAAGAAGAGAGGAATGGACACTACTTTTGAAGACACTTTCTAGAACTTACATATTCCACTTAGATTCCATTTGTCATAACTTACTTACATTGCCATATATAAGCTGTAACAAAAACATAATCTTCATTTTGGGTTTTCATGTGACCAGCTAACATGGTGGTTATATTTTGAGAAAGTAGCAGAGAATGGGACTTGAGGAACGACTAGAACATCTGCCCCAACCAGTTGGTGAACTTTCCCAGTTATTCCTGGCCCCTGAAGCAAAGCAGATTAATCTCCTACCCATGTTCAAATAGAAATTTGTTAAAACATTATTTTACCATGATAACCATTCATGTTCAGTTAAATCTTAATTATTCAGAAAAGGAGAAGTTTGGGGGCGCCTGGGTGGCTCAGTTGGTTAAGCGACTGCCTTCGGCTCAGGTCATGATCCTGGAGTCCCGGGATCGAGTCCCACATCGGGCTCCCTGCTCGTCAGGGAGTCTGCTTCTCCCTCTGACCCTCCTCCCTCTCATGCTCTCTGTCTCTCATTCTCTCTCTCTCAAATAAATAAATAAAATCTTTAGAAAAAAAAAAAAAAAAAGAAAAGGAGAAGTTTGAACTATATGTGAAGGATATGAAGTTTTTATTTGTCAGGTATGTGACTTTGCTCTACTTTAGGAAATATTATCTGTATGTATGTGCATCTCTCTCTCTCTCTCTCTCTCTCACACACACACACACACACACACACACACACAACTATACTGAAGTCCGTAAGTTCAGTTTCCTCATTTAAAAAAAAAATCAGTAATAGCTACTTTTTTGTATCCTTCTTGGTGTTTTAGAGAGTTTTAAAATGAGATAATATATGAGAAAGTGTTTTCTAAATTGTAGGGTGTGTTAATTATCTTTTTAAAATGATGGCCAGGTAAAGAATTGACCCAAGCGTACTCTAGCATTATGATTCTCTTAGGATATAAATGAAAAAAGCAATCAAAATTCTGTTAATTCACCTATAGATCAAGAAGATTAGTACATATAAATTTAAGTTCCCCTTGTTTATGCAGCAAATACTTTTTGAGCATCTGTTATGTTTTGGACACTAATTTGGGCCCTGGGCTACAGGAGATAATAAGACATGGAATTTTCACTCGTGGAGCTTATAATTGAAAGGAGAATACATATTCAAATAATGATGAAATATGGCATAATTACACATTGAAGGAGATGTATGATCTGAATGTATTAAAATGGAAGATGGGAAATTGTAGGGGTATGTAGGAAATTATGGCTTTCTGAAGCTGTGATGTTTAAATGTAAGTCTGAAGGCTAAGAAGGCAGTAACTATGTAAAGAGAAACTTTTATAAGTGATCAGAGAAAAGGCAGATTTCCAGGTAGAGGAAATAAACTGTTAAGACCTTGAAATGAGAAGGGTCACGGGAGCATTTAAGGGTATTGACATGTTCACTTAACTGTTGGGAGCCCTGGTGTCCTAGTTTATAAAATAGCAATAATAATGAGTTCAAATTTCTTCATAGACAATAAAATATAAGATTATTTGTAAACAGTGAAATCTTATGAAAGAAGTGATTCTCTTTATCTATTATAAATGATAAAGCTGTAGGTGTCTCATGCTTAGTATGTGGTTTTCAACTCCCCTGCTTTGCAGTTAGTACTTTACGTTGACTATGCTGAATGGCCTAGTTTCTTTGGGTTTAATAGGAAGGAAAAAAATAAATGTTTAGGTTTAGGAGGAACTACCAATCCTAGAAATATACATCGATGGCTCATTATTGGTGTCATCTGAGAGGAACCAGTCCCTAAGCTTTAAATAATCTGGATTATTTATTTATTTGTAATTGTTAGTGGGAATAGGAGAGAAGGGGAGGGAAGGTCCAGCAAATATATCTCTAAGCACTGCGTCCTGATCAAACACCTAGCTTCTGTATTCCCAACTAGTCTTGTGACTTTTATGTTCGATGCAACGCAATCAGATATTGCCGAGACTTCTGCTCAAGAACCACATTTCACTGAAATCCATTTAGCATGATAGACTTCATTTTATGGTAAGAAATACATTTTGGTCACCAATGTACATTAAAGTTGTTTGTAGACCACACAAAGACAATGTTCTATGTCCCTCTAGCTTTCTTACTATAATTAACCACTTCTAATTGTTTTTTAAATTTTATTTTATTATGTTATGTTAGTCACCATACATTACACGTTAGTTTTTGATGTAGTGTTCCATGATTCATTGTTTTTGTATTAACCACTTCTAAATTTAACAGAAATCAGACAGAAAACGCCAATGTACTACAACATTCAAGATAGAACTCAGTCTTTCTAAACACTTTTAAAATGCAGCATGTTATTTAGAAGCAACAACGATAATAAGTGCCTACTATGCAGAAGGTGAACTTTTAGCTTCTTTAACCCAGCTTGCCTGATTTAAATATCCCTAACAAGCCACGTGATTGATTAGATAAAGCATTCTTCTCTCCATGTTGGCACTAAGGAAACATACGTTGAGAAATATTACATTGCATAATCATATAGCTTAAAAGAAGCAGAGGTAGATTTTCAATATAAGTCTGCCTTACTCTCTATCCAGTGTTTGTTCTCTTATAATTAATAATCCCTCCCTTTGCAACTTTCCCCTCATGCCTCCACCCCTACATACATTCTACAGTAAGTTATATAAAGATTCTTGAGAAGATGTAATGGGCTTGACTACTTTTGCTACATTTGTCCTCATTAAAGCTATGACCCCTTAGGTCAATATAGAGAAGAGAGAACCTGTTTGACTTGCAGAATCATAGATTTTTTAAATTGACATTCTGATACTTAAAGTATATCTTCTACCTAAATTTCAGAATAAAATATGTACATACTATCTTCAGTCTTCTAACTCATTCCCCCCTGATAAACCATAATCATTCACAAATTATACTAAACCATAAGAGTTTTAAGCAGTGGAGCCAGACAGGAAGGTTTTTGATGTCTGTTTCTTGGGAATTACTATTTAAGAATGTACTTTCTCAGGGGTTCTTGGCATCTAAAGATTTACAACATCACCGATTAAGTTATCCAAATATCAGACAGCTCTAGCCATTTTAGTCTTCAAGGAACTCGTTTTAGTTCTCTGCCTCCTCTCGTAGTATATAACATTGTGCAGCAAATGTCTGAAGTAAAACAGACTTCATGGATCAGATAGGGAAGATATCATTCTTGTTAGTGCAGACTATTAAAAAAGTAAAGAGAAGAGATAAAGAGATACGATCTTAACCATTCCCACAATCCATAGTTCACATAATTCAAGATGTGTCCTAAACAATTATGGCTGACATTTTCTTTTTCCAACTAACATGGCGCAGCCTTGTAACAACTGTAGTAACACAATGTGTAATTCCTATGTCTCCTTGCTTGGATTTTTTTCATTTATTTTATGTTCATTATTTTACATTATTTCCCTAAGTAAAGGATTTATTGATAAAGCACTTTCTCCCCTTCAAAGTCACATACTAGAAATTTACATATAAGGCAATCATTTTCTAGCTATATTTCTTGATGGGGAATAAATGTTATGATGAATGAGACCACTACATACAGCCCTGAATTTCTCCTCCAAACGTCAGTGGCGTGCCCCATGCCAGTCATTGTGGCAACTAAACCCTTCTCACACACATTTTAAAACATTCCTTGGGTAAGAGATACTATTCCCATTTGAGAACCACTGCACCAAATTTTGAAGAAGACACCATGACATTCTTGGATATAGAAGAAAGGAATCCAAAGTCGGGGATTATATTAACGTGATACTGGAAAAAGCTCATATTTTCTCCTCAGGAGAAACAAATCTTTGTAGATGTCTGTTTAAAGAATGTAGCAAAAGAGAGAAGGGAGGGATGTGAAAGTTTGTTCCCTTTAAGTAATTGTTTGATTCTGTAAGCTTCCCATGTTTGATTCCAATTCTTGAAAGCATTGCAAGCATAGGATTTTATGATCTGAGTTTTCTAGCAAATTAAGCAGATACATTTTAATTACTCTTAAACGGGAGAAATTGTATACATTACACATTTTCTCTTTGAACAAGGAGAGGCAGGGGAAGTTGAAGTAAAAACCAATGTGTAAAATAGTGGGAAAGTCTACAGAACTTCATATAGAGTATGAAAGCATGAAAAAATTAAGCGAAAGGCCGTAAGTGGTGGCAAGTCCACCAAATTGGGAAAGGGATATAAAGCAGCCAACTGTCGTAAATAAAAAAAAGGAGAGCAGCATTTGATGTAACTGCATCACAAGAGGTTGGTAGGGTTAGGACAGGTTACCAAAATAAAGGTGATTGGAATATTGGCAGCACAATTAAGAGATATGTGCTGCTGAACACATGTGAGTAAAGAAGGGCTAGCAAAGTAATTGGGCGCTGTTTTATGGGAGAGTAAACTTGTCAGGTCATTGCTGGAAGGAAACAAAATTAAGAGGCATGGAGGTTTGGGGCAAATGCTCCAGCTAGAACTGCGTTAAAATCTTACAGGCAGGGTCTTTAGCTCGTACCTGTTCTACCCAGTATGTACAGTGTGCTGAGTACCTTATCTTTCAGGGTTTGTTTGAAGTGCAGGCCCTCATCCACAACTGCTAAATCAGAATCCATATTTTAATAAGATCCTCAGGTGGTTCATATACACATTAAATTTTAAGAAACAGTGAGCTAAAGTATCCCCTATTAAATTGGGCAACTGTGCATCTCCATCAAACATGTCCTTCCTCACTTATTCACAACCTAGTTATTCAAACAGAACCTAGGAATCCCTGCTAGTCCTTTCTCCTCACCTTTTACAACTGTGCAGTCAATAAATTTGATATAATCTGAACTAGATTCGTATGACCTTTTTCTATATTCCCAGTCCTGGTTTTGCTGTCGTTATTTTCATCTGGGCCCTCATTGTGTCATTACTGAACTCTTGCAAGAGTATCCCAGCTAGGCTCCCTGTGTCTGCTTAGAGTGATTCTTGTCAAGCACAGATTACATCATGCTCCCATCTACATAGAAACATATGATTCTTTATTAAGTGAAGAATTGATTGAAAACTTCCTAATGCAGTAGATATGAACCTTCATAATTCTGCCTCTCAATACCCTCTTTCTGTTGCCTCTGCTGTAGCCACATTTGACTTCTTAGGTCCCTCAACATCTTTCTCTTTCACAGCTAAGGGTCTTTGCACATGCTACTCTTTTTGTCTACTTACACCTCTGTCTTGGATTGCTCTAAAGCAGACTGTGAAATATGCAGATGGACCTTTGGATGCAGGTATTTTATTTTGGAAGTAATCCAAGTAAATGATGTAAAGGAGCTGGCAATGGGAAATGGGGAAGGAAAAAGACATAAGGAAAAGAGAAACAACGAATGGTGTATCTATGAGGTTGTTAGTTCTGCTTGTCTTATCAGAAGATAGACATTTACATTTATCCATTGACACAATTCCCATCGTTGGGAAGCATTAACTTCCTTACTTTTGGTTCGCTCCTAGGCATGGCCGAATAGCCTTGCACAATTATAAGAAAGTTAAGCAGAGAACTGAGACTGTATAGCAGCTGCATTATGTGGAGAACGGGCAGCGGAGCATGGACTGTACCGCTCAGCTGTGCTGAGACCGGATGGCCCAAAATAGTACTGTGAGGTGGATCCCAAAGATCTGTCGTATCCTCCCAAAACATTGAAGCGTTCTGTTATCCTGTTCTCTCAATGAGTATCCTTGCTTAAAAATATAGCACTAAAGTCGTGGTATTGCTGTATAATCACTGAATATATCCTCCTCCCCCAATATAAGGGATTAGAGACTAAGACGGTATGTAAAGAATTACATGGTTTTATTTTTCGGTTTATAATCAGATTATAACATAAAACAAAGAGACAGTATAATTTGGAATTCACACAAGGGAAGTGTTATGACTTGAATTGTGTACTCCCAAAAATATATTGAAGTCTTAACTCCAGTACCTCAAAATGGCCTTATTATACGGCCTTATAGAGTCATTGTAGGTACAATTAGTTGGAATAGCATGGGTCATTATGATTGGCTTCCTTATAAGAAGAGGGGCAGACAGAGACACAAAGGAAAGATGGCCATGTGAAGACAAATAGAGACTGAAATTGTATTACCACAAGCCAAGGAATGTGTTGCAATACTGGGAGCTAGAAGAGGCAAAGATGCATCATCTCCTAGAGGCTTCAGAAGGATCACAGCTCTGCCCACATCTTAGTTTTGGACTTCTCATCTCCACAACTGTGAGAGAATAAATTTCTGTTGTTTTAAGCCACCCAGATTGTAGTACTTCGTAATGCAGCCCTGGGAAACTAATGCAGAAATTATATGTTATGAAGTGTGTCAAAATACATAGTGCTTATTAAATCATGAAGATCCCATAGCACTGGAAAGGACTAGGTTGAATTTCAGAACATCTGGTTCCATGTTCAACCTTCTCATTTTACACCTGAGGAGCTTGCAGCTCAAAGTAAACCACTTACCAAGGAACACAGTTAGGCAACAGCAGAGCCTGGACTAGAACTAAGACTTGATTCTCAGGCCATCACACTTTGTCCTTGAATATACGATGCCTTTATACCTGAGCAGTGCCCACTATCCCTGATCGAACTTTAGTCAGACGTGCCTACCCTCTTTTGGAAGGCTGGTGGAGATTAACCTAAACACGCATAGTCTGTAGTTGTCACAGAATAAGAATACCCTTTTCCCTACCAAAATGCTAGAGCACAGAATCTAAGCATATTTAATGCAGCAGTTACCATAGCACCCATGTAATTTAATTACCACTCTTTTGTGAATATTTTAAAATGAAATTGTTAAAAGATCAAACAGCACATTGTATGGCTATAGAAATGATAAGTAGCTTTTTAACTGAAAATGCTCTGTTCCTGTAGGGAGTTGATTATTTTTATGAGTTAAAATTTAATTATGGCATTGGATATATAAGTGTGTTTCTTTAATATATTACTGTGCTTCAAAAGTTAAATATGTCAGAAACATTTTACCTTTTAATTTATAACACTGACCAGTTACCTTACAAAGCTGAGCTACAATTTCACCACCATATTTTATATATTTCTAATCATAGAAAACCCCATGTATCTACAATATTCAAGGAAGTCTTGCAGAGAAAATAAAGACATCCAAGGAGTTTTGCAATTTGGTATTGGAGTTATATGAAAGGATAACAGCCTGTGGATCAAACCATTTATACATAAACACTGATGTACCTATAAAGTACCAAATTCCATGCCAGGCATGTACCATCCAAACAGAAACAAGTAACATTTAAAGCCTCCCTACTCGAAGTGTGGTCCAGGGACTAATAGTATCAGACATTACATCACCTGGGAGCTTGTTAGAAATTTAGGGTCATAGACTGCACCTTAGACCCATTGAAGTAGAATCCATATTGTATCAAGTTTCCTTTGTAATTCCAAATGCACATTAAAGTTTGAGAAGTCCTGATCTAAAGAAGTCACAGTCCAATAATGAACAAAAACATACATAACTGCAAGTGATTGTTGCATATACTGTGCTCAGATACGCCGTGAGTAGTGTGATCAGAATTAGGGATGTGAAAGTGCTCAGAGGGGAAAGAGAAGGGAACTATATGTCTGGGCAATAATTGATACATAATTGAATAAGTAATGTTTGTTTGGGGTCTTAAAGAGTGAATAGTAGTTTTCCAGGAAGACAATAGTTGAAGGGAAATCAATGAATTTAAACAGAAGGAATAGGAATTGCAAGGTAGAGAGGCATAAAAGAGAAATTGTTCTAGGAACTGGAACTGGTTCATATTAGCTGCAGTATAGAGCTTAAGGGGATCATGTTTTATGACAGGAGCTAAGTCATGTATGCATATCCAATGAGGCATTTGATATTTAGTTAATCTTAAAATTATATTAATTTATACCAAATAATTTATACGCACCTTATTTATCAAAAGGATTGACAATAGTAGGACCTAAAGGGCATTTTCTCTGTCTTGAATACTGGTCATTTCATGTTGTTTTTGGTTTTTGATTTTTTTTTTTTTTTTTTTTTTTTTTTTTTGGTCTAAACTAGCTTTAATAGTAAGTATCTGTTAAGGTTTATACCACTGGAACTTAAGCTCCATAAACTGAGGGGCCTTGTCCACTTTCATTGCTGTACCTCTCAAGCATAAATCATCGATTGAAACATAGTAAATGCTCAATAAATATTTGATATAAGTAATTGACAATTACTTGAGATAGGGGTTAACTACAAAATGAGAAATTTTAAATAAATATAGTTTGGGAAAATTTAGATAGAAGATTACTTCTCTACATAATTTTGATGTAAATAAAATAATTAACAGAGGAATTATCAAAGGAATAAAGAGAAGTTTATTAACAATAACTGGTTGAGTTCTACTAGAATTTGAAGCCAGAAGGGTGCATGGAAGGACTTTCATGAGAGCCAGATCATGTCCTATGTACATACCAAGAATTGTCCAGTCCCAATCCACAAAGTGCTGATAATAATGGGGAAGTCCTAATTTCCATTATTCTTCCCTATTTTCATCATGCATACAGAGATACATGAGCTCCCTTCAAGTATCTTCAGATAGAATAAGCTATCATGTCCTCTTGGTGTGATGAATTTGAGCTTATATACTGTCTTTAGTGTCTTTTTTTTTTTTTTAAGATTTTATTTATTTGAGAGAGAGAGAAAGCATGAGAGGGGGGAGGGTCAGAGGGAGAAGCAGACTCCCTGCTGAGCAGGGAGCCCAATGTGGGACTTGATCCTGGGACTCCAGGATCATGACCTGAGCTGAAGGCAGTCGCTCAACCAACTGAGCCACCCAGGCGCCCCATCTTTAGTGTCTTTAACACTGACTTTTGGCAAGTTCAGTGTTAAAAGCAAAAGCCTGAAGAAATCTTTCAATTCTATGGCACCCACAGATTCTAGATTAGTGTCTTCCCAGGTAGAAGCCTCTCCATGAGGTGGACTTCCTTCCCCCTCACTGTTTGCCTTATTAAAAGCAGGCATAAGCCAATTTAGTTTAGGTTGTCTCATTAGAGTAACTGTTTTAAAAGCTTGAGTGCCAGTTCATAGCAGTGACTTGAGCCTCCTGCTCTGGGTTATATATATGTATGACCATCATTACTAACCAGCTACTGCACTGTCAGGATATAAATACAGAGCCATTTCTGAGGGTACATTGTGTACCCAGGTAACAGGGCTCCTCCTTCAAACATCCTAGAATTACCAGTTCCCCGTGTTTTTCCCTGGTGATTAGGAACTGACAAGCTTTAAAAAATGATTATGAAGGGGCGCCTGGGTGGCTCAGTCGTTAAGCGTCTGCCTTCAACTCAGGTCATGATCCCAGGGTTCTGGGATCAAGTCCCGCATTGGACTCCCTGCTCATCGGGGATCCTGCTTCTTCCTCTCCCATTCCGCCTGTTTGTGTTCCCTCTCTTGCTTTGTCTCTCTCTGTCAAATAAATAAATAAAATCTTTAAAAAAAATGATTATCAAGCATTTTAACCTCTGTTTTAGTTTAGATTGCCTCAGAAAGAAACCCTAGGAAAAAGGACCTGTATATAATTAGCATATTAACAAATGACTCCAAGAATGAGTCATAGGAGTTTAGGAAAATGAGAAAGAAAATGGAGGAAACTAAAACCTGGCATGTTATCAAGCAAAAATAACTAAAGCTTAGTTCTATTACAGAACTCTGGTAAAGAGTACAGATTCCTTCCATCAGAGTTTACTAATTTAAGAAGGAAAAGAACTACGTGTATACCAACTCTGGTCAGGCATTGGTCAAGGCTATTCCTGGGTAGTGATTCATTCTGCCATGCATATGGTAGGGCAGGCTCCCATAGCTGCTCAGGAAAGAAATTGCAGGTGCTGGTAGTTATAAATTGGTAACATGACATGAAATGAGAGTGTGACTGTGGGTATTTGGACACACAAACTGCCTGCTATAACCATCAGATAATTCTATCCTAACACCTGGGTTTGTTTTCTCTTCTTGACATAAAAGAATCTAATATTCAATTTATTCTTTGCAGAAAGAGAGATGTTTCCTTCAACTGACTTTACATATATTCTGAGACTGTTAAGCCTACTAACTTAATAGATACATAACTACAATAAAAGACCATTTACATAGTTCTTGAAAGAACAAAAAAGATCTTTTTTAAAGGTCATATTCTTGTCCTACCTTTGACTTGATACTGCTGGCGATCTCTCTTAAAAACAATAAACAAAAATGCAGATTAATTCCTTGAAGAATACTCATATGGTAGGGTACTTCTGCACATATTTCAGTAATTGTTTGATTTTATTTGTGAAGGCATTATAGAGATGATATCTTGAATAGGAACGTCGATTATTTATCCCTTCTCATTCAAATTCTAACCAATGGTGGACAGATGGCAGATGCCATGTGGAGATTTATAAGTAACAAATATTTTAAGTATCAATGTATAAGTATCAGTTATTCACTAAAATCTGTAATGAAGAATATTAATTGTATATGAAGCAAAAATGGTACTCTTTACTCTGTCTTCTTTGCTCTTCCTCCACTCAGTCCTCTCTCCAACTGAAGAAAGCCAGCTTCCCCTGATAAGTCAATCTTACTTTATAGTTAATGATAGGTAGGAATATTATTCAAGAGAGAGAACAGAAAATACAGGACCTCGCTTGCCTGCATGCAGCGTGGAAACTGGAAGCCTAGGAAGTCATGGCATTTGTGTGCAAATGGCCCCAAAGAATCAGTTAGGGGAGCTTCATCTGAGTAGAAATTTTTAACCACTTCCTAAACTGGCAGAGAAAATTTGACTAATGAATGTTTTGTTGTCACCTTCTATCCATGTCTTTTGCCTTAGAGAGAGACATGATAGAAAGGAGAAATAGGCAAATGCTTCCTTGCCAAAATAACTTCTATAGAATAGAAATGCAGGAGGAAGAGACTTGCTCAATGAAAGTGCACAGCTCTCTAAAGTAGTAAATATGGAAAGAGGAGGAAAAAGTGATTTTACAGATTTACTGTAAAGATGATTGACTCTCTAGTGGATGGTTGAGTAGATTGTCTTTAAAAATCTCCATATCCAATTTTGGTGAACTAGGAATGATATAAGAGTTAGTGTCTGAATATGTGAATTTATCCTATATCCACTATATATAGGTCCTATGACCTTGAGCAGTTTAATCTCTCTCAGTATGATACTCAATGCAGCAGATCTTTAAAGGCTCATTACATAGTTAATGTCATTCAAACTGGATTCCACAGAGCCCTAGGGTTTACTGGAAGCATCTTAGAATTCATTGAAGGGAGATAGGAGCAAGACCAAGTGATTGGGACTTCAGGATCCCCAGTCTTTTCTATCCATAGTAACAGCATTTTGACTGTGTTTTATTGTTGGAATAACAGAATAGACTTAAGAACAACACCACAATTTTATGATGGAACATTTCTTTCTCCTAACAATTATTTGAAAATCAATGAAATAGTGCATAAGAAAACTGCTCTATAATCTCCATATTATTATAGAAATGCTATTTATAATTCTTGGCATTTGAGGATAGGGTGTCATGCACATAAAACAACCTGTTGTTCAAAATTAATGGCAATTTCTTTAAGTGCACTAACACCATAGAGTTATTTGGAATTTCTGCCTCCTAGCATTCAATCATAAATACTTTCTTAAAAATAGGCTCTCTAATACTCATGTATAACTACCAGGGTTTTAAATGTTAATACAGTAAATGTAAAATGGAAACAGAGGGATTTCAATGTCATTTTTTTTTTCAAAGCAAATAATTTTAGCCTTTGAAAGTACATTTTAAAAATTACTTAGAGAATATTGGCCTACCAAATGTTAAAGTTGGTGGTATATTTAGAAATTATCTGGTCTTTTCTTTAAATTTTTGGTGATAAACAGAAACAAATAAAGTAGGAAAATTCATTCATTTATATTTCCACTTATTCAGCAAAGATTTATTCAGCCCTTATAATGTTTTACGCACAGTGCTATGTGCACAGAAAGAAGATGATTACCAAACAGTTCCACATTGAGAGTTCAGTCTAGAGAGGAAACACACACAGAAAACTAACGTATTATAAGGCTTTTGAAGAGTTACAGAACAGATATGGGTGTCTGAGCTGTCATAAGGAAGGAACAACAAATACGGAGGACTCCTAGATGAAACTGTAAATTGTCTGGGTACCTAGTGATCTCGTGATAACGATGAGGTTCCTAATACTCACTGTAGGGCATGGTAGCTGGGGAAACTTAAAGGCTCCAATGTTTAGTTTCAGGATATTTCTTTCCTAGTCTAGATTGTTTGAACTTTTCTCCAAGCTAAAGGCTTCCAAGATTCCAGCTCTTACTTGTCCTCTCTAGAGCTGTCCTCCACAACTACTATTCTATGATTTTCATAACAACTCTATTTCCTTCTTCTTCAAAGGAAGTCTTCACATCTCTGTGTAAAGATTATTTTTGGTTTTTTTTTTTGGGGGGGAGTTGTTTGTTTTTTTGTTTTTAGAATATACAAACTGTAAACATAGACTTTATGTAAACATTCACTTTCTTAGATTGTTCCCCCTTTGGAGCCTTCCATATTCCTACTTTTCATGTGTTAGGTCTAAGAGAAAGCTCATAAAATGTGTCCATTTCTTTTCAATATTTTCTAGGTTTTACAAAATTATTCCACTGTATGTTCTTAGCAGACATCTTCAGGTAGGAACAACTGTGCATTTGAATGTCTTTTAAAGTTCAGGTGGCATATGCAGTTGAATCTAGTGGGGTCATCAGAATGGAATTTTCATCTAATCCTTAATAATTTATCTTTGACAGGATCTAGAATTATGTGATTTTCATCTCAGTGTCCTCTTGTGAATCACACAACAGAACTGCTTATAAAAGTCTTTCCAGTTCTGAGATATTACAGTTCTAAGAATCTAGAGTATCATATGGTATCATATATTATAGCTTATCAAAGTTTTTGAGGTACAAGGAATAGATACCCACTCACATTAGCTTCAACACAAACAACTTAAGATTTGTACTCTTTGTTTTATGAACTACATTATAACTCTTGTTCCAACGTCCCATTTTAAATGCCCTTTTCACTCTCAATAGTATGCTGATTTAAATGATAAATTATAGGTTATCCTGTCAATCACAGTGGGTTGGAAGATTTAGTATAGTGATATGGGGGTAATTTAATAAGACTACATGAGACATTAAGGTTGCAGTCTCTCTTTTATTATGTGTCTATATGACTATCTCCCTATCATCTGTCTCCCTCTCTTTCATCTTCTTTAGATATAGGCAGAGAGCCTTTCCAGGTAGAGAGTCACGGACATGATGGTAATTCATTGCACAGAAACTTTTGAAGCCTTTAGCACACCAAATATTTTGTAAGACACAGAATATGCAACATAGAATAACAGGTGATCTTTACCTGTGTGATACTCACAATTTGGTGGAGCAGCCTGATAAATAGAGAATTAACTATAATACAGAATGCTATGCCCCTCAATAAATACAAGTACAAAATGACAAGGAACAGAAAGAAGGAGGATCCAAAACAAACAGAAGGAGATAGGGGATCTGAAATTTTATTTAAGAAACTGTTAGGCATAGTTTCAATTAGGAGCAATCTAGTAACACTCCAAAAAGGAATATACTGGTGGTATTGGGTGAAACATATTTTGAAGATTTTATTACAATGTGAAGTAGTTTTTCGTTTTTGGGTTTTTTTTTTTTTTTTTTTTTTTAAGTAAAACTGTTTGGTGTTGATTGAGTTTCTAATCATTGGGTGTCTTTAAAAGTAGTCAAGAACCCCACTTCTTTGGAAGTTCTATTTTACTGATTCATGCATGTAAATAAAATCTACAGTGAGATGTCTGTCACCTCTATACAGTGGATAAAATTGAAAAGACTATCCATATCGAGCGTTAATGAGTATGTGGAAAACCTAGCATTCTCATGCATTTGTTTTGGAAGTAGAAATTGGTAAGTAATCATCCATATATATTTGTATATAAAATCTAATCCAGTAATTTCACACTTAGGTATACACCTATCGGAAATGAATACTTATGATCACATTGTGTACTTGTATGATACTATTTTAACAATGTTGTACATAATAACCAAAAAGTTGGAAAAACAATAGAATAGATAAATAAATGTTCTTGTATATTTATAAAATAGAATCCATACAATTATGAAAAAAGATGGACTACTGTTACATATGACATCAGAGATGACTCTCTCAGACATAATATTGAGGCAAGAAGTTAGACATACAATTTCATTTATATGGACTCAAACTTCTATCTTTAAAATGATTCTTTGGTGACAGTGATAACATTTTAGGGGCTGGTTGACTGAGTGGAGATAAGAAGAAGCCTGTCAGAATGATGGAAATATTTTAAATCTTATTCTGGGTGGTGGTTACATGAGTACAAACATATGTAAATATTTATGAAGCTGTACATTTATGATTTATGCAATTTACTAGAAATAATACCTAATTAAAAAATAGTCCACCATGTTGTTAGAGAGATTGATTGATTGATTTCTCTAAACATTCAAAAATACTGAAAACAACACTAATCACTAGACATATGTGCAAAAGAGATAATTGATGTTTTCATGGAGAAATTTATGGAGGTTGGAAAATATTACAGTTAAGGACAATTCAATGCTAAAATGCTATATTTCTACATGGGATGCTGAACTCACTTCCACTTTCCATTTAAAATACAAGCACACATTTATGGAGTATCTCATCAGTGCCAGGCACCATATTTGCAATTTAGAGGTCAGAAGTGGACAAGAACGACATATTCTCTTACTTCAGGCAACTCCCAGTTCACTTACACCTGATGCTCCTGTCAGAACATCTACTTTGGGGCGCCTGGGTGGCTCAGTTGGTTGGGCGACTGCCTTCGGCTCAGGTCATGATCCTGGAGTCCCGGGATCGAGTCCCGCATCGGGCTCCCTGCTCGGCGGGGAGTCTGCTTCTCCCTCTGACCCTCCTCCCTCTCATGCTCTCTGTCTCTCATTCTCTCTCTCGCAAATAAATAAAATCTTCAAAAAAAAAAAAAAATTAAAATAATAAAAAAAAAAGAACATCTACTTTGTATCCCCACTGATTGAAGAATGATGGTGCTGGTCTTATCTGCCATGTTTAAGTAGCTGTAGAAACAAAGATATATTCCCAACTCAATATTTACTGTCAATTTTATTATGTTATCAATATCTCTTTTCCTTCCCTGAGCATAAATGCCATCATGTTGAATGTTTAGGGAAAAAAATATATCTTCAAAGCCAAAGATAAATCCATAGAACTAAAAATGTCTTGATGAAAAAATCCAGAAGAATAATACTGAATGTTTAATAAGCATGTCTTTGTTCTGAGTTAAAAAATCATTTACACTGCTTTAGAACATACATATAAATTAATGGAACCAAATTCATAATTGAAATCCAAGAAGTACTTTAGTAAAAATTTGATAGCTTTACATTTTTCTGTAAAGTATGAATTTCAATTTTGCATTTATAGTGATTATTAGTCTCTCTCTCTGAGAAGAAATCTTTCCAAATAGTTTTAACATGCCTTTAAAAGATCTAGGTAATAGGAACAAAACTCTTTCTTTAAGTTCCTCTCCATACTGTACTGCCAGCCACGGACACCTAGAATACCCTCTAAGCTATCAAGAATTGCCAAATGATAAAAGGGAAA
The DNA here is from genome assembly GCF_004348235.1 of Phoca vitulina. Taxonomy (NCBI): domain Eukaryota; kingdom Metazoa; phylum Chordata; class Mammalia; order Carnivora; family Phocidae; genus Phoca; species Phoca vitulina. The sequence goes on along the minus strand of NW_022589733.1, from coordinate 14,230,394 downwards.
ATGATAAAAAGAAATGAAACGTTGGAGCTGACCGCCTAAAAGCCAAAATTTCTCCTGGGATTTCTGGATACAAAAGAGAGGTTTCAGTACTTCCCAGAGAACACCGGATCACATTAACTTATTCAAATATGAGGTCAGATCTCAGTGTTTAGATTTAAAGCTGTCCTGTATGTGCCTTGATAAGGGGGAAAAAATGACAAATCACACCTTTGAATAAATTCATTTTAATCCCTTTCTTCCTTTTGATGTAATAAAAATAGTCCTGTCATGTAGCTATGATTGCATTTAATGGTTGTCATTTACAGAAATGGAAAAAACGATATCTGAGTATAATGCCTTCAAACATGGCTAATAGCATTTTTACATACGGAGAAAAATACTTTTACTTTACATGAATAAGACCATTGCTTCATGATGATGATTATTGAAAATTCAGCAGCTTCTCTTATTATAGGCTAATGATAAGAACAGCTCCATCTCTTCTCTGTCATTTATGTTAAAAAATGGTAATCCAAGCAAATCTATATTCTTAATGTTTGCTGTAACCCCATTAGTTCTCAGACAAATTCTTATCAAAAGTCTTGCCTAATTATTACCACTTTACCTGATTTTAATCTCATATTTTAAATAATAAAGATGTCTCAATCTGTTATATTTTAAGATGACCTAGTAAATGCTGTTTTTTCCCCCATTAAGCATTTCTTAAGCACATAACTTGTCACTTCTGTACTAATTTGCTGTAACACTCGTTGATAAGTGGACATTAATTAATGCTAAATTACAATGGAATTTTTATGGAATTACAGGTGACATCCGCACCAGCACCAATGAGTTCGTCGTGATTAAACCTATTACCATTTCTAATTAACCTTGAGTGCCCCTGGATGTTAACTGCACACAAGGCAAGTGTATATGCAGCCTGCAGCTCCTACTGAAAACAAACCTGGCACATCACACAGCCATTACGAGTTTAAGAAAGAATGCCTTAGACCACATTTGTACTCATTGTGTACGCAAAGGATCAGAAAATGAAAATATCAAAAATACTCTGAAGATTTTGAGCAACAAAATTGTTGCTCTCAAAACAAAAGTCAGAAAGAAGCCTTCCACAAATTGAATTCACCTTGAGTGTCGTGGACAAGCATTGGAGAAGGTTTATTTTATTCCCTGTAGTCAAATTAAAACCTGTTTCTTACCACTTTTCCCACTCCTAGTAGCAAAGTTTTCTCTGGTGAATGTTGTTAAACTACAATATAAGCCTTACACTTAGAATCTGTTTATAGTCTCCTCTGTGACCTGAAAGAAGCCAGGAACACAGAGCAGAACTGACCTGATGTGCATAACTGTTTCAGATTGGGCTACTGGGGCAGTGTTGCCCAATTCCAGTGTGTAGCAGGAAATGAAAGAAGGCAATCACAAACAGTTCCTGATTCTGGAAGCACCTTCTCCTAACCTTGAAAATATGCTGCTCAGGGGTGCCTGGGTGGCTTAGTCAGTTAAGCATCTGCCTTCAGCTCAGGTCATGATCTCAGGGTCCTGGGATCGAGCCCCACATTGGGCTTCTTGCTTGGCATGGAGCCTCTTCTCCCTCTGCCTCTCTCCCTGCCTGTACTCTCTCTCTCTCTCTCTCTGTGACAAATAAATAAAATCTTAAAAAAAAGAAAAAAGAAAATATGCTGCTCAGAATGCTCACAGCAGGGAACGTAACTGACTGACTGTCCCAGCTACTATCTCACTGGATCTGCCACTACATTTGCTCTCAAACCCAGCTAATGACTGAGGGCAAGATCATGCCAACAAAATGTGGGACTCCCCCAAAGGCAACTTCTACCTGAAGACTCCACAGTGTTTCAGTGGAAACTTTGATGGAACTTTTTTTTTTTTTAAGATTTATTTATTTATTTATTTGAGAGAGAGGGAAAGAGAGAGAGAAAACACAAGCAGGGGGAGGGGCAAAAGGAGAGGGAGAGAGAATCTCAAGCAGACTCCCCTCCCAAGTGCGGAGCCTGTCGCAGGGCTCTGTCCCAGGTACCCCAGATCACGACCTGAGCTGTAACCAAGAGCCTGTGGCTGAACTGACTGAGCCACCCAGGCACCCATTGATGGAAATTTTTTTTTAAAGATTTTATTTATTTATTTGAGAGAGAGAGCGAGCAACTACACCACACGCACAAGCGGGGGAGGGCTGAAGGAGAGGGAGAAGCAGACTCCCGGCTAAGCAGGCAGCCGGACCCGGGCCTCGATCCCAGGACCCTGGGATCATGACCTGAGCCAAAGGCAGATGCTTAACTGACCAAGCCACCCAGGTGCCCCTTGATGGAACTTTTGATGGTACTGCAGTTCAGTACTTTTTCTGCAGCATCCTCCTTCCTTTCCCTTCTCTTTCCCAGGGATTGAAACTTCATCCCATTTTAAAGTCTCCCTCTGCCTTTTCCAGCATATATACTCTCACCTTGGTAACTGTTTCTCAGGGGGCGCAACCTAATCCACATAATCATTAGTAAACAGGACCCAGAAAACATCTAAAGTTTTGATAAATGAGTAAAATGGTGTCTGTTTCCAAAGTAAGTAGCTCTGGAATGAGTGGAAATATGGTGGAAAAGAAGGTAAAAGTTCCTCAAAATATACTTAGTGGCTTAAAAGAAAATATGACCAGGAGCACCTGGCTGGCATAGTTGGTTAAGCATCCAACTCTTAGTTTCAGTTCAGGTCACCATCTCATGGTCGTGAGATCCAGACCTGAGTCATGCTCCCCTCCTCAGCTCAGAGTCTGCTTGAGAGTCTCTCTTCCTCTGCGCCTCCCACTCATGCTCTCTCATAAATAAATAAATAAATAAATAAATAAATAAATAAATAAAACTGGGTGAGTAACAATTCAATCTTACTGGCAACTATTAAAATGTTTCACAGTATATTGCTCAGCATAACATGGGACTAACCAATATCAAAAACCGGTTCTTGATAAGTTGTCAACTCAGTTTAGGGGCAAATATTTGGCTTTCTTCATCATGTCAGAGTTATATCCATGTGCCAATCAAAAGGCAGCGTATTTTACATATTTCTCTTATGTACCCAATATTATTAAAACTCAGTTACTCCATAAATTGAATGATACTGATATTTAGAAGAATGGACATTTTTATCAAAATTTTAAAACACTTAACCTCATATAGTATTGAATAAAAAGGATTTTGTTGCATATGTATTTGCATATTTTGATTCTCAACATCTCATAGGCAAGAATAAGAGCTACCTAGCAGGCTCCATTTTCTTGGAGGGATATGTTTTCCTGAGGGATATGTTAAAAAGCACATCTTCAGTTCAGGTGACCCTATCCTCTACTTCTTTTTTCTTTCTTTCTTTTTTTTTTTTTGCAGACTCCTCTGTGGAATCCTTATTTTTCATGTGCCCCAGTGCATTGGATGTTAGAAACCATTCCTTGTTTCTTGAAGGTGGCCAGGATCCAATTTTGAGATATTTCTGATCTCAGTTATTATATTTTAGGATACTCACACTCAGATCTAACACACCTGGTGTGCAGATTCTCAACCTTTTCTGACCCATTACCCTTTTAAGTATAGATTTTATTTGGCTATCTAATGCCCTCCACTCTGCTTTCCTGAAATAATATTTACATAACATATATCCTATCACACTAGTTAGCAAAGAAAGAAATGGAATGCCCTCAATGTAATAGGAAGGAGATAATATTTTATAATATTTTTAATATAGAAATTCCAGAGCATGACCAAACTAAAACAGAATACAGTAGCTGAATTCTTACTTCTAAACACAGAAATACTATGAATGCTTCAGCTACAAAACCAGACTGATACAGTTGTGTTACATTGGTGATTGCAGTATGACAAGCAGCATTGCTATAAAAAATAGTTGATTTTCTGAAATAGTGAATAACTCTTGCTGAACTTCAAAACCAAAAAAGTAAACATTCCCTTGATATATATAGTAGTCTTCCTCCAGAATTTCATGCATATTAAACTCATGTAAAAATACTTTGTTTATATATAAGACAGAGTTGCATTCTAGATCCAAATGATTATAAAGTACATAGATATATATGATATATAGATATATAATATGAATTATATTTTCCTTAAATGAATGATGAGGCAGATATTCACAAGGTGTTTTGAACTTGGAAAAATTATTTTTTAGGGAGAGATCTGCCCCACAATTTAAATGAGAGTGGAGACCACAACCATGTGATGAAAAATGTCTTCATGTATTTCTAAACAACCATTTCAGAACATGATCTTTGTCCTGTTAAGAATTATTAACCTGGATTGTATTTAGCCTTAGTTTCAAAAGCTTGAGTCAAGTTCCCAATCTCCTTTGAGAAAACATGAGGCTGATGAAGTGGGATACATATCTAGATAGATGGATGACTTATCCTTGTTTGATTATTTGTATCACTTTAAAATAAAACATAATTATAAGGTCTCTAAAGGAAACCAACACAGAGTGGTATAGACCTTACAGTTCCCCAGCTAGCCAAATGTTATTTACACACACTTGCATCAACTCAGCTTTTGGCAACATCTCATCACTCCCCCACCTCCATCCTTCACCTCTTCCTTCTTCACTTCCTCCTACTTCATTGTTCTCCTCAAGAGTGGGAGACTACAAACATCCCACCTGGTTTTCTGCATAAATCGTATTCTGGCAGAATCTCTAGAGAGGTATTGCAACAAACCAATGAATGGTATGTTATCATGACACTCTAGATATTACCAAAAATACAAATGAAGCTTTCATCTGAAATTCTTCCTGTAGAGCATGACCAATGATCCCTTTCTCTTGGACATTGTCTTTCCTCTCATAATCGTTTATGTGTAGACTTATTTTTATGTCAATCCTCTGATTGGATAATCATCAATTTCACACCACAGGGTCATGAGGGCACAAGAAACCTTCAGCCACAGTCTCATTTTATAATAGAGTCTGTACCTTTTCAGACTGCTGAAAAAGGATAAAAGGATTTGCTTTTCATCATAGGACAAATTAAATTTTAATTGCCTGTTAAAACACAAATGTCAAAAGCAAATCTTAAAGGCAGGGTTGCAGTCCTCTCGTCTATCATGTTTTAGTCCCATTTGCATGCAAATTAATTCTTTTCTTCATTTTAAATGTGTATTTTCACAGAATATGTTAAAGATTTATTTCAAAACGTTATATAGTCATACAACCTTGTGTGTATGTATGAGTGTCTATGCAGCAAAGACCAATAATCAACTTTTTATTTTAAAAAATAAGATTTCTTTCATATATGTATTGAGTTTAACAGCAGATAATCATCTCAGACAAACTTTTTTTTTTTTAACTGAAGAGTGTGTAAAACCATACACTATGTATTAATCAGATTTCATAATTATTTTGGTCTGGAGTTATTGCCCTGTTTTACAATACATTAGTATGTTTCCGATACACCTTACCTCCCTTGCAGTTCCTATTTATTGTTCTTATATTGGAAATGACAATAAGGTTTTGTTGGGAACAAGTCATGTTCTACTAGGTCCTGTTTGGAAGGACAAGAGAGTAGAAAGTAAAGGATATATTCTTATACCTTAGCAATGCTGATGTAAACATAATTATTTAGTTTCATTCAATTATCATTCAAATATGGCATGTAATTGTGAAACTTATGGAACTATGAAAGTGGAAATTTATAATGATGCAGGCTTAATTTCATTAATTTAATGCATAAAGCACATATTACACAGAGACAGACGTCAAATTAAAAACTCTCAGACTCTAATTAGCTTTAGAAATCTCTTATGTCTAATTGATATGGCTGTCATAATTAATTTAAATAGTGATTTCAACCTGACTATGATGCAGAAAAATACCTCATTCATTAACAATTTTTAAAGGGAAATAACATAAGATATGGACATACGTATATCTATATATGTCTAAAGAGAGAGAGATACACATGTAAATAGATATAGATACCTTTTATTCAATATAGCCAATGGATCACATAAGAAACATAGTTCCAAAAACTTGATTTCTATGAGTAAATTATCATTGTATATTAAAAAGTTCTATGATTAACCCAACTTTTTAAAATTCATAGAATATTCAGAACATTTATTTATTTTAATCACTACTTCTGAATCCCTTCTACCAAAATTATGCAAGCGAAATATTTGACTGATTAGAGAATTTTTCATAAAAGTCTAGCTTTACCAGGTATGTTAGCAAAAAGGATAGATGATGGATTGACAGTAAAATGTTGGTAAAAGATTAAGAGATTGACAAAGTAAAGTTATAAATCTAGTTGTAAGCAGTGATAATGAAGAATAATTAGTTATGAAAAGAAATAGTGTTAGTTTTAATTTTGAAAGATTGCAACACTTGTTCAATCAGTGGATCACCTGGATATCCCAGTGTTTGTGCAAATGCCCTTTGGCTGCAGAGTGACTACCTTTCCATTAGTGTGTTTATCCACATCTACAAAGTGGCCTCAAACTGGATGAATTTTGATTAAAAGTATGTGTCCACATTATGTCTACATTAGACACTAAGTAAAAGTATCCATCTAGATTCAAAAAGACCATTAAATAAAAGGAATGGACAATAGTCAAATTATTGCCTCCCTAATAAACAAACTTAGAAAAATAAATGTTACAATCTCACCATATAGCTTTCTTAGACTATGGGCTATATACCGTGGGAGAAACAGAGATCTTTAAATGGAAGACAGTGCCTTATAATTCAGAAATTTGGCAAAAACATAGATTAAGCATCTTTCGAACATGATGAAAATACATAAGAACTTGCAAGCATTTCATTGCTTCCTTTAGGATGCCAGTATGGGACCTGTCTTCCGGAAAAGAGTGGGAAGGATACATATCAACTTGATTGAGGCTTTATGTTTGCCTCTAGTATCAGTCTTTGGCCAATTTGTGGAGATACACTCCACATGTCCCACCTCCTTACTGCATACACTCAGAGTCTTCATTCTCCTGTTTTCTAATTGCTTCACAGGTGTGTGTGCTGTATCACTGAGCACCCAAGCCCCATCCTAAGCCACATTTTGTCATACGGGTTTTGGAGTAACACATCTCATTCCTTGTCATTTTAAAATAAATTTTCCTAATGAAATGACATCGTTTTTCTAATAATTTCTTGTAGTGCTTTTTTGGTTCTATTTATGTAAGTTAGATTCCCATTATTTTTTCCTCGAAGGAATATATTTTCTATGTAAATGCATATGGATTCAATTCCACAGGGTAATTCTGAGCTTTCAAAGCAGGTTTGGGGGACTCTTCACTCCATGTGTGTAGTAGACTAAAAACTGGCCTCCCAACGATATATTTACCTTCCAATGCATGGAACCTGTGAATGTTACTGGATATGGCAAAAGAGTGAATATTACCTTATGTGGAAAAATGTGATTAAGAATCTTGAGAGGCTGGGGCGCCTGGGTGGCTCAGTCGTTAAGCGTCTGCCTTCAGCTCAGGTCATGATCCCAGAGTCCTGGGATCGAGCCCCACATCGGGCTCCCTGCTCAGCGGGAAGCCTGCTTCTCCCTCTCCCTCGCTCCCCCTGCTTGTGTTCCTGCTCTCGCTATCTCTCTCTCTGTCAAATAAATAAATAAATCTTTAAAAAAAAAAAAAAGAATCTTGAGAGGCAACACTTACACTGGATTATCTGGGTGGTACCTCTCTGTGCAATCACCCATATCCTTATAAGAGAGAGACAGAGGGAGTTTTCACTCAATCACACATAGCTGATGTGAAGACAAAGGTAGAGATTGGTATGACCAGGCCACAAGCTAGGGAACGCCTGGAGCCACCAGAAGGTCAAAGATGCAAGGAACAGATTCTTTTGAACGTCTGGAGGGAATGCTGTTCTGCCGATACCCTGATTTCAGACTTCTTTCTTTTGTAACAGTGAGGTAAAATTTTTCTTCTTTTGTTTTAAACTACTGAATATGTGGTAATTTTGGGGTGGAGGCAGCCACAAGAAATTAATACAATGTGATAAAGTATGAACTTCTAGGTCAGCTATACTCATTAACAGCATGTAACTTTAAGGATTTCTTATTGTCTTAGTTTCTACAGCCACAGTATCAGTGTAAAGTAGTTTCCACCTCATGAAGTAGTTGAAGAGGTTTTATTTATTTATTTATTTATTTTTTTTTTTTAAAGATTTTATTTATTTATTTGACAGAGAGAGACACAGCGAGAGAGGGAACACAAGCAGAGGGAGTGGGAAAGGGAGAAGCAGACTTCCCGCCGAGCAGGGAGCCTGATGCGGGGCTCGATCCCAGGACCCTGGGATCATGACCTGAGCTGAAGGCAGACGCTTAACGACTGAGCCACCCAGGCGCCCCAAAGTAGTTGAGGAGGTTTTAAAAAACAAAGTGCCACTTTAAAGATGATAAGCATAGTGACTAGCAATAAAATAAAGATGATCACTAAATATTAGCTATTGTTATTTTTATTATGGAATTTAATAAAGAAAGCCCCTTACAGTTTTTTCTCCAGCAGTGCTCTAGCAGAATGAAACACTGACTCAAACATAATCCTTTACAGACCTTTATTTAGCTGTTTAAACTAGCCACTACATGAGGTAATTTGCTCTACTCAGTGTTTTCATGTCAGTTGACAGAAATGTCTGTGTTGATATTTCTCTCAAAAGGTCTCCTAAGCTGAAGAAAGACAAGGCCTGAATGATTACTATTCCAGTGACATAAAGGAGAGTTTCCTTCTAAGATCTCTAACTTTAGGAGGTGAGCTCATTTCAAGGAAAAATATTATCTGACATATTTCATGCTGCGTCCCCTCAAACTATTGAAAATACTATAATTATCATTATGGAAGATACTGTGCTAATTGTATTAAAGAACACAAACCTCTCATCTATGCCTCTATGCATCTAATTCTGACACACACACACACACACACACACGCACACACACACCCCTCCTGCTCCCTCTCCCAGGCCCTGAACACTGGACCAATTAAGACAGGTAAACGTGCACCTTGGAAAGAAGACAGTAGGTGTCCCCTTTATGGAACTCATAGATATGAAATAACTTCCCAATGAAATTGCATTCTGTTTATACTAAAAAAGATACCTCTTGAAAATTTTGAGACAGTAGACATGGATTTTGAAGATCCAAGTAAAATTCTGATTTTTCTGAGGTTTGTCTCACAAATCCCATTTCCAATCACTCTTTCCCTCGCCTGCATTCACTATAGAAGCCTGAAAAACTAAATACTCACCCTGGCCCTATGATATGATTCTATGAATACCGATATCAGCTTCCTGCACTGACATTGCTTCTTCCTGCCCCTGCTTTCTGTTCCAAATCTGAATGTGATTTCTGGGATTGTGCAGCCATCTTGTAAATAATAAGTTGAAAACATGAGGCAAGCACAGATAAAATTTGAAATACAAAAATATTTCAGCATAATATTACATCATGAACTGCTGTACCATCAACATCAGCCACCTGGAATATTCAACACCTGTATATCAGTTTTACTATTATTTCCTATGAATACATTCTCAACTGATACGTCATAGGAAGAAGGGACCTGAGGGAGTGTCCATCATTTACTAAGAGTCTATTCAAAGTAGATGCAAATACCAACAGCTTGCTTCCAACCTCGAAGATCTCATAGTTAAGGTGAGCTAAAAACATGCCTATATGGAAATAGTAAAGTATGATGATTTCTCTGTTAGTAGTATCTAAAAGGCACAGTAGTAATGTACAGGAATGAGGAGCTGAACTATGAAAGAGTTCAAAGACGGTTTCACGTATAAGCAGCGTTCAAGCCGAGTGTTAAAGAATGACCCCAGGAGTATGAGATCAGGTGCTCCTGATAGAGGAAACTAAGTACAATCACAAGAATGTCATGTTCTGGTAATTATATGTGGTTCAGTATTGCTTAAGTATGGAGCTCTTTGTAGGGCAGAAGAGGTTCCAGCAGTTAAACTGGATAGTCTGGCAAGTGCCAAATCAAGAAAGAGTATGAACAATATGCAAAATTGTTGAGAATTGATCCCATTGAAAATTTCAAAGTATGAAGTGAAATGCTAATGTTTTATTGTTTTAAATAAAAGTGTCAAGAACTCAGTTAAAATTATACTACAGAGGTTTAGATAAGTCAAGCTTTAAGAGTTTCAGTGGAGTGCCCCAATATTACTAATTATAGTGAATATTCAAATTTTAATTTCCTGGGTTCATATCCTATCTCTGTCATTTGTGAGCTGTGCGACAAAGTAAATAACCTCTCTTTGCTTTAGCTATTCATGTGTGAAGTTAGAGTAATAGTTACATTGCATGCAATTGTCATGAGGACTACATGAACCTGTACTGGTTAAAATTTGTAACAGTATTTGACCAAAAAAGCGCATTATATAAGCTTGATAAATAAGTAGGAAATCAAGTATGCAAATGAATCATCATTATGATGATTGAAATAGTTTTTGAAGAGTCAAAAACTATTTCACGTTTTCTGATAGGCAGCCCACTGGTTCTCCACTTAATTCTTTAGTAATTAAATCTTCTATTAAAGAAGGCATTTTTTTTTAAATTGACTATTTCTGTTTTGAAAATTACTAATAGTTCTAGTGCACAACAGAAAATGGTTTTAAAAATTCTCATTATTCTAGTATAGGAAATCATTATGTCATTCTGTGAATTTTGAAGTGATGTTACAAGTTCTTAGCAAGTCACGAAGCTGGGTACACACACACACACACACACACACACACACACACACGCTCACTGGAGAAGCCAAAAGCAGAAAATCATTTTCACAATTCTTTTTCATATTCAGAAGATGAAACTTTTCATTTTATTTCCTAGAAAGTTTGTAGCAACCAAGAAAATTAATTTTAACAAAAGAAACCAAAGGAAATAAAATAATACGTGTATGTGTATGTGCTTATGTGTTCTTTCAGTCCTAACATTTGACCCAACCTACTAAAATTTTCCCTGTGTTCTTTTTGAAGGAATTAGCAATTGCATGCAAATTTCTATTTTGAAAGTGGCCTTCCAATGGTGAATTTGATAATTGTATGAAAATGAAGAGTTTTAATAAGCTGTGGCAACATAATAAACTGTCATAGAGGACTAATTATCACTTAAGGAACTTACAATAGCTGTCATCTTTTCATACTGGAATACAAACCCTAAACAACAATAGAAAAAGGAAAAACAATTTCTGCAGAAGCATGCAAAAGAGCTATTTTCTGCCTTGCTAAGAGTAATAAAAGAAATAAATGTGAATAGTCATTCATCATGCAAATGAATGGAATCATTTGTTAGATTTATGTTTTATGGAACCAAAAGCACTCAAAAATCTCTTTATTAAAATTTAAAACAAAGGTTTTTTTTTTTTTTTTTTTTTTTCCTTTTCTTATTTAAAAAAATTCTTAGCAAAATGAAGTGTGTTACAGTTGACCATTGAACAATATGGGGGTCAGGGGCACTGACCCTGTGCACACTCAAAAATCCATGTATAGCTTTTGACTTTCCAAAAACTTAACTACTAATTGCTTACTGTTACTGGAAGCCTTACAAAAGAGTCGATTAACGTATATTTTCTGTTATCTGTATTCTATACTGTATTCTTACAATAAAATAAGCCAGAGAAAAGAAAAGGTTAAGAAAATCATAAGGAAAATACATTTAAGGTACTGTATTTATTGAAAAAAAACCATATATGAGTGGACCTGTGCAGTTCAAACCCATGTTGTTCAAGGGTCAGCTGTACTTAGTAGAATATCTTCCCAGTCATTTAGGTTCCCTTGGAAACGTCATGATTCCTGTTACTTTTTGAAAATTTATTTCTTATAGCACCACTAGCTTCTGTTTATTAGATAATCTGTCATTAAGAAATGTCAGACTGTTTGTAAATGTGTAATAAGATTATATAATTATAAGACACAGAGAACTGACATCTTAAACCTATCTGCCAACAATGGCAGAAGACTATTCCTGAATGTCCAGGCTTCACCAGAATAGTTAGAAGTAAAAATTTTTCTCATCTCACATACTCTCAAATTAAACATATACTCCTTTCAGACTTCAGAGATTTGTATTTTTGAAAATTCCCCATGAGTTGGCTAGCCCAGTTCCTGGGTCACAGTCCCACTCTGGTTATGTTCTCTCTTCAAGAAGCCTAGAAGCTAGAATACTGCTTGGGACTGTAAGACCATTAGCCCCACAGTAACACACACACACACACACACAAAAAAAAGAAATCCGGAAAATACAACTATCAAACATATTTAATGGACAAAGAAAACTGATAAACTGATTTCCAGAGAGATGAGATGGTCTGTCTGGTTGTTAACAGGTGAAAAGGTTCTGTCCAACCAGACATTTTACTGGATAACAAGAGAGCAGAGAATTGTGGCTGATGGGGCTGGCAGAATGTATTGGAGACTGAAAGATTCTACATATACAATCAAACAATAATTTTCTCAACATAGTCATTCTCTTCTAAACCCCTCCGCCAGGACACCTGGGTGGCTCAGTCAGTTAAGTGTGTGCCTTCGGCTCGGGTCATGATCCCAGAGTCCCAGGATCGAGTCCTGCATCGGGCTCCCTGCTCGGCGGGGAGTCTGCTTCTCCCTCTGCCCTTCACCATGCTCATGCTCTCACTCTTTCTCTCTCTCAAATAAATGAATAAAATCTTTAAAAAAATAAAATAACCCCCTCTCCCAACATTATTGGATACCAAAGGCTTGAATAGAAAAGCAGAAACTATTCATTCATTCGTGTCCATTTTCAGAGTGGTTTGCGTCAGAGTTTCTGCTAGGACTAACTGGAAAGATGAAACACAGGTCTAAAACCTTCCTAGCTCAAAGCTCAAACGCTGATAAAATAAAAGGGAGTAGTCCTAGGAGCAACAGTGCTGGACTTCGGGAGTTGAGCTCATTAGAGACTAGCTCAATCTTACTAAAACTGTACAACTGAACACTTGGAGATATATGGATATTCTCCTAATTTCAGCCTCCAAACATAGAAAACAGATGGTGGGGAGAAGAAAGAATTTCAACTAAGAATTTTATACCCAAAAAAATATCTTCTAAATGTCGAAGTGAAATAAAGATATTTTCAGTTTTAAAAAAAATCAGGTGTAGCCATAATACTATAATATAGTATACTATATAATAATATAGTATTTTTTTTTTTTTAAGATTTTATTTATTTATTCATGAGAGACAGAGAGAGAGAGAGAGGCAGAGGGAGAAGCAGGCTCCCAAGGAGCAGGGAGCCCGATGCTGGACTCGATCCTGGGTCTCTGGGATCATGACCTGAGCCGAAGGCAGACGCTTAACCATCTGAGCCACCCAGGCGCCCTATAATAATATAGTATTATGTACCTATATAGTATATAGGTACATTTAGAAATAATGAAACAGAGCTGAGATCAGTGTCAAAAATCATTTCAAATCTAAATATAGTTTCTGGAATTCATCTTTGAAGAAAAGTGGTCAGGAGTCATGACTACCAGAGACAGGTGACTTTCTCGAGTTGAAAGGATTGATTAAAATAGTATAAGTAAATCACGTGGCATGGGATGTGATATATAATATCTCATAGATAATTTGTAGTTATACTTTTAGCTATTTTTTTCTTTCCTTCTTTCTTCCCCCTCTTTTTTCCATACCCTTAATTCTTCCCTCCCAGCCATGTTTATCTATCCTCTCTTCATTCTCTCATCTATGTCTACCATTTTGCCTCTTCATCTCCTCCTTGTTACTCCCTCATCTTTTCTTTCTCTCTTCTCTCTTTCTTCTCCCTTTCTTATCATTTCTGTTTACACTGAAGATGAATATTAGTCCAGATAATATATGTCTCATTTTCTTTTATTTAGTCAGTATCTGGAGAGTAGAATTAGAACACATGAAGCACTATATGTCTACAAGCTTAGTTAGACTTCCTTTATTTTTATTTTATTTATTTATTTTTTAGTTAGACTTACTTTAAAATAATATCTGCTTGCATGGGAACTTTCTCATATCACTAGACAGATGATATTAAATTTGTATAACTGAAATATAAGCATTTGTACAATAGTTTCCCTAAATGAAAATATAAACTGCTTTTATCATAATTATACAAGCAGCTTATTAAAATATATTTTCTCAAAGTCCCTCTCAGACTTCTGAGAGTAGAAATTGGTATATTATTATTTTCTTCTCTCCTCAGCAGGTTCTATCTAATACTTTGGTATCCACACACATTACATCAGCAAAGATTCTAGTAGCATAGAGAGCGTCCTGAGTGACTGGTTTATTTATTAGGAACCTTGAAATATTAGAAGGAAACTATGGAAAAAATTAAGGAAACTAGGTAATAAAATTTAAATAGCCAAAATTTTAGGTGATATTTGAAGTTATATGATTGTTACTAAACGTAAGAAATTTCTGAAGACCATTTCTTAATGACTTCCAACATGTATTATGACGGCATCAATTCTGTAGTTTTGATACTATACTGTAGTTATGTAATTATGTTACATAATAACATTGGAAGAAACTTAGTGAAGAGTTTATGGGAACTTTGTAATATTTTCACAATTTTTCTCTAACTTCAAATTATTTATGTTAAATGTGAAATATACATATACATGTATATATAAATATGTCTCTATGAGACATACATTTGAGATATACATTGCAATATGACACATATACTGAATTAGGTCTAAGAAAGATATCTAAGCATATTTTTAAATAAAAGATTTGTTAGGTATACTGGAAATCTATGGTGTTATCACTCACCATAAAGGACCTACAAGTTAAAGAGATGAAAGAATTATAAGCTTGAACCATCTTTGTATTGAGCGCAGCCTGAGAGAGGAGAATAAAAGCATAAGAGGTCTCCAACACTACAGTTAGAGTTGGCTTAGCATTCTGACTTTTTAGTTATTATTCATGTGATTTGGGGCAAATATCTTTTTTGTTGTTGTTTTGCCTAAGGTTCTCTTTTTTTTATTCAGATATAATTGACATAAAACATCGTATTAGTTTCAGAATTGTACAACATAATGATTCAATATTTTGTATATATTGTGAAGTGACTACCACAATAAGTCTAGCTAACATTCATCACCGTACACAGTTACATTTTTGTGTGTGTGATGAGAACTTTTAAGATTTGCTCTCTTAGGAACTTCCAGTTATACAATAAAGTATTATTAACTATAGTCACCATGCTCTACATGCTCTCCACATGCTCCGTACGACTTATTTTATAGATGGAAGATTTTACTTTTTAACCTCCCTTCACCAATCCCCCCACTACCAACTCTGACAACTACCAATCTGTTCTCTGTATCTATGAGTTCAGTCTTTGTTTTTCTTCTTTTTAGATTCCACAGATAAATAGATCATACAGTGTTTATCTTTTTCTGTCTGACTTATTTCACTTAACATAATATCCTCAAGTTTCCTCCATTTTGTCAAAATGGCAAGATCTTCTTTGTTATGGTTGGATAATATTTCATATATGCATATATACCACATTCTCTTTACCCATTCATCCACTGTTGAACACAATGAGGTTGCCTCCATATCTAGGCTATTGCAAATAATGCTGCAATGAACATGGTGATGCAGATATTGTTTGAATTAGTATTTTCATTTTCTTCAGATAAGTACCCAGAAATGGAATTGCTGGATCATATGGTAGTTCTATTTTTTTTTTTTTTTAATTTTTGAGAAAATTTCATACTATTTTCCATAGTGGTTGCACCCATTTACAGCCCCACCAACACTGCAGAAGGGTTCATTTTTTTCTCCACATCTTCTCCAACACTTGCTATTTCTTGTCCTTTTGATAATAGACATTCTAATGGTGTGAGTTATCTCAGTATGGTTTTGATTTGCATTTTCCTGATGATTAGTGATGTTTAGCACCTTTTTATATACCTGTTGGCCATGTCTTTTTGGAAAAAAAATGTTTATTCAGATCCTCTGCCCATTTTTTAATGGGATTGTTTGCTTGTTTGTTTTTTGTTTTGTTTTGTTTTGCCATTAAGTTGTATGAGTTCTTTATATATTTTGGATATTAACCCCTTATCGGATGTATGATTTGCAAATATTTTCTCCCATTCAGTAGGTTTTCTTTTCATTTTGTTGATGGTTTCTTTTGCTGTGCAGAATCTTTTTAGTTTAATGTAATCCCATTTTTAAAATTTTTGCTTCCAGGGCTTTTATTTTTGGTGTCAAATCCAAAAAATCATCACCAAGACAAATGTCAACTAGTTTGCGCCCTATATTTTCTTCTAGGTATTATATGGTTTCAAGTCTGACATTCAAATCTTTGATCCATTTTGAGTTAAATGTGATTTTGAGTTCAATGTGACCTAGGAAATCCTCTAGGATTTTAATGGTTTTCTGTGTCACATTTAGGTCTTTAATCCATTTTGAATTTTTGTGTGTGTGTATGGTAAGAAAGTGGTCCAGTTTCATTTTTTTGCATTTGGCTGCCCAGGTTTCCCATCACCATTTTTTGAAGAGACTGTCCTTTCCCCTTTGTATATTCTTGGCATCTCTCTTGTAATTTTTTAACCATATATATGTGGATTTATTATTGAGCTCTCTATTCTGTTCCATTGCTTTATTTGTCTGTTTTTATGTCAATAACATACAGCTTTGATTTTTATAGCTTTGTGATGTAGCTTGAAATCAGGAAGTGTAATGCCTCAGCTTTTTTCCTCTTTCTCAAGATTGCTGTGGCTATGTGGGGTTTTTGTGGTTCCATGAACTTTAGGATTGTTTTTTTCTATTTCTGTGAAAAATGGCATTGGAACTTGGATAGTGGTTGCATTGAATCTGTACATTACTTTAGGTAGTATAGACATCTTAATAATAATTCCTCCAATCCATGAACATGGAATATCTTTTCATTCATTTGTCTTCAATTTGTTTCATCAATGTTTTATAGTTTTCATTATAAAGATATTTCACCTCCTTACTTAAATTTATCCCTAAGTTTTTTATTCTTTTTGATGCTATTATGAATGGAATTGTTTTCTTAATTTCTGTTTTGAATAGTTCACTTTTACTGTGTAGAGACACAACAGATTGTTGGGTGTTGATTTTGTATCCTGCAACTTTATTTGATTCATTTATCAATTCTAACAGGTTTTTGGTGGAATCTTTAGGGTTTTCTATATATAAGATCCTGTTGTCTGCAAACAGAGACAATTTTACTTCTTGTCCAATTTGCAAGTTTTTTATTTCTTTTTCTTGCCTAATTTATCTGGCTAGGAATTTCAGTACTATGGTGAACAAAAGTGGCAAGAGTAGGCGTTCTTGTGTTTGTTTTTTCTTGATCTTAGAGGAAAAGCTTCAGGTTTTCACTATTGAAAATGATGTCATATATCTTTTTTTTTTAAATTTTTTAATTTTTTTTAAGATTTTATTTATTTATTTGACAGAGAGAGAGCGCAAGCAGGGGGAGCTGCAGGCAGAGGGAGAGGGAGAGGCAGACTCCCACTGAGCAGGGAGCCCGATGTGGAGCTCGAACCCAGGACCCTGGGATCATGACCTAAGCCGAAAGCAGATACTTAACCATCTGAGCCACCCAGGCGCCCCTCTCATATATCTTTTATATCATGTTGTTTTGTTACATTCCTTCTCTACTGAATTTATTGAGATTTTTTTAATCATGGAAGAATGTTGAAGTTTGTCAAATGCTCTTTCTTCAAATATCAAAATGATGATATGATTTTTATTCTTCATTTTGTTAATGTGGTATATCACAATGATTAATTTGCATAATTTGAATGGTTCTTGCATCCCAGGAATAAATCTCACTCAATCATGGTATATAATCCTTTTAATGTGTTGTTGAATTCTGTTTGCCAATATTTTGTTGAGGATATTTGCATCTGTGTTCATCAGGGATATCAGACCATAGTTTGCTTTGACTGTAATGTCCTTATTTTCTTTTGTTATGAGGGTAATGGTGGACTTATGAAATGAGTTTGGGGTGTTTTGTCCTCTTCAGTTTTGGAAAACTTTGAGAATCATTGGTATTCTTCTCTAAATTTTTGGCAGGATTCATCAGTGAAGCATTCTTGCCCTGGTCTTTTCTTTTATGGAAAGTTTTTGATTATTGATTCAATTGTCTTCTTTGTTATTGGTCTGTTAAGATTTTCTATTTCTTCATGATTAAGTCTTGGTAGATTATATGTTTCTAGGAATTTGTCCATTTCTTCTAATTACCTAATTTGTAGGCATATAATTGTTCTTATTAGTCTCTTATGATCCTCTCTATTTCTGTAATATCAGTTATAATTTTTCCTCTTTCATTTCTGATTTTACTTACTTTAGGTTTCTTTTTTTTATCATAGTCTTTTTTTATCATAGTCTAGCTAACTGCCAATTTCATTTAAATTTTGTGTATTTTTTTTCTGTCATTTCTTTGGTTTAAGAACACTGTTTTTTGATGTATTTTTGGTGCTAAATGCTGAGAATGGTAATAATTAAAACTTTTTTTTCAAGTCTAACTGCTTCTTTGAGAAGCTTAGTAGTAAGCTTATTATTCAGGCCTGATCTTACTTGGTTATAAAATATTGGGGAGAGGAGGTTTTTCTTTTCTTTGATTTGTTTCATCATTTTCAAATTGAGAGATAACATGAGGCTTGAATAGAGAATACAATAGCTAACACAACCAGATTCCAAAATGCTAGTATTAAATGCCTCAAATAAGAAGCTAAAATTAAGAAAGACAACCAGACTTTTCATGAATTTGGGTCTAGAGTGCCATGCCAAAATCACAAGGTAAGATTTGATGAGTATTTTTTACTTACTATTATGCATTAAAATCGATCATCCAAACATATATTAAAATGTTACTAGATCCAAAAACTCAGCTTTTGTATAGAGTTCTGAGACAGATCTGGTTCTAGGGTTATTCCTAAATTTAATAAAAACTGCTAGAGTCTAAAAATGAATGGTCTAGCCCCCTGAACACTTCAATGACTTCAGTATATTGAGAAAAAAAGTTGGCATGAATGTATTTTATTTATGGGAAAAATTCAACAATGTGAAATAGATAAGAAACAGGTAACATATCTAAGTATACAAGTATGTAAGATTTCCCTAGACACTTTCATACAATTTCCCAAACAGTAACACACACATGTGCATATGCATGCATACCTGCACACACACATGTTCCATTTCTCTTTCATATTAAAAGAGAGATTTTTTTTTTTGAGTAGAGAATTTTAGTTATATTCTTACTTGCTCCAAAATTTCAACCATATAGAATGTAGTCATAAAGTTGTATGCCATAGGTATGCAGCATATATCAAAATTCCTGGAATCCTCTCTGGTGGCTTTCTGAATAGAATGAGTTTGACAGACTGCGTTGTTACAGTTGTCATGATATACACCAGAAATACTCTGTGTGGGATCATTGGGGGTCATGGCATTTGTAATCTTCAAAAGAGGTAAGAAAAAAGAAATCTTACATTTGGAAGACTGTCAAAGAAAGGTGGCACTGAGAGTAATACTTAGGGGACTATAAGACTTTTGGAGAATTTTGAGGACAATTTGGAAAGTGCAATTCAGAAACAATACTAGCAGATGCATATATTTACTTTTAACTATAATTTTATTTTATGTGGCAATGTTTGTTTTAGATGGTACTTTATGTTGACAAAGAGACATGAAAATTTCACATATTCATGAGAATAAAGAATTAGATGATGCTTTGGATAGACTTTTTTTATAAAGACCAATCTAGGCTGAACTGATAAGAATACACTGTTTCTTTTGCCCTCTGTAAGTAATAATGAGGTGAAATAAGAAGAAAGTTCCCAATTCCAAGTGATATCCCAAATATTGTATTTTGAAGGCAAGGGATGAGTATCATTTTTCCACCTCAAGCTCTCCTTCACAGAGCTGCCCAAGTTAGCTCCTAACATGACCAAACGCGATTGCGTTACTCTTCTTTGGCTTCCAGCTGTTGTGAGATTAAATCTAACATTCTATGAGTAGCCATATGGCTTTTCTCAATGTGACCTAACTTGCCCCCACAGGTCTCTCCTTCGCATCCTTCCTCCCCATCTCCATTAGAACTTATGATCATGCTGAACCCCTGTTTCTTGAGCTCTTTGATTTTAAGTATGTTGTTTCTTTGGAAAACAGTGGTTCTCAACTGGGGACAATTGTGACCCCCTACCCAAGAGACACTTAGCAATGTCTAGAGACATTTTTGATTGTCACGACTAGGCGGCTGCTTTTGGCATCTAGTGGGCGAAGCCAGAGATGCTGCTAAATATACTACAATGCAGAGAAGAGGCTCCCCTCACCAACACTTATTCATCCAAAATATCAATAGTACTGAGATTCAGAAACACTTATGTGGAATGAATACATCCTTCTGTATGTGATGAAGTTCTCTTCACCCTTCCCAAATCAGCTCTAATGTTATGTCCTTCAAGAAGTCTCCCTCAATTTAATTGATTTCATATATGTGCTTCAAAAATTGTTTTTATTTTCTGTATCACACATATGGTGGTGTACTGAAATTGCTTACACATGTAGCTATTTCTTATTAGACTGAACTGTTTAAAGATAAGACTCATGCCTTATTCCAGTGCTCAGCACATGTCAGACCTGTGCTGGGAGCTCAAAGGTTATGGGTTATTGAATAAAAAATATAACACCTGGGACTGGTAGTGACTTACTTACAATAGGTGCCTATCTTTTTGCCTGCTATTGTTTGATTCTTTTAGATTTTATGATGATTTCCTTTATCTCTAAAATGAGAAGATAAAAGAACGAATGTAATGATTGAGTTTAGTGGGTTATTACATGTAAATCATTAGAGTGATGCCTATCACAGAGGTTGCACTGCATAAATATTAGTTTTATTATTTTGTATTATTGATTATGTCTAACTTTTATGGATTTTATTAAGGATTTTTATACCGTAAAATATAAAATAAAAATCACATCCCCATCTCTGACTTAATGCTTTAGTTGCTCCTAAAATTTTGCACTCAATATTTACATAACCTTCTTAGGAAAATACCTATTTTAAGTAGAAGCAGTGTTTTGTTATTGTCAGCCACAAGTCTCCTATTTAAATATATGATAAATCCATTTTTATTAAAAACAAAATCTACTACAGTATTCCTTATATTCAAATCTGAAATCTTAGGATGTCAAGATGCATGGATAGTATATTTTTAGTCTAATGGTAAATATTTCATTTGTCTACATTATGGTATCGGGTATCGGGTTTGAGGCTGTTGAACAGCTTGGATTTATCTATCATTGCATAAATGTAAATATGAACTCACATTCATTTTTCTCTCTGGATTTTTGGGTAAATATTGAAAGACATATAATTTGGATTTACTCCCACCTCAACCCAAATAAAACCATTAAAATTATCCATTTAGTAGCAAGCAGGGAGCTGCTGCATGCTGTGTGGAAACAAGGTCATGCACATCATTCTGTCCATAAACATTAAGGCCACATGGTTAGGTGTGATTATAATAATGGACTCTAGATGGTTAGGTAAATATTCCAGATCTGACATTAGTTTATTGAACTAATGGCTTGTGACATGAGGATAGGGATTCCTTAAATGAGTTCATTTCTAGCAATCATTTCAACATCTCAAAAGCCCCCAACCTTATCAGAATTGTGAATTACTTGAGTCTAAAAATATTAGGTAAAAATGTAATAACCACTCTCTAGAGATGACTGCTTTTTCCTGGTTCAGTTATGAGAAAAGCAAATAAAACAGGTGAATCAGGTGAATAAGAGAGATAATCAAATTCAATGTGTCAGTAAACTCTCAAATCTATTCTTATGTTATCATAATTGCATTATCCAGACTCTTTGCGTAACTGAGCAGAAATTCTCCACCCTGCAATCTTGTTGTCTAACACAAAATAAAATAATGAGAAACAAAGTGAAATGTAAATAGGAAAATAATTAGTTAGATTTATTTCCAAGGTTGTAGCAGAGAAGATATGGGGTAGAAGAATATGGATAGATGACTGAAATAGGAGTATCATGGAACCCTCTTTTTTTTTTTTTTACCTGTTCTCTCCCTCTCTCTCTGTCTCTCTCTGTGTCTCTCTCTCTCTCTCTGTCTCTCTCTCTCTTCTACAAATATACACTGATATGGCATGACTAATGTCCTTTGATAACCAGCTGGTGTAGGTACATGATTTATGGAGGAATAAGAAATAATTTATGTTCTCCAGAAATTCAGATAAATATAGCTAATGCACACCCGTTGATTTTTCTTCTAACATCCATTCCTGCAGTAATCATAGCCTGATTTTGTTTTGAAAAAAAAGATTCCTTTTGTATCTACAACAATCCATATATTCCATTCCTTTATAAGAGTGCTTGTTTATAGGGCACCTGGGTGGCTTAGTTCGTTAACCTTCTGACTCTTGATTTCAGCTCAGGTCATAATCTCAGGGCTGTGAGACAGAGCTCCATGCTGGGCTCTGTGCTCAGATGGGAGCCTGCTTTGAGATTTTCTCCCTCTCCCTCTCCTTCCGCACCCCCCATTCATGCACTCTCTCTCTAATAAATAAATAAAATCTTTAAAAAAAAATTTTACAGAGAATGAGAGAGAGAGACACAACAAGAGAGGGAACACAAGGGGGGAGTGGGAGACGGAGAAGCAGGCTTCGCGCTGAGCAGGGAACCCAATGCGGGGCTCGATCCCAGGACCCTGGAATCATGGCCTAAGCGAAGGCAGATGCTTAACCAACTGAGCCACCCAGGCATCCCAATAAATAAAATCTTTAAAAAAAAAAAAAAAAAAAGAGTGCTTATTTGAGTAACGGACACATGAATCGGGTCAGTCCAAAGATTTGTGATAAAATGATCAAGAAAAAGGAGTTCAATTTCTGCAGAGATTTTTACTTAGTAAGATATAAACCTACAACCTCCAGAAGTCATTTTGCCAAACCCAAGGTGAATGTCCCATCTGTGAATAAATATAACATAGAAGAAATCAGAGATTGTATATAGAGAGAAATATATGTCAATGTATATATGTATATTCTTGTGTATAGTTTGAGCATCAGAATTAGACATAATTAAAATTAGTTGACTATGGAACATTTACATAATTTTGGACAATTAATTCATGTTTTATCTTTTTCATCCTTTTGAATTAGCATATTAATCAAGATCATGCTTGACTACAAGTAACAGGAAAGAGAAGATTCTGTTTTCTCATGCAACAAGAAGTATGGGGACAGGTAGCTCAGGAGTGGTGCTATAGGGACTGTTCTCTTTCTAACCCATCATTCCTAGCATGGACCTCTCAACCTCATGGTCACAATATAGCTTCTGTCCATACTTATCTTCCAACCCTCTAAAGTACTTCAAACATATTCCAGGCAGGAAGAATCAGGGAAAGATGAAGCAAAAGATATATTCACACTCATCAAGTTGACACTATGCACAAAATCTAGGTCCTGTTAGTAAGGAGGAAGAGGAGTACATTCAGTAAGTACCTGTGATCAGTATCTACCAGAGTCAGATCACTTGCAATTAAAAACAAAAAAAAACCTTACTAATTCATTATATCAAAAACGTTTTCACTAAAATATGATTTATTCTTTAAAATAGATATGTGCTAAAGGGTTATAGACATATCAAGGAGAGTGGAAATACAATAGGAATATATTCAAAGAGGAAATAACACATGAGCTGAATGTTAAGTCAGGAGTCCAAGAGGGGCAGAAAAAGGAGAAAGGAAAATGGAACCCACTTATACATAATAATGGGAAATGGACCCTAAAATTTGAAAAATCCAATAGAGGATACATTTGTGAATCAGAAAGAATGTGGTCACTTTAAATAGCATGCTGCTTCAAAAAGGACATTTGGTGCCTGATCTCTTGAGAGCAGTGGTGGAGAGAACACATTCATGTGTAAATGTGTGAATGGTTCCTTTTTAAAAAAAGTTTGAATCTACTATACCATATATGTTATCATATAATCTATCATATGTGCCTTCAACACATCTAGAATTTCATCCATCAGAGTCACAAATTGCACCACAACACAGAACTTAAGGGGCGCCTGGGTGGCTCAGTTGGTTAAGCGTCTGCCTTCAGCTCAGGTCATGATCCCAGGATCCTGGGATTGAGCCCTGCATCTGGCTCCCTGCTCCTTGGGAAGCCTGCTTCTCCCTCTTCCTGCAGCTCCCTCTGCTTGTGTTCCCTCTCTCGTCTCTCTCTGTCAAATAAATAAACAAGATATTTAAAACAAAAACAAAACAAAACAAAAAAGCCAACACAGAACTCAAATCATTTACAGATCCTTAATATAAAATATCTTATTATTCCTAATTAGATAACATACCTCTGCTTACCTAGCAAAATGGATTTGTGACTTGAATGATTGAATTAGGTTTTAATAAATGCTGTACTGTATGTGTAAGCTTAAGAAGTCCTAAGTGACTAAACTTTAGTATTGTTCACTATCTGATATTATAACTGTCCTATTCCCAACCAAACATAATTTTTATTGTACATTACTAAGGAAAGCCCTAGTCTCTCATTCAAAACGTACTGGGGGGTTGCCTGGGTGGCTCAGTCTGTTGAGCATCCGACTCTTGATTTCAGCTCAGGTTGTGATCTCAGGGTTGTGACTTGGGCTCCACACTAAGCACAAAGTCTGCTTGAGATTCTCTCTCCTAAATTCTTAAATAAATAAATAAATAAATAAATAAATAAATAACAACAACAACAAAAAATAAACGTACCTGCACTGGCTTTAAAAGAGAAAACTGTCTTACTATTTTTACTTGGTTTATCCATTGATAATTTTTATGAAATCATATTTTTAACGAATAATGCCAAACATATATAGTGTGATTCTTTGCATATGTTAACATGCAGTGTTCAGAAGTTCCCAAGAAGTGTTAAAGTATTCTGAAGGGCACTTATTTGACCCTAGATGACCCTAGATGACCAAAACCCTCAGAGGGCCAAAATGGTAAAAATTCTCCTTTGCGTTTGACATAATTTTATATCTGAATCTCTGCTGAGATACCATCTCTAACATTTCTGGGAGAATATATATTCATAGATTCATATGTCTGTGTGTGTGTGTGAGAGAGAGAGAGAGGTATGTGAGAGAAAGGAAGATATATATATATATATTTTTTTTTTTTTCTGAGATATGTAATCTGGCTTTCTTCTTCGTTAATTCCAAATTGAGAAAATTAAGAAAATTGAGAATCATCTGGACATTGAAAAACCTTAAGAAAATCCTCCTATTTTTCCTTACACCTCTGCTCCAAGAGACTGGTGAATTGTCTGCTTTGCTTCATGTCCTTCATAATTCTTTACTAGAAACCTCTTCTCCAGATGCTTATGGGAGGAAGAATTAACTACTCATCCCTTAATATATAATATTATTCCCTTTTGATCTATGCACCTTCTTGAATTGTGCAGATTAAATGAATAAAATTCATATAAGGCACATAGAGTTAGGCTAACTCTTAACAAGCACTATTAATGTGTCACACTTGTTTGTCAGGAAGGAATTCATTGTATCCTGGGTGTTTAGTATGTATTACATATAATATGTGTATGTGTGTATATACACAAACACCAAGAGTTTGGCTGGACATCCATGCAATAAAGAGATTAGAGGTATGACTCCTGAATCAAATCAGTCATCTCAGTAGAAACTAGGAGTAGAGATGGGTTTTTACCAACAGAAACACTACCAGCTTGGACCCAAGGGGTTAGAGACAGGACAAAATGAAGCAAGGTTGAGAGGCTTTTGGGATTCTACAAGACAGAACAATACAGCTGCAAACATTCATTAATTTTCAAGAAAAGGAAGAATGTTCCCAAAGATGATTTAGATATCAGAGCTGCCACTCCCTTTACTCAGACCTAGTGGACACAGCTGTTTTCTCCCCAGTTTCAGAGAGCAGGGCCACATCTTCAGTTTCTGCAGCTCAGCCTGGTGCTGCCCAGAGCCGCAGAGGCAGGGGTAAGACCCAGAGCTGCAGGAATGGGGCTACTGCCCAGGGCCAAGTTGGGCAATGCTAACACAGCGGAATTGGAAAGCATGGCCACTGCCCTTGTGAACCCAAAACACAGAGCATCAGGCCAAAGAGGATTATTCTCAAGCCTTAAAATGTATTGGAATTCGCCCTGGGTCTAACATAAGCTTTGAAGCAGGCCTCTTCACCACCGATATCATAGTGCTTGTAGAAGAGAAACTCATCTTTGAGTACCCTCAGGAGTGCATCATATACTTTAGAGAAACAGAGTCACCAAGGCACTCCTAGAACTCACAATGACATTCGACAACCAGGGATTTAAAGCGAGTACAGAAGATATGGCGGTTCTCCCACGGAAACCAAATGATGAAGGTTAGGTTATATTCAAGTAAGCACTTTCTGTGATTCAGAATAAAGATCTTGTAGCAAGGCCATTGCACACGGTGAGAAGCATGTCAGTAGGCACCTGACAAGTTGAATCCATTCCTTCATCACTTAGAACCTCACCCCATCCCACACTGTCACCTGCAAGGATATTTCCAGTTCCAGGAGGAAAAGGAACTGGAAGTGAGTATCAGAAACCACTGACGAGCCTTTATACTCCTACATGTCAATAAACAGTAGAGTCAAATATACAGGTTTCTTTTTACAAAATACAGACTAATCATTCAAACTTTTAAAAAAAAATATTTCTCTAAGATTTTGAATCAAAAAAAAACTATAATTTTGTTTTTATGCTGCATTGTGTTATTTTAAGTAAATTAAATGTTCCTGATAGATACTTCTTCTTTATTACAGTCAAATTCTGACTTCAGAGATGGTGGAAATGCATAATGTAGTATCTTCAGTGAAGGTAATTCTTTTATTAGATATGTTTCATGTTACAGAGGCAGTCACTGCCCCATCAGTTTACTTACAGTATAATGTACTTAACTTTCATAGCCTATAGACTCTAGTTTTAAGTATGCTTTTAGCAAGTTCCCTTTTGTGAATTCCTACTACAAATATAAAAAACACATTTCAAAGAGGAAGATAGGTTGATAGGTTGATAATTCAATTTTCACAAACACACAAGAACTCAATACATCTGTTTAAAATTCAGTCTAACTTTAAAATAATAAGGTTTGTTAAAAAAGTAGTAAGACATTTATGAACTTAAGAAATAAGCTATAAATCAATTTAGTTATATCATAATGCCAAACAATACGTATCTATTGGCAATGAATATACATGGCTATGTATTCAGTAATTATCTCTGGTGGGTTGAGAGGTATTTCTTTTCCTTTACCTGTATTTTTGGATTTATGCCATTGGCACATACATAATCATTATTGCTTATACAGGAAAAATAAAGCCAGCTTTGTCAGTTTTGTTATAAAAAATGTTTCATTTGTTGATGAAAACATTTTCTAGAGACGGATTTTTCTTCTTCAGTTCCGAATATGAGTCTATGGTAATATCATTACTTGTTTGCAGAACTAGGCTGTGTCCAAAATTATTGAACTGCTCATAAAACTCTTTCTACTCTACAAAGTGGAGAATTATTTCTGAAATTTCAGTTTGCCAAGACCAGTTTGCTTTTATCCATGGGTAATAGTATAAAGAAACTATTTCTAGCTGCACATGTGCTAAAAGTACACATGGCTTTATATGATCAGTAGAAATATGCACTTTTAAGCTGAATAACAAAAGAAGAAAAAGAAATATTAGGTCACTAGATGGTGCCATAATGTTATTTTTTACTTTATTGTCAGGGATTCTGGAAAAATATTACAATTATTTTTAAGAGGCATCATTTCAGGCACATTCAGGACAAAAAAATAAACTTAATGTTTACATGTCACATGGACATTTTAGAAAGGAAATGTTTAACCAAAAATAATACATAAATAGTATTGAATTAAACTGGCTTAAAGTACATCAATAAACACTTTGGACAAATTTTCACAGTATCAGGTTAAAATAGTTTAATGTGAAGAAATAGTACTTTCTGCTGGATTTTCAGATTGAGTTTAGTGATTTTATTTCCAAACCACTTGTGATAACTCATATACTTACACACATAGTAGAAAATAGAACTGTTTCCTAATGTACTCAAAAAAGTCATAATTCTTATTTTTTTAAATAAGCAAATATATTTTCTGTACCAAATGTATTTAAGGACTTCGTTCAATCAGGAATTTCTTTGATAAGTGGACCTGGGTCCTTTGCCTTTTGTTGTCATTATTAAGCAAGGATGATGATGAATAGTATTCACTGATGGGACATTTCTCCATATGGTTGATATTACCAAGAAACTGTGGCCGAAGTGGTAGTTTTTCAGACAAGAATATTTCACTGCACCTGAAACAAATCGAGAGTAACATTCTTGTTTCTGGGAATGTGAGAACTTGTTGCCAGGTTTGTGAGTAAAAACACTGTGTGTGGAGAAACGGCCACATAGAAGCCTCAGAGAGGCTTATTTGCATTTCTAAACTTCCCCACTGGCACAATGACTCAGCAGAGAAAAAGGGAGCTTCTCCCTCTCCGATCCTCAACCACCATTCACACACACTGTTGTTCAAGAGATCTAACAATTTTAAGTACTTTGGAGATTTAATGGTGGAGGAGAGGGGACAGACTTAAAAGTCCCAAAATGCTTCTTTATTTCTCTCATTATTGGAAGCAGTTTAACAGTGTACTTCGAGGTTCCCTTTTAACAGAGTTTGCTCTTTTCCACATTATTATTCAACATGAAAATGGATTTTTCAACCCAGATAGAACAACAAGGAACCTTTCAAAAAAGGTGCAAATTTTAGTGTCAGATGTATTTAGATACGTCTTTGAAAATACAATTCAAAGTTCCCCAAACACTGGTCTGTGATGTTTCTGAGGATAAGCCCATTCCTTCCAGGAGAATTTGTATAATGTTACCAAGATCACCATTTCTGACTACCACAATGCAAGTTTCTGATGGATTTTGGTTTGAAAGCAGGGAACAAAGAAGGAGGACTAAGGCTGTTTCTAAGGAATATTTCTTCTCCATTTTAATTAGACGAGGTGACTGTTTTACTCATTTTTAAATTATTACTTCACCCCACACTTGACAAATTAATGTCTAAAAATATATTAATACATGGGAAGAGTTTATAGCTTTACTGTAACCTCATTTTGGGGAAGGGGTTTTTTGATGTAATTTACAATAAGATTAGGCTTGTCTCTGATTTAGGTGAAGATGTAGCTAACAGATTATTTATAGGGTTGCTTGATATACTCTGTTTTACAGCATGCTTCCCAGGGGATGTTAGTTTATAACAACCTTTTTCTTCCTTGATGGCTATTAATGGTATTTGGCACTCCTTTTCTTTCACAGGCCATGTACAATTACACACAGACTGACATTCTGACTGTGCCTTGGCTAAAATGGTATGTGCAAATGCTGATAGTCTTATCCAAATTCAAGAGTCTTATTTGATAGGTGCAGGAGCCAAAAGAAATAAAATATTCTGGATTTTTCCTTAAAATATTGATTCTCTGACCAAATCATTGCTTAATTTGGATCAATTTATTGATCCAGGGTTTCCCCAAGAACGAATGCCTTGCTTTCTTTCATACAATCCAAAGAGTTTTACAAATACCAGTGGGACATTATGTACTAGGCACAGTGCCAAGTGCTTTACCTACATTGTCTCCTCTGCCCGCCATCACTATGATTGAGTAAAAAGAGCTATTATTGACCTCAGTTTACAGATGAGGGAATGGGGACTTGGAGGTGGTTAAATGATCTGCCTAAAGGCACAGATTTAGCACACAATATAGTGAAGAGCAGTAACCTCAACGAAGATCCCTTTTACCACTACAGGTTATGTTGGTCTTACAATGACAAAGTGAAAGAACTGTTGAAACTTTTCTGTGGTTGGAGAAAAGAGTAGTTTTGATCACATAAAGTAGGCAACAACCTGAGAGTTTATCCACTTCATCCAAAAATTGCACTGAGTTTCATCTTAGATAAGTTAATACATGTCCAGAGGATACCTCATTTGGGCTCTCATTTTTACTTGCCCAGCATCTATTTCTTTTTTGAACTTTTCTTTTCCCTCGTTTGTTAACCACCTAGACCTGTCAATTCAGGCAGTCTAACCTAACCTGCCCAATAGTGGCAGGTGGCTCAGGTTGTCATCAAGTAATCTTGAGAATTCACATCTTCACAAGTGTGACCCAAAGATTCAAATCAAGTGGGAAGGGAGTTAATTATATTTCCTATGGTGCTGCATGGAAATGTCCATTAATTGCCAGCACGAGATGCCTGCAAGTCTCCCTGGTTCTCAGCCTTCCTGCAACCACTTGTTTTCCTTTGAGTCAAAGAGTACTTCATATTCTTTATGAATCTAATAAGCTCTCTTGTCAACAAGTTAGTAATAATAACTTAATGAAAACCTCCAGTAGTTGTTCTAAGAATTAATTTAAATGATACAAATAAAATGCGTACAATGTCTGACATATAATAAGAACTGACATGTTACTAGAATCCCTCCCCCATTCCCCCCCCACTGCAAATCTAAAAAAAACCATTTATACCCCTTTCAGTCATAACTGAGTTTTTTACTTAAGAGTATCCTATTTGGGGCACCTGGGTGGCTCAGTCGTTAAGTGTCTGCCTTCGGCTCAGGTCATGATCCCAGGGTCCTGGGATCGAGCCCCGCATCGAGCTCCCTGCTCAGCGGGAGGCCTGCTTCTCCCTCTCCCACTCCCCCTGCTTGTGTTCCCTCTCTTGCTGTCACTCTCTCTGTGTCAAATAAATAAAATCTTAAAAAAAAAAAAAAAGTATCCTATTTAATTGTGCTAGACTGTTGAATCTCAGATCTGTACCTCTGAAACAAATAATGCAATATATGTTAAGAAAAAAAAAGAAGATAGCAGGAGGGGAAGAATGAAGGGGGGGAAATCGGAGGGGGAGACGAACATGAGAGACGATGGACTCTGAAAAACAAACTGAGGATTCTAGAGGGGAGGATGGGTTAGCCTGGTGATGGGTGTTAGAGAGGGCACGTTCTGCATGGAGCACTGGGTGTTATACACAAACAATGAATCATGGAACACTACATCTAAAACTAATGATGTAATGTATGGTGATTAACATAACAATAAAAAAGATAAAAAAAAAGAGTATCCTATTTAAACACCTATACTCTAAATACTGGTTGGTCCTTTTGCATTATTTCCATGTTGCCCTGACAGTTTCATCTCAGTATGAGTCAGTGTTTCAAATGCATGGAATTTTCCCTGGGTTTTCTAATTTGATTTTGAACAAAAAGATTATGAGATCTTTAAGAATAAGAGAGTTATTGTGAGTCAAACAATAGTGAAAATTGGGTGGGGGTAGAGGAGTAGAGGTATGGAGAAGTGGCCGGGTGTATGAGGGATAAGAACGTATTTAAACTACTTCAGAAATGAAATTGAAATATTTCTGAAAAGGTGCTGTTTCTGTTTATACAAGGCTTTTTAGAGAAGGATTTAAAGTTACAACATACAGATTAGCAGCAGACATTCTTTCTACCCAGCTCTGCACATGCTGATCAATGAGGCATAAAGATATAATTTGGTTTATAGGCACATTTGTTAGAATTTATTTACCAGGCTCTTAAATATCACATTTATGTTTTGAGCCTAAATCATTAGGAAATGAATTTCAGCATAAAAAAGAGAGTTTCTCTGAGATATTAATTAATTTATTTGTATACTGACATTAAAAGTTCTCACCACCCCATTCTAAAGAATTCATTTTAAGGAATGCCAAGAAGGAATTAATTAAAATGCAATTTGGCAGTAAAATCTCTTTTTGGAAAAGCCCAGAGGCCTCTCCTATAGAAATAACCAGATAGGATTTTTTTTTTTTTTTTAAGTTATCTGTTTATGTTAATGGTTCCAGTGAAAGTTGTAACTCCCCACTGCAAGTTGGGCAGAGATTGAAACTTGGCACTGGGTTGGGACCTTGTTTTGTGGATACTTCAGACTTACTCTTCACACCTTTAGAATCTTCTGGAGAGGTATACACAGAAAACCCAATGCACTGAATATAAGTTCTTCTTATTGCTATAAGACTTTGGACACAAATCCTAGCAGGCATAAATGCCTTTCATTCCTATTGACAGCCCTGCCATATTTGGTAAGCTAAGAGCAACAAATATAGTCTCCTCCCACAGCCATGTAAGTGACTCACAACAGTTTATTCATGTAGGACCTCAGAATCCTTAGAATCATAGCATTCCCAGGGAGCCACTACCAGTAGATTGGTTTTGGCATGAGGAATGAATTTTATCTGTTATCCTGACTGTAGAGCATTCAGCTAGGAAAATTACTTTAGAGGTGAGATCACTAAATGCAAAGCATTTAAACATTTTATCAAGACTGAAAGAAATATACTTTGCAGGAAAAGAACAACATTATAGAAATATAAAATCAACTTCAAAAATTAAAATGTACTTGCATTGAAGACAGTAATTATGGTACAATTTTTTTGATGTGGTTTACCAAGAATTTCCACTGCTGTCATGTCATCTCATTTAAACCTCATAACCACTCTTTTATGAAGATATGGTTACTATTTCATTTGCAGATGAGAAAAATGAACCACAGAGGAGCTATATAGTTCTTGAGAGCACATAGCTGATAATGTAAAGTCAAGATTAGACCCCAAATCCTATGATTTTATAATAGTCTTTATTTACACACTCAAATCTAAGAGTAAATAGCCATGATATAAATACACCATTAAATTGACAACATGAGTTCCCTTTTACAGGAATTATTATATATAGGAATGCTCTCAGTCCATATGTCTCATATTATGAATGAATAAAATGAATTCCAGAGGATTATGGTATATTAATAGTAACAGTAATATTTAAATCTTAAATTATATTTTTATTTGCCCAGCACTGTGCCAAACCACTTCGGTGTTTGCCATGAACTCATATATTAGAATTCATAACAACCCTAAGAGTGAGTGCTATTATTATCTGTTTTACAGATGAGGAAATTGAGGCATGATCAGGTGACACCATTTGTTAAGCTCGTGCACAGATAGTTAAAGGTAGAGTAGGCACTCTGTATCTAGGTTCTGTATCCATAACTACTACATACAGTGTTTCTCAAATACTCATCATCTGCATGTGTAAGTAAAAATGCATTTAAAAGGATCTGGTATCAGACTATAGCCATGCAAATATTTTTTCATAAGTAATGGTTGTGTTCCTATGCTAAGAAGTCTGCTCATTTAATATTCAAATGCAAGCATGTAGAAATAATAAAATGTTATTCATGTGTTAAAACATTATATATATATATTTGTGTGTGTATATATATTATATGTAGTAAAAACAGCAACAATAATGTTTAGATCATATTATGTGTGGGGTGGTAAGAAATGTCTATCAACTTTTGAACTTGCTAAAGCAATTATATTTATAAGTGATCACATTAGTGCATTTCTTAGAGCACAAATAAAACCATCTTAAATGTAGTGAACCATCAGGGGAATTCTAAATGGGTGCCAAAACCTATTAAATAATGAGAAGACAATACTGCATTACTCTGTTCACCTTTGCATTTTAAACCATAGAGGTATTTCAATGAATTCTGGCCAAAATTCCTCAAGAAGTTGGCCAACTGAAGAAATTAGTTTTCATAGTGTGTGTCTTGAGTGTAAGAGTTAGTATGTGCGTGTATGTTGCATGAGACATTCACTCTAAAGCCTTTTGAGAAAAAACATTTCTGTTCTAGTAAGAACATAATATAATTTCTAGCAAGATGTAAATAATCTAGTAAATGCAAATTCTAGTGAGATGACTGAAAATAAAATCTCTAAATAAAAGACTAGAGTCAAGGTACCTTGGATTTCTTTTTGAAGCCGTTGAAAAATAAATCATAACTAATCCAAAATGTACAAAGTTCATGTGGAATATTAGTAATATTTTATTGGGTATTTGTAATTGCTAAGAGTTCTTTAAAAAAAAGATTTATTTATTTTAGAGAGAGAGAGAAAGAGAGAGAGAGTGCTGGGGGAGGGGCAGAGGGAGCGGGAAAGAATCCTCAAGCAGACTCCCCACTGAGCAGAGCCTGACCTGGGGCTTGATCCCAGGACCCTAAAATCATGACCTGAGCCAAAATCAAGAGTCAGAGCTTAACCGACTGAGCCCCCAGACCGCTAATTACTAATAGTTCTTAAGTGTTTTCTATGTACTAGGCATTATCTCACTGCTTATACATATATTAATGCTCACTGTCACCTCATAAGAAAGGCAATATATCCCCCCATTTTATGGTTGAGTAAAAACCATAGTCATACACATAGTAAGTGGCAGTTCTGAGCTCTAAAATCACACACTGCAGGATGCCCCAAAGCTCATGTTCTTAAGAACTAAACCCTACTACCTGAGTTGGTAAGAATGTTTTTAAGGGAAAAAAACGGAGACTGACAAGACCAGAGAAGGGGTTTAAAGAATGGCAGAGCAGCAGTTTTGTAATGAAACCTTACAAAAGAGAAAACAGAGAGAAATAAGCAGGGCTATTAGAATTATGAGATGTAGCAGCTGAGAAATAGAGGCCCTTTCGTTCTATTGGAATATTACCGTTTAGCATGTGAATTAATTTATAGATTTCTCCAATATTTATTTAGCAACTATTACATTAGTGATGGTGAATAACAGAGTTACTGTCCTCTTGGAGTTAAACACTAGTAGAAAAGAAAAGTAATTAAAATATATACACATAGACATTGGCATATATAGATATGAATATGGATAAAGATACAGATTTAGATGTAAATAGAGATAGCTATACACACCTGGGATAATGCCTCATATTGATAAGTGCCTTGAAGAAAGTAAAACAATGATAGAGTGGGGCTTAAGAGGGAGGGTGTTTCTAAAGGAGAAAAGGTTCTATGTGCTCCTCCCCAGCTTCAGTGCGCGTGTGCTTCTAATGAACCACACCCGTGACACTCTCCGGACGCCTGATTTGGAGCTAATGGAACTGCTTTGCCTGCATTCTAAGAAAGCAAAACCTGTCTGGAAATAGGTTTCTCCCACTGCCACCCCCAGAAGACCTGTTAGCCATTCATGGACAGGTAGGAGATTATGAAAGCTCAAATCCCTTGCTCCCATTGGGAAAAACTCAGAACCTAATTTAACATTACATGTTCCCTTGTGGGATCGGTTTTAAGCTCTTTCCACTGGACTTTGCTTTGCTTGACGTCTCCTTTCCTCTCTCCCGCACCCTTCCCAGAAACTCCTGGGGAGCATTGCCCTTATAAATCTATGGTCACTGTCCCACTTTGTCCAGTGCTGTGGGGTTACCTGGGACTGGAATGTTACCAGCAGGTAGAACTCTTAAGTACAAACATCAAGATAGTCGTGGGCAAGCCTAAATTGTTGGTTAACCGACAGATTGGTTTCTGAGAAACCTGACCTAGGACATCAAGGAAAGCCTTTCTGAAAAGATGGTGTATATGCTGAGAAGGAGTCAGCCATTCATAGAGCTGGCAGAAGTATATTCTAAGCAAAGCAAATAGCAAGTGCTAATGGCTGAAATTATCCCATACTCAGGAAAATAGAAAACCCGTGTGGCCAAAGCAATCTGAGTAAGAACACTTGTGTGAGTAGCTGAGGCTAGAGGTAGGAAGGTAAACAACATGAGGGAACTTGGAAGAAAAGGTAAGAGGAGAAATTTATTATTATATTGAATCATCACATAAGCTGTGGACACACTGTGTAGAATATTTAAGAATGGGTCTGTTTTCATGCATTATTCCTATTGAAATTATTCTCTTCAAAAGGACAGTTCATTTTTTGAGAGGGTAGTCTTTCAATGTAAATGAAAGCCTAGAGGGGGCACTGGGTGGCTCAGGTGGTTAAGCATCCGACTCAGCTCAGGTCTTAACCTCAGGATCATGGGTTCAGGCCCCACTTTGGGATCGGTACTGGGCGTAGTCTACTTAAAAAAATGCAAGCCTAGATATTTGGAAGATTCATTCTAGATACATTTGTAGTTTTGAGAGTGTGAACTCAACTGAGAACTGCAATCACAAAGACATACAGGACCCTCATGGTTGAATTAACAGATGCAAAAGAGAAAGAGTGAATTATTGTTTATAGCTTCTAGAATGAAACTGTGATTCTGGGTGTTCAGATTTTTTTGTGTGTATATTCAGATACCTCTGCATGAAAACTTCATTTTTAGCTTCCAGGAGACACACCATGATTGAATTCCAAAGGACTTTGAAAGCTTAATAATTTTGGTTCGAATTTTGGCTGTGCCGTTTCTTCTGCCTTTATTTTGTTTTTCTTGAGGTCACAGAATCCCAGCTTCTTCATTTGTCCACCAATAGATGTGAGTGTTGGTCTCAGGGGTAGATTGTTCTATGCAAATCACATAGTCCCTGGGAAACAGATAGGTATGATTTTGATAGAGCCTCTCTTTAGAACACTGATCCCTTTCAGGCATAGGGTGTTGCAAAATGGGTGGCAGGAGATAAAACAGAAGAGTAGTGTGGAGGGTGAAAATCTAAACCAGACTGGGTTTCAAGAAAGAAAGAAAGAAAAAAAATGCCTGAAGGATCCTCTGAGCTTCAGAATATTTTCCCAAGGGCACTTACCCCAGTATTTGTAAGTTTTAAATAGAAGAGTTTACTTGAGAAAACCTGTAGGGCTGAGAGGAAGGGAGGGGAACAGAAATCATTCCCCACTGTTCAAAGAGTAACTTAGAAAATCTAATAGGTTTTCTCTGTTTGCCAGCTTTAATGCTTTTATCATAATTGGAATACACAAAATGGAGTCTTACACTTGAAGAAAGATTGAGTCAAATTATATTATTGATGCATTCATGTAGCCTCCATTATCTTGATTAACAGTATATTCATGGAAAATTAACCCTTTGCATGCTCATAAAGAATAATCTTTCTATAATTTTTCCAAAAACTTGTAATTACTTATCTTCCTAAGAGCAAATAAACTTCCTGTAAATGTTCCTGTGCTAAACAAACAAAAAACCCTCTGTTAAAATATCCAAAACACATGTATAATACACGTATATTATACATATATATCTTAAAAAATTAAATACATATTACTGAAGAATGTTAACACGATTTGCATTGCATATAGTTTAATTGAACTGATACAAAATCCATTTATAAAATAAGAAATGATAGGATGTAGGCAGCTAATTCTATTTTATTTGAAGAAATTAGCCAGAGTAATGATTTTTAAAAATGGTCAGTTGGAAAGGTCAGTAACTGCCCCGATTATACATAGAAAACACCAACAG
Source organism: Phoca vitulina (assembly GCF_004348235.1). NCBI lineage: Eukaryota > Metazoa > Chordata > Mammalia > Carnivora > Phocidae > Phoca > Phoca vitulina. The sequence continues at coordinate 14,193,058 of NW_022589733.1, read as the reverse complement.
TGTCATTTTCTAACCTCTGTTCACTGGCAGATTTATTTGGGCGTTGATTGCTGGCATAATTAGATAACTTTACTTTCAAAGTAGAGGTTAGTAAGCTAATTAACTTACTTCATAAAGAAGGATTTTGTTAGGGAAAAAAAAAGTCATCGTATGAAGATAGTAGGAGGGACTTTAAAATCTGGTCAACTTTTGGTTTATTTCTTCCTTTTTCTTTTATATGCCTAATATATGGTTGAATAAAGACATAAATGAATGAACAAATACCTGTTAGGTAGTACCTGGCTAAATTCCTAGGGTCAGATGTTTAAGTTAAAGGAGATATGTGCTTTATTTCTGTGAGTTCAGAATGGGGAATACTTCACTGACAATAGAAAGTCCAATTTCCCCCAGAAGATAATGAACCTAGGATCTTGAAAGATATACTACAGAATTATATGTCATATGGCCTCAAAGTGATGTTGTACTCTTTTCTCTTCAGGAGTAAGGGTTCAGGTTTGAATTAAATAAAGACAATTTTGGGAAAATTACACCCACATACCCTTGACAGAATTAAAGGTAATGAGTATGTGGATATTGGCTTCCATTACTGTTTGTGTTGAAAATTGTGAGTGAACTGTAAATATTATCTGTAGAAATATTTGGTAGAATGAAGAAAAAAATAACTCAGTGACTTTGATTTTTAGATTTCCCTGCAAATATAACTTCAAGGGCAATACCCTCCATTAATCCCCACCCTCCCCTTATAACAGAATGCCATTCCGATCCTTCCTCCCACGTGGATATTCTTAATACTGCCCTTGGGGGTAAGCAGCCTGTTCTTAAATAACATTAGGGGCTTTCTCTCAGCCCACAAGATTTGCATCCTTATATGCTGTCCATAGTCCCAAGGCTGCCAGTTTTTACCTGTGTGAGTCATGGATGCCACCATCTCTCTGCTGCCCTCTACCATTGTGTTACCAAAAGGACAAATCCTCTCGTTCCCAAACACAAGGGAAAGCTTCTTTGCTTCTCTGGTGATCACCAGTCTCATGGGTGAACCAGTGTGTGTTCTACTCACTTTTCACACACTTTATTTTTCCCTTCTGTACTTTCATACTTCTGTCTAGCCTATCTAAAGGCAGCAACCGCTTTTAAAATTTTTCTGTTCCAAACAAATTTTCATTTTTATATCTTGGGACAAATCTAGATGGTAAGGGGAGGGCTGGCATCTTTTTGAATTAACAGTATTTAAACATTAGCAATGGCTAGAGGGCAAGGGTCATCCATATGGTTCTTATTAAACAGGAAATTTAAACATAACTTGAACTGGCACCAACTTGTGCCAATTATAGGAGCACTGAGAAGACAAATTATCTTCTACTAAAAACCACATGCTATGCTTCCTTTATTCATCCCCCTATTAAGGCCTTTCAAATTTTACTACCTGCTTAAACCTCTTTTTGGCTCAAGGAATACAATGGGTACAAAAACTATATATGATACCTCCTTACATGGAAGAAACTAAAGAGGGAGAGAGATATTAATGAAATGAGCATATTAATAAAAGTATAAAGACAAACTGATGTAAGTGCTAGGACAGTGACTCTATAAATACACAAAGGAAAAACAAAACAAAACACCTTACACTTGAATTTTGGTAGGTTTTTTTTTTTTTTTTTTTTTGGGTAGAAAAGTGATACTGGAGCTGAAACCTGAATTATGACTAGCAACTAATCAAATGAAAAATTATATGTGTCTGGTGCCTGTGTGTGTTTAGTTTAGAATAACATATAGAATGTATGATTTTTGTTTGTTTGTTTTGTATTCAGGGCAGGAGCGATTTTCTTTTTTAACAAGAAAGAATAGTACCTGTTTACCAGGAGGCATCCAGGTTCATGATTAACTTGCATACAGATTTAATGGAATTGCTCTGAGATCAATACTCTTTCAACTCCACATATATGTGTTTAGCAAGAGACATTCAAGGTTGCTGTCTACTCCACCAAGATACAGTAGTAGTTAAATCTGCAGAAACAAAAGGAAAGCATTGTTTTAAATGCAAGATAGAAACAGAATGAGATGTATATTACCTCCCAAGATATCATTCTGACTTCTGCAATAATAGACAGTCAGAAGGCAATATATTCCTTGATAAAAAGCAACTTCTGAACAATGTAAGCATCCCAAATGTCTGTATTTACATATATGAATAGCCTCACTTTTACAAATCATTTGGAAATTTCTTAACTCTTAATAAAAAGATCAAAACTGTAAGTTGCAGAGTTCAGAGAAAAATATACAGAGCCTTGCAATCAGCATAGTGAATGTCTTTCTTGATATCCATACATAAATTACTTATTGGGTGGAAAACAGTGATCTTGTTAAAAAGGGAGCATTTAAGACTTTAGCTCATCAGGCTGGATAGTTAGGTGAAGCCCACATCTTTAGTGTGTAGAAGGATGGGTGCAAAGGATCTGGGAAAACCCTGTGAGGCCAACAGGTATAACCAAAAAATGTATTCATTCATGCATAGTTAAGATAAACATCCTTATGAAGGGAGCATATTTCTTAAAATGCCTGAATATTAATCTTAAGAAATATGTAGTCTAGGTGAAGACAAAAGAAATGATTCTAAGTGGAAGCTATTGCTGTATATTTGTGTTTGAAGGGAAGACTATATCTTGAAATGCTTGTCTCCAAAATAGAGCCAGTCACATAAATGACATCTGAATAAGACACTTATATTTGGTAAGCATAAATTCACACTGAAATAACATTTCCCTAATAACCACTTTAGTTGTTATTCTTGTTTACCCTAGAAATACTAATGCTGTGATAATAAGAAAGCATACTTATATTTTCCACTAAATTTAGAATTTTAGTAATTGAAACACAGATGCAGTGGCTTTGACAGGGAATTAATTTGGTGTTAAGTATCCTGCTAGTGTTAGATATGCATAGTTACTCAACATGGACATATTGCTTGTACCAATGATAGTATAACACAGTTTAATACACACACACACACACACACACGCATGCATACACACACACATAAACAAACCCAGAAATAAAACTGAACACCCAAGATAAATGTGGGTTGATAAAACTGGAAGTATTTTGAATTATATAAACTATTAACTCATAATTACATTTTATTATCTATTAGTATAATAGTCTTCCATTTTTCTATATTTTTTCATTGATTCTGTAGTATTTACCTTGGTAGCAAATATCAACTAAACATACTCTTTTTTTTTTTTTTTTTTTTTACCAATATTCCTTTATGGACTAAATTTTTTCTCTTTTCTATAGATGAAAGAGGAAGAAAACATGGGTTGAAACCTGTTTTTCTTTATCTTACATAATTTTAGATGTTGCTTGCTCTCTTAACCCCCTTCCTTCCTTCCTTCTTTCCTCCATCTTCCTTCAAAAAATACTTAATTGGAATCTCTTATAATCTAGGTACTGCTCTATGTATTGGAAAGTCAAATAAATGTCTAATGAGATGGATTTGTACCCTCATAAGAGTTTATGGACGATAACAGTAAAACAAGTGTTAATAAATTATCTCACTGGAGTAATTATTTTCAAGAAAAATAGATAGTGATCCAGAATTGAGAGAAGTCATGGCATAGTCTGATGTGTTCAATATTTCAGAGAAGACCTTCCTGAAGAAGGGCTTAGATCTGAGGGGAAAGCACATATAAAATGCATATTAATCAGGATAAGCTCTACAGCAATAACAAACAACTCCTAAATCTCATTGGCTTAACAATTTTATTGTTTTGGGTTTTTTGTTTTGTTTTTAAAATTTGTGTGTGTGTGTGCTTTATTTCACATATATTATGCAATATAGATGAGTGAGGTGCTTAGCTCCATTTAGCTTCCCAGAGAGCTAGGCTCATGAAAGCTCTACCATCTTGTAGCTCAGGGGCAATTTCCCCATCAGAGGATATTTGGCAATGTCAGACTGTAAATTTTGTTGTCATAACTGGAGAGAATGATACTAGAAGCTAATGATTATAGGTTAGGGATACTGCTAAACATCCTACAATGCATAGGATAGACCTCTGTCCCCCACACTCAGAATTACCTTGTTCAAAATGTCCATAGTATTAAGGCTGAGAGAGACCCCCCCCCCCACCTTGTAGCTGTACCATCAGCATGTCCTTGGATCTCATAGCAGGAAAAAAGACCCTGCTCTTCAGTGCTTCATCCTGAAAATAATACACATTCCTTTTGTCCACAGAAGGATATAAGTATGGTAGCCATAAGTATGTCTCATGTCCCTGATGAAGTGCAGGGAGGTTGGGAAATGTGATGAAGTATATGACACATTTCATAAACACTACTAGAACTGACATGGTCTAAAGCAGGATCATGCTCTAAATATCTTGAGCCATTGGAGTCACATCTAAGTTATAGAAGAGTGGGCGATAGGGATGAGGATGGCAGACATCTGATCCGGGTGTGGGAGGATAAATGTGTGTCTGCCACCCAGTTCAGGGTGAAATCTGCTTTCGTGTTGAGGTATTCACTGAAACCCAGCAAAAGACAGTATTATTAACTTTCCAATGTAATTTTCTCAGATATGTGTGAAAATGGAATTCATTATACTTGAGAATTGAATATTAAGGGTAATTAATGAATTTGGCAGCTCTTTTATTCTCAGCATTAGTTGGGAAAATTCCAGGTATTCAACAAATGAAGCAAGTTTTCTAGTTTCCAAGCCAGTTCTTCAAGTGAAATAAGTGACTGGGAAATTATCTGCATGTTTTTTTTTTTTTAATTCCAGAAGATTCTTTAACTTCTAAAATATGAGAATAAAATAATTTTGGAACACATCAGAATGGAATAAAATTCATCATTCAAGTATCATTTTTTAAGCAGACATTTCCTCAAAATTAATATCTTAATAATTACAGTGCATGACAACTTTTTTTTTTTTTTTTAAACCCTAGAATAAGTTCTGAACAGAACCAGGTTTAAAGCTGCTGGCCTAGAGTTTTGGCTCTTCATGTCCCTTGGCCTTAGTTTCCTTATCTATAAAATGACTATCCACTTCACAGGAGAAATTTAAAGATGATTTATTTCATAATGGATCTTGGCATATTCTTCACATGTAATAAATACTCACTGCAGGTTATTACCATTATTAATATAATTATTGTTATTTATTTTAATTTCAGGTTAAACTCATTCATCTCTTGGCACACGATACAGCGTATCATCCTTCATTTAGACCTTGGATATGCTGCCCAGAAATTTTTGGTCAAAGGTAAGAGATTTGCAACCTATTTTTCATTTTTTATTGTTGTTGTTTATTGTATGGAGTTCATGGATCAATCAGAGTCCAAAAAGGAGATAAAACCACACCCGTAATTCAAGTGGTATGACGGTGCGATGAATTTAGTAGGTGATTTGCTATTGAAGTTAAAGAAGGAGCTTAAGTGGCCCAGAAATTACAAATGGAGAAAGCAGCAAATATGTGTAGGCTGAAGACAAGTGAACAAGGGAAGAACTAAGGCTGAGATGTAATTCTTGCTGAAGAGAATGTGGCTGCCACAGAAACACAGACTGTCAGTAAGGATGAAATGCCCAAAGCAGATTGGCCAGAGCTAGTTTATAGGAACCACTCACCAAGTGGCTGAGAAACTCTGTCATGCTGCTTATCTTTTTCTTAATAATCTATTGGCTCCTTTGCTGAAAGAGAGCATGGCGGAACCACTGAGGGAAACCTGATCCTCCTGCTCTGGTCTTCCAATATCTCTCTGGTACCCTCCTTGCAGAAAGCCTAACAGAGCCAACTGGTTAAGGGGAAATGTTTATAGGATGCGGTTCAGTCTCATTAAGAGGGAGCTGAAAGACAGTGACAGCCAGTGATGGACCACAGCTGGCTGTACCAGCTTATGAGAGCTGATGGTCTGCATCTCTCCACATTCTGTGAATTCGTGTAGATAACTTGAAATTGGCCACAGTGAAAGTAACTACAAAACAAAAATCAGCAAACATTTCAATTCAGTGCTTGTTGTTGTCATTCTTACTGGAGAGCCAGTTTATCAGTATACTACTGGACACAGCCACTTTATAGAGAACAAACATTCTATAAAATACAGAATTCAATTTTAAAGACTCACTGAAATGCATAAATAAACAGCAGAGTTCATTTTCAAAAATGATCAACTCTGCAGTCTGGCAGCATCAGTTCCATTCTCTACCATTTCTTATCTGTGTGACAAGGAGTATAATCTCTCTAAACTAAGTATCCTCATCGGCAAAATAGAGAAAATAGTAAGACCTCTCTTAGGATTGTTCTGAAAATTAAGCAAGATAAACTAGATAAAGAGACAGGCACAGAATAAGCCCTAAGTGTGAGTGATGATGAGAATTAACACCACGTAACATCCCAAGGAAATTTGTTCAGTGTTTTAATATTAAAACTCAGCTAAATGTATCATGCATGGACTGACAGAGATACTAATTACAGTCTTCAAAAAGTTTGCATTACAATTCATTAAAATATGTTTAAAATAGTCTAAAAAGGTTACTAGTCATTTGAAAGTTAATTTTCATAGATTAAAAATCTTTTAAAATATTTATGTTACTTAAGCCAATAGCTCAGTTTCTGAAAAGTATCATAAGGGACCATCCAAAACAATGAGGAAAACATTTTATGCCCAAATATATTTACCATACTGTCTAGAATGGTGAATAATCACAAAGTAGGAGATTGGGTAAGTAAATTATGGATTAGTAGGAAATACTTGGAATATTGTGCAGTGCTTTGAATAATGTTTATTAAGCAGTGGTATTAATATAGAAAATGAAATTAATAATACAAAGAAAGAAAAAAATTATATATATCATGAATACAACTGTGGGAAATACGACTTTTAAATGCTTAAAGAAATTGCTTTTTGAAATGACTGTGATAAATGCATCTTGCAGAATGAAATAAGATAAATCATGTTCATTGTGTGCTAATAAAATCCTGCTACCCAAACTAATAGTAGGTACTAAATAGACCCAGAAACAAAGGTCAGGGAAAATAAGTCTGTATATGAATATCCATACTATCTGTGTTTGTTTCTTTCTTTCTCTCTCTTTGTCTGTATCTCTGTCTCTCTAATTCTTTCCTTCCTTTTTCCCTTTTCTTATTTTTTTCCTTTTCTTTCTTAGAAGCAGCAGAAGCCTATATTTATATCACATGAATTTCTTTCTGCTTGAAGAAATGTCATAGGGAAAATGGGGATAAAATTATCTTGAGATTCTTTCCTATGTATATGACATCAAGCTTTCACAGAATAAGAGAAACACACTGTGGGTTAAGAATTTAGTAATCTATCAGTCCCATCTTTGAGCCATGGCCCTTTGTAGCCTCCCTTCACATAACAATCACTTATTTCATTAATATATCCAGTGACAATGAACTCATTGTTCATAGAAAACCCATCCCATTCTGGGTTTTCTTTTCCATAGAAGCTGTTTGTAGATATGTTATTCTCCAGGCTTCTCTAATCTAGACCAAATATCCTCCATTCTTTGCAAAATCCCTCACTCAACATGGATGTCATATCTATTATATATTTTGATAGTTTCTCTTACTTACACTTCAGGTTGCCAGTGTTTATTGTACAATTTGTTAGCAAGCATTAAACTCAGAACTCTGGTAGTGAAGTGTAGACATGGTGTTAGCGAGAAGAAACACATTCTAACTCAACTATTTCAATCATGTGAATGTTCACATCCACCTCCATTCGTATTTCTCCTTGATACTTCAAGCTTTCAAGACTTGAGATAAGGTAAGGAAAAATGGATACAGGTAGGAAAATTTCTCTTGGACCTTGGATGGTGTAGACAGTATGTTTCCCCAGAACATATTAAGACACATGCTGATTGATAATTAAAAAAGAAATAACAGAATACATTTAGTGATATCTCAAAGTGACCCTGGTAAATCTTTGATTATTTACTTTTATGTAATGTTCATTGTCATTTTTACATCTCTAGAAGGTAAGGTTTATGGACTAAAGGGTTTGTGTTTTTGTTTATTTTGGTGTTTAATATTAATAACTATTAGGAGCACTGCCCTCTTATGATTTCAAAACTTTTCTAACCCAGTACTCAAGTGCAAAGGAAATGTGTACACTCAAAAAGCATTGATTAAATGAAAGATGAATTAATTCTGACTCTTTAATATAGAGTCACAGAAAAAAGGATTTGTATTTGATTAATATATCCTGGTCTCTTCTCAACCTTTAGTGACTCTTTATCATGACTTCTGCATGATCTAACCACTGGCTACCCTTAGAAAATATTTTTTCTATAATTTCTCTTTGTTCGTTTTGATTCAGCTATACTGGATTTTCCACTGTCCTTTAATTACACCATGCACACCCTTACTTGATTCTCAATGTCACCTGCTCAGAGAGCTCTCCAACCATTCTTTATAAATTGTATGAACCATCACTTCTGATTTCCTTTCTGTCTTTTTTATTTCAGAATACCCTTACTACTAATATTTTAGTATATATCCATAAGTCTTTCTCCCTCACCAGAATAGTAGGCAAATATATATATATTTAATCACTGTACCCACAGTGCCTAGAACATAATAGGTACTGGATAAATACTAAATGAGTGAGCAAGTGAGTAAATAAATAAATAAATAAATAGACAATGCAGAGAGGTGGGTATTAACACCAACATTTCAGAATTACAGACTTAGGCCTAGAGTGGTTAAGTATTTTCTAAACTTAACAGAACTAGAAAGTGGCTAATCCAATTTATTGGGATTGTTAGCTGTTCAGGAGGCACCAATGTGACCTGTGCTTGATGCCCACTAAAAGTTGACTTTTAGGGCAAAATCACAAGGTTCAAATTGGGGGAATGTTTGAAAATTTCTGGTGTGAAAACCACAGTTCAAATTCTTCCTACTGTTGGTAATTTGAAAATCTCTCTGTGATTTCTTATATTAGTCCCCACCCAAATGAGGTAGAAATCTCAATCTCACTATACAGAGTGATGGTAAATGTGACATTGCCCTGATACATCTACAGTTGAATGTGGCGACCTCATGGAGAATCGGTTTGGTTTTGCCTGGGTTTCTTTTCTTTTGTTCTATTGATTATTTTTACGTCACTCACAAACATTCAAATTCCATTTGAATTTCATCAAGATTGATCACTTTTTTTTCAAAATTCTTATTAATAGTTTAAGATTATTAATAGTCTCTGGTAGGTATAAGGCATGTTCTTTGTTTCTTTCTAGGCCTACATTTGTTTTTTCTCTGGTCAAAGGATTTTTATAAAATATTTTCCCTCTCACATGTTCTGGATAATGGTACTTCTATTTATTTATAAAACCGTAGAATATATCAAATTGGGCATTTTCTGCACTACAATAATTCTTCATTATGGTGTGCTGATGGGAGAGAGAATTCTCCCACCCTTCCTCTCTCTTGCTCAAGATGAGTTGTTTCTTCATGGAAAGGAAATGGCGGCAGAATAGGAGGACCCTAGTTTCCTCTTGTCCCCTGAATACAACTAGATAACTATCAAATCATCCTAAATACCCCCCAGAAATTGACCTGAAGACTGACAGAACCAACTCTACAACTAAAGGGATAGAAGGGGCACATCAAAAAAGGTAGGAAGTGCAGAAATGTGATTTAGGAAAGAAACAGATTGCAGGTGCTGAGGAGAGGATGTATCTGTGGTCATGGAGAAGGGACAGAGAGAGAGAGAGAGAGAAAGGGAGGGAGAGAGAGAGAGAAAGAGAGGAGCACACAGGGGAACACACAAAGAGAACATTTCCCCAAAGCCATTGGCTTGAAAAACGAGAGGGGCTGAATTTCAGGAGTTCCTGAAACCAGTGGAGCTTAAAGTCTTGAGTTTTAAAGGTCAGCGGGCTTGGCTGGGATAGAGACCGGAGGGCACTGCACTGCTTCTGGAAAGAATGCAGGCAAAAAAAACAGGGGACAGACAGTGTGGAAACAGCAATCTGAAGAACACCTGGAATACACACGTGGAATATTATTTACCGTTCTCAGAGCTTATCCCTGAGAGGCAGCATTCATGGAGATGCCTCTCTAGGAACAAAGGAGGTGGCTATTGCCAATTCCCTCCCCTGACCCTCAGAATAAACAGAGCCAACTGCAAGAAGCAGTGCAGAGCCAACAGTGGCTACCTAACTTGCTTATACCAAGCCACACTCCCCTATGCTCTGACTACTCTCTCAGTCAAACTTGCCTCTGTTCCAGTGTGGCAGGCCCCTCCCCCAGAAAACCAGCAGAAACCCCTGCCCACAACATGTCTGCCAACCAGAGAGTTCTGCAAGGCCTCAGTTCTGGTGGAAGTGGTGTTAGGTCTTATTTTACAAGCAAACCATAGCACTTGCCACATTCAGCCCATGGCCCTTCCCTGCCATAGCAGGGAGGGAGAGTCTCTGCAGATGACTGGCCTCAAGAATAGAGCAACCAAAACACAACAGCAGAGCACATGCAGCACACACTGGAAACAGTTCCTAAAGTGCAGGCCCTGGGCACTACATGACCTCTTCTTCATAAGGCCATTATATTCAGGGGCAGGAGACATCACAGGCTTTTCTAACACAGAGAAGAAGGCAGAGACATAGACAAAATGCCAACTGAGAGGAAATTATCCCAAATAAAAGAACAAAATAAGGCCATGGCCAGAGATCTAAGCAAAATGATTGTAAGTAACAAGCCTGGTAGAGAATTTAAAACAACAATCATAAGGATACTCCTTGGCTTGAGAAAAGAATAGAACACATCAGTGAAACCCTTAGCACAGAGATAAAACAGTTAAAAAAGAATCAATCAGAGATGAAGAATGTAATAAAGGAGATTGAAAACAGGCTTCATGCAATGAACCGCAGGCTGGAAGAAGCAGAGGAAAGAATTAGTGACCTAGAAGACAAAATAATGGAAAATAATGAAGCTGAACAAAAAAATAAAAAAAGGAAGAAAAAAAAAGAAGAATTATACAACATGAGAATAGACTTAGGGAAGTCAGTGACTCTCTCAAACATAATAATATTTGTATTATAAGAGTGCCAGAAGAAGAAGAGTGAGGCGGGGCATGGGGCAGGAAATTTATTTGAAGAAATAATAGCTGAAAAGTTCTCTCTAATCTGGGGAAGAAAACAGACATCCAGATGCAGAAGGCACAGAGAGCTCCCATTAAAATCAATAAAAGCAGGCCAATATCAAGACATATTATAATTAAATTTGCAAAATATAGTGATAAAGAAAAAATCTTAAAAACAACCAGACAAAAGAAGTCCTTAACTTAAAAGGGAAAACCCATAAGGCTAGGTAGAGATTTCTCAACATAAACTTGGCAAAGCAGAAGGGAGTGGCATGATATACCCAAAAGGAAAAATGGGAATGGGAAAAATCTGCAACCAAGAATCCTCTATCCATGGGGCGCCTAGGTGGCTCAGTCATTAAGCATCTGCCTTCAGCTCAGGTCGTGATCCCAGAGTCCTGGGATCGAGCCCCGCATCGGGCTCCCTGCTCAGCGGGAAGCCTGCTTCTCCCTCTCCCACTCCCCTTGCTTGTGTTCCCTCTCTCGCTGTCTCTCTCTCTGATAAATAAATAAATAAAATCTTTAAAAAAAAAAAAAAAAAAAGATTCCTCTATCCAGCAAGGCTATCATTCAGAATAGGAGATTCCGAATAGGAAAGAATTTCAGAGACAAACAAAAACTAAAGGACTTCATGACTACTGAACCAGCCCTGGAAGAAAAATTAACTCTGAGTGCAAAGGAGAGACCAAAGGTGACAAAGGCAAGAAAGGACCAGAGGAATCTCCAGAAACAATGACAAAAACGTAATGGCAATAAGTACATATCTATCAATAATTACTTTGAATGTAAATGGTCTAAATGCTCTAATCAAAAGACGTAGGTGTCAGAATGGATAAAAAAAAACAAAACCCATCTATATGCTGCCTACAAGAGACTCACTTTAGACCTAAAGACACCTGCAGATTGAAAGTGAGGGGATGGAGTAACATTTATCGTGTAAATGGATGTCAATAGAAAGCCAGATTAGCAGCACTTATATCAGACAAACTAGGCTTTAAAACAAATACTGTAACAAGAGACAAAGAAGGGCACTATATCATAATAAAGGGGGCAATCCAACAAGAAGATATAACAATTGTAAATAATTATGCACCCAAAGATAGGAACACCCAAATATATGAAACAATAACAAACATAAAGGAACTCATTGATAATAATACAATAATAATAGGGGACTTTAACATCCTACTTACGTCAATGGACAGACCATCTAAGCAGAAAATCAACAAGGAAACAATGGCTTTGAATGACACACTGGACCAGATGGACTTAACAGATAAATTCTGAATAGTCCATCCTAAAACAGCAGAATGCACATCTTTTCAAGTGCCCATGAGGCATTCTCCAGAAGAGATCACATATTAGGTCACAACTCAGGCCTCAATGAATACAAAAAGTTTGAAGTCACACCATGCATCTTTTCTGATCACAGAACTATGAAACTAGAAGTCAAACACAAGAAAACATTTGGAAAGGCCACAGGTACATGAAGGTCAAACAACATGTTACTAAACGATGGCTAGGTCAACCAGGAAACCAAAGAAGAAATTTAAAAAGTACATGGAAACAAATGAAAATGAAAACACAACAGTCCAGAATGTTTGTGATGCAGCAGAAGTGGTCCTAAAAGGAATATATCTAGCAATACAGCCTACCTTAAGGAGCAAGAAAAACCTCAAATAAGCAACCTAATCTTATACCTAAAGGAGTTAGAAAAAGAACAACAAACAAAGCCTAAAGCCAGCAGAAGGAAGGAAATAATAAAGATTAGAACAGAAATAAATGATACAGAAATTTAAAAAACAATAGAAGAGATCAATGAAACCAGGAGCTGATTCTTTGGAAAAAATAATAAAATTGATAAACCTCTAGTCAGGCTTATCAAAAATAAAAGAGAAAGGAACCAAATAAAATCATAAATGAGAGAGGAGAAATAACAAACACTACAGAAATACAAACAATTATAAGAGACTATTATGAAAAACTACATGCCAACGACCTGGAAGAAATTGATAAATTCCTAGAAACATATAAATTACCAAAACTAAAACAGAAAGAAATAGAGAATTTGACCAGACTGATAACCAGCAAAGAAGTTGAATCAGTAATCAAACCACTTCCAACAAACAGAAGTCCAGGGCCAGATGGTTTCACAGGTGAATTCTACCAAACATCTAAAGAAGAGTTAATACCCATTCTTCTCAATCCATTTCAAAAAATACAAGAGGAGGGGCGCCTGGGTGTCTCAGCTGGTTAAGCGTCTGCCTTCGGCTCAGGTCATGAACCCAGGGCCCTGGGATCGAGTTCCGCATCGGGCTCCCTGCTCTGTGGGGAGCCTGCTTCTCCCCCGCCTATCTCTCTGTCTCTCATGAATAAATAAATAAAATCGTAAAAAAATACAAGAGGAAAGGAAACTTCCAAATTCATTCTATGAGACCAAAACTGCCTTGATACCACAACCAGATAAAGACTCCACTAAAAAAGAGAACTACAGGCCAATATCCCTGATGAACACGGGTATAAAAATACTCAATAATATACTAGCAAAACAAATCCAACGATACATTAAAAAATCATTCACCACGATCAAGTGGGATTTATTCCTGGGCTGTAAGGGTGGTTCAGTATTCATAATTCAATCAACATGATGTGCCACATTAATAAAAGAAAGGATAAGAACTATATGATCCTTTTAATAGATGCAGTAAAAGCATTTGAAAAGTACAACATCCGTTCTTGATAAAAACCTTCAACAAAGTCGGTTTGAAGGGAACATATCTCAACATAACAAAGGCCGTATAGGAGAAACCCACAGCTAATATCCTCGATGGGGAAAAACTGAGAGCTTTTTGTCAGGAGGAAGACAGGGATGTCCATTCTAACCACCAGCATTTAACATCATATGGGAAGTCCTAGCCTCAGCAATCAGAAAACAAAAAGAAATAAAAGGCATCCAAATTGGCAAGGAAGAGGTAAGATTTTCATTATCTGAAGATGACATGATACTCTATATAGAAAACCCAAAAGACTCCACCAAAAACCTCCTAGAACTGATACATGAATTCAGTAAGGTTGCAGGATACAAAACCAATGTACAGAAATCTATTGCCTTTCTATACACCAATAATGAAGCAGTAGAAAGAGAAATTAAGGAATCTATCTCATTTGAAATTGGACCAAAAACAATAAGATACCTAGAAATAAACCTAACCAAAGAGGTAAAAGACCTGTACTCTGAAAACTTTAAAATATTGTTGAAAGAAATCGAAGATGACCCAAAAAAATGGAGAGACATTCCATGGGCATGGATTGGAAGAACAAATATTGTTCACATGTATACTACCCAAAGCAATCTAGACATTTAATACAATCCCTATCAAAATACCAGTAGCATTTTTCACAGAACTAGGATAAACAATTCTAAGATTCGTATGGAAACACAAAAAATAGACAAAGCAAACTTGAAAAAGAAAAGCAAAGTTCAAGGCGTCATAATTCTGGACTTCAGTTATGTTAAAAAGCTGTGGTGATCAAAACAGTATGGCAGAGACACAAAAATAGATATATAGCTCAATGAAACAGAATAAAAAACCCAGAAATGAGCCCACACTAAATAGGCAATTAATATTAAAAAAAAACCAGGAAAGAATATCCAATGGGAGAAAGATAGTCTCTTCAACAAATGGTGTAGGGAAAACTGGACCATTTTCTCACACCATATACAAAAATAAATTTGACTTCAGCTCTAGCAACTTCTTTCTAGATAGATCTCCTGAGACAAGGGAAACAAAAACAAAAATAAACTATTGGGATTTCATCATAATAAAAAGCTTCTGCACATCAAAGGAAGTGATAAAATTAAAAGGCAACCTAGGGAATGGGAGAAGATATTTGCAAATGATATATCTGATGAAGGGTTAGTATCCAAACTTAGAAAACTCAACACTGAAAAAACAAATAATCCAATTAAAAATGGGTAGAAGACATGAATAGACATTTTTCCAAGGAAGGCATCCAGATGGCTAATAGGCACATGAAAAGATGATCAGCATCACTCATCATCAGGGAAATACAAATCAAAACTATAGTGAGCTGTCACCTCACACCTGTCAAAATGGCTAAAATCAACAACACAAGAAAAAACGAGTGTTGGAAAGGGTGTGGAGAAAGGGGAGCCCTCTTGCATTGTTGGTGGGCGTGCAAACTGGTAGAGCCACTTGAAAAAAGTATGGAGGTTCCTCAAAAAGTTAAAAATAGAGCTATCCTATGATCCAGCAATTGCACTACTAGGTATTTACCCAAAGAATAACAAAAATATGAATTCAAAGGTATACATGCACCCTGATGTTTATAGCAGCATTACCTATAATAGCCAAATTATGGAAACAGCCAAGTGTCAATCCACTGATGAATGGATAAAGAAGTGGTATATAAATAATGGAATATTACTCAGTCATAAAAAAGAATGAAATCCTTGCATTTGCAGTGACATGGATGGAGCTAGAGTATTAATGCTAAGCAAAACAAGTCAGTCAGGAAAACACAAATACCATATGATTTCACTCATATGTGAAATTTAAGAATCAAAACAAGGGAGCAAAGGGAAAAAAGAGAAAGGGAAACCGAGAAACACTCTTAACTATAGAGAGTAAGCTGATGGTTACCAGAGGGGATGGAGGTGGGGGGATGGGTGAAATAGGTGATGGGCATTAAGGAGTGTACTTGTGAGGAGACCTGAGCGTTGTATGAAAGTGTTGAATCACTATATTGTACACCTGAAATTAATATTACACTGTATGTTAACTGGAATTTCAGTAAAAACTTTTTAAAAAGATGAGTTTAGGGGTACCTGGGTGGCTCAGTCAGTTAAGCGGCTGCCTTTGGCTCAGGTCATGATCTCACCGCCCAGGGATTGAGCCCCACATCCAGATCCCTGCTCAGCAGGGAGTCTGCTTCTCCCTCTCCCTCTGACCCTCCTCCCTGCATGTGTTCTCTCTCTCTGTCTCAAATAAATACATAAAATCTTAAAAAAAAAAAAAAAAAAGATGAGTTTCTTATAGTCAAGTATAAAATAGTTATCCTCAATCATTATTAAAATGAGGTAATTTCATTATTTAAAAAACTTCTTAAATATTTTAATTAGAAAGCCTCTATTAGAATTTTCCAGATAATTTTATTAATGCCCTACTCCCTTTATAATAGGTTAAAACATGTTATAATAGAATATTTGCCTTGGAAAACCTGAACCATGGTTTTATATCCATTCTGGGGACAAAATGCTTAAAATTTCTCATCCTCAGGCTCCATATTCTAAGAGAATAGAAATATGCGTCTCAAAAAATTTTATACAGCTTCTAGGAGATGAAGTAAACAACAGTGCCTGGCAGGCATGTTTTATGAACATTAACTGAGTTTTGCTTTAATTTGTCCCGTCTGGAATCCTGGCTTACTTGTTCTACTTCCAGTCTATTGCTTTACGTTTCCTCTATTTTATAACATTAGCATTGATCATAATAAAACATTCTGTGGCCTATTTCTTGCATACTTTGGAAGAGAAAGATACTACACATGTCTATTAAATAATGGATATCGCCTTTCAAGTGTAAATGTGTAACAATGCCACCGTCTTCTGCATGCAAATATCAAAATGATATCAGTAAAGCACAAGTTGGCAAAATCAATATTATTAATGAGACAGAGTTGAAAGAGCAAAAGATAACAAAGAGTGAATCTACAAAAAAAATAATGTCTGTATATTTTATTAATAATTCTCATGAAGACTGCATTTTTTCTTACATATTTGAAATTGCCCTAATGGAACCAGTTTTTATAGAATGTTTTTGCATCAAACAGCAAAAATAAAATAAGATGAACATCTGAGATGTTTATTGTCTCTACATTAATTGAAAGTTTTGAAATATGATCATCATTAGGCCAAATTTGACTTCACTTCTTTTCTAAATCTCCAATTGACTTTTCATTAGAATGTAAGCCCTAGAATTCAGAGGTCCTTTCTTGTTCATTATTGTATCAAATGCACTTAACACACATACTGATATATTTTAAGCGATCAAAAGTGTGACTAAGCAATTCTTAGTAGTACTAAAGATCACTTCAAACACCACTGCTATGAGATTCTAAATCACTGTTTCGTGTTATTGATTCACCAACTTTGAAATAAATTGCAAATATATGGTTATGCAACATTCACAATATTTTATACTTTATTAAGTACAACTGATGTTTCTTCTAAGGGTTCTGGAATACTTTTTAAATATTAATTAACCAAAAAAAAGAAGGAAGCTGTTTTATAAGGTGTGCAGGAAAGGGGCCATACATGAACCATGTGAAAATGGATTCATTTTCTAGTGACAGAATTTGTTCAGAGAATGAAAAAGGCCAAAGGACTACATACTTGAATTATTCAGTTACTGCAGATCACAATTGGCTGACTATTATAGGAATGATAATTTCTTTATCACCTTTTGAAAATTACAAATTTGTTTCACATCCATTGCCTTATTTGGTCCTTACCACTATCCAGAATTGTCTGGGGGGGGGCAGATATAGTCTACTGATTTTAAAATTGCTCAGAGTGGATATTAAATGCTTGTTCAATATCTTCATTTAGAGGAAGAACCAATATGATGTCTTCCCTCACTTCTTTGTGACTTCCTCTGTATTAAGCTCCTGTTGGTGGAATAGCCTGATGGAATCGTGGCCTCCTTGATTTTAGCAGTGGAATGTGTTGGAAATATTCCACAATTAAATTCCACAATAGTTGGCTTTTTCTTTTATCTTTTTTTTTTAATATTTTATTTTTTTATTTGACAGAGAGCACAAGCAGGGGAGCAGCAGAGGGAGAGGGAGAAGCAGGCCCCCCACAGAGCAGGGAGCCCGACTCAGGACTCGATCCCAGGGTCCTGGGACCATGACCTGAGCCGAAGGCAAAGGCATAACCGACTGAGCCACCTAGATGCCCCAAATTAGAGCATTTTAAATGTGATTTCTGGTTTTATCATAAAACTCTAATCAGCACAATTGGAAAACCATCACAGTAGGACCACTTTAAGTATATGAGGAAAATTGCAATAACTGACATGGGACTGTGGATCCAACTAATCAACTATGTCTACCAGATCCTACAAATTCCCCAAATGTTTGCTTTATTTTGTACTATACATTAAAGGAATTCTGAACCATTTGGAAGAAAGGAAAATGCATATTTATTCACAAAGTATATACTTCAAATACAAGAAAGTTTGTCACATTATCTTACTGGGAGAGCATAGGATGCAACAGCTAATTTCTGGGCCTGCTAAAAACCATCATATTTATGGCACAACCACAATTATGACATTGATGAAAATAATAAGAAAGGAAACATATATTCCAATAATAACCCCATCATTTTAACAAATAGAAGAATTCTACATTTACATGTCTCCTGCCAGACCCTATCTGTACATATGCATGGTTTGAACACTGGTATACTCCTTGCATGGATGCAATTTTGTATTCTGACTTTCTTTTTTTTTCACTTAGTGTGACATAAGACACATTTTTCAATTACTACTCAGCCTTCAAAATTCTGATTTTAATAGCTATAATTTTGTATATTTTCTTTTAAATGCATTGACAGCAAAGCAAGCCTGAAGACATAGAGATAAACTCTAGGCTTCTAGGTCAAATATCAGAAACGGTTATTACAATCCATGATGTGATTTCAAATTGTATTCCCCTACTCCCTCAAAGTCATTTGCAGTTTTAATTTATTTTTATCTTGAAATTCCACTTTTGTCACTTTACCCATTTTCTTTTCTCTCTGTCAATTTTCTAAGTTGAGACCGTAAAAACAAACTGCAGTAAACTGTACTACAGGAACATTTTTTCAGGGCAGTGGGGAAGAGAGGGATGAGCAATACACATCAGCCAAAGCAGTCTGTAGAGGTAAAAGGATATCTCTGCAGTGGTGCCCTGCCTACCCCTCTTCACTGTGTCAGAAAGAGCTACTTTTCTTCCCAAGTAGTTCTGTGTATCTTTTGACAAACAGCAACTTTCTTCTATTGTCCTCCTTGCACAAAATCACATATTTGCTATTCTTCCTTAAAATGGCTTGAGAGATTATCCCTAATTGTTTCTGAATTCCACATTATTTTCTATGTTTATATACTCTTGCTTTAGAGTAGTTACTTATACTTCATTTTATTTTAAAAAGATAATCCCCTCGTCCTTCATGTTTCAGGTTTCATTATATAAAACAAACAATTCAGTTAGATCACAAAATGGCTTTTTCAGTGACTGGGAAAAACTGAAAGTGATGGAAACTTCAGAAAAAATCCTGGTTCTCTAACTAACTAGCAGTGTGATCTTACCATGTTAATCTACTGTCATGAGTCTTAGCTTCTCAGTAAAATGCCTTCTTAATCAATGTTGGTAAGTAAATACCTGAAGTATTTAGCACAGCATATGACCCTTATTGAGCATTCAGTAAATGCCATTTTTGTTCAGATTTACCTATATTTATTGAACATCAACTTTGTATCAATTCAGCATGCCCCAAATAACTTAAAATGAATAAAATAACTAAACATGCATGTCCTAGAGAACCTTCCATTTTAAGATCACAAATTATGGGTGGAATTGGATATTAAATTAATGTATTTTTATTTGATTGAATAGGTCAGGTACTGAAAGTGAGAGGGTGAAGAGAAAGCATTCCATTTGCAAATGACACAAAAATAATTTTTGATGCGTTTGTGGAGATTCTTGTTTTGTTTTGTTTTTTCATCTAAAGTGGCTGGACAGGGCGCCTGGGGTGGCTCAGTTGGTTAAGTGTCTGCCTTCAGCTCAGGTCATGATCCCAGGGTCGATGGAGTCCCGCATCGGGCTCCCTGCTCAGTGGGGAGTCTGCTTCTCCCTCTGCCTCTGCCCTCCCCCCTGCTCATGCTCTCTCTCTCACACTCTCTCTCTCAAATAAATAAATAAATAAAATCTTTAAAAAAAATAAAGTGGCTGGATAATCCTGACAAATGTTTATCCATGCAATGCATGCAGACTCACTATTTTCATTGCTGAGAGAGTTTGGCCATTGCCAATCCACTGTTTTCCAGTTAACCCCCCTGACCTTCAATAACAGATAGAACCAGGGCTCAGCCACACCTTGGAAGGAACAGGTACCAGTGTCATCATCAAGTAACTCAATGTCAGTATATAGGAGAATGAACTCTGTAGTGCAGGAATGATGCTATTTTTCTTGTGCCAGGTTTTGGAACACATTTTCTATCAACTTTATAGTTTATTTGAAGTCAAAATTGCCCATCACAACCCTACTCCTTTGGGCTTATCCTAACCACTTAGCTTAATTATGCACAGTGACTAGAAAGAAAAACCATTAAAAATAATCACCTCCATTTTAACAATAGCTTAAGACTCTTGCACTAGCATCCACCACATTCTGCAAATTCCTGCCCCTTGGATTTGTGCCCTGTTTTGAATTCCACTTCTGTCTCCTTACACTTGTCACCTGTTGTAATTTCCTTGAGACCCCTCATCTCTTTCAAAGAACTTTGTCTGACTCCTCTTTGTAGATTCTCTTCTCTGTGGATGCCTAAGATTAAAGCCTGTTCAGGCTTTTCAAGCTAACTCCAGACTTGCAAGTCTTATCCTGATTTATTTCCATGGTTGGGTTTCACATGAGTGAATTAGTTCCTAGGTACAAATTGTTACTCTCCCAGAAGTGAAATGTTAAGCAGATTTCAGCAGTGTTTACACACATCTTAACATGGGATAAAATGTCGTACACACATATACACAAGAATACATATAAAAATGGCTAATATCTAGGTAAGTTCTGTAGTCTAGTTAATAGTATCATGCCAGTGTTAATCTCTCAGTTTTGATAACATTATAATTATATAAGACATTAGCCTTGGGGAATTTGGAAAATTTAAGCAAACCTCAGCATAATCATTAATAAAAAAAGGGACTATGATTTCAGATTACCAACATTATTCAAACCCAACTCCACAATTTAATAGCTGTATAAACTTGAACAAACTCTTATGTGTTTCTAAATCTGAGATCCTCGCTTTTAAAACTGGGGTAAAAATAATGCCTACCCTCAGGAAATTTGTGAGAATTGAATGAAACACTGAATACAAAGAGTATAAGAGTAGCCCTTGGCACATAGCAAGAGCCTAACTAATCTTCATTCAGATTGTTTAGTATAGTGATGATATTGGAAATAAGAGGCAACTAACATACTCCCTGCAGAATATGTCTTTGCAAAATCCAGCCAATACACACCTTGTCAATTGAATCCCCAGATTATTTAATAGAAAACACAACACAGACTCTCTACTCTTTGAAATGACTTATAAGTGTTTGGTGTGATGCAGTAGTGAGAACATAGTTAAAATTATGGCAGAAAGCCATCTGCCTGATTTATAGAGAAAAGTGGTTTGTGTTTCAGTGACTCTAAATAGTTCTTATTGGACTATTCCCATTTTTCTATTATACATTTGAGCCTTAATTTCATACTAGTACGCAAAGATAATTTTAATCTATAGAGCTACCCTACAACCCAGCAATTGCACTACTAGGTATTTATCCCAAAGATATAGATGAAGTGATCCAAAGGGGCACCTGTATCCCAATGTTCATAGCAGCAGTGTCCACAGTAGCCAAACTGTGGAAAGAGCTGAGAAGTTCATCAATGGATGGATAAAGAAGATGTGGTGTATATATACAATGGAATATTACTCAGCCATCAGAAAGGATGAATACTTACCATTGACATTGATGTGGATGGAACTGGAGGGTATTATACTGAGCAAAATAAGTCAACCAGAGAAAGACAATTATCATATGGTTTCCACTCATATGTGGAATATAAGAAACAGTGCAGAGGATCATAGGGGAAGGGAGGGAAAACTGAAGGGCAAGTCATCAGAGAGGGAGAAAAACCATGAGAGCCTCTTAACTATAGGAAACAAACTGAGGGTTGCTGGAGGGGAGGGGATGGGGTAATTGGGTGAAGGGCATTAAGAAGGGCACGTGGTATGATGAGCACTGGGTGTTACATGCAACTGACAAATTATTGAACAACACATCTGAAACTAATGCTGACAGTATGTGGGCTAATTGAATTTAAATTTAAAAAAAAAAAAAAAGGTAATTTTAATCTGATCTCCTGAGAATGGTGAGTGTGGTCTAGGATCCAAACTCTAAATCAAAGGGATCCACTTCTCAAAAAACTTCTTGGACTTTGATTGGCATTCTATTCCTTAAAACAAAAAGTGACTTCATTTGGTAATGGCCAGCATGTGAGATGTTACAAAGGCTATATGATAAAGCTGTAGTGCACTTAATATATTTCCCAGTGAATAGGCAGTTGTCATACTAGTTTTATTTATAATCTTGCCCCTGTCTCCTGACAGCCTTGGAGGAAAACAAATTCAGGCCTCCAAAAAACATGACAAAATAGTTGCTAAATCAATTTCGTAAATGATTTCTGTTGAAGGTGGGTTTGAGACCCACATGAAACTATGGAGACCTGGTTTAAGAATGCCACTTAGAGAAGCACAGATATCAGTGTCCTTTTAAAAACAATCAAATAATGTTATAAATATCTAGTGAAAAATAGGTTATGTGCTACTTCATGAATATTACATTCTACATGTAGGGAAGAAATGTGCCTTAATTCTTTGGGAAATCCAATTTTCAGTGTTCTTTCTTGTTGTTTTTCTAAGTTTCAAATGCCTCCAAAGGCAAGCTTAACAACTGAGGTAGAAAAATAACAGTAAAATCAAAAGAATATTGAAACATGGTGAATGAGAAGGTCAAATAATATTATATCCATATGGTTGGATTATCATTTAGCCATTTAAGTATAATGTTATGAAAGTAATTATGGTAAAAAATTAAAGAAAAAAGACAGAAAAGTGGGGGGGGGTGTTTGAGAATTATTTTAACTTTTTAGAGAAAAGTACATAGAAAATGGACATGATGAGTATATTAAAAACGTTAATATATGCTCATAAGTGTTGAAGTTCTGAGAATTAGGAGGCTTTTTATATGTTTCTCAAGTCTTAACAATTTCACAGAAGGAGTATACATTGCTTTGAAGGTATACACATATACACACATACATATATATGATATTTTAAAATCAGAAAGCGTAGCCGTGCTGTTGAAGAATTGCTGAAGATAAAGGAAAGTGGAATCAGTTCTTTGACATCCTATAAAATCTTTCCTCTTAGACCTGCTACAAAATTTATAAAGCCCAGCAAAAAATGAAAATGTGGCATTTCTTATTCAAAATGTATTGAGAATTTCAAGGTAGTGACAACAGAACATTAAGCCAAGCATGGAGCCCGATGTGGCTGTCCAAGTCGCATGCCCATGAACGTTATATTCATGTTTACATCCCTCCAGCTGTACCATCTTTGTTGGCTAAAGATTCTTTTTATTTTCAAACCGACCACAGTAACTCCGTAAGCCTTTGACCCTTTTTATGACTTTGGTTACTCACCACCTTTCATTTGGAAATGACTTTCATATCTTGCTTTTAGTAAACTTCTTTTCAAACTACCTTTTGCTATTGCAGTATGATACAGAGCTCTGTTTTTCTTGCTTTGTTTGGTTTTTGTTGGGAAAGACAGAAAGGGCTGGTATTGGCGCAGTACACATTTATGGTCTGCCTCCAATGTACTGAGCACTCAATCCTATATCAGGTGGAGAACTATGAATAAATTATGGCCTTTGCCTCGAAAGCCTATAAAACCAGGAGGAGACAGAAAGCAAAACAAAATTTCAATCTACTTTTTAGAAGAAAAAAAAAAATCTTAACAGTAGGGACTAAAGGGGTGCCTTGGTGGCTCAAAGTGTCTGACTCTTGATCTCAGGGTCATGAGTTCAAACCCCATGTTGGGCTCCACACTGGGTGTGGAGACTACTTTAAAAAAAAAAAAAAAGGATGAAAGTAGACTCTTACTAAAACATTTTTAATAAAGAGCAACAATTTAGAAATTTAAAACCATTTAGAAAAATTTCAAATTGCTTACCAAAATAAAAGTAATAATAATAAAAAGATTAATCAATGGATGTCTGTTGTCATATATTAAGGGTATTTTATACTTAAATATTAAGGGTATTTTATAGGGTACAATGAATTGTTTGCTGCCCTACAGACTGATTCTTGAAATTCATGTGAATTTCCTTATAACCTACAGCAAATTAAATGAACCGTCTTTTTAAAAAATTATTTATCTATTTTTAGAGAGAGAGTGCACACAGGCAGGAGTAGGGGCAGCAGGAGAGGGAGAGAAAGAATCCTAAGTAGATTCCCCCACCCCAACCCCACTGAGATCATGACCTGAGCCTAAACCAAGAGTCAGACACTCAACCAACTGAGCCACCCAGGTGCCCCCTAAATGAATCATCTTAAACAAAAATTTCCTGAAATAAATTGAAGGTCCAAACATTTTAAAGAGTAAGTTTGAACCCTAACTCTGTTTCATTTAGGACCAGGTTATTTAATTTATCACTGAATTATTAAAGAAACACTTTTCCATGGCCAGTCTGCCAGTGTTCATATATTTACTTGTTGTCAACAAAACCACAGCTTGGCAAGACCATTGTGACATGCATCACAGAATTAAATCATTTGCCTCAACATTTCTAGTGGCCTAGAAATTTGTAGTCCATCTTTCACATTCAGTCAGTTATAAAATCTCGCTGAATATATTCCATTTCTACTGGAGCTTCCCAATTTATTCCTCACCTGCTCCCATGTACACAGTTATAATTACCTCCTAATGACTGCTTTGCCTTCGACCTCATCACCTCCTCACAAGTAAAGAATCCATCCTGCTCACAAGTCGGTAATGTTCCTTCTCAAGTACAGATCAGACTACACTGTTACCTGGTTTCTGACCAGACACAGTAGCCTTGGATAAAAGTGCAGTGTCTGCCTATGGATTGCTACCACGCATTTTCTGAATCAAAAATCAGATAGTATGGGGTTATGCACATATCAAGAGTCAGGCTCCACTTCCCTTCTCTTTTGTTAAATAGCTAGGTAGGTAGGTAGGTAGATAGGCATATATGATATAAACGTATGTTTTTGAATTGAAAACCCCTTTTCCCTTCCCTGATTTTCCAGCTGCAGAACTATATTTTTGGCAAGAACTCCCAGAGGAGATGTGTAGTAGCTATAGGGACAATTTCTAAGGTCTTTTTTTTTAAATAAAGGATTAGAATATTAGGTGAATTTCTTTTGCACTGCAAAACACAGACTATATTGGATCTTCGGCG
The DNA here is from genome assembly GCF_004348235.1 of Phoca vitulina. Lineage (NCBI taxonomy): Eukaryota > Metazoa > Chordata > Mammalia > Carnivora > Phocidae > Phoca > Phoca vitulina. Next base: position 14,167,646 of record NW_022589733.1, on the reverse strand, counting down.
GTCTTGTGTATATGCGTGTGTGTGTGTGCGTGTCTATACACATATACACAGACAACCTGCTTGTACTTCCTACAGTCCATATGTATTTTACAGCTACAATTCTGTACTTTTGAATGTGGCACCCTTATTTTAGAACAGCAGTTCTCAGCCTTGCCCATAAATTTGAGGATCCTAGAGAGTTTTTTATTTTTATTTATTTTTATTTATTTTTTAAATATTGTATTTATTTATTTGACAGAGAGAGACACAGCAAGAGAGGGAACACAAGCAGGGGGAGTGGGAGAGGGAGAAGCAGGCTTCCCGCTGAGCAGGGAGCCCGATGCGGGGCTGGATCCCAGGACCCTGGGATCATGACCTGAGCCGAAGGCAGCCGCTTAACGACTGAGCCACCCAGGCGCCCCCTAGAGAGTTTTTTAAAACAGATAGCCACCTTCAAACAGTTTCATTTAAGTGTTTTGAGTTGTGGCTTTGATGCTAGGAATTTTAGTCTTTTCAGGTGATATTATTGTTTGGCTAAGTTTGAAATCCTTCTAAATAAAGCATATAACTTTCCTGTAGCTATTTGCATGGGCCTGAACTTCCTAATTCATTATTCATTAAGAGTAAAAGTCATGACTGAGATGCCTCTACATCCCAAAGTCAACTCTGGTGGATTGCATAAAGCAGATGAAGGTGCTACCCACAGGCTCTCTCCACAGTCTGTTTACTTGATGGCATGCAGTTTTGCAGTGAAACCAACAGAGATTACATAAAGGGGAGGGAAACACTTGGTGTCCTCAGGCATCAGAGAGGACTACGTGAGGAAACCTACATAAAACACCCTACAGAATAATTGCACAGCAAATGTCAGTTCCTATCTAATCTTTACTTTCTCAAGCAGTGAATTCTTCAAATTGTATACAGTAAGTATGTGCATTGTATATATATATCAGTTATACCTCAGTAAAGCTGTTTAAAAAATTAGAAAGCTTATGCAATGCATCTCCTCTAGGAAGTATCCTTTTGGGTCTCATAAAAGGGTTTTCCTAAAGCTGTGATCAGCTAACTACAGCTCAAGGGCCAAACCCGACACACCACTTGTTTTAGGATAGCCTGTGAGCTAAGAATAGTTTTTATATTTTTTTTTTCAATTTTTATGAAGAAAAGAGGGTTAATTGTATGAAATTTAAATTCCAGGGTTCATAAATTTAATTGGAACAAAATCATTCCCACTTATTACCATATTGTCCATGGCTCCTTAAATACTACAGTGACAGTGTCGAGTACGGCAATGTAACAAGACCATGGCGCCCTCAGAGCCTAAAATATTTACGATGTGGTCTTTTACATGATAACTGGGGCAACCCCTGATCTAAAAGCAGTTGGGAAATAACAAGTTTATACCCTGGAAGTCAGTATCCACAACATTTAGCCCATTCTGCCCTCCCTGTACCAAGAAGAAATCAAGCCATTATTGCCACTCTCAATTTGTGCAAAATAAAGTTGATGAGGTAATAAGGACATTTCAAAGAGAAAACAAATGGTGTAACTTGACTTCGAAAATGAAACAAAACAAAGCAAGGAAAGAAATTTAAAACCTCTGAGCAATTAACATCCCTATTCAGATACAAGCAGCAGAGTTTGAGTGGTAAGAGTTTCTTTCTGCTGGGAAACTTACTGCTGTTTGTCAGTAGACAGAGAAACTATCTGGAAAAACGAACTAGAATATGAGCTAGCTAAGGTAGCAGCTATAATCTGTCATACTAATAAAGAAAACAACATTCTTTTAAAAAAATCTTTATTTGTGGGGCTCCTGGGTAGTTCAATCAGTTAAGCGTCTACCTTCAGCTCAGGGAGTCTGCTTCTCCCCTTCCCTCTGCGCATCCCCCCCACCCACCCACCCCCGCTCCCACTTGTGCTCTCTTCTCTCAAATAAATCAATAAAATCTTTTTAAAAAAATCACTTCAAAAAAATCTCTATTTGTTATCACTGGACACACATGTGTCCCACTTTATTGTAGAGAAACATAATGGATTATCTAAAATCTAATGTCTAAAACTATTTCACTTTTGCCTCTCAGATAAATCCATTAATAAGAAAGAGGTTTGGGTAGTTCTGCTGGTTAAATTCTCCATGTCAGTATGGCTAGGCCATGCTGTCCAGTTTGGTCCAACATTACTCTAAGTATTGCCGTCGAGGTATTTTGTAGATATGATTTGCATGTACATCACTTGACTTCAGAAAAGGAGATTAACCTCCATAATGTGGGTAGGTCTCGTCCAATCCCTTGAAGACCTTTAGAGCAAAAACTGAGGCTTTTTAGAGAAGAAAGAATTCTGTCTCAGGACTAATGTAGAAATTGTGCCTGAGATTCCTGCCTGCCAGCCTGCCCTACCCATTTTGGACTTTCTAGCTCCCATAATCGCATGAACCCATTCAAAATATAATAAATCTAAATAGATAATTGATAGATGATAGATCGATCTACAGATAGATAGACCAATCAATCCTACTGGTTCTTCTTCTCTGGAGAACTCTGGCTGATACAGTATTTTTTCCTCTGGCTCTGGTTCTCTTGCAAGGTCAAGGCTTTGGCATGGCTCCACTGTGGTCTCAGCTCCCATTACATGGCCTGCCGCACCCTCCCCTCTGTATGTGCTGTTATAATTACTGTTTCCTCTCTCTGCCCTTTCAGGGCTACTGGTAGTAACAGAGCCCCCATTTTTCTACTCCAGCGATACAGCACTCCATCTTTTGGCTTCCCTGTTTCTTAAGCACACATTTGAAAACAGTGCCTGATTTATCTCTCCTCAAATTACCCTAATGAAAGCACCCTAAGTGTTTTCTCCCTGGACCCTGACTGATAGAACACTTACAGAATTATCAGAATAAAATAAAGTCTTTGTAAAGTGCTGAAAATGATGCCTGCCCTATATTAAAGTCTTCAGTAAAATGGTAGCCATCATCAACCTGATTGCTCTAGTTTAATATTTGTTGCAGTGGCTTCTAAACATTCAGTTTCTGCACTGATAAATATTTCTGAACATATTAAAAATCCCTCCTCATCTTTCCAAGGTTCTGCTCAGTCTCTCTCTAGGGGACTCCGGCCGCATCTTGACAGTGATTCAAAGGCTGCAGCAGCCTCAGGGTCAAAGACCCTGTCTCTCCAGAGGCTGGGGTCACTTCACCTGTTCAAGGAGGGCCAGTTCCCTCCAGGTCATATGGAAAAGAAACAGCTTTCCAGAAGCAGAAACAAGGAAAGAAATCTTCTCATTTAAATGGGATGGGAGGGGAGGTGGTGTACAATGATCCCCTCCCTTTTGTTTAACAAACTGCGTTGCACCGTTTTGGGGAAAATGATCAAATCATATTTTTACTTGCCCCCCCAAATTATTTTGCACTTAAATGTAACAATAAAAAAGTAAACATTTTTAAAGTATCTCTAGGAGGAACATCCTTTTATCCTTCCTCCTCATCCCTGATCCCATCACAACCACCACCACTTTCCCACCTACCTTCCTAGGTTCTACTAGCTGTTTTCCACAGCGAGCCTAAGTCATCTTCCTAAAACAACTATATGATCAGGTTTCTCCCCAGCTTAACATATGTTGCTTGGTCTCCATTGTTTACAGGATAAAATAGAAGTTCCTCAGCATGACCTCCAAATACATTTCTAGCCTTATGTTCCATTCATCCTAATCCCTTAGAGTTCCCTGGGCATCTGGAAATGCTTTATATTCCTGCTTTGTGGGATGTTTGTTAATTTATATTTGCTTCTCCCTTGTCTTGGTACACTGTGTCTGCTTCCATCCCTTGTTTATCTAGCCAGCTTCTGCTATTCTTTCAAGTTTCAGCTCAGTCAGAAGGTGGTCTCATCTGTCGCCCAAATCTAAATAGATACCTCTTCGTGTGTGTGTGTGTGTGTGAGAGAGAGACCGTAGCTTTCTGCAAAGACCTCTATCACTACCCCTGCCACTACAATGGCACCCTCAGCTTATCTTCTTGCACTGTGCCCATTCATCCCTCAGTGTCACAGTCGTTTTGGCATAGAGCAAGCACTGGATAAAGCCTCAGCAAGTTAATGGACAAATACATGGATGAACATACTGGTGAGCCAAGCAATACAAACCCACATTGGCTCTTTATATTATTGTTATCATAATTATTATTAAATTTAGATTTTTCTCAAGCTGTTCATGAATAACATTTTTCTGAAAACCTTTGTCTAAGCCTACTAACCTTCCCAGCCCAACTCAGATCTTTCAACTAACATTTTACTCCTTACCCAGAGTCCTCAGGATTCAACCAACAGTCACTGAAAGCCCTCATTTTTGTATCTTTGTTCATGATCTTCTTTAACCTAAACTTCCTTAACATTAAACAGCATCTTTCAAAGTCAGGGTCAGATCAATTGATCATGAGCCTTATATTCTCTAGTCACTCTAAACTTTCTTATCCTATTATATGTAGTTATTATTTGAGAGAGGGAATAAACCTAAGGATAACTAGATTTGAGTGATGGCTCAACCAATTCTGTAACTATAACTTTGGAAAGTAGTTTATCCTCTCTGAACCTTTCTATCTTTATCTGAAATGCAGTTGGTTACAATCTACTTACTTTGCCTCTTGGTTATTAGAACTACAAGCAACTAGGTATGTGAAAGCACTGGTACAAACTTGGAATGTTGGGGGCATTTATTAGACATATACACCTTGGAATCAAATGATTTCTGGAAATTCATCTGTCAATCTAACATGATTTAAATTTTCAAAAATCTGCTTTTCATTTAAAAGAGCTACTGGGGCACCTCGGTGGCTCAGTCAGTGGAGGTCTGACTCTTGATTTGGGCTAAGGTCATGATCTCATGGTTGTAAGATCGAGGCCCACGTGGGAGCTGCATGCTCAGTGCAGAACCTGCTTGGGACTCTTTCCCCTCCCTTTCCCTCTGCCCTTCCCCTGCCTCTCAATAAATAAATAAATAAATAAAATCTTAAATACAAGTTAGTTTCTTAAAGTGCTTTACATTTTTTTTAAAGTGCTTTACATTTTAACTGAGCTTTATATTCATAATTCTTTATAAATGTATTTTCTTTAAATACAACAATATAGTAATTGTGTTGGCAGCCCTATATTTTGGAAGTACTAGTCTCTTTGAAATGTAGTCACCATCTGCTTGCTGTTCACACTTGATTCCCACTTGCTGCTTGACCTCTTTTAAATTGGCACATCCATTTTTATCTTCGGATTTATTCAGTTTATGAGGTCACTGGCTGCATTAGCAATGTGTCTGACCAGTGCGAAGTGCTCATGAAGGAGATAAGCCAAACTAGGAAATAGTGGTTCAGAATCTTCAGGACCCTGATGGTGGGAAGAGGAAACAGAGAGGAAACAGGAGGATAGAAAAATGAGAGTTACAGGAAACAGGCCCTCAGCCAAGCCCACAAAGAAGAGATTGGGCCAGTTTGTCTGGAAGCTGATCAAGCTGTAAAACCTTTAACTCTGAGCACATTCGGGGCAGAGTTTGATGCAAAATGACAAATTATTTTGCAAGCAAAAGCAACAGCTGATGATAGGTTTTTTGTTGGTATTTCGTAGCCATTTTAATTAATACAACACACAAGGATTGAAGTTTCAACTGTATTTCTTCCTTTTTTTTTTAAACTTAATTTATAGTTTATTTGGATTCTAGTAATTAGAACATCAGAAATCAAGCTCCCTTTCCATCTTTTGACTTACTAGCTAGAATATTTCAATAGGCCCAACAATAACATCTTGCTTTTGCAGTTTTGGTAACAGAATGAAGGAAGAGGTCCTCTTCCTGGGAAAAACAAAGGAAATCTGTCTGAAAATAAATCACTTATTCTATATTTCTATGTGTAACAACTAACAATATTGATTTGGCAGTTATTTGGTAAATAGAATTTGTAAGAAAGTTTTTGATGGTCCTCCAACAGATTTTATTTTGGTTTAGGGTGCCTGCATTAATCAAATCAATCGTGTAATTTCTAAAACTTAGATTTTTTTTTTTTTTTTTGAAACTTACATATTCCTAAAATTGTCCAATTTGTTTTGTTTTTGCATTTCGGGTCATTATTGCCATATTATGTTCAACAGCAGGAAATTTTTGAAAAACAAAATCTTATGTAAGAGCCCAAGGTTAAAAAAGAAAAAAAAAAAAAAGACCCTATTGCAGTCAGAGCTATTTTAAATGAAATTCAATAAGGACCTTAGATTACATCTATTTTGAAAATGATTGAAATTCAGTTTGTTTATTTCTGAGATGAGAATCCTAACCAGGAAATTCTGTATGATTCTACAAAGTTGTTCAACAGTAGAGCAAATTTAGAGCCTTTAACTTAGAGTTTAATAATCTCCCCCAGTGTGTTCAAAGGGGAAGTTCCTAGAGCAAATCCATCAGACTCACCCATAACACATGATAAACAGATGCTAAAGGATCCTGAGGCACATCTTAGATTTACTGAATCAAAATCATTTGGAGTAGGACTCAGGATTTTGCATTTTATTAACTTCCTGTGTTACTTTTAGTGTACATTAGAAACTAGGAAGTCTTGCTCTTTTTACTCCATGGGGTCTTCCGTGACTCTGTTTAGTAGGCATTGCCTTAAACTTGCTCTCATCCATTTACTCATTTATTTCACAATTTTTCAAGTGCTTATTGTGTATAGGGTATTATACCAGATGCTGCCCTACAATGTTAAGCAGAACATTCAAGGTCTCTTCCCTCCTGGCGCATAAAATAAAGTGAACATTAATGAAGCTAAATCAAACAATTTGACAGATAGCCAATAGGATTCTTTGCAATATTTCTTCCACGATAAAGGAACACTTAGGACCAGTGTGCTGAAATGAAGCATTTCCTTGATGGTGGTCCCCCTTCCCTAGATTTTCCCAAGATAATTCGCAGCCTTTTACATGGTGGTTCATAAAAATGGTTTTGCATTTAAAGTAATTTTCATTGATTATTTTTTCTTTGTTTCTTCCTCTTTTTAATTTTTTTTTTTTTTTGCTTTATAGCCACCAAGAACTTCTGTCTCTTGGTAGCAGCGGCACTACATGGGTTACCATGGTAACAGTGCATTTTGGGGGATAACAAAAGTAAATATGCATGTACTATGTCAGCACATCAGTTGCTAATTCCTGGTGGAGGTCTGAAATTGTGTGCGGCAGGCTTTTGCTTTGAAAATGGTCCAAGTTTTTGTTTTTAAATATATTTTGTTAATTGAATAGTTAGTTGTAGCTTATTAATTAGAGTCAAGTAAGACACTTTTTTTTAACAGTCATTTAAGAAGGGTCAGAGAGAGGAGAAAAATGTATCCTTTAAAGATAACAACTGTTTAATGAATCTAATAGAAGGAGCTAAATTAAGCATGGTAAAAAGATCAAAATGACATAGAATTTTAAGTCATGTACTCAAAAGTCATACACTCAAGGCTTTTGCATTAATCTTTTAAATTCAGGGAGCAAAGAAGAAATACAGTAAATATTTATTAAATGATAGCATTCTGTGTCAGAAAAATAGAGAATATGGGACTAAAAAGAATCACAGAGAGTCATCTAGTCCCAATTAACATAGTCAGAGACAAAGCCCTAGCTTATGCTCTTCCTTCTCACTATAAGTCTATCATTTCCCCCATGAGTGTTGAAATGGTACCTTTTAGCAAGTAGGGCATGATGATCAGTGGTCTCATTCTCTCTCTGCTCCTTGTCCTGCTGCCATGGCCACCACTCATCACCTGTTACCTCTATTCCAATATGCGCTGAATTATTAACCCAGCCTTCTTTCTTGACCTTCTCGTTCTATCTTCACACTTCCAGAATAAAATGACATGTTCTCAAAGCATGTGACATACTCCAAGCTGCTTGTTTTGGTGTTTAAGGTCTTTCCTGGGGTAGACCCAGCCTCCCTCGGTAGGATCTCCCATAGTAACTCCACATAGCCTCCTGGTCCACAGCTACCAAATTACTTGCTGACCCATGAGCATTCCAATTCTTTTTCATGTTTCTGTAGTTTTGCTTAATGAAGCCATTTTTTGATGCATGCCACTTTTGCCTTGCTAGAAAAACTGCATAATTTAGCACACTGTCCAGAAAACACTGTCCTTTTGGGATCTCTCCTGAATTAATCCCAAGTGCCAGCATGGATAGCTGTTTTTGTTTTTCAGATCACATGGCACTTTGTACACATCTCTCTTAAGTTTTCACCATGTTGCAATTATGGGTTTACAACTCTGCTTGTGTTCAGGAAGAAGTCCCATGTCTGACTCACCTTTATGTGTCCAGTGACAAGGATGAGACATGGAACAAAAGATAGTGAGTGACTGAATGAATAGCCAAAGCTACTGAGGTGTAGAATGATTGTTTTTGAAACCTACCAAGCAGGAATTATACATAAAGACAAACAAAAATTCCTTTATTCTCTCCCTTGCTATAGACCTCAAGAGAGTATGCTGTTGGGGAGAAAATAAGTATTGCTTCATCTCTCTCCCTATCAACTGCTTGTTTGTAATAGATCCATTCTCCCAAGGTCAAGGTTACTCTAGACCTGAATGCAATACACAAAGGAATGACTGACTGTTCCTTGTATACTTTGCATTAGTAGACAACTGCATTGGTAAAGCCCTTTTCAAACCCAGAACTGATATTCTCTATAGAATTGTAGGTCCAAATTCTGCCATTTGGAACCATAGAGTTTAAATTTCCTGTATTTTCCACATGAGTACCTTTAAGTGCTTGTTTATATTAATTATATCTAGTGTCCAGACTACACACTCTTTGTTCCATCAGCTTTTTATCACTGGGCAAAATACCTAGCTCCGTCACCATCCTGACTGCATCACCTGTAAGCAGTACCCTTGACAGGGTCTTGAGTGATCAGTTTTAGCTGGAATGATAAATCCTGGAAATATTTGGTTTTAAGAAAGAGAGATAGAAAAGTATTATTAGAATTTTTGGTGATAACAACAACATCATTAAATAATAATAGACAGTTGTTGATTTCCCCCCCATAAGCCAAGGACTGTGCTCATCACTTCATGTATATTGTCTCATTCAAACTTTATTTATTTTTTTTTTTTTAAGATTTTATTTATTCATTTGAGACAAAGAGACACAGAGAGAGAGAGAGAGAGAACATGAGCAGGGAGAAAGGCAGAGGGAGAGGGAGAAGCAAGCTCCCCGCTGAGCCAGGAGCCCGATGTGGGGCTTGATCCCAGGACCCTGGGATCATGACCTGGGCCGAAGGCAGACGCTTAACCATCTGAGCCACCCAGGCGCCCCTCATTCAAACTTTAAAAAGAAACAAACAAAAAACAATCTGAAAGAGATATGATTACCCTAATTTAAGAAGTGAGAAAACTGAGCCTAATACTGAAATATCTTGCCTAGGCTGTTACATCCTGATATTAATAACTCTAAACATTGTGTTGTTTTCACAGAAAATCAAAATCAACTCTTAGACCTTCTTTATTCGTTCTACTTTTAAAAAGCAATTTAAATAAAGTCAAACACTATGAAAAAAATTAAATTACTACACTATAATTCCATTGGATTATAGATTTGGATGACCATTGGAATCCCCCAAGGGCATGGATATAGGAATTAAAAGAGAACAAATATCATAAAATACCCAGGAGGGTGAATTCTGTTTCTCGATAGAATCTCAGCTAACAGTGGTTTGCACAATACAGTTTGTATGTGCTGTTGTCTTCTGGGGCAAAGCCGGCTTCAGAAGGCGTATTGGGAAAAAAAAGTTATCATTTTGATTGTGCTGCAAAATACATTTTTCATCTGAAATATACTATGTTGCAATGAAGACCAACCTATGAAACCTATTCTTGGAAGTCTGATTATTGTTTCAGATGAAAAGGCTGAAAGATAATTTTGAAAACTGTAACTACTGTGGAATTTTAAAGTTTTGAATCAACTTTGCCTTCCTCAGATATTCACACCAAAAGGCAAGGAAGTGATATCTCCTAAACATTTATCCTTCAGACCCCCCGACTGCCTTCATCTCATAAAAATAAAGCAGAGTTATGATTTATCATTTATCATTTTCTCTTGAAACTCCAACCTTTCTATTGGCAAGAAGTGCGAATGAAGGCAAAAATAATAATTAAATAAATAGAATAAAATAAACCAAAAACATTGAAAAGGATAGGAAATAAGATTGAATATGCAGGAAATTCTGTGGTAAGGTAAAGCAAGAGAGTGACTTAAAGCCGTTGCATCCTAGCAGAAACGTTTTTAGTAAGAAAGCTGTGGAAGATGGGTGAATTAGTGAAGGAAGAAAAAAAAAAGAGATGGGAGGGTACTAAAATAAACTGAGTATTCTCTGTTAGTCTCATCAAAACTGAGGCCTACAAAAAATTTCATGCATGTACTTGGACACCGGTGTACATACAGATTTTATCTTCCATTTCAGCAGATTCACAGATTTCCAGAGCTTTCCCTTGGACTTTCTGGAGTGTATGTGTACCTCTTTGTGCTCCAAGCTACTTTTTGCAGTAAAATATGAGTATAAGTTTTATCTTTTGTTTTACATGTAGGGAAATGAAAGCTCAGAAATGTTTCTTATATCCGTGGTTATCTAATCAACAGAATTGGAGATTTAAATTTCAGATTGTCAGGGCACCTGTGTGGCTCAATTGGTTATGTGTCTGATTCTTGATCTCAGCTCAGGTCTGATCTCAGGTTTGTGAGTTCAAGCCCCATGTTGGGCTCCACACTGGGCATGGAGCCCACTGTAATTAATTAATTAATTGTCTGAGGTAACTGCATGCCTCTCCATATATAATACTTTTATTTTGATTTTTGTAGACATGTGTATGTTTGTGTGGTGTGTTCTGCACGCACGTGTGCGTATATGTGTGTGTATGAAATGAGAAAAAAATGATATATGGTTGGCAATATTTTTGCATTTTACTCTTTCTAAGAAACAAGTGAAAAGCCAGGTGACTACCAAAAGGATGGAAAGGCATTGATTTTAAAATAAACGTAGTTACTTAAGTTGAATGATGATATGTGTTTGTTATCACCTTATAGTAGGCACCCATTGCATAGCAGTTCATATTTCCATGGTCCCACCTCTCCCTCCAGCTCCCTCCATGGCAACCACTGTCTAGTAGCACCTCCCTGAGGTCTTTGCCAAGATCTCTTGTGTCCTGCCTCAGGGCGTCTCTGACACCAAGGTGCAGGGAGCCAGTACAAACTCACTAAGCGCTCAGGGCTGCACAACCCAGAATCTTGCTGATTTTGAGCAAGGCCTGGAGCAAGAAAGCTTTCTAGGAGGTCCAGATTGGTGATGCCGCTGTGTTGCCACATGACCCAGCACATTCAATAACACCCAGTTATCTAGGCTGGATAAGAGTGGTGGGCAGAAACTTCAAGAGGGGAATCTCAGTTGAGACCTAGGGCCTAGAGAAAGCCAGCCTTCTATGGCAGAAAACTCCTTGGAATCTAAAAAGAAGCTCTTAACATGCTACTGGGCCCTTGTAGAGACTGAGAGCCTGTAAGTGGAGGACAGCAAGTGGCCATATGTCCAGAGCTGCTCTTCAAGACTTGTTATGAGGTCACAATGGTGCAGCAGCAATCCCCCAGGGCAGGCAATGGAAATATCTGCAGCATGAGCCCAGACTCATTCAGGGAGTATATATAAGTCACATGTACATGTAGCTCAGTCTCCCACATCACTTACCTGTGTCTCATTATTGCCAGTCCCTCAACCCAAATACTCCCCTCACAAACACATCTTTCTTTATTTTGATGACCAGTTAATGCGGAGGAAAACGCTTGGGCCTTGTTCACAAACAGGCCAGTGTGATAAGTTGGTATAAGCCCCAAATGGACTCCTGCCTTACCAAGAACCACCCAGGGTGTTCCCAAAGAAGAGAGGTGGAAATATTCCCAGTGAGTAGAGCTTTGTATGGTATGCCTGGTCATCAACTTTGTGGGAAGGAGTAAGAAGCCTCAGGTGTGGACATATGAGGAACTCCCCACCCCGCCCCAAGCCAGGAGAATGCTTGGCCTGTTAATAGAAGACTCAGAAGGAGTAAGACTGAAAGATTAGAACAAGGATATCTGGGAAAGAGGCACCTGACTAGACTCGGAGGAGGCACTCAGCTAACAAATGGATGTCTGATCCTGTGAATATCAGCTAGCATTTTCCTTCAGTCAAACCAGTGTTAGTGCAATGGCCCATGAATGGAATGGTCATTGTGGCAAGGATGAAGATGAAAATGGGCCAGACATCATGGGCTTCTCTCCAAAATATATGACCTAGCTACTGTGAACACTCAATGCCAACCTAACCCACAAGCAGCAGAACCAAGGACTGTGTCCTCAAAAAGGATCCCTCTCTTAAATGATCAGCAGTCACTTGATGGCAGATTAGCTCCTTTGGAAATCTTCTATACTGAAGATGCAGTGATTTTTCACATAAGAGTTTGCCTTTTCTGCTTGCAGTGACTATGGAAGTATCACCATCCAAATATTGCAGAATTCCTTAGCCATTTCCATGATATTGTGCACAATAATTCCTCAGACCAAGGGACTGATTTTTTTGGCAGCAAATGTACAACAGTAGACCTGTGACTATGATCTATTGGCCTTACCATACATGTCATGATGTAAAAATAGACAACTCAAAGAACCATGGAGTAGTCCACTAAAGATTCATCCAAAGCATCAGTTCAGAGATGAGTCCCTGCAGGATTTAGATGCTACCCACTCGTATGTGAGATATTTACTGAATTGACCACTCTTTTATGGTGCTATGTCTACAGCAGCTACAATACATAAGTTCAGGAACCACATTGTGGAATCAGGAGCAACTCTTTTCATCATCATTCTATTTGATCTAATTTGACCTAATTTTACCTAATTAGGGGAAATTAGAAATTATGTTTTCCATTCCCGTGATCATAGACAAGCCTATTTTAATGGCTACTCATTTGGGCTGGGGTGAGGGGTCACTTCCACCAAAGCTAATTCTCCCACGTTGGGATCCTGCCACTGGCCTAGTACACAAACAAGAATTGGTATCCTAGCAGAGGTAATTGCCCCTGGTTAGGATGAACCACTGTCCTGTTATTGGGTTGTCTTTTTGCACTTCCATATCTGGTAATACTGATGAAAAGGAAATTATAGGAACCATAGCTCATAAGGGCAAGATAATCAAGGGCTCAGATACTCTGGGGATAAAGAGTCTAAATCACCCAGCCCTAGATAAGCATCCTAGAGCTGCAAAAGTGCTGTCCAAAGGCAAAGGAAATATAAAATGAGTGCTGGAGGGTAGTAGTCCCTCCTTATCCATGGGTGATATATTTCAAGACCCCCAGTGGATGCCTGAAAACACAGTACCAAATCCTATATATTATGTTTTTTTCTATGCATACATACCTATGAGATTAAGAGATTAACAATAACTAATGATAAAATAGAACGATTATAGCAATATATTATAATGAAACTTATGTGAATGGGGTTTCTCTCTCACAATATCTTATTGTACCATATGCATCCTTCTAGTGATGATATGAGATGATAAGATGCCTATGTGATGAGATAAAGTGAGGTGAATGACAGAGGTGCTGTGATATAGCGTTAGGCTACTACTGACCTTCTGATGATCCGGTCTGTCAGAGGGTTATTTGCGTCCAAACTGCAGCTGGCTGTGGGTAACTAAAACCATGCAAAGCAAAACCACAGATAAGGAGCCTCTAATGTATACAAATGATGGATTTCACTTAGCGTTTCTTCACCAAGAGTAGCAGTGGGGTTTGTAAGTTGTCCTACTAAACTTCTATAATCAGCCTTCGCAGAGACTGCTAACTCTGAAAGGTCCTCGCTGAGGCTGAACTTAAATGATGTAAGCCAATCTGAGTGTTGAAAAGAGAGCTGTAGTGGACACTTCATACTCTGGCCCCTGTTGAGGCAACTAGTTCCGTGCATGCTCCATGAGCTTCACCCAGGTACCACTTTTTTTTAGACCAAGAAATTCTTTCTTCCTGTCCAAGGATTTCTTTGCCCAAGGGAACTCTAGTGACATTCACGCAGGTGCAACCAAGAAGGGTATAGGAGGTAAAGCCTAGGGGCTCCCTTGAGCATCGCAACATGGACACTCATGGATAAATGCCTTTCCTTTTGGTGCCAAGCAGTCAGTTTTGTGAGCAGTTGCACCAGGCTCCTCAGAAGGCAAGACCAAGCAGTAGTAACACAGAGCGCCAACCAGCAATGCACTTTATTGGTTTTTCTTCCTTAATTGTATTCCTAGGTTACTCACTCCTGTACTCTGGAATAAATTCCCAAATAAACTACCAGTGTGCAAGGTTTTTGTATCGGGCTATGGTGTCAGGGAACTTAGGTTAAAACAATTCAATTTAGGTGTTTCTTGTTTTAAAAAAATATATATACACATATATGTGCGTATTATTTTCATTTTCCTGCTATCAGTGGAAACTTGACCATGGACTCCATTCTATTGTGCTTCTAGGCTAGATTAGGATATTTCCACTGAGGACTTGGCATTTGATATGGTTTATGCTTGGCTTTGGGTATGTGTTGGCTTTCAGTAAGGTTTTGGAATGCTGCTGTCTTACAGGTTAATCACATTATTTTCTGAATGATAACTTTCTCTCTTTTACCCTAGATGGTGCATAGGTGCATAAAAATATGTGGCTAATGAATATTAAGCTTTGGGAAAAAGCTGAGCTATTGTGAATTCAAGAGGGATTGTGTGGGCACAGTCACTGAAAGAATTTCTCCAGAATCCATTTCATTAACGAATACTTGTCATAATCCTACCATGTACTTTGTGAATGTATATTCTGTCTGTCTTCAGCTTTGCGATACTTTGAGTTAGTCATTACAATTAGTATTTCCAAAGCTACACATTGAATTGCAGAATTGGGATTTGAACCCAGCCCTTTGGACTCCAAGGACTACATTTGCCTTAATATAATACACTCTATTACTAGAGTACTTTCTATTACTAAGGCAGAATCTAGCTATGAGGTGTATTCAGGGATGTAGAGAAGGTCGCAGTCATGCCTGAAGGGTATAAAAAAGGCTCATGAATCAGAAAAATTACATCACATTTCATTTGAATACCTTGCAGGTCGATATTTTATAGAGTATATAAAATGACAATAAAAGATAATGGAGAAAATAAAGGTAATTTATTTTCTCAGAGGCATTGATCATCAGGAGAGGTCTATTTTCTTTCTCTCTTTTGTACCAAATGGGGAATTTGTTCAATATTCTTAATTTACATAAAATATACAATGCAGTTCGACACTTTAAGTGCTCCTCGCATTTAGTTCATGACTATAAAATCGTTTCCAGAAAAGAGAAAGTTTTCAGTGTGTTTTATTTACATTTTTCCAAGTCCAACTTTGAAGCCATTAAATGAATAATTCATCAGGCTTGATGTTTTACGACTTCGTACAGTGCTTTTTATTTCAACTTCTCACTTGGTGCACACATTTGCCATAGACTTGTCAACAGTCACTTGAGGATTCACCTCCTTTTCTCCATAAAGCAAGAGTTGAAGCTCAGAAGAGTTTCCCCTCATTACACACAGGTATTAGCCACCTCATGTCATATTGAACGGACAACTAGTCACATTTGCCACCTTCCTTTAATATTTACCATGGATTAGGTTTGAGTCGCAATGATACTGTGCCTGTAATCCACACAGAAGCAGCTCAGTGGAGTGGAACGGCACACGCAGAAAAGCAAGAATGCTTAAATAATGGATTTAATAGAGAAGTGAGTGAGAAAGTACAGGATGTTTCAGAAAGGGATGGCTCCACGCTGGGTACAGGTGTTTAAACTGAGTGTGGTTCTTGAGTTCCCAAATAATAGTCCAGTTGGACTGGACTTCAGATGCCATTCAGGTAGATGCTAACTAGGATTTTTCACCTGATATTTCAGAACTGTAAATGTGTACCCAATACAGTCCCACAGACAAAGTATAATATAAAATGTCTTTAGATTTGGATATAATCCTATCCATTTGTAACACCCAAAGGCAGCGTGGCATGGTGGAAGAAAGCCTGTACCCACCTCTACTCTACACTTTATATTCAGTAGCTGTGTGATTTTAGAAAAGTATGTTGACATCTCTGATTATTTTCCTCAACCATAACACAGAGGCCATGAAGAATAATGTATTGACTTGCTGTATAAATAGAGTGATATATCTATGCAAAGGACATAAGTAGTGCTTAAAAATAATAGCTATAAATCTATAACTGTTATCTATTATATTTTTCAGTAGGTTTATGGTAGGGAACAAATAATTTGGGAACGAAAAATACTGAGTGAGCCCTCCCTTTTTATTATCTCTAGTAACTGCAGAAAATATGTCCACTTGCTGGCCACAGACTCAGAGCCACTGTGTGATGGAATTTTAAGAGGTTATTTTTACCATCCAGCACTATCCTAGTTATACATAGAAATTGTCTAGAGTGCTTTTTTAAATCATAGATGTCCAAATTCATTCTACAGATACTGTGATCAAGTGGATTCTAGGAAAAGACATCTGAATTTGTACAAAAGCACTGAAGTAGTTTTGGCATGTACCTAGGGTGGAGAACAGCAAATAAAGTCAATAGTAAAAATTATTAGTGTAGTAATACATATTATTTTTTGAACATAGTGTGCTAGAACTTACACAGAGTATTTTACATATGTTTTCTCATTGAAATTTTAATGTTGCTGGTCAGCTTATAATCATCACTTTGTAAGTGGGGAACCTGAAGCTCAGAAGTTAAATAACTTGCTCAAGTCCTCACAACCAGTGAATGACACAGATGGTATCCCAACCCAAGTCTGCCAAGTCCGTAGATGGTAGCCATTCCCCATTCCCAGTGAACACATCATGCCTCTTGTTCCATGCTGGGATTTTCCCTGATGATAGTTCGTTTTCAAGCTGCCCAGCCTTGAGTAGTGGGAATTGACACTATAATCTTGTGCTTGAACTCTGGCAGGCCAAATACACCTTTTCACATTGAATATGCACCCTTATTCATGTATGTGACCTAGGGAAAAAACAAACAAGGGAACAAATCTGCAGAAAATCCTGTCTATCATGTTTCCTTAGTCCTTGAATCTGGAGCTCCTGAGTGAAACTGATTTTTAAATAACATTTTTTTTTTACTTTTATTTTATTTAAAACATTTTTTATTTAAATTCAGTTAATTAACATATAATATATTACTGGTTTCAGAGGTACAGGCCTGTGATTCATCAGTCTTATATAATACCCAGTTCTCATTACATCGCCTGTCCTCCTTAATGTCCATCAGTACCCCATCTCCCCACCCCCCTCCCCTCCAGCAACCCTCAGTTTGTTTCCTATGATTAAGAGTCTCCCTCTCTGGTTTTGTCTTGTTTTATTTTTTCCTCCCTTCCCCTATGATCCTCTGTTTTGTTTCTTAAATTCTACATATCAGTGAGATCATATGATAGTTGTCTTTCTCTGATTGACTTATTTCACTTAGCATAATAGCTTCTAGTTCCATCCAGGTCATGGCAATATCAAGATTTCATTTTTGATGGCTGCGTAATATTCCAATTGTGTGTGTGTATACACACACCACATCTTCTTTATCCATTCATCTGTCAATGGACATCTGGGCTCTTTCCATAGTTTGGCTATTGTGAACATTGCTGCTATAAACATTGGGCTGCAGATACCCAGAGCTTTTAAACGGGGGTGCCTGGGTGGTTCAGTTGGTTAGGCTTCCAACTCTTGGTTTTGGCTCAGGTTGTGATCTCATGGGTCCTGAGATTGAGCCCATGTGGGGCTTCGAGCTCAGCAGGGAGTCTGCTTGAGATTCTTCTCCTCTGCCCCTTCCCCCACTCTCTCTCTCTCTCTCTCAAATAAATAAATAAATCTTTTTAAAAAAAGCTTTTAAATATGTTAGTGTCTCTTTTCTTGAAACAAAAAACATTTTACATTCTATTAGCTCCTGCCTTATTATTTCCTATATTTCAAAATCCCATTCACTAATTACCTCCTCCAAGTAGCCTTTCTTGAGCCCCCAAACAGCAGAAGTCTTTGTTCTCAGTGCATCCTACACATACCTCTTTGTACTGATCACACTGTCACATAATTGCCTATTTCTCATGAAAATTTTGAATAGTTGACTGCTAGATACTTGCACATAGAAGTTTTTAGAAAGGGGCGCCTGGGTGGCTCAGTCGTTAAGCGTCTGCCTTCGGCTCAGGTCATGATCCCAGGGTCCTGGGATCAAGCCCCGCATCGGGCTCCCCGCTCTGCGGGGCGCCTGCTTCTCCCTCTCCCACTCTCCCTGCTTATGTTTCCTCTCTCGCTGTGTCTCTCTCTGTCAAATAAATAAATAAAATCTTTAAAAAAAAAATTAGTTAATTTAAAAAAAAAAAAAGTTTTTAGAAGGAAGAAAGGAAGGAAGGAAGGAAGGAAGGAAAAAAGGGAGAGAGGGAGGAAGGGAAGGAGAGAGGAAGGGAGGAAAGGAGTAGGAGCATGAATTTGTGGAAAACACACTATTTGAAAGAAAGACCTGTAAGTCGTAAGGATGATGATTTCTAGGCAACTTTGGAGATCAGGGCTTAGAAGATGGAGTATATAATAAATTAACATAACAATGGACAATGATGGACTTTTTGTACCCTTCTAATTTTATTTTGATGTGACTCCTTGGAAACATTTATTTCCACTCATTACACATAGTTGTGACAAAGTACAAATACACTGCTAGAGCAAGATGTGAGTGTATGTAAGCAATCAAATTTCCTTCAGAAGCTAGGGATCTTTGCAGAGCAGTCACATAAGCAGCTAAGCTGGACGTCTGATGGTATTAATGGCAACATTGCATTAATTATGTAATCCTGTTTAGCAGATCACAGGTGTTCAGGCATGGAAGGGAACTGAAAGGCCAGATTGCAATGTTCTCTGGGGACAAGTAATTAGGGGGGATACCAGTATGGAAAGGGTAAAGACTATGGAATAAGACCAACATAAAGTTAAATCTCAACTCTGCTTTATAGGCCGTATAACTTCTAGAAAGTTCCCTAACTTCTTTTAACTGCAGTTTGTTCTGCTGAAAATTAAGGGGCAATAAAACAACTCAAAAAACTTTTATGAGGACTGGAGATAATATTTGTGAAGTGTAGGACACAAAGTAGACCATTAGTAAATTATGTCATTCTCTGTTAGGTGATACATTAAATAATATTATCAGTCAACCTCAGATGGTTCCCCCTTCCCAGTTATGTATGTGTGTATGTGGAGAGAGAGAGAGAAAGAACGAGAATGAGTTGGTCTAGTGTGTTGCAAACTGCATTCATATTTAATGATAATTCCACTTCATTTCTCTGCCTAACTGCTACACATTTTAAGAGAATGTATGTGTACTTGCGTGTGTATGTGTGTGTTATGTGTAAGCTAAATGAGATTGATGGAGAAGATGGATTCCTGAATTGTTGCTAATGGTCTAGACATTTCACTGTTTTGTCAACAAAGCCCTATTATTGAGAGCAGTGTTTTCTCACTATGTCAATATTTCTGCCATGTTGTGTTGATATTAATGGAACTGCCAGGAAAGAGATTTAATTAATCACTTCCCAGAATAACTACTGTCAGCATTCATTTCCTAGCTGAAGGCATTCAGGCCAGTAGGGAGATTCTCCCAGCACATATCCAGGCACCTTAGTTATGTGGTGAGAATATATTTGTGTAAGTCTTGCTGTGGTGCTGAGATGGAAGTTTGGTCTTGCTGACCAATGAACAGGTTTTGGTTTGCTCCCAAACCAGCTATTCAGAGTAATTCATTGTGCTTCTAATTGCAGGAAAAGTACTTTGTAGCACCAGTTCTGCTCTACAATGAACCAGAGAATAATTACTTGAATCTAGTGCAAGTACATCTACAGTGTTTAATAATACCCTGTTTCTCAAGCACCTGGGTGGCAAGGTCGGTTAAGCAGCCAACTCTTGGTTTTAGCTCAGGTCATGACCTCAGGGTCCTGAGATGGAGCCCTGGGTCAGGTTCCTCACTCAGGGGGAAATCTGCTTCCCATCTCTCTCTCTCTCTCCCTCCGCCCCTCCCCACACCCATGCTCGTGCTCTCTTTGTTTCTCTGTCTCTCTCTCAAATAAATAAATAAGTAAATCTTTAAAAGAAATAATACCCCATTTCTCTGCCTAAAATAAAACCAAACAAAAAAACAGAAACAAAAACAAGAAAACAAAATGGTGCTTGAATCTTCGGTATATTTTACATTTGGGGGATTGAAAGAAGGTGGTTTAGTGACAAGTGTGGCATTAGAGTCCATTTCCTCCCCATTTATTCTTATATTTTTCCAAGGGAAACTGACTCCCTTTCTAGAGTCTTGGTTGGGCCACATTTATTACTGGGTCTTGCTCTCCCATCAGTGAGGTTGGAGATTAACTAAAAACCAGAGGCTGCCTTGTTGGGTCAGGGCCCTCGGTATTCATTTCTTGGCTTTCTCACCTATTTGGTCTTCTGTTCCTGGTACAAACCAGAAGCTGCTAACATCCAAAGTTTTTAAATGGAGCTTAGGGAGACTAGGTGTTCTTTAGGGCTGAGACTTACCTAACAAGCCACATTCTCCAACTCAGTTTACCAGAGCTCTGCATGAGGGCTCCAGGTTGAAGCCCAACTAATAATATAGGGTGTTGATTTGATATTTTCCTTCTATGTCTCTTTCCCAAGAACTCATGAGGAGGATGACTGGACTAAGACTGAGTTAGAGATTCCTAAAAAAAAAAGTGAATTCCATTGACTAGCATCTCCACACTTATCTTGCTGCACAAAAAGAGCCAAAAGAACGAATTCTAAGTGAAATGATTCCTCCCTCCCCCATGTCAGGAGCTATTTCTTACTTATTAAAAGTTATTTTGGCTTGGTGTGAACTTCTTTATAAGTTAAACCCTTCACAAAACCACACATATTTCCCAGAAGGAGACGATCTGTTATGTGCAAAGAGATTTATTAATTTTTGAAGGAACACTGAGAACTCCACTTTTATTGTTTTTCATTTATGTCATTAAATATGGTCACATTTTAGTCATCCAGTGACTAGCACCAAGATGTAATGGGAAAATTTCCTATGCCATATGTGAAAATAAATGCAAACCCAGGTCCCACAATAAATATATGTATCTTTGACTATAACTAAAATATACCCTATAAAAATAGATAAATGAGAGCAGCAATTGTTTCTGTGGTGACTGCTTCACCAAAGCTGTGTTTATTTTTCAGTCTGTTTCCAAATATTCTGAAATAATAAAAAAACTGATTCTCTGGGGACCCAAATTCCATATGTTCTGCTATAGCTGAACTCTGCATGGAGATGATATAAAAGAAAGCATGCCATTTTACATTAAAATTTACTTGGTATGAGGAGGAAAAGAAAGAAGGAAGAGTCGGTTTAGTTTTGCTAATTGTCTGTGGATCTATAGGCTGAAATTTGTAGGAAAAAATAGGGACCAGGGATTAGAAGGCAAAGACAATGAATGAGAGAAATTTGAAGTAAATCATCTATCAAAGCTATTATGGAGCCCTTTCTCTAGGAATTGTCTTGTATGTGATCTCATTGTAGGAGAATCATTGACTACGTTCTTTGAAGGAAATAACCTCCTTGAATTGTTGTGATTCACAAAGGCAAGAACCTTTGGTGGGAAACATGGGACATCACTGGTGGGGTAGTGCTGGTCCACCCCAGAGGCCTTTCTTACCATCATATTAGGTAACCGTACCTGTAGTCATACCACAAAAAGAGGAAAATCAAGGCAATAATTTGAGCATAGCAGCTAAATAAATACTCATTCTTTGTGTGTTTATAAGTGATGAAGAATGTTTTATTTTTTTTTAACTTTTAGTATCTCTTCATGCAATACTGCTTAAAAATCAAAAGTCACACTCACATTTTAACCTGAAGTTATATATACAAACTTGGACAGCTCAACTTGTGCAGCCACTTTATAACTATTTTTGTTGAATCCAAACCCAATAGTGACAATCAGCATTAGAGAGCATCCTTCATGAGTTTAGTAGGCATTATCCCAGGTACTGAGTATACCTTAATGAATGAAACAATGTCCCTGCCTCTCAGAGCTGTCAATCTAATGAAAGAAACAAACAATGAGCAAGTGGCCCCCTAAATACACATAGAAGTACAATTTAGGTTACATGCTAAAAAGGAAATGCATAGGATGCAGTGAAGAAAAATGGTGAGTGACAAAAGGAGAATATGGTTCCAGTGACAGAGAGAGATTCCCTGAAGTGCTAGGAGCATTTCCATCCTAGAAATATTCCATGTAAAAGGCAGAATTAAAACGCCTTTTTGAATATGGAATTAAAATGTATATTTAAGGTTAAACTCTAAAAGCTTGCTTCTTATAATTCTTTCATATTTGTATGATTTACTACCTAGAAAACACGTTGCCATTGATTTCATTTCATATTTGTTACAATCTGAAGAAGTGGTTATTAGATTCTCTAGTCTATAAATGCAGATCAGAGGACTGGGTCACTTGCAAAGTCATATGGCTTGAACATAGCAGAAATACGACCCAGAGCTGAGCTTCTTGGTGGCAAATGCAGAGCTCTGTTGTTTCAAATATAGTGCTTTGCAACTGGGAGCATCTTGTGACATACACTTCTCTTTCTCTCTAAGGTACTCTTAAAATCAGTCCAATACACATACATACACATATTCATTCTACATGAGTAATTTCATGGAAGGAAATATAAAATCTTGGTGCATAACAGGTGTACCCTATACTCTATAGCCAAACCTGTATTCCTATAATATATTCTCATCAGGAAATGCAACACCTGCAATGTTATATTTGCATACATAATTTTATTCTTGCTCACTATGTATCAAATCCATCTACAGAGCTCATCAATATGCCAATTTAAATTATAGACTACTCTAGTCTTTGTTTTTACAGAAGCATTTCCCTGCATATAACTATCGGTCAAAAGTTAATTTAGGGCCCAAATTCACTTTTAAAAGGCACAGCCAGCATATGATTTTACTGAATATATTTTTATCATGAGTCTGGATATACCATGTATGAGTGATTTATAAATAAAAATAAGGGTGAATTATACAGATACATGTCAATGTGTAAACCAAATTGCAGTAAGTGTATACATTTTTATTATTGGTACTTGAAGAATTTTTTATTTCATTTTTATGGAATTTATTCTCAGAGCTAGAGGCCAAAAATCACTGGTGTTTTATAGGCATGATGGATGTATTCACTACTTTACGGACATTTTATAAAAGAAGGCAATTTATTAACTACAACTTTTGTAATTGTGATCAATGCTTCCTTAATTCTCTTAATATTGTAATCATGAGAAACATTATCTCTGAGTACTAAATATTTGGTGAGTTTGAAATTTAAGTGTGAAGCAGAGAACAAAAACTAAAAATGACATATTAGTCTTTACTCACAATATTTACATTCACAGGCTGATGTATGTACACACACACGTTTTTTTCTTTCTTGTAGTTTGCTATTTCATGTGACTGCTATTCTTGTGGTTGAAAAAGAAAAAGCTAAGAAAAGCCTTTCCAGAATAGCATCTTGTCCTTACCTTATTGTACCTGTGCTGTAGTAAAATTGCCTACTTACCTTACAAAGGTTGGGAGAACCCCAAGAAAGATTATATACTTCTTGAGGATAAAGACCAGACTTGTCCATCCTTTTATCATCAACACTGTCAGGCTGTCTGACATACAGTTAACATTTAATCAATAAATTTGTGTTGAGTAAAAAAAAAAAAAAAAAAAAAAAAAAATGCAAAATGGTATGAGGGTCATGTATGGCATGGACAAAAATATATTACTTTAAAGTCAGATAGACCCCCGGATTCTGTATGGAATCCTTATTTAACATGTGTGCTAAGAAATAACACAAGTGACCTCTCTTTTATTTGTAAACTGTGGTTAATCAAAAATGTATAAATAAGTAACTTAACGATCAGAGTATATAGTTTCAAGCACAGCTCACTCCACAGAAATATTGAAAAACAAACTGTTAGAACCAAATTTGTCTGAATTCTGAAAAGCAGTCAGATGTTTACAACAACCAAGACAATTCTGAATAGAAAAAAAATGCAAATTAAAAATGGTAGAAAAGTTTGAGGCATTTTTTACTGCCCTTGTCCTACCCCCTCCTCATCCCAGCATCAGTCTTACAGACTACAGCCTATGTCCCCAGTGTGGGACTCTGGTCCACGTTTCTGGAGAAAACAGAGCAGACTTACATGCAACTTATTTTCTGTGTCTATTATAATCTATGTAGGGTTTACCTGAAAGAGTAATGTAAAGTGCTGGTCTCTGTTTGCCTTACTCAGAACTCAGAGTGAAAAAAACACATCGTAAGGCAGGCATTGCTCAAAACACATCGTAAGGCACATGAAAAACCCACAAGTTACCGGGGTAAAAGATGATTGTTGAGGCATAGGGTAGACCTCCTAAAGCATGGAAGAAAAGTTGGGGAGAGCGTTTCTTTGGGTACTAGGGCACTTGAAAGTGTCTGTATATAATGAGGAATTTAGAAAGCCGCACACATACCCAGGTAGGATACATGCTCAGGAAAGATCTGAGAAGATACAAAGCTTTCACTTCTGGCTGATTTGTAGGTTTTCTACAAGCAGGAAGTGAAGGCTGACACAGATTTCTCAGTGGCCTGGCTAAGTGTTAAAGGAGTGTCCCAGCATAGCCCGCTCCGTATACCGTGGACATTATTGTTGTTTTATTTCATTTTTATATCCCCTAACATTCCAGAGGTCTATATGAAAATACTAGTTGAACACAAGCTAAAGGAAAAGAGATTTCAGCAACCACCCATGACAAAATACAGCTATTGCAAAAGTATTGGAAAATCACTAAACACATGTACATCTATAGCCTTCAGCAATCAAAAACAGCAGAACCTAGAGAGGGGAGAGAATCTGATTTCCAAAGTAACCACATTCTAATATTTGAATATCCTGCTTTCAGTCAAAACCCACAAAGTATACAATGAAACAAGAAAGTAAGGCCCCTTTAGAGGAAAGAATGAATTGATGGACAACATCCTTAAGAAAGTCGAGACATTGGATTTAATAGACAAAGCTGAATCGACTGTCTTAAATACATTGAAAGAGCCAAAACCATAGACAAAGATATAAATGAAACAAGAACAACTATGTGTGAATAAAATGAGAGTATCAAAGAGAACAAAACCATAAAAAAGAACCAAAAAGGAATTCAGAGCTGAAAAGGAAAAGGGATGGAATGAAAATTCACTAAAATGTTTCCACAGTAGGTTAGAACAGGCAGAAGAAAGGATCAGTGAACTTTAGGATGGGGCAGTTTAAATTGCTCATTCTGAGAGTCAGAAATTTGAAAGAATGAGAAAAAATGAACATAGTTTATGGGAAACGTGGGACACAAGAGAGCAGAACTATACATGGATGATGAGATTCCCAGAAGAAGAGAGAAAAGGGAGAAGAAATAATATTAGAAGAAATGATAGCTAAAAAAACACTTCTGAGCATCAAAGCACATGATCAAGAAAGTGAAAGTACACTTGACAAAATAGGAGGACATATTTACAAATCCTGTATCTAGTAAGTCTCTACTATACAGAATTTATAAAGAACAACTCAACAACAACAAAGTAAACATGTCAGTTAAAAAATAGGCAAAGAACTTGAAGAGACGCTTATCTGAAGGAGATGGACAAATGGCTAGCAAACACATGAAATATCTTCAGTATCATTTGTCATTAGGGAAATGTAAATCAAAACTAAAATGATGGCTATGATTGAAAAAAATGTCGTTTAATGAGAATGCTTTTTGTTTGTTTATTTTCTGGCTAGAACACTTTATGAAAGAGATTCACAATCACTTAACACTTCCATATACAGGATAAGCTGGCTTTCTAATGCCATGTTGCCCTCTTTACTTTCCTATTCATCACCCAAAATATGAACGAGGTATGAGAAGCATCATTTTTATTGCCTTTATTGCTTAAGTAGACCACACTAATACTTGATTTCTAGGCCTACCCTTCTTTTATATATAAAATTTCCTGATTCTCACATACTCTGTAACAGGAAGAGACTGTAGAGCTCTCCTAAGGTAATTTCTTGTGGGCACTGTTAGGCTCGCCCAGGTAGACTCAAACCTGATACAGTTAAATGCACCAGTCAGTTGAGGGCACATACCAGTATTGTTCATTTCCTAATCATGTATCCCAAATATTCACTGTCCATTTGGGGAACAGTGTTTGCCACAGTACTTGTAATACTGTTGGAGCAAAGTATCTCTAATCCCTGCATTTGCTGTAGGAGACCGTTTTTGTGAATTCTACCAGTTGTACTTTAATAAGGTCCTATTTGAATCTTCTGTAACTTTTTGGCATTGCCCGTTTAAAGTGAACTATGCCATCAGGGCACTCTGCTTTGTACTTTCATATTACAAGAATTTTGTACATTATTGATGCTTTTACTTCAGCTTAAAATACATGTATGTGCATATTTAATTGTATTAACATATTTATGTATACATACATGCATATATATAGTTATATTAATATATGTGCATGGATACACATCCTTTTTAAAATAGGCTATTTTAAACATCCAGGAATACAAACAATAATGTGCCTATTGCACAAATGATTTAACAATCACGTTTCATGTATTTGTTTCCATTTTTAAAAAATTAATTACAGGCTACACACGGAATTTAACACCCCTCCACGTACATCTCATTTCCCTTTCTCCCTAAATGTAATTAATATCAAGAAATTGCTATGTATCCTTCCATTCATATCTTAATGCTTTTAATACCTATTCATGATATTTACTAGACATTTCCATAAACATTATATATTTCAGTGTATGTTTTTACAATTTATATAAATGCTATTTTACAAAGTTTACCTTATTAGTACTTTTTGTGTTTCACTCAGTATTATATTTTAAAGACCCAGCAATGTTTATGCATACTTGGAGCTAATTCATGCATCTTCATTGCTGTATTACATTGTATTATATGAATATGCTTCAATTTATGTATTCTCCCTATTTATGAATTATATGTTCATTATTGTGAGCTACCAATAATACTTTGGAAGGAGACAGGTTTTACCCAAACAACCACTTGATGACTTATTGATTCAATATCCCGGGAATGGAATTTGTCTCCATTGTACATAAGTAACAATATTACCTCATTGCTCTCTAGTTGAAATTCAGATTAATATCTACTGTTTTTTGGAAGCTACAAAAACCAACAACCAAAATAACTACTTATCTAGAAAATCAAGTATATGGTTACCGTAAGATAGCAAATCAATCAGCGTTTTCTGCTTCCATTCAAGTGCTCAGCAGTGTATTAGGAACCTGGAACATGAGGTGAAGAGGGGGAAAAAAAAGAAAAATCTCCATTTTCTCGGAACTCATTGTCTGCTTGAGAAGTCTAATCCAAAGAACAATGACAACAGGAGAGAAGAAAATGTAAGTGGGAAAGAATTGTGTAACTGGTACAAGTTAGCATGTGATGGATTAGTTCTAAGAAGGCTTTGTAGAAATGGCCTTTTGTAGGAATCAGGAAATTGTCTGATAGCACTCCCTCAGTGAGAGGCACTGAAAATAAAATTGAAGGATAAGGGGATTCGAAGTAGGAAAATCCCATGGAAAGAATAGATTAATATGTGTATTTCCTTTTTTTAAAAATTTTTTATTGTTATGTTAATCACCATACATTACATCATTAGTTTTAGATGTAGTGTTCCATGATTCATTGTTTGTGCATAACACCCAGTGCTCCATGCAGAACGTGCCCTCTTTAATACCCATCACCAGGCTAACCCATCCTCCCACCCCCCTCCCCTCTAGAACCCTCAGTTTGTTTTTCAGAGTCCATCGTCTCTCATGGTTCGTCTCCCCCTCCGATTTCCCCCCCCTTCATTCTTCCCCTCCTGCTATCTTCTTTTTTTTTTTCTTAACATATATTGCATTATTTGTTTCAGAGGTACAGATCTGTGATTCAACAGTCTTGCATAATACGTGTATTTTCTTAAGAATCATATGATTGTATATACTTTCTCCTATATGTGCAGAGTGAACTCTAAGGACCTTGACTCTGACAGCTGAATAATTTACTCAACTTGTTCCACAGCCAACAGTAGAGAGCGTGAAATATCTTAGGTCTTCTATAACTAGCTAGTGAGTAATTAAAGGATGAAACATCATCATCATCATCATCACCATCATCACAAAACTGAAATTAAAGGAAAAGTAAGAAAGTTCATGGAAAAAGCCTTAATGGCATTACTTTTCAAAAGCCATTTTCTATCTACTCCTATTCAGTTCATAGAACAGGAGACAGCTGTGTTTGCAAAAGGTTGATTAATCCTGATAAACCAAAAATAATGCTTTCTTGTGGATGATGTTTAAGATGATCATACATTCAACAAGAAAAAATAGAAGTTAGGGAAAAAACACCTTAGAAAAACTGAGTAAAGGTACATTTTTTAAAAGCCACAAACTATCAAAAACAATATAATCCCCCAAAAGAACATCAAAATTGTAAGGCCCTTTCAGATTTGGCCTCAGTGCTCCTTTTCAAAGTGGGATTGAAAGGAATTGGTGAAAAAATGCCCACTCATTTATAAACCTTGCAGCATGAATATAAAGTCAATTGATACACACAGTTGTCTCAAAAGAAACAAAAACTACTGAGAGTAATTGCATTTTGACTGACATATTTTAAAAGCATAGAGAGTATCTGCAACTTTCAGCAAATAAACCCAGCATTCATGGATCTGTACTAATTACTATAATTGCATAGTGTTTTCTACTAACTAAGTAATCTCAGATGACTACCTTTACTCAGGTCCCAACCTGTATTCTAGGTTTTTGACATTGTTCATGATTTTATCTCAGTCAGCCTTTCTGACTTTATTTTATGTATGATTCCTCCATATACTTCATTTCACAGAAATACCCAGCTTCTCATTGATTCATGTATCTTCAAACCTTGATGTATATACCAATGCTATTTTCAACCACCCTTTTTCTCTAACCAGTGAGAACCTAGCTGCTTTCCAGTCCTTCTCAAAGTCGCCTCCTTCATAGGGCCTTCCTTAATCGCATTATCATACACTCATTGTAATCCAAATTAACTTCCTTCTTCCCTAATGATGAATTGTGTGCATTATTCTCAGATCCACTAGATAAAATAATTTCCTGAGGATGGGGAAGCAGTGAAATATTATACAAGCCTAAGCCATTATGTTAAAAAAGAAAAAAGAAAAAAAAAAAACCAGAAAAATTGAGAAAGATTTAGACTTAGGAAAGAGTTGCAAAAATAGTACAGAGAAATCCTCTATAAACTTCACCTAAGCTTCCTCTAATGTTAACACTTTATATAACCACAGAACATTGTCAAAATTAAGAAAGTAACCTTGGCATGATACTATTAATGGAAATAATTTGTTTGGAATTTACCAATTTTTTTTACTAATATTCTTTTTTCTGTCCCCTCTTTCCTTGTCTCCTATGATCTTGACACTTGTGAAAAATACTAGTCAGTTACCTTATACATGTCCCTCAAATTCAGTTTGTCTGATGTTCTCTTATGATTAGATTGAGTTTATGCATTTGTCTCAAAAGCACCAAAGAGGCAATGAGGTATCATCATATGGGGACACTTGATATTTATATGGATTACTAATGATGTTAAACTTGATTATTTGATTAAGGTGGTATCTGCCAGGAAACTTGATGTAAAATTACTTTCTCCCTTTCTAATTACTAAATACTCTATGGGAGAAACTTTGAGACTATGAAGATACACTAATTTTCCTTATAACCCTGACCAGCCATTTTAGGATTCATCACTTGATCTCACCTATAGAATTTATTACAGTGGTATAGTTTTATGAAATTACTTTTTAAATAAAATCATCAAATTTTATTGTATTATATTACTATCATTTTATATTTTCTTCATTTAAAAAAAATTATCAGTTGTAATTTTTCAGTAAGGAGGGTTATTTTTCTTCTCTTCCATTTATTTTAGTTATTTAGTTGTTTAGTTAGTTATATCAATATGGACTCACAGATATGTATTTTATTCCCTGGCTAATAATACAATCCTAGTATCACTTATTTCCTTGGCCATACTTTTAATCCCAACTTGGCCATTGGGAACACTTAAAGGTAGGCCTCTGTGCTCTTTAGGCTTGTCATGCCTACTCCATTTTTTCTTTTCTGTACTTATTTGCAATCTTGCACCACAAAATGCTCCAGCTTACACAGTGTTTTTGAACAATGGCAAGAACACTATTTGGAAACAGGTACATCAAAGTTCAAATATGGCTCCTTCTAACTCACTGTTCTTGCATATCTTTTTTTTTTTTTCTTCTGAGCTCAAATTTTCTAATTTGTAAAATGGGCCTAACTGCATTGAGAAAAATTGACAGTTGTCAATAAATTGTCCACAGTATGCATTTGATAATTTGCATATTATTAAATACTCAGTATTGAAAAACTGACCTCTGAGACACTGAAACTTGAAGAACTCCACAGATCTGCTGCCAATGAAACAACCATAACTAGTGAAAAATATTTTTAAAAAGGAAGACAGAATCTGGGAATTGTTTTAAGAGCATATAGTAAATGAAGAAACTTTTATTCAAGGAAGTCTATTAGCATCTCATTCATCTGGTAAAAGTAGTGAGAATCTGTGGTGCTCTGTCACTCCCCAGCTCAGCTTGATTGTAGCTCCACTGTGGGTGGAAGCAGCTGAGAAGACAGGGCTCCCTCTTTCCTCAGCCCTTAATCAAGGCTTATCATATCGTACTTGGAGGGGCAGGCAACAGCACTTCTTATCCCCCCCACACACACCTCTAAGTTTAAGTGACTAAGTTCCTGGTTGGTGCAGCCAAGAAGTCAGGAACTCCCTTTCTCTACCTAGTCCTTACCTATAAGTGCAGCAGACTGGTGCCCCAGTCATCCTTTCCCCATGTTACTATTATGACAAAAGTTCTAAAGTGGCAGTACCAAGCCAAAAAAAATATAGATGGTACCATCTCATCCAGTGCCTAGAGTAGTGGCTTAGGGAGTTTTTCCATGGTTAGAGGTAGTCCATAAGAAAAGGAAGCTCTGAGCTCTACCTCAAAATGTTGACATTGTTTGAAGCAAATTGAAGCAAATTGGGGTGAATTTCAAGCCTAGGAGTGCTCTTAATTAAGAGCAGCAAGTTAAATCATAGACCAATTAATTCACCAGAGAGAGCAGAAAAATAGAGAACCAGGAAGAACGCTACTGAGGTCAGAACAAAGCTCAAAGACTGACCCCAAAATTTATCCCTGCCTGAATTTAATTGGATCAGACAGCTCAACAATTTATGTCCCAAGTCATTGTAACAAACAGTAGAGCAGTCTCCGTAATTAGTGGAGCCTAACAGGCTGAGTGTACTATCAAATGAAGTGAAGAGCTTAACAGAGAAATCAGGGTAAGAGGGCAAAACAAAGACTACCATCCCAGCATGACTGTACATATGTCTAAGATGGCAACTTTGAAAAGTGACACTAGAGGCTTTAGGCTACAGGCTACAGAGGAAATACACATCACTAAAATAGTCTACATAAGTGACACACACACACATAAAAAAACCACTAAGCAAAGAATAATAACAAGCTCTGGGAAGGGAGGAGATGGTGAAGGTGTCAGTATCCAGGGTTGCTAAAATATAATACTTAAAATATCCACCTTTCAACAACAACAACAACAAAAGTATGAAATACATGAGAAAACTGAACATGTGAACAATGCACAGGATAAAAGCAGGCAACGGAAACCCTCAATGAGAGAAACCAGATGTCAAATTTAGTAGACAATAACTCCAAAGTAAACATTATAAATACGTTCAAAGAACTAAAGGAATTCAAGGTTAAAGTTGTAAAGAAATATGGAAATTCTGGGAATGAAATGACCAGTAACCAGAATAAAGTGGATCTATGTCAAACTTGAACTGGCAGAAGAACAAATCAGCGAACTAGAAGGTAGGTCAATAACATTATATAATCTGAAAAACAGAGATTTTAGAATAAAGGAAAATCATCAGAGCCTTAGCAATATTGTACACTTTTAAGCATACTAGCATATGCATAATGGCAGTATTAGAAGAAAAAAAAATAGCAGAAAAAAAGTATTTGATGAAATAATGACTGAAAACTTCCCCAAATTGCTAAAAGGGTGAATCTACACATCCAAGTTCAACTAACTCTAATTTAAATGCAAAGGATCCTTCCTGAGACACATCATAGTAAAAATGCTGAAAGACAAAGAAAGGAGAAAATCTTGAAGCAGCAAGAGAAAAAAAGATTAATCATGTATAAAGGACCCTCTAATAAAACTAACAGTTGGGCGCCTGGGTGGCTCAGATGGTTAAGCGTCTGCCTTCGGCTCAGGTCATGATCTCAGGGTCCTGGGGTCGAGTCCCGCATCGGGCTCCCTGCTCCTTGGGAGCCTGCTTCTCCCTCTGCCTCTCTCTCTCTCTCTCTCTCTCTGTCTCTCATGAATAAATAAATAAAATCTTTAAAAAAACAAAACAAAACAAAACTAACAGTTGACTTCTCTTTAGAAACAATGGAGTCTAGAGGTAGTGAGATAGAATATTCAAAGGGCTGAGGTGGGTGGGTGGGGAGACTGTCAAGCAAGAATCCTATATCCAGCAGTTATCTTTCAGAAATGAAGGTGAATTAAATACATTATCAGATTCAAACAAACAGCTAAAATAATTTATTGCAAGCCATCTCACCTTACAAGAAGTGCTAATGGAAGTTCTTCATGTTTAAATCAAGTAAACCCAGAAATAAATATAAATCCACATGCAAAACAACAACAATAAGGTAATTATATAATTATAAAAGACAGTATAACTGTATTTTTTCTTCTTTTAACTGATTTAAAATGGAATTGTATAAAACAATATGTATATAATTGTACTGTTGGGCTTATAACATATAGAAATATAATGTATTTCACTGTAATGGCAGAAAGGAGGTAAGGGAGAACAGAGTTGTATTGGAATAAAGAAATGACTCCTCTGAGGATAACCTGAACCCAAAGAACAAATGAAGAGAATCAGAAATAGTAAGTAAGAATATAAATAAAACAAACTCTCTAAATATATTTTGGCCCTACTCTTTTTTCTCAGCTTGTTTAATAGGCATAAAATGTATAAACACTACTTATAACAGTGCTATTGGGTTTGTAACATATATAGATATAATATGTATAACAATAATAGCATAAAAAAGGGATGAGAAATAGATTCCCACAAGAATAATATTTCTATATCTCTCTGGAATTAATTTATCATAAATTTGAAGCATATTCTGGTAAGTTAGATATATATGGTAAGCTCCAGAGCAACAACTAAGAAAATAACAAAAAAATAGTGAAAAAAGTAGTTAAAGGAATTTAAATGATAAACGAGAAAAAAAATCACTTAATTCAGAGGAAAGAATTAAAGGGAAAATTAGGAACAAAAAGAGCATTAGACATACAAGAAACAAAAATTAAAATGGCAAAAGTAAATTCAACTAAACCAATAAAAATTAAATGTGAATGGATTAAAAATCAAGTCAAAAGTGGTGGGATCATAAAAAAAAATGTGGTGGGACAAAAAGTGATGTGGCCACTTTGGAAACTGTGGAAAACTGTTTAGCAGTTTGTTAAATGGTTAAACATAGTTACTATTTGATTTAGTAATTTCACACCTGCAAATACATGCAAAAGAAATGAAAAAAATATATATATCCACACAAAAATTTGTTCATGGATATTCAGAGGAGCATTATTCATAATAGTCAAAACTGGAAGCAAGTCAAATATCCATCAACTGATGAAAGGACAAATAATAAAGTTTGATATATCCATACCATGTAATATCATTCTGCAATAATAAGAAATGAAGTAGTGATACATGTTATAGCATGGTTGAAACTTGAAAACATTATGCTAAGTGCAAGATATCAGTAACAAAGGACCACATATTATATGATCCCATTATATGAAATGTTCAGACTAAGCAAATATGTAGAGACAGAAAGCAGATTAATGGTTGCTGTGGGCTGGGAAGGGTGGCAGAAGGGGACTTGGGAAATAACTACTAAATGGTACAGGTTTCTTTTTAGGGTAATTAAAATATAAAAACTGTGGTGAGATATGCAAGCTCTGTGAATATACTACTATACACATTAAATGGATGAATTGTACATTATGTAAATTATATCTTAATAAAATTTAAAAATCATATTTAAAATAAGTTTTAAATATATAAGTACATTTTTAATATAAAAGTTGATTATTTATAAAAGTGATTTTTTCTGCCTTGTACTTATTCCTGGTATAAGATACTGAAAGACTCAGATAATTAACTATTAATAGAGCTACCTGAAGAAAGGATTGCTGCAAGACAGTAAATGTTAATTCCCTGATGACATTTAAAAAATAAAAATAAAAAAGCTATGTAACACTGGGAAAGGATTCTAGAACAAACAAGCAAACAAAAAATGGATTCAGTGTGTTTTTAGAAAGTTTGAAGGCTTCAAGAAAATTTGAAGTCCTCCATTTTTTCTTTCTTTTGACAAGTCATTTGATTATTTAAGTGATATTTTTTAGGAAAAACAATGTTTACATCATTTTTATAAGCGATACTGTGCAAACTGAAGAAAAAATAGTCTTACAACAATAACAAATACTGAAAAGATGCATGACAACATATAGCATGGAAACAAATAGACTAGAACTAGGTCCCTGAATGGCCTTTAAAGAATTTAAAAATCTTTCCTTGACCTTGATATTTATATATTATTTTTAGGGATAAAATGTACAGTTGATGCAACTTAAAACACATCTAAAGGTAATTACACAAATTTCTGATGACTTTTATGAATGATTAAACATATTTAAAGGAGGGGAGAGGTAAGAAGGTGGAGGAGTAGGGAACCTAGTCTCATCTGGTCCCTGAAAATCAGCTAGTTATCAAATCATTCTGAAAACCTGCAAAAGCAGCTGGATATCTGAGAAAAAAATTGCTACAATTCTACAAATAGAAAAGCGACCACTTCTTGCAAGGTAGGAGGTGTGGAGACATGAGTCCGAGGTGATATATGAGAAGATAAACTGCAGGGGGAGAGAGCCTCTGTAAGCCAGGTACCTGCAAGTGTTATAAGCAGCAGAGCACAAAAGTGGAGGTTTGCCTGAAAGGTGCCCAGGAGGTGAAGCAGGGTGGAATCTCAGTTGGGACACCATGGTCTCAGGATCCCTGGGGTCACAAAAAGAACAGGGTGCCTGAGTGAAGCATAGTTCCCAGGCATTAGAGCGGGGAAGCCAGTTGCAAACAGTGAGTTTAGGCGCTGGCTTTCTGCTCAATGTTGTCCTAAACCGAGAACCACAGTAGGGTGGGTCCACCACTCTCCAAGCAGGGGCCCAGCAAGATGCAGAACCAGCGAGACCCCCCTCCCTATCCTGGGAGGAGCAGCATGGGTGCGTGCCACAGGCATCTGTAAGTTTGGAGACTTGAAAGGGGGTCATGTGCCTGAGATAAAAATGCTCGGTCACAGGCTGGGTAAACAGAGTGCGAAGGGAAACCAGGGAGACAAGATGGATTGACTGCTTTTCTGTGAGGGCTCACTAAAGAGTTGTGGGCTAGAGATCAGGGCACCACCATTTTCAATCCCCACATCAGTGCAGAAATCCTTCAGGTCAAAATAAAAAGTTTATTTCCGAGAGTCAATAAAAAGTGGAGGTTCTAACTGCTGGAAACGAGGCAGAAGAGAGAGTCAGTAATATAGAAGATAAAATGATAGAGAATAAGGAAGCTGAGAAAAAGAGAGATAAACAACTACTGGATCACAAGGGGAGCATTCAAGAGTTAAGTGATACCATAAGGTGAAGCAATATTAGAATAATTGGGGTTTCAGGGGAAGAGGAAGGGGGGGCAGAAGGTTTATTTGAACAAATTATAGCTAAGAACTTCCCTAATCTGAGGAAGGAAATAGGCATTCAAGTCCAGGAGGCGCAGAGAACCCCCTTCAAAATCATTAAAAATAGGTCAACACCTTGACATATTATAGTGAAACTTGCAAATTTCAGAGGTAATGAGAAAATTCGGAAAGCAGCTTGGGACAAGAGGTCATTAACTACAGGGGTAGAAGCATAAGCCTGACAGCAGACCTGGCAGGCCAGAAAGGACTGACATGATATAGACAAGGTGCTAAATGTGAAAAATATGCAGCCAAGAATACTTCATCCAGCAAGGCTTTCATTCAGAATAGAAGAAGAGGTAAAGAGCTTCCAGGACAAACAGAAACTAAAAGAATTTGTGATCACTAAACCAGCCTTGCAAGAAATATTAAAGGGGATCCTTTAAGTGGAGAGAGAGCCCAAAAGTACCAAAGACCAAAAAGGAACAGAGACAATATCCAGAAATAACTACTCACAGGTAATACAGTGGCACTAAATTCATAGCTTTCAATAATTAGTCTGAATATAAATGGGCTAAATGCTCCAATTAAAACAGAGTATCAGATTGGATTAAAAAAAAAAGACCCTATCAATATGCTGTCTACAAGAGACTCATTTTAGACCTAAAGACAGATTGAAAGAGAGCAGGTAGAGAACCATTTATCATCAAAAGAAAGCCGGGATAATAATCCTTATATCAGACAAATTAGATTTTAAACAAAAGACTGTAATAAGAGATGAAGAGGGACACTATATCATAATTAAAGGGTCTACCCAACAAGAAGATCTAACAATTGTAAATATTTATGCCCCTAACTTGGGAGCAGCCAATTATATAAACCAATTAATAACAAAAGTAAAGAAACACATTGATAATAATACAATAGTATTAGGGGACTTTAACACCCCACTCACAGCAAAGGACAGATCACTGAAGCACAAGATCAACAAAGAAACAAGGGCTTTGTGTGGCACCCTGGACCAAATGGACTTCACAGATATATTCAGAGCATTTCATCCTAAAGCAACATAATACAGATCCTCCTCTAGTGCACATGGAACATTGTCCTGAATAGATCACATACTGGATCATAAATCAGGTCTCAACTGGTGCCAAAAGATGGGGATTATTCCTTGTATATTACCAGACCACAATTCTTTGAAACTTGTACTCAATCACAAGAAAAAATATGGAAGGAACACAAATAAATGGAGGCTAAAGAGCATCCTATTAAAGAATGAATGGGTCAACCAGGAAATTAAAGAAGAATTTAAAAAATTCATGGAAACAAATGAAAATGAAAACATGACGGTTCAGAACCTGTGAGATGCAGCAAATGTAGTCCTAAGAGTGAAATATATAGCAATACAAGCCTTTCACAAGAAATAAGAAAAGTCTCAAATATACAACCTAAACTTACACCTAAAGGAGCTGTTGAAAGAACAGTAAATAAAGCCTAAATCCAACAGAAGAAAAATAATAAAGATTAGAGCAGAAATCAGTGAAATAGAAACCAAAAGAACAGAACATATCAACAAAACTAAGAGCTGGTTCTTTGAAAGAATTAATAAGATTGGTAAACCGCTAAGCAGACTTATCATAAAGAAAAGAGAAAGGACCCAAATAAATAAAATCATAAATGAAAGAGGAGAGATAACAACCAACACTGAAGAAATACAAACCATTATTAGAACATATTATGAGCAACTATATGCCAACAAATTAGGTAATCTGAAAGAAATGGATGCATTCCTAGAAACATATAAACTACCAAAACTGAACCAGGAAGAAATAGAAAACCTGAAAAGACCCATAACCAGCAAAGAAATTGAAGCAGTAATCAAAAATCTCCTAACAAACAGGAGTCCAGGACCAGTGGCTTCCCAGGGGAATTCTACCGAACATTTAAAGAAGAATTAATACCTATTCTTCTGAAGCTGTTTCAAAAAATAGAAATGGAAGGAAAACATCAAACTTGTTCTGTGAGGCCAGCATTACCTTGATCCCAAAACCAGAAAAAGACCCCACCAAAAAGGAGAATTACAAACCAATATCCCTGATGAACATGGATGCCAAAATTCTCACCAAGATACTGGCCAATAGAATCCAACAGTACATTAAAAGGATCATTCAACACAACGAAGTGGGATTTATTTCTGGACTGTGAGAGTGGTTCAACATCTGCAAATTAATCATTGTGATACATCGCATTAATAAAAGAAAGGACAAGAACCATATGAATCTCTCAATTGATGCAGAAAATGCATTTAACAAAATACAGTATCCTTTCTTGATTAACCCTCTGCAGTGTAGGGGTAGTGGGAACATACCTCAATATCATAAAAGTCATATACAAAAAGCTTACAGTGAATATGATTCTCAACAGGAAAAACTGAGACTTTTCCCTTAAGGTCCGGAATACAACAGGGATGTCCACTCTCACTACTATTGTGTAACATAGTACTAGAAGTCCTAGACTCAGCAATCAGACAACAAAAACAAATAAAAGTCATCAAAATGGCAAGGAAGTCAAACTCTCACTCTCTGTAGATTACATGATACTCTATGTTGAAAACTCAAAAGACTCCACCCAAAAATTGTTAGAACTCATAAAGGAATTCAGCAAAGTAGCAGGATATAAAATCAATGCACAGAAATCAGTTGCATTTCTATACACTAACAATGAGATAGAAGAAAGAGAAATTAAGGAATCAATCCCATTTACAATTGTACCAAAAACCTAGGAATAAACCTAACCAAAGAGGTAAAGGATCTGTACTCTGAAAACTATAGAACACATGAAAAATATTGAGAAGGACACAAAGAAATGGAAAAACATTCCATGCTCATGGACGGAAGAACAAATATTCTTAAAATGTCTATCCTACCCAGAGCAATCTATACATTCAGTGCAATCCCTATCAAAATACCATCAACGTTTTTCATAGAGCTGGAACAAATGATCCTAAAATTTGTATGGAATCAGAAAAGACCCCCAAATAGCCAGAGGAATGTTGAAAAAGAAAAACAAAGCTAGTGGCATCACAGTGCCAGACTTCCAGCTCTATTACAAAGCTGTAATCATCAAGACAGTATGGTACTGGCACAAAACAGACACATAGATCAATGGAATAGAATAGGGAACCCATAAATGGACCCTTTATGGTTAACAAATCTTCGACAAAGCAGGAAAGAATATCCAATGGAAAAAGACAGTCTCTTCAACAAATGGTGTTGGGAAAACTGGACAGCTACATGTAGAATAAATGAAATTAGACCACTCTCTTACACCATACACAAAGATAAACTCAAAATAGATGGAAGACCTAAATGTGAGACAGGAAACCACCAAAATCCTAGAGGAGAACACAGGCAGCAACCTGCTGGACCTCAGCCGCAGTAACATCTTGCTAGACACATCTCCAAAGGAAAGGAAAACAAAAGCAAAAATGAAGTATTGGGACTACATCAGGATAAAAAGCTTTTGCACAGCAAAGGAAATAGTCAACAGAACCAAAAGACAATCTACAGAATGGGAGAAGATATCTGCAAATGTCTTATCAGATAATCTTGTAGCCAAGATTTATAAAGAACTTCCAAACTCAACACCAAAAAACAAATAATCCAGTCAAGAAATGGACAGAAGACATGTACAGACATTTCTCTAAAAAAGACATACAGATGGCCAACAGGCACATGAAAAAATGCTCAACATCATTTGGCATCAGGGAAATACAAATCAAAACCACAATGAAATTCCACCTCACACCAGTCAGAATGCCTAAAATTAACAAGTCAGGAAACAACAAATGTTGGTGAGGATGCGGAGAAAGGGGAACTCTCTTACACTGCTGGTGGGAATACTAACTGGTACAGCCAATGTGGAAAAGAGTATGGAGGTTCCTCAAAAAGGTAAAAATAGAACTATCCTATTACCCAGCAATTGCACTAGTAGGTATTTACCCAGAGGATACAAATGTAGTGATCGGAAGGGGCACCTTCACCCAATGTTTATAGAAGTATTGTCCACAATTGGGGTGCCTGGGTGGCTCAGTCGGTTAAGTGACTGCCTTCGGCTCAGGTCATGATCTCAGGGTCCTGGGATCGAGCCCCGCATAGGGTTCCCTGCTCAGCAGGAGGCCTGCTTTTCCCTCTCCCGCTCACCCTGCTTGTGTTCCCTCTCTCACTGTGTCTCTGTCTGTCAAATAAATAAATAAAAAAAGAAGTATTGTCCACAATAGTCAAACTATGGAAAGAGCCCAGATGTCCACTGACAGATGAATGGATAAAGAAGATGTGGTATATAGATACAATGGAATATTACTCAGCCATCAAAAAAAAAAAATGAAATCATTTGTAATGACGTGGATGGAACTAGAGGGTGTTATGCTAAGCAAAATAAGTCAATCAGAGAAAGACAATTATCATATGATTTCACTCATATGGAATTTAAACAAAACAGAGTATCATAGGGGAAGCAAGGGAAAATTAAAATAAGAGAAAATCAGAGATGGAGACAAACCATAAGAGACTCTTAACTACAGAAAACAAACTGAGGGGGCGCCTGGGTGGCTCAGTTGGTTAAGCGACTGCCTTCGGCTCAGGTCATGATCCTGGAGTCCCTGGATCGAGTCCCGCATCGGGCTCCCTGCTCGGCGGGGAGTCTGCTTCTCTCTCTGACCCTAACCCCTCTCATGTGCT